>NC_052948.1:33430752-34060335 GCF_013358895.1 Oreochromis aureus | reverse complement strand
AAATTTATTTTTGCTTTCTTTTCAGTTTTTTATTACTTAATTAATAACTTATCTTGTCCATTTTTCTATTTTGACTGCTTGAAATTTTTTTCCCCGTGGGACTAATTAGCTGAGGTTAGCTTTGCTTAGCTTAGCTGTTAAAGGACTAAAAATCCATAATCAGACATAAGATCCACATTGAAATGTGAGTATAGTAGAACAACGCACAGATATTTCTTTCACGTGACGTTCTCCCTGATGGCGTTAAGCAGGTGTTGACGGTCCACCTCAAGTTTGTAAACATGGCCAGAATTTTCCAAGTTTGTGCCAATAGTTGGATCTGTGAAATGTGATGCTAGTGTTTGTCACAGTTTCCTGATAGTTCATAGACTAAATGTTTAATCATGTAACATAATGACAGCAGCACTGATACTGAAATCAATTATTTGTTGGTTTAACTCTGCCTTTTAGCCCTGATGCATGCATAGAGTGTTAAATAGATTTAATCATTCAGGGCTCTGCTGGTATGTATAGTGTATGTGGCTGATTGTCAGTGAAAGGTCAGCGAGTTAATGGGTTAGTAAATCCCCCACCCGGCAGCTTTCACTTCAGCCTGACAGATGGAGGCGCGGCGCTCGCCTCTCAGCTTTGCATGCCCGGCCTGACTAACAGCAGTGCTGCCAGGGCCATCTGTGACCCAAGTCACCCCTTTCTCCCTGGACTCCCCCAGCCGCTGCTATCCAGTTGTAAACTCTAGTCAGAGTGGGACATTAGCCATGCTGGAGGTCCATCCTCGATCTTCCTGCCTCCCCTCCTGACAGTTGTGGTCTGTCCTCATGTTTCAGCATCACCATTAACCTTTGCCCTCACCATCCAGCATATTCACATATTCACTTTTGTGCCTTTAATTTACTTAACACCTTTACAGAGGTGGTGGTGTTATGAGACATCTGTAATCCTTGTACCACCTTTTCACAGTTTATTATGGCTGCTGCAAAGCCACTGACATTCATCAAAAGAGATGCAAATGTCATGAAGATGAGAGGAAAAAAAATAAGGACGCTTCAGAGGTTTTCCTGCATGTAAGAAAAAAATTTGGCACCCACCAAAGACCTTGGCCTTTCACCAAAGAAAAAATCATCAGGAATAGGATTAAAAAATATAAATATAAATTTTTCTGTTTATTAAATGTATAAAAATAACAGGAATATCCACAGACTTTCATTAAGTATGGTCACACACTCTTTGGTCTGCATATGCTTAAAGCAATCTTTGTTAAGTAATGCAGCTGAATGCTCCAAATTCCTGGTTTTCTAAGGCTGTATACAAATCGGTTTTTTTCTTAGTAGGTCTTTTGAAATTGCCTTAACAAAAAAAAAAGAAAAAATAGCAGTAAGCATTCTCCACGCTGCAAAATCCATTTATACTTTTTTGTTTCTGCCTTGATTTGTTGTAATACACATTAAGACGTTTACTGAGGGTTTGCTTTCACACAGGAAGGTTCATCCATTCATGAGGGAAGCAAAACAGTTTTCTGACTGTAGTGTTGTCAGCAGATTTCTTAGCAGTGACCGTGTTAGGTTAGTCTGGATAACTGAAACGGGATCAAGAGCTTCCTGTGTCTGTTTGTTAGCAATAAATGAAGAAATTAGTCAAAGATGTTTGTGGGACACTTAAGTAGTGAGCTGTGGGAAAGCTTCCAAAAACACCATGCATAAATATACTTCCTGGATCCAGATTAAGTTGCGATTCCTTCCTTGACATCAAGATGATGTCTCCCAGTTTTTCTGTGAAGATGCATTGCAAAACGTCCCATTTTTTATAAATGTCACATTGATAAAGAATCCAACCAAAAAGTTTTGGATCGAGATGTAGATCTGGAAAGACTCCTTAAGTTAACGACCTGAATTAGCTCCGCAAATGCGTCCAAAACATTTTGAGTCATGCTTACAAGTGAACAGAGAAAGCAGTCGTGTGGTGTCTGCAGCTGTCTGCATTTAGGCTTGCAACCCCACATTAACTGTTTCCTCCATAAAGAGGACATTTGACGACTGCCCCTGTAGCCTTAATGACGAGTTTTGGCACCCCAGTTTATCAGTCAAAGCACAATTTGACAGCCGTTCGAATTTCTGGGTTTTTCCGAGCATAGCTGTAGTAAGCTGTACAGGAAGAGATCACCCTCACTAACCTCTTATGCACACCCAGTTATTTTGTTCTAGAAGCAGGCCCAAAATATCGCAGACACCACTCAGTTCAGAAAAAGAGAAACAAGGGTTACGCCTAGTAGGTGTCCAAGGTGGAGAAGATGCACACATACATAGCCAGTTCTACAGAAGCGGGACTAATTTCCACACTATAAAACCATAGAGGACATGATGTGTATCTGCAGATCAAATGTACTGCAATAGCCCCTCCTGCTTGACTCCTCAGTCCAGCCTTGTCTCCCTTTTCTCAGATTGTTTTTGAGTAAATAAAGTAAAAAATTAGTCATTTGGTTCAAGTTACTGTTGTAATCTCCTATTTTAAGTTCATTACTGAAGCCACAAGCCTTTATCCTGAGGTTTTTGTGCTTACAGTCAGAATAAATAAGGCAAAGGTTTTGAGGTGTTTATCTGCGTTCTTTAGCAATGACTGCAAAAATGGTAGACTTGGTTCACATATGCACGGCCTGCATTGGAAGCCCTGAAAAAGCCCATAACCCCCGGAGGCCAAGTCAGCAAACAAGCGCGCCGATGGACTCTCTGATTGACCATTAGCTGCAGAGCTGTGAGAAGAAGCTAAAAAACGTTGTAATGTAACTCTAATGTATTTATAGATTCTTGTAATAACTGAGGGCAGATCAGATACGAGCCTTTTAAGATGCATCTTCACTGAAATATATTGAGTAGCACTAATGGGAAATGCTTTTCTATGCTGGCCTTTATAAACGTTATTTCTCCTCCTTTATATCCCACTACACTGCAGTGTTTTCTCCACTGTCCTGAACCAGTTTAATATTCTGAAACATGCTGCGAGGTGACGTTCGGGTGTCCTCTCTCAGCTTATTGACCTCAGAAGCCTGCAATACAAGATAAATGAGTGATTCCCCGATAGCCTCGTCACATTAAATACATATCAAAAAGGGGCTTCTCCTTCACAGAGGGCATTTATTATTTAGATCACTCCCTTATCCATTCTTCTCTGTCAGATCTTATCACGTAGCAAGATAGAAGCCCCTCCTTGTCCTCCTGCCCTGCCCTGCCTCCTCCTCTCCCTCTTCCTTCTCGTGTTTTCCACCCTGTGCCATCTGCCAGCTGCTGGCGGACGGACGGATGAACAGGGTGCAGATTAAATTGCTCTGCATCCCTGAGGATTTGGATTTTGTTTTGGGTTTTTTGCTATTAGCAGTATAGTCCCTGCTTAGTGTGATATGCAATATTGCTGTTTTTTAAAAGAGATGTTCGTTAGTCAATGGCATATAAACCTTCAAAACAAAAGACCTGGAAAATGTAAAGTAGCAGTCTAGTAATTTTAACTTAATGCTTTTGTAGTACATAAAGTCAGGTAATTAAGATACTGATTTGTGATGAAGCTCGTCGGCAGCTGGCACAGATCACAATGGGAAATCAATCTAGATTCACAGTGACTGGTCTCCAGTTACTAGCAGCCTTATGTATTTTGGTACAGACAAGGTGTAACCGTGTCTGAAAAAGATGTGATTTTTATCCGTGCTTGGCGATCTCGGGAGACATCGTAGCTTTCATCTCAAGCTCATAAATCCTTCTGTAGCTTTTATTCCAGTTTAAACAATCAGACAAGTGGGGTGAGTGGGACGTAGGTGTGTGAGTAATAAATAGAGCTGCAGACTTATTTTCACACCTCTGCTACTGCACCATTGGATCAGGCAAAGTATAGTTTTCAAAAAGAGGTGGACGTGACTAAGGACACGGGTTCATCCGGCACTGAGAATGAGCCCCAGGCAGCAGAGACCTGCAGTGCAAACTAGGGGTGATCACCAAAGCCACCATTATTTTATTTTAGATGTTAGGCAAACATGTTAATGGCATTTGTGAGTTCTTATATCAACACAATGATTATTATTCTCTCACTTATCTGTTAGCAAAAGCAGTTAAAAAAAATTTATTTTAATATAGTTTTTGCCCCGTTTGTCTCTGGCTTCACAGCCTTCATGTTTTATCCTTAATCTTTAATAATTTTCCTGCTTATGTCGTGTCTCCATCTCTCCCAGGTTGTGCCCTGAGCTGGCTTTTCTTGGCAGTAAGAGGAGCATGTTCTGAAAATTGGACTCGAATCATACCCCAGCCATGAGCCACAAGTATCAGGGAGAGGCAACGGGGGAAGGCAGCGAGGAGCACAAGGAGGTCTCGGGGCCTCAGAGGAGCAGGCAGCCCAATGGGACCACTGGAGACCCTCCTGTACGCCGGTCCTGGAGACCATGTCAGATGCTCAACCAGGATGGGGAACTGAATCCCCATCATCACCATCACGCTCCTCCTCACCATCACCACCACCATCACCACCACCACCCACCTGGAGGTCGTGGACCGCCTCGGCACCGCCGCCGGCCTCCATCAGGGCAAGGGCAAGGGCAAAGTCAGCCTCTGAGTCCGGGCTCTGCCCCAGCTGCGGTTAGTCAGGATGCTGACCCACGTCCTGTCCAGCAACCCCGCGCTGCCGTCACTCGCTACCGCCGTCACGGTGACCCTAACCCCAGACTGAGAAGTCACAGACAGCGGCAGCCATTCAGAGAGGTTCAGGACTCCTCACCAGGTGTGGAAGAGAGAGAAGGTCCAGGGCAAGTGCAGGTGCAGGAATCATCCACAGCTGATCTTGTATTGGACCAATCACAGGACAGGGAATCTTCTCACCAGACTCCCATTGCTGTTGTTACACCCACCCATCTTGTATCTGGTGCTGCACCCTGTGAAGTACAGCTGGACACTCACAATGCTCCTCCTGATGATGCTGAAGAAGATCTCCAGGAGAGAAAAATGGAGTGTGAGCAGGAATCAGATCTTAAAGAGGATCATCGAAAGCAGGAGAAGGTAGGGGATGAAGATGGAGACCGCCACCCAGGAGAAGGTCACTCTGGCTGCGGGCATGATGAGAAAGCTGAGGAGTATGCTGAGAGGGTGGAGGAGGATGAAGAGAGAGTGATGGACAATGTGGAGGAGGATCCTTCAGCTCAGGGAAGTGAAATCACAGATCTCTGCTCTGACACGGAGAGTGCCGCCTCGCTCAGTATGGATGGACCTCTCCACAGCCCACCTCCACTTCACTCACCAACTCCTCCTTCCTCCCCTGATGTTCCAGCTTTCCCCCAGCTGGACCACTTCAGTGAGGACGCCAGTATGAGCCCTCTACCCGATAATGACCTGCCACCAGAAGGAGAGGAGGATGAGGATTGCTCTGAGTCGTGCTCGTTGTCCCACTCCACTTCTTGCTCTGAATCTTATCCAAAAACCTATGCAGACTTTTATACAGAGTCCCACCAAAAGTCTTACTCAGAGCCGGTCTATGAGTCATACTCTGAGTCAAAACCCCATCCCAACTCTTTTCCCGAGCCGCTTAAGACCTACCCTGAGCCAAACAGGGAACCTCGCAGGCAGGCCAGTCAGAGGACCGAGGCTAACAGGGGCCACCAGGAGTCCCGCCAAGAGCCCTTTACCACCCACAGACAGGAGAATGTACAAAAAGGAGCTCCGCCCTCCCCCATCGAGGGCTCCCATCATGTCCCGAGGCAGGCCAGAGACCGGCGCTCACAGCGCTCCCCTCTGGATCGCTCCGTTGGCTGCCGGCTGCACCACTATGACGGTCAGTCTGACGGCGAGGGAGGCAGTGCCGATCAAAGCCCTGTCACTAAAAACCGCAGGCAGCCACCCAGACAGCCAGAAACCCAAGCCAAGACACCTCCATCTGGGCTGAGCAGCTCAGGCGAGGCCCAGGATGAGCAGAATGCAGAAGGTGCAAAGGGCTCAGGAGACGCCATCAGCTTAGCAATTAAAGACATCAAGGAGGCGATTGAGGGGGTGAAGACAAAGACGATGCGCTCCCCATACACACCTGACCAACCTGTGGAGCCGATCTGGGTGATGAGACAGGAGGTCAGCCCCACGGAGGATGCGTACCCCCTGCAGACTACAGCTGGCCATGTTAGTATCCCTTCAGTTACTTTATTAATTTCACAACAGACTGAAAGATGCAGTTTGATTGACTCAGGGGAGTAGATCAGTTTAGCCTTTTTATTTTCATGTTCCTGTTGTTTTGTTTTTCCACAGTGAGCAGGTTTCTCTCATGATGGCAGCAGATAAATATAGAAGTCATTAAACAGAAACAGAACAGAAAGCTGAATCTTTTTAGGGATCAGCGTTTTAAGCAAAAATACAGGAAGCTATCCAACCGCACTATCACATGACAGTGCAGAGATATAGAAGACCTGCAGCTTCTTGGTTTTTGCCTCATTTTCTGTGATTTTCTCAGGACTTTTTAACATCTCTAGTGATTTTTTTCCCCCATGCTTCTTCTGTTTCTATAGCATCTAATCTCATGTTCCACACATATTTTATCAGCTCAACACACATTTGATGCATTTTCTTGTCGTATATTATCTCACGCTGCTATAGAGCCGCCAGTATCCATCATAGTCACCAGAGTTGAAATCATAAAATATTTTGTCCAAGTTTCTTTGATTTCTTTACTATTAATCTTACATATACCCCTACCAGAAAGCAAATCAAATCCATGACGCACTACTACTCATGTGCCCTCAAATTATTTATGCCAAAATTCTGAATTTAAGTAATGTGATTACATGTAATTTTGTTACATAAATAAATTGTAAAAATGTTATTTAATAGAATCTGGTCAAATGAAATACGGTTGGTTGGTATCCATTCAGTTATTCCAAGCATATTTCCCTCAATGATTAATTATTTGAATAAATACACTTTTAATTTTGTGTATTTCAGTTGCATTTTATTCAAAATTAATCCTCAAATCGCCTTTTTGAGTGTGCCTCAAAGTGTTAATTATCGCACCTGGTGGTAAGATGGTATGGCACAGAGTAAAGTATTAATTCATGATTTTGGCGACTTACATATTTGCCTTAGCTGAGATAGGAGTTTTGTCTAGCTTAGCATGTCAACAGGAGGCAGGCGGCAGAGCAGAATTAGGCTGGTGCTGAACAAAGATGGAGAAACATATAAAGATCATTTTAAAGCAGTAATAGGTATGCGAAAAATATGTTTTAAAATATTATTATGTATTACTGCTGTTTATTTTCCACAGTGTTAAAGGGGATCTGTTGAGCTCATTTCCACCTCTGTATTCTTGGACTCCGCTAGAGCAGCTTTGCATGATTCACAGTGCAAAATAATCCATATTTATCTCATAGGGAGGCTTGGTCCAGCCCCTCAGTTCATCTGCTGTCTCAGTCCAGTCATTATAGACAACTTTCTTCTGATTGGCTGCCACTGATTCAATTCAATTCAATTCAGTTATATTTATATAGCGCCAAATCACAACAAAAGTCACCTCAAGGCGCTTTAGTATTGTACAGTAGATAGCACAATAATAAATACAGAGAAAACCCAACAATCATATGACCCCTATGAGCAAGCACTTTGGCGACAGTGGGAAGGAAAACTCCCTTTAACAGGAAGAAACCTCCGCAGAACCAGGCTCAGGGAGGGGCGGGGCCATCTGCTGCGACCGGTTGGGGTGAAAGAAGGAAAACAGGATGAAAGACATGCTGTGGAAGAGAGACAGAGATATGATTCGATGCAGAGAGGTCTATTAACACATAGTGAGTGAGAAAGGTGACTGGAAACAAACAGAAAGTTTGAACAATGCCTGGGCGGGCCTTGTGCCTGAGATCACTATATAAAGCAGGGATTTCAGACTCCTTTTAAATTACATAATTAATGCTACATACAGCCCACTTTGATGTTAAGTGGGCTGGACCAGTGAAACTACATGATTAATGTGTAAAATTATAGTAGTAGTTCTGTTAGTTTGTTGCCCGTCCTGTAAGTTTTTGTTAATTCTCAGAAAATGTTAAAGTTTAAAAGTTTAAAATTTTGCCAGGCCAGTATTGGCCCCTGGGCCTTACTTTTGACACCCCTTATATAAGGGATATCTACTCCCACTAACAGATTAAAAAATTCCTGAAATAGAGCGTTTGGTACTTACTGTATATAGGACTTTTATACTCTTATCTGCTGAGCCACAATTGCACTGCACTCATTTTAACAATGTATTCCATAAATAAGAAAAACCATAGTAGACTGTCTTTAGGGCTTGACTGATGTCATCAAGTGATTTTTCTGTGGAGCGCTGCACTGATAAAGTATATTTATCCTTTCCAGTTAGCTTACATCGCTAACTCTCATTTCATTTTATGGTACTCGTATTAATGCTTCATCCTGACCCTTGTGTCGACAGAATACAGAGAAAGAGTTGCAGTTTCACCGGAGTTTTTCCTGTTTCTCTTTTTCCCCTCCCACAGTCTTCTCCTCACTCACCCTCTGAGTCTGCTTCTGAGTCTCCGAGCTGCTACACCTCAGCTCCAGTTCGGGATCCGGTCAGTCCCCTGAGGGCTGATCACTCTTCTAGAGCCCCCAATCCCCAAAGTTATCACACTGGACAGTCCCAGCACAACCATCACCACCACCTGCACCAACAAGGCCACCATTCACAGCAGAGGGATGCCGCTAGGTCACCGCAGACATACACCCAGCCACAGCCGTATCCACACATGCCGCCTAATCAGCATCAACAGTGTCAGCATCAGCAGCAGCAGCAGCTTCCCTCTCAACAGCCACAGACTCAGGCTCAGCCGCAGTCACCTCCTCAGAAGCCGTCTGTGCAGGAGGTGAGAGTTTAACTTCCCAGAACTCAGCTTTTTGTTTTGCCCAGTATTACGTTTCCGTAAATAACAACTGACTGATATTTGGAATAAATGTCACATGAGAGTTTTTTAAATGTGGGTCATAATAAGGCAAAGAAAGATCTTTGGATGTTTGAAAACGTGTTACAGCCTGTGCAGGTTTGTGGAAAACGAGGGATAATATTCTGAGAAAAAGTCATATTAAAGTCTTAAAAGTAATGAGAAAGGAAACTCAGTAAGGCAGATAAAATGCAGATTTACAAGAAATAATCTCAGATTTATGGGGGAAAATTTGCCAATTTATGAGGTATAAAACTAAATGTATAAAATTGACATAAAGTAAACTTACAGATCTACTAGAAAAAAGTTGCAAATTTATGAGAATAATTTACAAATGTAGGAGAAAAAAAAACATCCCACAAATTTACTTGAAAGAAACTCCAAAATCTAATAGATTTAAAAAGTCACAAATTTATAAGAAATAAAGTATTTAACTAAATTTTCTTTTACAAATTTAAGAGAAAAAAATTAATATTTTTTTAAAAAATCCTCACAAATCAAATAGATTAAAAAGTCACATAATTAAGACATAAACACCCAAATTTGCTATAAGAAAGTTTGCAATTTTACGAATAAAAATTTACCAATAAGGAAAAAAAGGTTTTAAAAAAATCACAAATTTACTTGAAAAAGTCAATACTTCACTTTTCAAGGTTATATGTAAATACAGAATCTTGTAGGTTCAAAAATTCATATGCAAGCAACAGTACCTTCTTCCATTCATGTCATCGAGGGAGACAAGGTATTGTTTTCATTAAGAGTCGTCCTCCTCCAACAGATAAGTGCAGCTGGCTGTGAGATATGGCTGTAAAGTGCTGCACAGAGAAAACATAATGCATACATGTCACTTATACGCCAAGCGTATCTTGTTGTTATTATGATTAATATTATTAATATTACTTCCACCATATTTATAGCATATTGTTCTTATCTCTAGTTCTTTCCAGTAAAATTATCCCATTCCCGCAACCCCTTAAAAGAACCTAAAATGCCGTCGTAGAAACACAGTAAGACTCTAGGGTGATGATAAATCTTGCAAAGGCCTGCATCTCTTATAAGGTGTTCACCTGAATGTGAATGAGTCAGTGGAGGACCTGCAGTGTGTGAGGAGAAATAATAAATGTTTTTTTTAAATTTCCTGCGCCTTCTCAGATTCGCAGATCTCTTCCACAGTTTCCCACGTTTGTAGACGGTGAGTGATAATCATATTTTTGTTCTCAGCTGAACCTCTGTCTCATATTTAGTATTTCTCATATATCAGATATTTATTTGAAAGCATGTTAATGTACATATGCAGCGTTTATGTGTGTTTTTCTAACAAGTGCATCTTGTTAAATGCAGTCCCGGGACCGTGTGACCCTGAAGACCTTATTGATGGCATCATCTTTGCAGCGACCTACCTGGGCTGCACCCACCTGCTGTCAGAGAGGACACCCACAAAGAGCGCCCGCATGCAGCAGGCTCAAGAGGCCATGAGCAGAGTCCGGGTAAGAGCACGTTTCATTCTGTGTTCACATCACAGTGAAAGGAGATGAACAGGAAAAAAATGTGGCTTTGCCAAAAATCCCTCCGTAACTATTCTTTATGTAACAGACACCAGTTATTAAGGCCACTCTAGGTAAAATAAGACTTATAGAGGGGTTTGTATTTAAAATAAAACCAGAAATGTCAATATGTGAGTGAAAAACTCACAGATGCTGCAGTGGGTAACCACATATTTATTTGGTATTGGACCAACAATCAGGGAACTAGTGATTTTTGCACACCATCACCAAGATCTTTTCCAGCTAGAAATTGGACATATGAATTGAGCCTAAGGTGTCACGCTAACCTTACAGTAAAACACTCCCAACCTCTAATCTGTTGATTTGTGGCCCTGAACACAATGTGTGTTTGGTCTCATGTGCACAAAATTAAAAAAGCTCAATTTTAAAAGGTGCTGGGATGAAACAAGAGGGTTGGTAGAGTGATCAGAGAGACCAGAGTCTTAAACATCAGCTGGTTTATTTTGAATATGTTATTAATTAAAATGGGTTAATTATGACTAAAAACAGCTCAGATTTAGAGAAGGATCATGGTTTACCAGTCATGTTTTCTTGGTTGCCATGGTGACACATCCCAGCTTCGCCTGGACTGCAGAGTGCGTGTACCGCAGACACAAAACAGCCTGTTATTGCAGTATATTACTCACGACGTCACGCTGACTGCCATTTCAAAAATGTTTTGTTTCACATTTGATAACTTGGATGAGTCGAGAGCTTTTGTGTATCTGTAACTGCTGAGCTAACATGCGCATGTGACACGTTCATGGCGTCTGTGGATTGGTGAGGTTGATTTTGCCAATTTTAGAGAGTGAGGAGACCAAAAAAAATCAATTTGTGACTGACTGTGAGTAAATTCAATTCAATTCAATTCAATTTTATTTATATAGTGCCAAATCACAACAAAAGTCGCCTCAAGGCGCTTTATATTGTACAGTAGATCGCACAATAATAAATACAGAGAAAAACCCAACAATCATATGACCCCCTATGAGCAAGCACTTTGGCGACAGTGGGAAGGAAAAACTCCCTTTTAACAGGAAGAAACCTCCGGCAGAACCAGGCTCAGGGAGGGGCGGCCATCTGCTGCGACCGGTTGGAGTGAAATAAGGAAAACAGGATGAAAGACATGCTGTGGAAGAGAGACAGAGATTAATAACAGATATTATTCAATGCAGAGAGGTCTATTAACACATAGTGAGTGAGAAAGGTGACTGGAAGGGAAAAACTCAATGCATCATGGGAATCCCCGGCAGCTCACGTCTATTGCAGCATAACTAAGGGAGGATTCAGGGTCACCTGGTCCAGCCCTAACTATATGCTTTAGCAAAAAAGGAAAGTTTTAAGCCTAATCTTGAAAGTAGAGATAGTGTCTGTCTCCCGAATCCAAACTGGAAGCTGGTTCCACAGAAGAGGGGCCTGAAAACTGAAGGCTCTCCTCCCATTCTACTTTTAAATACTCTAGGAACAACAAGTAGGCCTGCAGTGCGAGAGCGAAGTGCTCTAATAGGGTGATATGGTACTACAAGGTCATTAAGATAAGATGGGGCCTGATTATTTAAGACCTTGTATGTGAGGAGCAGGATTTTGAATTAAATTCTGGATTTAACAGGAAGCCAATGAAGGGAAGCCAATACAGGAGAAATATGCTCTCTCTTTCTAGTCCCTGTCAGTACCCTTGCTGCAGCATTTTGGATCAGCTGAAGGCTTTTCAGCGAGTTTTAGGACATCCTGATAATAATGAATTACAGTAGTCCAGCCTGGAAGTAATAAATGCATGAACTAGTTTTTCAGCGTCACTCTGAGACAGGATATTTCTAATTTTAGAGATGTTGCGCAAATGGAAGAAAGCAGTCTTACATATTTGTTTAATATGTGCATTGAAGGACATGTCCTGGTCAAAAATGACTCCAAGGTTCCTCACAGCATTACTGGAGGCCAAGGTAATGCCATCCAGAGTAAGAATCTGCTTAGATACCATATTTCTAAGATTTTCAGGGCCGAGTACAATAACCTCAGTTTTATCTGAATTAAGAAGCAGAAAGTTAGCGGCCATCCAGGTCTTTATGTCTTTAAGACATTCCTGCAGTTTAACTAATTGGTCTGTGATACCTGGCTTCATGGACAGATAGAGCTGCGTGTCATCTGCATAGCAGTGAAAATGTATACTATGTCTTCTAATGATGCTGCCTAGGGGAAGCATGTATAATGTAAATAGAATTGGTCCTAGCACTGAACCCTGTGGAACACCATAATTGACCTTAGTGTGTGAAGAGGACTCTCCATTTACATGTACAAATTGGAGTCTATTAGATAGATATGATACAAACCACTGCAGCGCAGTACCTGTAATACCTACAGCATGTTCTAATCGCTCTAATAGGATATTATGGTCAACAGTATCAAACGCAGCACTGAGGTCTAGCAGGACAAGCACAGAGACGAGTCCACTGTCAGAGGCCATAAGAAGATCATTTGTAACCTTCACTAAAGCTGTTTCTGTGCTGTGATGAGCTCTGAAACCTGACTGAAACTCTTCAAATAAGCCATTCCTCTGCAGATGATCTGTTAGCTGTTTGACAACTACTCTTTCAAGGATTTTTGATATGAAAGGAAGGTTGGAGATTGGCCTATAATTAGCTAAGACAGCTGGGTCTAGAGATGGCTTTTTAAGTAAAGGTTTAACTACAGCCACCTTGAAGGCCTGTGGTACATAGCTGATTATTAGAGATAGGTTGATCATATTTAAGATTGAAGCATTAATTAATGGCAGGACTTCTTTGAGCAGTTTTGTAGGAATGGGGTCTAAAAGACACGTTGATGGTTTGGAGGAATTAATTATTGAAGTTAACTCAGAAAGATCAATTGGAGAAAAGAGTCTAACTTAACATTGATGGTACTAAAAGTAGCTGTAGATAATATTACATCTGTGGGATGATTATTGGTAATTTTTTCTCTAATGATAAAAATTTTATTTGTGAAGAAGTTCATGAAGTCATTACTAGTTAACATTAAAGGGATTGTTGGCTCAGTAGAGCTCTGACTTTTTGTCAGCCTGGCTACAGTGCTGAAGAGAAACCTGGGGTTGTTCTTATTTTCTTCAATCAGTGACGAATAATAAGATGTTCTGGCTTTATGGAGGGCTTTCTTATAAATCAGCAAACTATTTCTCCAGGCTAAATGATGATCCTCTAAATTTGTGACACGCCATTTCCTCTCCAGCTTATGAGTTATCTGCTTTAGGCTACGTGTTTGAGAATTATACCACGGAGTCAGGTACTTCTGATTTGAGACCTTAGTTTTCACAGGAGCTACAGTATCCAGAGTCGTACGTAGTGAGGAGGTAAAATTATTAACAAGATAATCGACCTCTGTTGGAGTAGCGTTCAGATAGCTGCTCTGCTCTATGTTGGTACAGGGCATTGAAGATGATAACAGTGGGTGGATTATATTCTTAAACTTAGTTACAGCACTTTCAGAAAGACATCTACTATGATAAAGTCTACTCTCCACTGCTGTGTAATCAATTATTGTAAATGTAAATGTTATCAGGAAATGATCAGACAGCAGAGGGTTTTCAGGAAACACTGTTAAATGTTCAGTTTAAGACTTGTTCTTGCTCTACCGTGAATACAGGGGGTAGCATTGTGGTTAGCACTGTTGCCTCACAGTAACAAGGTCCTGAGTTCAATTCCACCATCAGTGTGGAGTTTGCATGTTCTCCCTGTGTTTCTGTGGGTTCGCTCTCCAGCTTCCTCCCACATTCTAAAGACATGGGGTTAGGTTAACTGGTAACTCTAAATTGCCCATCAGAGTGGCTGTCTGTCTCTACTTTTTAGCCCTGTAACAGGTTGACAACCTGTCCAGTGTGTGCCCTGCCTTTCGCCCTAAGACAGCTTGGATAGGCTCCAGCCCCTTTGAAATGAGCAGAGCTTTGTAACATGGTGCTTTAGCTTGCTGGAAGCATCTATCAGACGGGTACCCTGTGATGATGAAGATACTGACGTGGTTAGGTAGCCTGGGGCTTTAAACATATCCTCCAGTATACTCCACAGTTTTATACCACCATCGCCGGCTGGGAGCACTGATACAAGGCAGGACAGATCCATGTTTTCATGTTGTTCACATCAAGTTTTAATCTGAACATCCAAATATTACAGCAGAATTGGAACTCGTCAAAACAGGAGATGTTTTTCTAATATTCTGTCTTCCGGTTTTGGAAACTGTTGCCTGAGTTTTCTGTTCTTACCTGACAATAGAGGCACTCGGTGTGGTCTTCTGCTGCTGTAGGTCATCTACTTCAAGGTTTGATGCATTTGCGCTTTCATAGATGTTATTCTTTTTGGTTGTGACCAGTGTCTATTTGAGTTAAGTATTTGCCTTCATATTGGCTTGAAGCAGTTCACCGATTCTCCTCTGATCTCTGACATCAACAAGGGATTTCCAGCCAGAGAACTGCCGCTCACTGGATATTTTCTCTTTTGTGGACTATTCTCTGTAAATCCTGGAAATGGTCGCGTGGGAAAATCATCCATGCCACGTTTAAAGTCACTTAATCCACTTTTCCTCCCCATTCTGATGCTCAGTTTGAACTTTAGCGGTCCGTCTCGTTGCTGCCATGTGATTAGCTACTTAGACATTTGTGTTAATGGGCAGTGTATCTAATAAAGTGGCCACTGAGTGTTTTTAAGTTATGGAGTGTGTGTTATCTTACTTAACAGGCATCTTTGCATTCTCCTGTGTTTATCTGGCGACTGATGAACAAAAATGTGTCGCGCCTTGAGTAAATTAATCCCCACTTATCACAGTCTGGGTGATATTTCCTTTGAGGTAACGTCAACATGTCTTTGGGCGCCAAAATGTTTTATATGCTGGAAAAATAGACATCAAGGATTTCAGATATTAAAGCCACAGTGCCCTGATTCAGAGCTGCATTTCCTAATGCGCCTTGACGCATCATTGGAGATGGAACTGAGCTTTGCTTTGTATTTGGGTCTTTAAAGTCAGAAGCCCTCAGTGGGCGACACAGCAAAAAGTCCCTGTGTGTGTGTGTGTGTGTGTGTGTGTGTGTGTGTGTGTGTGTGTGTGTGTGTGTGTGTGTGTGTGTGTGTGCAGTGAATCAACCACAGATCACTGCTTCTGATCCACAGCCGTACAGGCTTCCCCCCTCAGCACTACTGGATGTTATATAAACTGTGCTATGAGGCTAGGAGACCTCGCTTTATTCTTCAGTCACAGTATATGATGTCAAATGCGGATCACGCAAATGGGGACGTAATAAAGAAGGAGGATGTTAATTTAAATGTGACTTTTGGGAGTTACTGTAAACATGAGAAAAAAACCCCAGCCCTTTCTTTCTAATGTAGTCAGTTAAATGGAGGTGGTGTCGGGGAGGGAGGGAGTGAGATGGCTCCCAGTGACAGCGTGGCATTCAAACATAGAGCTATCTGAGTGTGAGAGATGAGCAGTGAGACGTGAGCTTTGTGAAGAAGTAAGTTGGAGGCAGGAGGAGGAAGACAGGAGCTGAGCCCAGCTCTGCGCTCCTCCCTGGATGGTTGACTGATAGTTTGGGGACGTCGCCTCCATTAATGTCTGAGAAACCTACAGAGAGGGAGAAGGTCAGAGACTGTGAGCTGATGATGGGGATGTATGAGTCATTTTATTTGTTAGAATGGGAAAGAAAAAGAGAGACAGGCTTCTGTCTAGTAGCTGGATGAGCTGACTGTAAGGATGCTAAATCTGATGTCGTGCCTTTTTGAAAACCTGTACAGCTGTGTGTGTGTGTGTGTGTGTGTGTGTGTGTGTGTGTGTGTGTGTGTGTGTGTGTGTGTGTGTGTGTGTGTGTGTGTGTGTGTGTGTGTGTGTGTGTGTGTGTGTGTGTGTGTGTGTGTGTGTGTGTGGCTCTTCCACACACATATTCTATAAAATTAAATTTCATGCAAAGTGAGTACAGTAAGCGTTGATTCTACGGTGGCTTTATGCATTTAAGCTGCTCCAGTTACTGAAACAAATGAACAGATCAGATATGAAAACTGATACTGGATCAACTTGATAGGTTCAGTGTCTGTAGCTGATAACATAAATTAAGTTTTTTTTTTTGTGCTGTACATAATAATATATAATATAATATCTGATTAAAGAAGGCTTAAAAAATAAAATATCAAGCCCATAGAATGTATACTAAAAAATGGAAATAACCTCACTGACATCACCCATGTGGCGTAGAAACTAAGTATCTTGTCAACTATATGGTTGAAGTATTCAACTATGCAAAAAGGAGTCTATTAAATTAGGTAATACTATATTTATTAGATATCAAAAACATAAACTTTTTTTCATTTTTTAAAAACACCTTCTTTCAAAGGGAACCTTTCAAATTGTATGTTCCTGTTGTTGTTATTATTAATTTTATTTATTTATTTGTTTTAATTATAGTAAAAGTTAAGCATAGAATCCACGTGGGGACTGTTTACCAAAAATTAAACAACTCAAGGATAACTTTACTAGTACATGCCCACACCACAACACTGTTTAGCATCTTTGTGCTGCTGTTGCTGTTCATGATGAAATGAAAATGATCATGAAAATGCTTTCATATGTTGTTATGGCTGCATAAATGCGAAAAATGAGTAGATTCAGCCTGTTGCTTGGTAGTTGCCAGGCAGCGTGATGTACCGTGCATCATTAAACATTTGTGGATCAAAATTAGATCCTCTTGTTGTGATATCAAAATGAGACGATGCTTTTTTTTTAAGCTGTCATTACAAACATTACAAATGGCAATTTTAGCCTGTTGGTAGGTGGTTACTAGGCAACACAATGGTGTCATAATATCTGATATTGATAGGAACCTTCAAGAGGCCTAAGAGGTACCCATTTGCAGAGTTAGGTTTTGTACAAGGTGCTGGTAGACAAACGAACCGAGATTGTGTGTTATAGTAGAATAATAGAGTTATCAGTAAATAGAGTTTTTAATTCAGAAATATTGGTATATTGGTGTGCGTCGTATTTAATGGAGGGCTGGTTTGCAGCAGACAAAAAGCGGTTAAAGCTCCAGCAGCGCTTGTAGTGTGAAGTTTAACTTTATTACTTAATCAGTATTTCATCAGGGTCAGGATGACTCCTGGTTTTGTAATGAAGCTCTTCTTCGTGCTGCATGTGTTGCTGGAGCTGTAACATCTTCAGACTTTATGTTCTTGTCTATACTCCTTGAAAGTGAAGTTAAGCCAGAAAGCTCTACTCTGCTTCTAGTGACCAAAGCTGAACAAGGATGCTTTATGTGGTGAATGGTAAAAAAAAAAACACTTCACATGAAACATAAGACTCTGGATTTTATTTTCAGTCATCATGTTTTTTTGCTTTAATCACAGCGCCAGTGCCAGTTACCTAACCTCTCATTCATCTGTGTCTAACATTTGAACAGTGCAATCTCTTGAAATCTCTAGAAATAAACCGCTGTTGTTTCTGTGTGAGGCTGTCGTCCACATGCATGCTTAGTGTCTCCTAATTTAATGTGGGCAGAGGGATTTGTGGAAAATATCCCGTACCAACTGTTGTGACTGTAACTGTGATTTGGCAGCACGGTGGCTCATGCATCAAATCTGAAGCACAAACAAGCCATAATATCAGTCATAATATTCCATTAAAAATGATCAGAAATGGCACAAGAATCGACACATGAGCTGCAGTTTTCAGATTCAGAAACATTTTTCTACTGTGAAATTTTAGTTTATAGATGTAGCTTTGCTAACAAAGCTTTTAATGGCACTCTCTTGTACAAATATGGTTTCCTATGGCTACAAATAATCCACAAAGTAATGGCTGATGTCAGAGTGGCTATGTTTACTTTCACATCTTTTTCAGTTAAATAGATGAATGGTCTGTTTGACTGTTGAGTGAAGTTCTTCAGAGTTCACCATAGCCCTGCAACAGCAGCAACTGGAGGTTGTAAATGATTTTATGATTTCTCACTGTGGAGTCATCTCTATGCTCGTCCTGTTAGAACTCAGTGCAGCATTTAACATTGTTAATGACATGTATTAAAGGAAGTGCACTGAAATTGACGCATATCTGTCTCATTGGTTTCAATTTGTTTAGGTAAGTGGGAAGTCTTCTTCATATACAACAGTTAATAATGGAGTTCCACAGGGTTATGTGCTGGGACCAGTACTTTTTTACATTATACTGTACATTCATCCCTTTGGTAATATTATGAGAAAACCATGCATACATTTTCACTGCACCCAGCTTTATTAATCATGAAACCAAATGACACCAATCAGTTAGTTAAACTATAATCATCTCTTAAAAACATAAAGACCTGGATGAGACAAAACTGAGGTTATTGTACTTGGCCCTAAAAACATTCCTTTTTGATAAAGGGTATAGTTAGGGCTGGATCAGGTGACCCTAGACCTTCCTTTAGTTATGCTGCTATAGGCCACTTTTTCAGTCTCCACATGTTTATATACCTATATTGTATTTAATCATTAGCAATAAATGAACTCACCCACTCACCCCCAGCTGCTCACGGCAGCAGGGCGCCCCTCCCTGAGTCTGGTTCTGCTGGAGGTTTCTTCCTGTTAAAACAGAGTTTTTCCTTCCCACTGAGGCAACTGTTGGTGTGAATTGATGCTATATAATTGAATTGGACGGAAATAAAGGTTACACAAACTGGACAACATATCAGAGCCACTTTTATTTTTGTTTAAGCTAAATCAGCTGTAGTCTGAGTCCACATAAACACAATGATCCTTCTGATTTCACAGACTAAATCCTTTTTTAATCATCTCTAAAGGGGATCAGACAGGTTTGGATTTTTTTGTTTGTTTCTTTTTTAAAGAGCAAATGGTGGACACAGCAGCATTTGGAAACCTCGAGTTGTGATGAGGCATCTGCTGCAAACACATGAGGTCGCTTGTCTTTCTTCAGGGTCGTTTGTGTCACACTGATGCAGAGAACACTTTTGATAATGTTTGCTGCAAACGCCTCTGGCATCCCACTGTTGTCAAATGTGATAGACAGTAACATCACTGTCCTCTCACACACACACAAGCACACGCAACATACCCCTTTAAGGTTCTTTTGTCCCTTGATTTGGCATTTGGAATAGAGGCAGTCTACAGTGCATGATCCGGTTAGTTTTTGTGTTTGTCCACCTTTTCCTCAAATCACCGCTGCCTGGATTTGTGTTTCTGAATTGCTGTTCTTTCTGATCACTGCAGGCAGCTCAGAAACAGGCGAAGAACAGGAAGAAGGTGAGTTTGTTTTTCATTCTGCTTATCTGTGATTGCAATGCATGATGCAAAATCTGTGGCCAAGGATGACCACAGAGGAGAATGGCCGTGCACGCTTCAATTGTCTCTGTCTTATTCGTTTGTTGAAACCAGATTAGACCAGACGTGACTGTTTGCTTTTGTCAATCTCATGAGCAGCTGTTAGATTTGGAGGTTCTGGACAGTCGTGACGCCCGCTCTACTCACCTCTTTGCTGCTCTCTATCAACCTGTTGCCTCCTCTGTTCACTTCTTTCCTTGTTGTTTCTCGGCTATGCAGAGCCCCGACGACGAGGCTCCATCCACTGCTGAGGTTGATCTATTCATGTCCACACAAAGGATCAAGGTCCTCAATGCAGACACTCAGGTATAAACATAACATTTATTATTTTGTTTTATATCAACACCACAAAATTACAGATTTCCCTTGCAACACTTTCCATACTTCTATTAAAAGTATATTAGCAGATACCACATCATATTCATCATTTACAGCTCACGTTATCTGTGGTGTACCACAAGGTTCAATTTTAGGTCCTTTGTTTTTTATTTATTTGCTTAAACTAGGTTTGATTTATTATTCATTTTATTTTTATTATGCAGGGCCTGTATTTACAAGTAACTCATGTATTTGTCGATACCAGGAGTGTTTAATGGACCTGCCCCTGAGGACAATCTCCTACATAGCTGACATCGGTAACATGGTGGTCCTGATGGCCCGAGGGAAGATGGTCCGGTCCCGCAGCGCACAGGAAAACCTGGACAGCACAGCAGAGCAAACCACCATAACCCAAGATGACAGAAGACTGTACAGAATGATCTGCCACGTCTTCGAGTCTGAGGATGTGCGTTACTGGTGGTTATTGTCAATGATTAAAAAAGTGGTCCTCAAAATCTGATTTTATTTAACTAAAATTCAACTTGGATCACCTTTTTATTTTTAGGGTGTAGGCTTTTTTTTGCTTTTGATGTAGGGCCATAAAAGTTATCTAAGTAATCTACTGCAGGATTTCTGCCTCTAAAGTCTGAAAACACATTAGATTAAATTTCCCCTGAAACAGCTGTAAAGAGTGTTAAATAGCTGTAAAACTCTTCGAAATGTAATTTAGTATATCACTGGGTCATCACAGATGTTCTTTTGCCTTAAACTTGGTCTGTTTCTGCAGTGTCTTCTTGCTGTACAATGGTATTTGTCTCTCCATCAGGAGCTCCAATATCTTATGTGTTTCTGGTGCTTTTGTGTTAAGTTAGCCTAACCATAGTTCTGCAGCTAACCATCATGTAGCAGATCACTATATGTCAACTAACCCTCCAATTTACCTTCAGAGTTTTTCTCTTTCTTTTTTAAGAAATCAACTTTAGTCAAAATATGGTATTATAACCCTTAGACATCAACTAGCTAGGTAACCTACTGCTAACTCATAAATCCTCCAGGCTTGGACATCTGGAAGAACTTCCATACTGATTATTTCATCAGAATTTCATAAACTCTCAGTGGCAGGTCAAATTTGGCTTGCATTTATGAACTGAAGGAGCATTTAAGGGAAACCCAGGGTTCAACACCAAACCACTGATCTTCTGATTGGTAGAAAGCCCACTTTACCTCCTGAGCCACAGCTATACTCAGAAATAGAAAGAAACAGAAACAGAAATCTGATTGGATAAATAGCACTAAAATAGCTCTAAAGGGGAGAGTTATTTATAGTTTGCAGTTTAAATCTGCTTCCATTGTTTCTAAAAGCACAACTGATGTCAGCCTTAACCTGAGAAGAAAGAAAATATTTGTATTTCATAAAGAACCGATCCAATATTAATTATGGACAAAATTAAAAATTGGGAGAGCTTAAAAATTCTATACGTTCTTTTAGGATTTGGTTTTAGAATAAAATGTTATTTTTAGGGTGGGGAATGTCTTTAAAGGTATAGCTGTAGTGAAATGTTCTTGTTTCTTATTATCCGTGATTGATCTCCTTCTCTCAGGCTCAGCTCATCGCTCAGTCCATCGGCCAGTCCTTCAGCGTTGCCTACCAGGAGTTCCTCAGGGCCAACGGCATCGACCCCGAGGACCTGAGCCAGAGGGAGTACAGTGACCTGCTCAACACTCAGGACATGTACAACGACGACCTCATCCACTTCTCCAAGTCGGAGAACTGCAGAGACGTAAGTCAGCCAGCAGGTGGCGGCACAGTCGGGAGGTTTTAATCATCATCGACAGGGACACGTCTGCATTCGTAAGATAAAAATATTCCACTCTGCATATGGATGAATCTTTCAGATAAAAATAGCAACACATCTCTTTAATTCAGGTCAGGCTATGAATGTTTTTCCTGCTCATTGTGTTGTTAGTTTGCCTCGCAGTGCTTTTACATGAGCATCTGGTTTAGGAGTCACAGCTGCATGACAGTTGTACTGAGAAATGACATTTTATTAAAAAGAGCAAACTCCTAACCTCAGTATAAAGGTGAATTTGTGATGCTCGACCTGCTCTGACCTCAGAGCCTCCTCCCTGCTCTCGCTGCCTGCTGTCATCTCACATTTTTCAGAGCTGTGTGGTTGGCAGCGAGAAGCCCGAACTGGGAGGGCTGTGGTAGATTTGGATTGGTGAAGGTGACTGTCGATATCTGTCCAAAGTGTCTCTGTGAAGTTCTTTTTCTTTGGTGCGTTTCATATCTTAGTTTCATTAAGTCCACAAAAAAGACAGAGGGCACGCCTTTAATCAAAACGTGCAGGAAGTTTTATTTGACTGTATCTGCCCCTCCATGCACATATGTGGAAAGCATAACGGTTGAGACCAACTGCACATTTCCCAGCATCAGTGAAAACAGACATATCTGTTTATTGTGTTATTGTGAAGCACTTTGGTATACCCTTGGTTTTAAATGTGCTATACAAATAAACTTTTATTGTATTGTATTGTATTACATCATTAGTTAAGTCAGAAACAGCACGAGGAGTACGAAATGGATGACCTGAAGTGAAGGTGGGCTGCAAAGTGGCTTGCAGAAGCAGCAGATTAAATGTTACATCCTGTCTGAGATCATCCAATCCAGTGTTCAGTTGGATGTCAGCTGAGCTCACAGACTGAAGCCAGTGCAAAAGTGCCATAAACCTGCATTCATATCTAGTGGCCAGCAGGGGGCGGCCGGTTATAGGGCGGTCTATGGGAAAATGGCCTTTTGGCTCCCTTAAGTCTTTCTTTAAGCACTTTCTTGAGAATTTTGTGGTCTCAGTTGCACATTCAGGTCTTACTGAACACAACGGGATGTTAATTTTGTAACACACTAGGGTAAAATTTAGGATAAAGCACAGTATGTTTTACTGTGTGATTGAGAAATTGGTGTGCTCCTTCACTTTTCAGACACACCTCACATTTGGAAGCACTAAGATGTCCTTCTTGAGGCTTCATTAACACGTACAGCTATGCATATATATGTTCTATATCTGAGTTTGACTTTTACTTGCTGCTAAACTGCCTAAAAACACTGTAGTCCAGGCTTCATTATCCATGTCATCTGGCTGTTTGTTTGGCACAATCTCAGACTAACAAAGATCCGCTACCTTATGTGGCTTAGAGCTCTCAGAAGCCTGAGCCCCTCCTCACAGAGTTACAGCATATATCCGACTCCACTCAGAGCAAATTGGGAGTTTTATTTTACTTTTATTTTTTAGGGGCCAACAGAAGCTAAAAGAGCGTTTAAAGAGAGAGTGACAAGATTTGTTCTACTAGAATCCCCAAAATGCAACTATGAAGCTGTAAATGAGCATTATTTGGTATCTTTAAAGAAACTAAGGTCATATTCACGTTCAGGTTTACATCGAGAAGCAAAAAGGCGAGATCCTCGGCGTGGTGATCGTGGAGTCTGGCTGGGGGTCAATCCTCCCCACAGTCATCATCGCTAGCATGATGCACGCCGGCCCAGCGGAGAAGTCTGGCCGACTCAACATTGGAGATCAGATCATGACCATAAATGGTACGAGCTTGGTGGGTTTACCTCTCAGCACCTGCCAGAGCATCATCAAGGTACGCTGCTGCTCTCTCTTTCAACCTTTCGTCTTTTTTTAAACCCCTTACAAGCAGAAGGGGTTCTTAAGTGTTTGCTGGATCTCCCTCATATGTCTGCTTGATGTTTCCCCAGGGTCTCAAGTCTCAGTCCAGGATCAAGATGAACATTGTCAGGTGCCCTCCTGTCACCATGGTGCTCATTCGTAGGCCGGATCTCCGATACCAGCTAGGCTTCAGCGTCCAGAATGGCATAGTGAGTATCTGAAGCTACTGAAACTCACTCGCAGCTGCAGGGAACAAATTAAATGAATTGTCCTTCTTGTCAAATTCTTGGATTTGTGGGCTGTGTCCCCACTAAGCCCTCTGTGTTTCCCTCCTGTGCAGATCTGCAGTCTGATGAGAGGCGGTATCGCTGAGAGAGGAGGCGTCCGCGTTGGTCACCGCATCATCGAGATCAACAGCCAGAGCGTCGTGGCGACTCCTCACGAGAAGATTGTTCAGATCCTGTCCAATGCCATGGGAGAGGTAAATACTGAAAATGGCCACATATGCTCTTTTATTTACCTCGGCAGCAAAAAACGTTTGAAACGTATCTTAAAATATCTTTAACATGTAAATTCCTGTTTTATAGACCTTCTCATTTTATTATTGAAACTGTCTCAAAATCAGCCTCAGTTCCATCAGGAAAACAGCTGCAGCTGAAAGACCTGCTTCAGTGAATGCCTTCCCTCCTGCATCAATATTTCACATTAAAAGCCTTTTTATGGCTTTAAAGCTGTAATCCCAGGGTTCTTTGTGCGGCGCAGCACCATTTCACTTTAAAGGAGAAGCTTTATTGTCATTTTCAGTTCCATATTTAAAGTCTTGGACTTTACTAGGGCAGCTTTGCATGACTTACAGTTGAAAATAATCCTTCCGTTATATTATATGGGTGGGTCACGCCATGAAAAATCAGTCCCTTCCACCTGGTCCTCTCGGCATAAACTGATTTATCTCGCACAATAACTTTAAAGTTTTGCCTCCTCACTATGAATATGAGATCATTCCAGATTTCCTCACCCTGTCCCTAAAACTGAGCCCAGACATCCTACGGGTGAGACTTATTTCAGCCCCTTGAATTCTCAACCTTGCTCTTTCAGTCATTACCCAGATCTTCACAGGTGGCTATAACTGAGGGTCAAAACTTAGATGGACAGCTCAGCTCTCTGTTCTGCACAACAGTCTAGTACAGTAGGTGCACAACCAAGGCTCTGCCTTCCCATCACTCATATATAAGACATGGGTGGTGTATTCATGAGCTTTAAGTGTTTGGCAGCCAGGCCTGGAGGAGGTTGTCCCAGAGCCCACTTCCACGAGTGGTTATGCAGTGCCAAGACTTAAGTTTCATTAGGACTTCCTTAGTCTAGCCCCTCCCCAGGGACCAGTTTACCGTATGAGACCCTATCAGACGCCAAGACCAGAAGTACACTTAAACCCCTCCACCACAATAGGGTAGTTATTCAACAGGGTAGCCTTCTGTAATAAAATATTTTTCAAATGTATCAATTTTATTGCCTTCAAGTGGAGAAAATTCACACTGATTAATCAATTCTGGGCTCTGAAGAAGGTAAACGTTTGCATTCACTGAAACAAAGTACATCCCTGGTTGATACTGGCCTAAACTGTGTCATGTGTCACAGTTTAACACAAACAAATGATGTGACATCTTTAAAAAAGAAACTATTGTAATTTTCTACAAAAAGTTATTCTTGCATGGAAAAGGTTCATTTAGGGAGAGTTTAGTTTGCTCATTGCACTTTTGCCTTTCTGCTCCAGATCCACATGAAGACGATGCCTGCAGCCATGTACCGTCTGCTGACAGCACAGGAACAACCTGTCTACATCTGAACACACACGTCTCGCTCGACACATCACTCCCGCCTGTCTCTGTTTTAAATCCCTTTTATCCCTCCTCTTCCCTCCCTGTTTGATATCACTTTACTTGCCTTAATCTGTACAGTTGACTGTCATGTAAACATGTACATCTCCAGTGTGACAGCAGAAGGCAGATTATCTCACTAGGCTGAGTGTTAATGTGACGTTTTGTTTGACCAAAGAGAAATTTGGGATTTTCTTGTGTATATTTAGGTGGAGAACAGAGCCAATATTAGCTTTGGTTTAAATAGCTGTATAATCTCTGAATGTACTCTAATCATGTTGGACCTATAAATTGTCAGGGTGACACAAGTGATAAAGAGTTTAAAGCTGAAGTTGTAAAGGTTGCATGTATAATTCTGCAGAATAAACTAAAGGAAAAGGCAGCAGTCTGTGATACTTGGTTTATTTTTGTTTGAAAAGTAGTTAAAACTGGACCAGTGGTGGAGTCAACATTTACTCAAGTATAAATTTCGAACAGTTTTTTCACTTGACTCAAAGTACACCCTTACTTGCTTCCATAGGAATAAAAAGGGCAAGTAGTAGCCAGGTGCTGCTAACTGACAAACAGCAAGTGTGACCACCTCTATATTAGCTGTGTTTAACACAATGTCACAATCTTCCCAGTGGATTCACCCCAAGGTCAGCGAGTGCAGCGCTCACTGCACTGCAAAAGGCCAAGAGTTTCCTCTGAGACTCCATGGGCCTCGTTTAGCACATTAAATTTTAGCGTTCATGACAGTTCAATTAGAATGGACTACAAAAAGACAAGTATGGCTTGTTTAGAAGGGTTGCCAGTAGAAAGGGTCGTCTCTCTAAAAGAACATGACAGCACAACTCAAGTTTGCAAAGCTGCATCTGAACAAACTGCCAGCCTTCTGGACCAATGATAAGATCAAAGTGATCCATAATGCACACAGCCAGATTACGAAAGCCAAACGTAGCCTCATACAAAGTGTCAAGCACGGTGGTGGAGGGGGGATGATTTTGGCTTGTTTTTCAGCCACAGGCCTGGGCACCTTGCAGTCCCCGAGCTGACCTTGAACTTCTCTCTGTACCAAAGTATCATAGAGTCAAATGTGAGATCTTAAGAGAGCTGTGCAATAAAAAATAATTAATGTTGTAAAGAAGAGTGTGCCAAAATTTCTACGACAATGTGACACTGATAAAGTCCCACAAAATTACTCCATTACTGCTGCTAAAGGTGGTTCTATGAGCTAGTGAAGCATGAGATGTACTTCGTTTTTCCACAGCTGATTCCTCGGTTTCAGTCAGATCTCAACACCAAGATGGAGCTAGAAAAAAAATCCACCCACCATGCAGTTGTCATAAAGTCACAGAAAACATCCATTTCTTGTTCTAGGCAGTAAATTGGACTTATTTTGGAGCCCCAAGTGGCCAAAAGAGGAACTACATGTTTTGCACCATCCAGATAGATATAGTTAATCCCTGGAGGCCAGTGCTTGGGGTCATACAGCATGCAAGAGCTAGAGTTCGAGCTTTGGGGGATTTTGTCCAGTAGTTTTTGACGTTACCCACTTCATGCTGCAACGCTCCAGGTGTGCAGAATGAAAACAAAGAAACACCTACCTCTCAAAAGCTAACCCAAAAGCAAAGGTAGAACATGATGAACACAATACGACTTTGTGTAAAAAAACAAAACAAAACAAAAAAACATTTATTAGATTTTCCCAAGAGTCTGTTGTGTAACACTCAGGAGACAAAACAAAACAAGCAAACAAAAAAAATAATAAAAAAACCCATAAAATAACATTTAAGAGACTGATAAACCAACATGATTGTCACCACATTCCCCAAACAGTAGTGCACAAAGACTGAACTGAATCAAGTGTATGAATATATATTCAATATTTAAAAAAAAGAAAAAAGCATCAGCAATAAAAAATGTGATTGTCTCTGGTTGCCAGCAGCTAATAAAGAAACATAGCTCCATCACAAAAGTGGTCTGAACGCCTCGCTCGTGATACACTTTTTAATGAAATCTGTGACATTTACACGCTGGTCTAACACAGAAATGCTAAACAGGCAGCTGCATAGCTCCCCCATCTTATCCAAGAGCCCTGCATTCGCCAAAGTCCTAAATTTTAAAAAAAAAAAAAAAAAAAAGGGGGCAATTTTTTGGTAATTATTACTTCCACATCATGCAATGATGAGATACAGATGCTGCATTCATGGAATCCATCTGTATCTTCTATTTCTGACTTTGCATCTCTTCAGTGACCGCAATGCTCTTCTAAAGCAAAAGCAAAGAACAAAGGAAAGATGTTTCCAGTTTAAATCTACTCGTGTATTTCGACAGTGTGCAGTAACTGTACTGAAAATACTTTTCCACCTCTGCTTGGTTCAGTTTACAACAGCAGTTAAAACCAAACAAGTGCTTTTTAGGTAGAAGTCTTTATCTCCCGAGCTGAAATCAGAGCTGCAAGGCACTTGAGAATAAGCTGCTTCCCAGACTGCACACAGCTCACACAGCGCGTGCTGCAGACGCAGGCGTCCACTTTGGAATGTGTAGGTCAGCAGGGGAGGTGCGATTAGAGGACAATTAACACCAGAGGAGCGTGCCCGAAGCATGTGACGCCTCACAAAAATGCACAAAATTGGTGAAAAAGCCGAAGTGCAGTCCACAGAACTGTAACAGTGATTTGGGTGTTTGCTTGCTTCAGTTTCAGCCTCTCGTGTATTCACCATGACAATGTAAAAAACTGCACGCTACCAGGCATTAGTTGTATTTTTACAGTGTTTTAGTTGGTTTTAATTTTACATTTGTTACATTTTTATTGTGTCCAAAAGGTGTGCACCTGCTCCACATGCAGCACTGATGGTAGTCGGCAACTCAGTGGGATCAACAGATATTTCTGTTGTTTCACATAAATTTTGTTCAATTATATAAACCTGAAAAACTTTTTTATTAAGATTTCTTGAGACTATCCCATCCATCACTGGAAGACAGCCAGGTATACCCTGGACTGGTGGCCGGCCAGACAACACAGACCACCCCTGGAACCGGAGCTTTCCAAGAGAGTCTACACCAGCCTGAAGGTCCCAGCCAGGAAGTTCAAACCGGGGACTTTCATATTGTGATACAACAATCTCTTTACAGTCATGGCCAAAAGTTTAGGTAGTAGCAGAAATTTTGTGCTTCTCACACTTTGCCGCGCCAGTATTTATTGAAGTTTGAAGTTGCTGGGCATTGACTCCTGGTCCAAAACCTGACTCCTGCCTGCTTGTCCACTCACTTTTTAAGGATCGACCATACTAAAACAAAACTGCCAAACTTTTGGCCTCGACTGTTCTTCATCAAGTTTCATTTCATGTTTTCATGCTTTTGTGTCCCACCTGCAGAGGACCTAAGGAGCAGAGCATGGACCTTAAAGTTAAGACACTGGACTGTGTCATTATACTTAATTTGCATTGCTGTATTTTACCTTTATGAATTTTTCTTCTGTCCAAAATGGGAGTATATTAATGTGACATCTCCAGCTGTTTGAAATGGCTTCAAGTGATGTGTTTACATCTCTTTTATGCCTCTTGTCCTTCCAAACATTGGGCGTTTTACTGTGTGATGGTGACACACGATAGGCACAAACTGAGCCCCGGAGAATAAAGGCGGGAAAATAAAATATAAATCACAGACACCAACAGAATATATACATTGAAACATCAGCTGTGCACAGTTTCTGTAATGGCGAGTGGCAAAGGTAGACCAGAGATATCTCTGTGTGTGTGGGGGGGGGCCTGGATCCATGCACCACGCTTTCTGCACAACAAGGGACGCGAAAAGTGTCTGAAACTGACAACACGACAAAGTTCAGAGAGTTTTGATCGGTGATGATGTCACTTCCTGCTTTCCCAGCCTTACAGCTCAGTGTCTTTGTATTTCTGGGGGTTGTAATATCCTCTCTTGGTCTGGTCGGCCAGCTGGCGGCGGTAGTCGGCCTCTTCGTCCTCGTGTCCTCTCGACTCAGAGTACAGCGGCCTGGAGGGAGTCTGAGGCTCGGGGATGGAGCTTGAACTGGACACACACAAACACACACCACGGGTCATAAACTTGCATCTTTATAAAAATAGAACATTTTTTATGATGTCAGAGATGAGGCTCTGCTCTCACCCTATTGGCTGAGGACGGCTGAGGTTGGGTTTTGGCAGCTTCACTGGGACAGCATAGAGATCCGGATGCTTCTGGGCGATTTCCAACTGCATAAAGAGAGGGACAGACCCAGATATGTCAAATCTAATACCAAAAAAAAGTAAAGAACAGAAAAAAAAAAAAATCCTACTATACCCAGACAAGCTGCGAGTGTATCTTTCTTTACTTGGAGGATTTTTAGTTCTACCTTAAAACAACACTCTTAAACCCCTGTGAACATTAAACCAGGTGTCTCTTCCTCCCATCTGGAGTGCTGCTTTTTTAGAGTAAATAGTAGGAGGACAGACACTGCAGTCCAAAGTTCAACTACTGTGAGGGGTACTGTAATAATATTAATACATCTTACTAGTCAGAATCTACCTTGCCTTGATTTACAATATAACAATTGATGTTGAAACATGCAAACATCAAAGGAAATACAGAGTTTGTACAATACTGATGAGCGTGGAAGTAAATATTTCCACTAAGAATATTATCGATGAAAAAAAGAGTAGGCTGATCAACTGAAAGATCAGATGCATCTCTCAGGTCCTGTTTCAGGTCTTTGCTGGATTTTTTTTCCTATTTCTTAACAAAATGTCTTTACATGACAGATGCTGGTTCCTCATTTATTTTTTGGTTCATCCTGACCAATGGCAGGTTTTTAGGAATCATCTTGTTGGTGCAAAAATATTCGATTCCTATCAAACTCTTATCTTTGGCATTTTTTGTAAATTCAACCCAAGAAACAGGAGCAAAGTGCCTATAGGTACAATTAAAAACTTGTTCTTTGCAAAGATTGCCAAGTTGTACATGGATGGTACAACGGACTGGTTCTTATATAGAGACTTCCTACTCAGGCAATCAAAGCAAGTCGGGGTTCAGTGTCTTCTAGAGCAGCCAGAGATCGAACCAGACACATTAGAATTAGCAGACGTGCTCTATCTCCTGAACCACAGCCACCTCTTATGTCTTAAGTGTAGACACAAGTGATGATTCATAGGTAAGAGTTAAGTGGATTTAAAAAAAAAAAGAAAGAAGTTTCAAAACAGCAAGATGGTGACAGACAAAATGCTCAAGGCTTCAAAATGAGTCCACTCCAACCAATTTATGTTGGGCACAGCCATCTTTATGTACACCTTCATGGATCTGACTGAACATCAGAAAATGTTTTTAGACAGTGGACTTGGATATGGGAATGTCAGGATTGTTTTAGGACAGACAGGGAAGTAAGAGGAACTTTAAATGCAGCTTTCTACAAATCCGACAGGATTCAACTGCCAAAGGTCAACTGAAAGCTCCCTGCTGTGTCTGTTCCTGCTCTGAAGTTTACAGCTGTACCATGAAGAAAGACAGCATTACTGACTCGAGCGTTTTCTGCCTCCTGTAGCTCCAGGATCCTCTGAGCTCTTGCCAGATGGTCCATCTTCTCAAACGCTTTAATCTGGAAGAAAATAAAAGTGAAACTTCAATTTTTGATTAAAAAAAACCCAGCATAGATACCACACGTCCACTCACATGGTGTAACTCACAAGGAAGTGATTGTCAGATGAAACATTTACAGACAAGAGTGTCTGTAAATACGCAAATACATAATGAGATTTATTAATGGGAACATTTGTGATGTATGACGAGCTGTTGTGGATTTGAAGGGAGGGTTGGAAACACGTGTTGGTAAATTTGTAGTTACCTGGTCACCCATTTTCTATTTCACATTAGATGCAGAGAAAGTAAAAAAAAAAAAAGGAGGAGAAGGGAATAAGTGTGATATAATAACAGAGTGAAATCTTCTAAAACAAGGGAAGAAAGAAACATAAAAAAGTCTGACTTTTTGCCCCAGATAGCTGCCTTGTTGGTTTAAGAATAAAATAAAAAATAATTAATTCATTTAAATCAATAAATGAGTCTAACCTTGCCCAGGAAGGATTTGTTGGCGGGGTCCTCTTCCTCGTCTTTCCCCGGACTCTGATCTTCTGACGACTGGTTCACTGGTTGGCGGGCGATAGTGGGCTTCACAGGCTTCACGGGAGGGGGAGGCGGCTTGTTTCCGCCCACTGCGTCACTGCTGATGGTGCTGCTGGAGTGTGACTCGTAGCTCCGTGTGGAGTCAGTTCGAGTCTGAGCACGAACCTGAAACAAAAAACAAGAACCATTTGTGATCATTTGCTCAACTACAGGATGTGGTTTGTTGTTTTCAGAGAGAGCCACTTCCAAATATAAAGCAGGCAGGAGTTTTGAACATCTTTATCGGCTTAGTGTGAGAAAGTTTATTTCAGTCACAGCCGCTTTAGGCAACAAAAGGTGTTTTTTCCCCTCATCTTCAGTCCCTTATATTTGCAGGTACAGCTCTGTTCTTGGGCCTCCCTGAACCTTTATGCGCATATGTGGAAAGAAACATCAATTAGAGGAGGAGTACAGGGTGGGTTGCAAAGCGGCTTGCAAAGGAAGTACCAGATGAAGCAATTTAAATAGATCCTCCTATATTGGATGCACTCTTAACTGATGTATATAAGAGCAACTTTATCAATCTAGATTACAGTTTTTGTTATTTATCAAGAAAAAGCTCTGAAAATGGACACAGGCACTAAAAGAAGTCCAAAGAAGGCAGTTCTACCCTCAGACATTTCCAGCTTGGTTAGAAGCAGATCTGATGGTACAGAAACTTTAGACTTTGAGTCTTGCCAAGAACTGAAAGGTCTAAAGACTTTTAACTGAGATGCAGCTTGATAGAAATAATTACAGACCACAAGAAAGTGTAGTGAGAGTGAGGTCTGACGGGAGAAAAAAAAAGAAAAAAAAAAAAAAGGGGAGGTTCTCACCTTTGGGGGTTCAGGGACGAAAGAGGGGGGAGGGCTTGGCTCTCTGCTCACCTCTCTTCTCATACGTACACGGGGTTCAGGGTGAGGCCTCTACACAAACACACAACACACAGAGAAGGGTCACAGGGGTTGGAGTAGATATTTTAATAGTGATGATGATGGATTATCAATGTTTGGAAAAAGAAGAGTATCAGAGTCTCTATCGGCGGACACGCCCACCTCGTCGGCCAGTACGGGTTCTGATGATCGACTGATGGCCGACACGGGGTGGGGTTCATCCAGTGTCTCGTCCAGCTCATTGTCAGTGTACGCCCCGCCCTCGTCCGCTGTGTCGTCGTAGTCGCTGGTCATCCGGCTGTCCATGCTGAGGTAGTCACTCATTGCCGACAGGTAGGACATGCGGTCGTCTTGGAGATCCAGGTCCTCCTCTGAACCATCCACCTGAGGAGAGAAAGTAACAGCAAAGGGAAGGGGTGTAAGAAACAGTCAAATTCACACAAAAACACATGTGGTCTGCAGAAGTTCACTGACACTCACCTTGCCCTCGCACACCCACACAGCTTTGTCTTGCTGCTCCCGAATTGAATCTTTCACACTGCCATACCACGCGTCATTGGCCGAGTTCAAGTCGATGGTGTCTAACAGACAAAAAACAAAAACAAAAAAATATTTTTGAAGAAAAAACTATATGAAGAAAAAGATTTCATAATACTTAGTAGTGTCAAAGTTAACATGACAATACCATGTCAACGCAAATTCCTTTTAACGCCTCTATTGTTTTTTTTGACGCGTGATTAATGCATGTGGGCTCTGTGACCTTTGGCTTGGCTGTGTAGATCAGGTTGTCTGGAAGTGCTTTCATCAGTTACATTGTGGATGGTGAGCAGAAATGGAGAAAGAAGCGTATTTTTTGCATACATTTGGTGTATTTTATGAGCATGCAGTACCTCCGGGGGTTTTCTCAGTAGCAGTTGTCATTATTTGTATTGTTGCAATAATTATAAACATAAATGTGAATAAAGTATGTATATTTTCCACCCCCATGCTGGTAAGAATATTAGAAACATGAAAACTATCCTGTTAAGGGTACAGTTACAGTTGATTAAAAAAAATCTGATTAATCACAAGTTAACTATGGACAACCATGCCATAAATCACATCATAAAACTCACCCGTGAAAAGGTGTGAACAGCTCTTTTTCAGCCTAAGGGCCTGCTCGTACAGTTTGCGCGCGCTGCGGTTGGATCCGGGTATGAGGCGGTTTCTCATGGTCTTCACACCTTGTTTGCTGTCAGGGTTCAGGAAAAGGACGATGGGGTACCACTGAGTGTAATTCAGGGTGTCCACAGCTTTGGGAGTCACATCCAGCAGAGCGTGACGGTCCTGCAGGGGAGTAATAAAAAAGAAAAACATGTTTATATGTTGGATGATGAGTAATAATTGCACAGAAATCTCTGTTTTGTCACTCTCGACAGCTGTTCATCCGAGCCACTTCAAACTCTGCAGGTGAATTTGAACTATGACATTTCTATATCTAGAAATATGTGCAAAGAAAATTGGATTTTTTTGTGGTTTGTTCTCTCTTTTAGCACTTTATTTGGTTACTATGGACTTCAGGATATAAAGGTTGTATTGATGTATAGCAAGTTGAAATACTGCACAAAACGGCAAAGCACTCTGATGACTTGTTTTATGGTAGGTAATAAAGGGTAATAGCTGGAAAGCAAAATCTCAATTGAAATTAAATTCTGATTAGCTGACCAGAACAGATTACCAACCCTACCCTATTTTAATTCTTAGCCCTCAAACAGGTGGATGAAACTATGAGGTCAAGCAAAACTGCTTTATCTTTTATAAAAAAGATCACTTAGTCTAAAATTCAAACGGGTTCCCACAAACATGGCTGCACAAGTTATTCTTTAACTCTTTCTTGTTACTTTTAGATGCTCCTGTATTGGCAGATTTTTATGCTTCTGATGCAACAAATCCCTTTGGAGTTTTGATGCAACTCCAAAAGGATCTGTGTATCCACCCGAAATTACCCTGGGGACTTTTGGCTTGTTATCTGAATCTTTAAATCGCTACAGTTATGGAGCCACTATTATTCATCTCTGGTTTAATTGTGTTTAGGGGACATAAAAATTAAAAATAGGGGAAATAATAAATTGTAACAAGAAAAAATAGGTGTTGCACACTCCCATAACAGGCACTGCACTAGTGTTCATACAGCGTCATTATCTTCTTATGATTATACCATACCTGTTCAATGATTTGCCGGATAGAGTTCAATCTCACCACCCCCGAGGACTTCTCACTTCCTGCATCCTTGGGCTCAGTTTCTGAAAGAGGAGATAAAAACCAATCACAAACAAGAACAGAGTAAAGAAAGCCTACAGAAACCTTCTTCTGTTAGTGCTAATGTTTATTTACAGGCGGTCGTGATACTTACTGGCAATGACAAACTGATCAGGAAGTTCAGTAGCCAGTTTTTCGTTAACCACGTCAGAAATAGGCCCAAATATCACCACCGGTCTCCTGAAACCAGCTAAACGAAACAAAAAGAATGAATTCAGAAGTTCTGGCACAACAAGGACCACTGCAAAATGCCTCCGGTGAAATTGCAGGGTGAAAGGGTTTCCTGGATACCTTCACGTAATACCACTCTCTCGTAGGCGGGGAAGCGTGTAGCCGGAACGTTGCCCTGGTCGTCTCGACTCTTGCGCAAATCTTTCTTCTTTGCGGCTCTTTGGCCCCTCATCCTCCAGAAGTCTCCTCTGTCATTGCCCGATGCAGCCCGCGCAGCATTCTGGACGTTAGCCATTTGCTCTGCTCTGATATCGAGAACAAGAACATATATGACTTTGTCCAGTTAGATTGCTCACGCGATGATATGCAGATTTCTTACCAGCAAAAGAAGATGTTGTGCTGTATAGATAACACTATCGTTACATGTGCTATACTACTAACAATGTTTCTATAACTTTTCATTAATCAAATCTTGATCTTTAGATTTGAAAGATGCTACAAGAAAGGCAGTGTCTTCTGCTGAGAAAGATAAAATATCCAGCCAAGTCCTTAATAAAGAAAAAATTAAAAACTTGAAATATATATATTTAAAATAAAAAACAACAACAAAAAACATAGCCATCACGTCTGAAAGTGAATTTTTCTGATAGCCAGCAGGGGGCAGAAAGGCTGTCTGCACAAAGATGATCATCATTGCATACCTGCTCTTGTTGGGGATGATTCCCTTTTCTAAAAGCTGGTTGTTTTTGTCACTACGGATTGCCAGCCAGTTGCCGAGTTTGCCATCATAGAGTGTGTCCGTCACTTTGAAGACCTCCCCCCTGGAGAAAGGAAGGCTCTGCGGGGCCTCCTTCTCATATTCAAAGTGGGTTCTAATGAAGAAGGAGTCGCCTCTGCCAGACGCTAAAACATCTTTATACACTGGCAAAAACAGAAGAAAACAGAAGCTTAAAAAAAACCCCCACCATTATTTGGCATCCCACATGGCTCAGATTTGGGCATCTTGTTTTTCCTCATTCATCTATTATCATAAAAATAAATAAATTACAGGAAATAGAAAAGCAAGCAAGCCAAAGTGCCACGTGCCATTAAAACTCTGAATAACAGAGACATCCAGTCTTTTAGTTCTTCAAACAGGTGTCCTAAAAAAAATGTCCAAAAGCTTGGTCTGACTCCCCTCCCACCGAGAGCTTACTGGCTCTTCATACAAGACTACTAAGACTTTTATCATATCCTGTGTGTGTCTATGTGATATACTTTAACAAAGGAAGGTTTTGGCATTAGTACTGTTTGTGCAGCGGTTCTTTATCCAGTCCAGTACCTTCAGGCTTGCTCTGCGCAAGAATGGTAACTTCCTCTCCTTTAGGAATCTCCAGGAGGTAGAGAACAGCATCTTCACGCACCATGCCTCTGAAGTCTCTGTTGTTCACCTGAAGCACACAATAGGAAATAAAATGAGAAATCTGACCTGATCTATGTCTCAAAGAGAAGCTTCTGTCTTTTTTCTCCATGCTAACTTCAGCCACAGCACTCTTGTGTGTGCAGGGTTTAAATGTGGAACTAAAATGTGCCGCACCCTCATGATCTGATCTCCCGTGCGGAGACCCTCCTGCTCTGCTGCACTGTCCTCCTGAACACCGGCGATAAAGATGCCGACATCATTTCCTCCCGCCAGCCGCAGACCCACACTGTCGCCTTTCTGGAAACGCACCATCACCGTGTTCGGCCTGCATTATGGAAACAACAGTTGACAAAGGGAGAATCTATTTATGACGGAGACAACCAAGCTGGCTTCTTGTTTCTGAGTAAATTTGAGTTTGCGCAGCTCAATTAAAAAAAAAACAACAACAAAAAAACAAAAAACAAAACACTAATACTGACCCGTATATTTCCAGGTCTTCTGCACTTGGCTTTAGTGGCACTTTGGGGGGAGCGTGAACCTTTGTGGCGACACTGGCAGCTGGTACTGCAGAAACAAAATCATTTACAGTCACAGTATTCAATTCAACTGTTTGATTTGACTTTTATTTTAATTTTACAGTCTTGCATATTCTGGGCAGAATCATGTTTACCTGGTGGTGTCTCGGAGCGTGGCTCCTCCCTCTCTGCCTGCAAAGGAGCCTTATCTTCAATGTCTCTGTCAGCACCTCTGAATGGGGTTGGCATGGCACCCATTTTTGCCAGCCTGCTAGGCGGGTCCTCTCTGGTAATATCCCAAATTTTTGGAAAGTTTAAAACAAGCATTTTACACATTTAATTCGGTTGATATAATTATGACTCCTTTTCCGGTTTGGTTTAATAACACTGTGGTTTTTCCGATATTTGATGTGACGGACTGCCTGAGCTTCATGAAGCATAAAATCAGCATAATCCTACATTATCCTGATTTGTTTCTGGTGTATTTAATGCATGCGTAATAAATGACTGGGTATGCCTGACCAAAGCAGAGGTCAATGCTTTTGTGGTATCTAGAATTAAGAAAAGCACAAAACAAAGGTTTGTTTAATGAATTTACCCAACACTTAAAATCATTTTCAGATGTTTTCTGTGTTTTTTTTGTTTGTTTGTTTTTAGAGCAGGCAGACAAATCTTTTGTTGTGAGGAATAATGTTAACTCAAATTCATTCCTATGAATGAAAATGAGACATGGGGTCACAAGCAGTCGCCAAAACAACACAGACCCAGCTCTTCAAGGCTTACGCTTTGTGTGTTTGCTTTTTTTTCCACACTCAGAAACATTTGAAATGATCTCTATACAAATCCAGTTTTTTTTTGGAAAGCTTTGGAATCGTTGCCCAACCCAGTTCAGTTTATCTTCCACAAATCTTTGGAGCAGAGGTGTGTAGTGCAAATTGGCATGACCTGTGGAGCCACAAAAACTTCTAACTTAGTCAGGACCACGAAAGTAAAAGAACTTTATTTCTGCAGTAAGATTTGGGAGTACAGCTCTGTTCTTAGACTTTCCTGTCCTTCCGTATGCATGTGTGTAGTGGAAATCCTGAGATGGGGAAAGCAGCAGTTGCAAGACCAACCAGTCCAAAACAGAGCAGTCATGGATGGCAGATAAGACATGAATAAGCATGAAGAGGAGGAGCACGGGTGGATGCGGGTTGTAGCTTGCAGATGCAGCAAAGGTAGCCAGCTAAAGCAAGTTAAACAGGATTCTCTACAAGACTGAAAAACAGGATGTTCAGGAAGATATCGGTTGAACCATCAGTTTATGTGGGCTAGCGCTGAGATCAGCTGATATCATAGGAATGCGACTGAGTTCAACTTGGTGAACCGAATGAACACTCTGCTCGATTTAATGAAAAATAAAAAGGGTAAAACAATAAAGGAGGGGCTAGGATTCATACTACGTAGACACCAATATCCTTGAAAAGATCAAACGGCCAAATAAATAGGTACAGTTTGTGTTATGTTCCTAATCGCCCCCACCCCCACCCCCTGAACCAGTCCTGGTGATGGCTGCCCCTCCCTAAACTGATTCTGCCGGAAATTTTTTCCTGTTAAATTTCCTTCCTGTGATCACGAAGGGGTGTTCATAGGGTATTATCTGATTGTTGTATTCTTTTTCTATTTTTCCCCCTTATATAAATAAAATTAAAATTGCATTTTCTGATTTCACAGGAAAGCAGATTCCCAGACCTCCCTCTCCCAAGCCACCTCCTCCAGCACTAACTGGAGGACACAAAGGAGTTCCCAAGCAAGCAGAGAGACAGTCTCAGCATGTCCCGGGTCTGCTCTGGGGTCTCCTCCCTCCTGATAAGACATGCCCAAAACACCTCAGCTACATGCCATCTGGGTCAGAGCATCGTAGTCAGATGCAGTCTCTGAGCCCCTAACCCTGAGGCTGAGGGGAAAAGCTCATTAAAAGCTTTTATAGCTTGAAATATACCAGAATTGGCCTTTAATGACAGTGTACCTGGGCTTGTCTCGAAGTCTCTCATTGGAGGAATGGGAGGAGAGGTCAGAGTGGTGGGCCCGTCTGTCATCCTGTGGAGAATAGGAGCGGTACGACTCGATCTCAGAGATATCTGAAACACACAAGGATGATGAAAAATATCACAACCCCTGTGAAACCACACAAGAGTCAAGCAGCTATGGGGGTGGGGTCCTCTGTGTTCAGGTAGTAAAGCCTATAAACTTTATCAGAAAGAGTCAAATGCTGTGTCTGTCCTTGCTGCTTCTTTGTTTTGTAAATCACATAACATGGCCTTTGCTTGGCTCAAATGGCCCGTAGGTCATGAAAGCAGGGGGGGAGGGAACCAACACAGCTCTCAGACAAATGAAGGTCAGAGCACTGTTCACAGATGAGTAGCCACACCAATTACATATGCAATACCAGTTTCTGGGGTTACAATGATGACGAGGAGCACTAAAACTCAACAGGATGTTTCAATGTTAGCATTCAGGGTGTGGAAGCTAGACTGCACTTCTATGTTATACTGCAGGGCAGGGAGGATAAAGCACAGTAATACCATTACAAAGTAAAATTACAAATGTGCACTGAAGGTGATTTGTACCCGTCAGACCTCAAAATCCTAATTTTTTCAGTTAGTCGGTCCCTATTGTCCTCAAACAGAATTACAAAGAGGGATGCTGGATGGTAGAAACCAGAAGGCTGCAGCGGTGCGAACCTTAACATAATGAAATTCTGTCATATCCAGTAGCAGGATTATGATAGGGGATTAGATCACGCCGCTAGAGGCGAATGAGCACTTTCACACATGCACGCGCACACACACACTCCCCAAACCAGTCAAACTGGGTCACAAGTCTTCGTGCTATTCCCCCCCTCCTCCCTGCAAACATTTGGTCAGTGAACAATCCACTCACACCACTTATCTCTATCCTTCCCGACCAATAACAGCATGCCATCTGGTCATGTGACAATAAAAACAGGTATAAAGGGGTGAGCAATCAGAGGGTGGAGGGATGGTGACGATGTGCTGAATATGGTTAGCTCGTAGTGCTTCGTGGAATATGTGTATGTGAAATAATATTTAAATAAAACTAAAAGTTGATGTAAGTAAAGCCTTTATTTTAAGAATTAAGAACAAATTTGATTGACAGGTACAGAAACATTAATGGCATTAAGGTTTCCACAATTGATTCATTAGAAGTTCATAATGCAATGAGGTTTATATTTATAGATATATATATAAAATGATGAAGATGATGATGATCATGGAGATGATGATGGCCACTCGCCAGGTGTGCCTTTACACGGCATAGGACCTGCTGCTTTTCAGTTTCGAGTTTCTCTCACCGTCGAGCTCCGAGTCGCTGTCGACCATCGGTGGGATTCGGACCAGGATCTTCTTCCTGTCTCGCTGCACCACCAGCTGCAGCTTCCCGCGGGACTTCTCAATCAGCTTCCCGGCGTCGCTGAGAGACAGGTTTTCTGTCACAGTCCCATTAATCTGACAGAGACAGAGGGGATTAGGAGATGTGCAGACGCTTCTCACTGCACAAATCACACAAAGCATGCAATGTTTTACAGTTTTTAAATATTTGGTACACTTAAAAAGGAATTATTATTTGAAACTTTCAGAAAATCTTGTTTAATATGAGACAAATGTAAAAGTGACCACTCCGCCCTGCCTCTGTGTGGCAACTGCTTCTCCCAGGTACTGATAGGAATGTGGGCGACTTGTTGACTACATGTTTAATCGCTGCTGCCCTTTCTAGTACGAAATACTAGTCTGTTAAAGGCATGTTTCTTATTTTACACAACGGTAGCTGTCTGCTAAAAGATGTTACACTGCCGCTACCCAATGGTGCAGCTCTGACTCTCTCTCAGTGGAAGACATAAATAAAAGAGGTTGAAAGCAAACAGATGACAGCTGTGTTACAGCAGGGTTCTGCAGCACTTTAACATAAAAGAAAGAAATTAAAGGCTGTTTGTCAGCTGTGTCTGGATACGGAATACAACCAAGCAACTGAAGCGGCAGAAACCAAGGTTACCATATACTAGCACTGACCTCGGTCAGAGACCCATCTACCCCTGGCAACCACTGGTCACTAGGGAAAAAATGTATTTCTCAGCCTGCTTTTGATTGCTTGCCGAGCTGTAACTTAACCTCCTAAGACCCGAACTCTTCCACGACATGCATTTTTAATTTCTCTTTGACATTTGGGCATATTGGGTCCAATGAATGTAAAAACAAAGAATTTCCAATTTTTTTTTTTTTTACCTTATTTTTGTTTTTAAGAAAAATGAGAGCCACAAATGAGGATATTCATTTAAAATTTTGGTAGAACAGTAGCAGTATAATGTCCTCGTAAGTGGATATCAGGCCCATGTAGAGCAAAACTGAGTATTTTGGTTAAAATGACCAAAAATGTGATGTCCACATATGTGGACGGCAGGTCCTAGGAGGTTAAGAAAGCGCAATGCAAAACAGAAATGGAGAACACTCACCTTCAAACTAAATTTCACACCATATCACTGAAACCAACAACTTTTACAAAGTGTCTGTGTTGTCAGCAACCTACTAGTGAACAAGGCAACTGGAAAGTTTCAGTGCAGAGGTATATACACCTCTTTGCAATCTTACTGAGCAAATACCAGCAAGCTTAAGCAACCAGTTGAGGAATACTAATTTTTCCATAGCGACAGTTGGGCCATGTCGTCACAAACTAGTCATTAGTCTTGCGTGATTGCAATGTAGCCATCGATTTCACATCGACTGCCAACAAGTGGTCAGGAAATACTCATTTTCCCTAGCGACCTGTAGTTGCTACGCAGTGTCTTTAACCCTGTGTGACCGGATCGTTTCATCCAAAGCATGACCCAAGATGCTGAGCGAAAGCACAGTAAAATATAAATAAGGATTCATTTGAACTGTCAGAGATGGACGGTTAATGAGCAAAAAATGACAAATAAGGAATATACGCCACCCTACCTTCAGAATAATGTCCCCTTCCTGCAAGTTTCCATCCTTGCTGGCAAGTCCTGTGCTGGTCATCTCTTTGATGAAGAGCTGGCTGCCCAGACGAAGGCCATATTCTGCAAAAACACAAATCACACACATTTTATGTATAAATAATCAAACAAACACATTTATTTTACCCAACTCCACTTTAATTAAATCTGACATTCACACTCTAAATAACCTGGCATGACCGAACAAATGGAAAAATTAATCAGGTCACTTTTCGATCTCTGAAGGGGGGTTTATTAACGGTCAGTGACCAAAATGCCTCTGGCCACATCTGTATAAATGATGCACTGAAACACTAGGCTGATGTTTAAAATAAGAATTTACCCATAAGCATTGTGATAACTTTTCCAATTGTTCATTTTGTTTTATGCATTTCTGTGCCATGTGAAGAAATTCACCTCAATTTAAAAATAAAGCCAGTAAACAGCTAGCGCCAAACTGATGAATGGTACAAGTCATTTTATCTGCTGATATGCTGTAATCAGCTGGTGGTGATGTATGCTGACATGGCCGTGCCTCCATTTAAAAAAAAAAAAGAAAAGAAAAGAAAAAAAAAGGAAAAAAAAAATTCTCTCTCTCCCTCCTATCTATCTATCTATCTATCTATATCTCTATCTATCTATATATACACATATACATATATATATATATATATATATATACACACATATATATATATATACACACATATATATATATATATATATATATATATATATATATATATATATATATATATATATTCCATGTTAGATAAACAGTTACATGGTTGGGTGGAAATCAGCTAGAATTGCAAAGGGCCAGATGCACTCTGCTTGAGTAAACAATTAAATGTAAATTTAGGACATTTCCATTTTGCATCCATTTAATAAAATCTTCAAATAAAGTGCATCCTTTCCTCTGCTTACCATTTATCAAATTGGTTGCCAATTGTTTTTCTTGTAGCAGACGCCACTTGTTTTTGTGCTAAATGTAGGAGGAGGTTTCTTTCCCAAAAAGCTGTCCATGTTTTATTTACTTCTTTATGATATCAAAGATACTTAGAAATGGGTAACAAAACTCTAGACCACTTAAACCTTTGTTTTGGGATCTCTCCATGCCCTTCCCTGTGCATATGAAGGAAGCCCCCACTACAGAACAGAGCAGATATAAATGACAACAGATATGAAATTAAATAGAAACAGAAAAAGGAAGAGCTGGGGCAGGAGTCAGGTTTCCAACAGGCTTGCAGATGCACAAGTACTATTGGCAGCAACCTTTGTGAGATTTGCCAAATGGATGTGTAGAAGGGTATCAGCTGAGGAAGAGACCAGATCATTCATTAACATAAAAATAGGATTTAACCTGAATTTTAGTAAAGGTTAGCTTTCCGTGCCACCCACAGAGACTGTAACCCTTTTCATTTAAGGTACAGAGAACAATTCACATGTTTTGTTTGTCTGACAGCCTTTTAGCGTCTTACCTTCGTTGGGATGGTTTTTCAGCAGTAGCACATTCACAGGTTTCTCCAGCGGCTCCAGGTCCCGGGCAGGGCGAGGCAGAGGGAGAGGGAGGGGCACGGCAGCAGGTGACGGTGTGCGTTCAAGGCGGTCCCTGCTTGCACTTCGCTTTATCGGCTCGTCATATTTCCGCGGCTCACTTGCGATGCGGTCAAGTCCTCGATCGTAGCTTTGATCACGCCCGCGGCCTCGTCCTGGACTGTCGCGCCTGTAGCGCAGATCAGGGCTTTCGTTGCGGTCCAGGGTTCGGTCGCTGCGGTAGCGTCGGTCGGGGCTGTGGTCCCGGTCGAGGGCTCGATCACTGCGGTAACGCCGATCAGGACTGTAATCTCGGTCTAATCCACGGTCGCTGCGGTACCTTCTGTCTGGGCTGTAGTCACGGTCAAGCGCATGCTCGCTCTTGTAGCGGCGATCTGGGCTGTACTCTCTATCCAAAGTGCGCCCTCTGCTGCCATCTCGCCGGTACTGGCGGTCCGGGCTGAGGTCTCTCTCTGTGCTCCTGCCACGTTCCCGCCGGTCATAGTCACGATCACGTGTGTGGTAGCCGGAGTCCATGTAGCCACCTCGCTCCCTCTCCAGGCTGTGGTCTCGGCCTCCGCCACTCCTAGCGCTGTACACGCTACGGCGGTCCTGATCATAGTTGTAGTCATCATTGTAGTCGTTGTTGAAGACTCTGTCATCAGGTGATGGCTGACGATTGAGCACATTGACTGGAACCTTTCTGGGCCTCTTGACTGTCTGAATTTTTCCATAAAAGCACAAACAGATCCATTTAAGAAAAATCGTAATTCCTAATGTGAAGAGTAGATTCTCTTTTAAAAGAGAGATTGATGCTTCACTTACAACTTTTGCTACTTTGCCACACTTCCTGAGGGTCTGGACAGCAAACGAGTGGATGGCTCCATCCATGGGGATGGCGTTCACCTGCACTACTCTGTCATTTTCACTAAACAAAAGTAAACACACAAGTTAATCGAACTGAACTCAATTACATTTTTATTTATTTTATCAAGCTGTTACATGTGTTTTATAGAGTAGATTTATTTTAGAGTTTGTTTCGTTGGAATAAAACGATAAAATAACAAATGGTACATACAACAACAATCCATCAGCCGGCCCTCCCTGCAGGACATCAGATACCACGATGGACGTCTCGCCAGTGTCTTCATTTGGGTTGTCCCGCCCTCCTGATACAGCAATGCCAAAGCCCATCTTCGAATCCTGAAAAGAGAGAAAAGATTTGTGAACTCAAACATGCTCCAGCTACTCTATACAACTGGACATTGTACAAAAATCACAGTTTGCATCCTAAGCAAGGCTAACAGTAAAGCACCTGCAGAAATATCTACATGTGACCATAAACTATGTTTGTGTAGAGTTGTCATGACACTAGAATTTCAAACTCAGCACAGACATACTGAATACTTAATACCATTTATTTTCATTACATTGAGAGGGGTAGTGCTGCAGTAGGTTTGGTAGTGCTCTGCTTCTGATGCCTTTGCTCCACAATTTTGTTGCTGATTAAACAGAGATGGTAAGGAAGTTGCTGGGAGACTCTTCTCATTTCCGAACATATTACTTTTTAAACACAGATAATTTAACATGAAAACACAGTTTATACTGCACTAAAATTACAGAAGGGCAGGACTTTTACTGTCATGCATCAGTTTACTGAAGCACAAAATATACTTGTTTATCCAATGGCCAGAAATAACAGGAAAATACCATTTAAAAAAATAGATTAGGCAACGCCGACTTACTGCCTTAATAAAATGAAGACCAAAGTCAACCCCCACAGGCCTGTTTTAAACCAGGAAAGACCCCATTTAATCCAATTGAGATGCTGTGGTATGATGAAATGAAAATGTTCTATTGGAGGCAGGGTCAACAATTTTTCCTGGATGTTGTTTATATCTCATAAGCAGCTGAGGGAAATGTCTGATGGAGTTTGTTTCTGCTAAGGGAGGTTCGATGAATTACTAAATCCCTGCTCTGTGTGAGAGCATGCTCAATAAATACATCAAAAGTATCTATTTGTACGTTATTAGTTTAGTTGGATTTTATGTGGCATTATTCGTGATTTAGTTTAAGAATAAAAAAAGAAAAAGGAAAAAGAAGAAACCCAGGTAATGAATTCACAAACTTTTTTTCCTCCAACGGTACATCATGAGGGCTCGCTTCATTGTCCCTTTGGGTTTTTAAGCATTTGTGTGCGTGTGTGAGGTCCAATAATCCCAAAGGTGTGTTTCAGCTCACACTGCATTATCATGGCTGTATGTGTATTGTACATGGTGATTAAAGGGATTTTGACTGACTGTGATTACAGCTCTGCCTGCTGAGAGCATGTAGGACTATCCAGCGGCTGAGCACCTGTACTTCAATACTATGTAGCTTTCTGAAATAATACATTGATGTTTCATAAGTAACAAGTGTCAGATTTTAAGCCAATCTAACATGTGCACACTAACAGAAAGTTTATTTTAAATACTCTGTTTTTAAAGGCTGCTTAATTCTTCATGTTTCTGGGTTTCTCAGATTCTACCTGCCACTGCTCCAGCTTGCCCTGAGGAGATTAGGTCAGAGATTTGATGACCCCGTCTCTCTTTATCCCCTCCCTTCCATCTGCACTTAAAATACGAAATAAATAAATAAATAAATGAATGAATAACAAAAAACCCCAAAACAAAACAAAAAACCCCCCCACTCTCTGGCAGATGGCCGTCAAGACAGAGGGAGGATAAGAGTAAGAGCAGGAGTGAGGGGGGGGGGAGAGAGAAAATAGAGGGCTGCATCAACAAACTCTGGCTAAAATATATTTATAAGTTAAAATATAAAGTGTAATACAATTATTACATATATAAAAATTATAATGTAATAATTTTAACCCTAACCCTTCAGATCTCACATAAATGTCAACTCTCCTGGCTCGAGGTCGCCTTCATCCTGACATGAAAACACGCTCGACATGGTCTGATTTTTCCTCAAGTTTCATGACTCACAGAATTTCTTCTACTCAAAAAACAAAAACACATGTGCAGTTTGTAACATGAGACCAGGAATAATCCCCTGACTGAAACAAGAAGAAAGCCTGTTGCTGATTTGCATCGTTTCCACCAGTGGTTGAAGCAAGAGGGGAGATCTGTAGAGCCTGATTAAAAAAAGAAGCCACCAGCTGCTCCTGCAGATGCCAATCTAAATAAGCAATCCTAAACCAATTTTATAATTATTAAGGCATATTTACAATGTGATATGGGCTGATTTTCTTTTTTTTTTTTTTTTTTTTTTTTTCGCCACCAGGTTGATGAAAGTAGAGCAGGTAACAACTTTTTGGGGGGGTATTCTTAACTGAATTGTCTCTCTTTAAATACTCAGAACATGCTTTATTTTCTGATGCATCAGATCAACCATATTACACCCATCTTTGCCCAAAAACAAGTTAATAAACGGCGTGCGGCCTGTTCTGCTTTTTCTTCTTCTTTCAGCTGCTCCCTTTAGTGTAGCTCCATCTCCACCTCTAACATCCTCCTGTCACACCAACCCACTGCATGTCCTCCATTATAACCATGAATCTCCTCTGAGGTCTAAATCTTGCCTCTGTCTGAGGACGTTTACAGATATTTATTTAAATTGGATATGATAAATGCATATTGATTGGCTGGCAGATGAGTAAAATAAAGCAATAAATTCAGAATTCAGTTTGGGAATGTTTGACGACATCCCATTCATATGAAACACATGTGAATCCTGCTTTTTCATTATTAAGTGCATACTACAGAGATGGGAAACAAGGCAAGTACCTAAAGATTAACTGCCTGATCAGGATCACCACCACCACCAATTCCAGTTGCTGAACTGAACCTCTGGACTGTGTTTGTGCTTTTTGGAGCTTTTTAAATGCAATAATCTGACAAATGATATAAACTACTGGACAGATAGTGTACTACACTGTGAATTCAGTTTGCACTTTGTGCTGTATATACATGTCTGTGTGATGCATGCATGAAGTCTGTGGATCTCCAGAAGTCATTCCTTTTTGGAGAAAAGGGTGGACTACTAAGTTACGAGCTGCAACCTACCTGAAAATGGAAATGTGGCTGAATGTTGCATACTGTAATAAAAACTGTTTTAATCCCTTGTAAGCAAAGTATGGGCTCTACCTTAAATCAAAAACCAAATAAATATCATATATTTAGACTCTGTACTCCTTAAATGAGGTTAGAAATGCTCTGAATATTTAAAGAGAGAAAATTCAGTTAAATAGTGGAAGGGACCAAAAAGTAGAAGCACAAAGCAGAGTGTGACAGCTGGCTGTGGTGGGGTTGTGGTGGGGTTGTGAGGGGGCGGGGTCTCATGCCTACAGCAGAGGACCTTTTTTGCACTAAATCTGCTTTTCTGGCTTAAGTGAGCCACAGCACGAGACAATGAGCTTATCATGATGATTACCTAAGCTCAACTGACTTCCTGCGCTCACACAGTCACACACGTGATTAACATGAACAGCAGCCTGAACCCTGGTCACTGAATGATGGTTAAACAAGTTGAACAAATAGACGATTAAAGATGTGATAGCTGGGAAGAATCAAAAAGTGGAACTGAAGTCTATCTTCATTTTTGAATAGTCATTGGATCATATGGTTTAGGATTTCTGGATTAAATTTTTAAATCACAGAACATACATACATATTATATACTATATATAAAAAAGGTGATTGGTGATTTAAGTGACTTTGAACGTGGCATGGTTGTTGGTGCCAGATGGTCTGGTTTGAGTATTTCAGAAACTGCTTATTTACTGGGATTTTCCTGCACAGTTAACTCTAGGGTTTACAGAGAATGGGCCCACAAAAGGGAAAACATCCAGTGAGCATCAATTCTCTGGGCAAAAATGCCTTATTGATGCCAGAGGAGAATAGTCCGGCACTTGGTACCAGCTGAGCATTGTTTAAACACCACAGCCTGAGTATTATTCCTGAACCTGTCCATCTCTTTATAACCACAGTGTACCAATCTTCTGTTGTTACTTTCAGCAGGATAACATCCCATGTCACAAAATCATCTCAGGACACAGATTCCCATGTCTTGACCACCTCTTTAAGGTAGATTATAGACAGTGTAAAAGATGAACGTTAGTTTTACTTTTCAGATATAAGTAACTTGGATGTGCTTTACACCCACACCTGTCTTTTCAACGACCACACGAAGCCAACAACTTTGGTTTCAAGTAAGACTTTGTGTTATATGGAAGTCTGTGGAAAACCAGAACTCAGCTCCTTCACTTTGTTACCTTTCTAAACAATTTATTGATGTCCTCAGTCTCAAGTAGCACTGAATAAAATATTAAGTTGTAAATTATGGTCATTATCAAAATTGGCAAAGACAGTTAAAGCAGTCATTAAGAAGCCTTGAGTTGAGCAATTGCCATCGCCATCTTGGTGTTTGATTTGATAATCCTTATTTGTGATTCTTAGAATGACCAAAATTTACAGACTGGACTTCATGTTGTATTCAGTAAGACTGGAAACTATGAGCTGAGCTCCTAAACTCATCAGGAAACTGTTTACTGAGGTCGCAGAGCAAAACAGCAAAGCTGTGTTTTCCGAGGTAGCCTTCTCTACAACCACAGGTCACCAGCAGATCGCCATCTGCTGGCCATTAAAAAGAGTGCAGATTAAAGACACTTATGAGTTGGTTGTGAAAGCTAAATCCATCTTCTATACAGTAAGTGGGTTTGAATTATACTCCCCCTTAGCTGCTAAAAGCTCCATAATCCATTACACTATAAAGTTACTTAACCCTGAGTCACCTCAAAGTATCATAAGCAGAAACATAAACATAACTGTTCTTGATGGTTTAAAACACAACAGCTCTGCTCGACTTTGCTCATTCACAGTTCAGGGGAATGTCACTGACATCATTTTCCCTTCACTATCGGTTCACTGCAAAATATCAAAGCAATCAATTAAATGCATTTCCTGTGATCCACCGGGGTCAACAGCTAGGGCTTATGGAAAATATGTACACACTGCAAATGAGATGAGGTTGGGAGTGTGTTTAGGTGCAGATGGACTCACCCTATGCAGGGTCACGGTGTACTGCTCCCACACGGTCTCCTCCATGACTGGGTTCTGAGGAGAGGAAAGAAAAGATTACCACGGGTGGGTTTATTTCACCGGACAGATTAATAATGTATTATGTGATGTAACAACAAAGCCAGTTCATTAGCCCATGCTGCCTGTTGTTACACAAGCACAAGAACAATGACAGGCCTCCACTGGGCTGTTTAGTGCAAGCTGTGAGAAGTAACTTCTGGCTTTTGTTGATTAGGAATTGATTTGGAACACTTGAGCATCAGTTTGCAGTCTTTAAATAAAACAAAACAAAAAAACTGTATGAAACAGGCTGTATGAGGAAGCTACCAACAGGTTACACTAAGAAATACACCTGCTAAATGCAGTTAATTAGAAGACAGACTCAAACTGACAGAGTGAGGAAAAAAACTGAAATAAAGTGAAATTGTTTAAATTTTTTTTTTAGATGCTGCCACTTTATTTATACCTGTTAAGAGACTAAAAACTAATTCAGTCCAAAGAAAATCGCAAAGTTTGTCTAAAATATGCCCTTATTTTCAACAACGACAAAGGCGATTTCCAAAATATAAAAACACGAATGACACATCAATTTCTTTACACAACAAACATGGAGAGAGAAGAGGCAAACTACTTTATATCCGTTTACGTAAACTACCCGGAATTTTTTCTCCCGTTAGTGCTACTTTTCTGCAATTCTGACACCATCATTTCAAAATAAAACATGACCCAACCCATTAAAGAAACTCTCAGGTCATGCTGGCTGGCCAGACATCTGATCAAATTAAACTGCAATCAGAATAGCACTCACAAGCCCCTGTAGTATGCGTATGGTCTTCACCGCGTGGGCCCATTTCCTGTGCAGGCTGAGGACCGTCTTCATCATTGGTGCTCTCAGTCTCTTTCCTCTCTGTGTCTCTCCCTGCTCACCGCCAGCGGTGCTCTGGCAGACTGATGTGCGCCACAGCCTCCTCCATGGCCACAGCTGCACAACCACCAGCAGCTCTCTCCCTGCATCTGCCCGCCCGCCCGCCCGCCTGCCTTTGACGTAAGAGGGATTCTGCTGGCCTACATTCAGCACAAATCCCACCGTCTGCAGAAAGTGTAAACACACAGGCACACCAGCTCCTGTGCAAGCGCGCGGCGATCCCAACAACCTGAGAGTTCACCCACAAACGCAACAGCAGATCACTCGACGTATTCCGGCTTCGCCACACGCTTGCACATCGACATATATCGGGCACTTCCCAAAGTTTCACAGCCGATTCTCACTTCACAGAGACAAACTCACAGTGAACGTTCGAGGAGTTCAAATCTGAGTTAGTACAATGGTTAGGATTTTACATCGTGGAAAGAGAAACATCTCTGTGCTGCTGCCATTTCAGGCTCAGGCTTAGCGAAATGGGGGCATGACTCGAGCTGGCAGCACACCCATCATAACCCACTTTTTTGATCTTCTGGCCAGCACAGGAATACTTTAGGACCAGTGGCAGAAGCAGAGAGACTGCACAGTGGGGGGAAAGGTTTTGTTTTGTTCTTTTGGATCTGGCAATGACCTTTGTAATGCCCATCTGGAACTTTATCTTAAACCGTTCTTCGCAAACCAGGCTTGTGTGTGTGGAGAGCAAAGGATTGGAAACATACTGAGCCCAGCCTCAATAAAAAGGGGGAACATTAATATTGAGGGGTGGGGGGGGCATCGAGATATCACTTGACATCCATTTGCACCACAAAGGGCAACAGACTGCCATGTGTGAGGAGAGGAGACATATGAATGACTTAGAAATATGAGCGTGCTTCAGGCAAAGCCAAACCAATTTAAATCAGAGTGTCTTTTTGTACTATGTGATTTGAACATGATGGGTCCGCGCAGGCAGGCCCGTTGGATAAGTCACAGTCCCGAGTGCAAGCCATTACATAACAAAGCACAAACACATTTCCACTAATGAGGAGGGGGAATGAAATACTGGGTCATATACACAGGATGTGACTTGGAAAACAAATTATTTAGAGATACAGCTCATCACTTATCACAAAGTAAATACAAAATAAATGTGTAGCTGAAACACATACCATTTTTACTGATACCGTAAGACAGTAACGTCTCTTGCAGAATTATTTAAGTATCCATCTATTCTTATATCCATCACGTTTGTCCAAAGAAAAATAACCTGGAACCTGTTTAATAGATGGTAGACCTATATTCTCATTTTCATTATAACTTCATTTGTTTGTTTGTTTTTTTTGACTAATCTGAATGTTAAATGTAAATTAAGGCACAAAGTGATGCATTTTAAATATATTATAACATTGAATTACATTGCTTTGCCTTCCCTACAGGCCAAAACTAACTAACTAAATAAATACAATTATATAAAGTAGGAAAATGACATTAAACATGCTACAAAAAAATGTTCAGTTAAGCTAAAGACTTTTCTGCCCATCAACTAAAGTTTTATTTAGGTTTTACACCTTTGTTTACAGTACAGTCACATCATTTGAGCAACGTGCTTCTCTTGTCCCAATTACTCCCCATCTTTCCTTGAAATCAAAGAAAATTTATCAGGAAATGACAAAATGACCCAGCCATTTCCTGTGTTTATGTACTGCTGATAAGAAAAGGCAGTGCGAGTCTGCCCCCTCCTGGCCGTATACCTGTATTACCTCGTGTGCCAGAATAACAACTCCTACATAAGTATATTTAATTTAGTGTAGAAAAACAACAATTACATTGAGTTTAAAGGCTTTGGTTTGTAATGCAGGGGGACCACAACACTGCCGTTTCCCGAGAAAGTGGATTTTCAAATAACCACAAGATAAATAAGACCAAAAGCCTTAAATCCGCTGCAAAATGTACCAATCGGTCGACTAAACAAAAACTGCGGATTAGATCAGAAGTCAAAACTAATCTTAAGACAACAGAGATGTGTTTAAAGTTAAAAGTTAGCTAACTAAACCGTTCGTGTAGCTGGTAGCAGTAGCAGTAACAGCAGGTGCAACAGGCTTCAGCAGGGATTCATGGAAACTCCCGACTTTTCCTCAAGGATCTTCACACACATACACAGAGAGAGAGAGAGAGACAAACACACACAGCACATCCACAGGGCTAAAGTTATCTAATAATGCTACATTACACTACATTTGTATTCATCAGGACTGACTGTAGGTGTACAAAAGGACTTACTGTTAAATACTGAGTAGCGTATCTGCTCAGAGAGAGCAGCCCCCCTCCGTTTACTGGCATCACGCACTTTGAACTGTCCGAGACTGGTACCGAGGATTCAAACCAAACTACGACTAGTTAGGCGTTTCCGGTGGCACATCTGCCACAAGTTGTGAAGAATTGTAAAAAAATTCGAAGCTTGAAAAAGTAAAAGTCTTGAACGTTTCACTTTAAGTGAACCACTTCACTCACAAAACACACAGACTTCGTGAATCCAGAGTAAAAAATTAGCGCCGACAGCTCCTAGCTTGGTTCAGATTGTACCAAGTTGGACCCCCCGGGAGGGGTGGGGTTAGGTCCAAACTAATTCAGATAAATAAAGACCACCTCGAACAACAGTTTATAAACTTAACTTTACAGAAACTAATACTGATATTCCAATAATATTTGTAATTACAAACCGCTGATAACACAGCAGATAGAGAAATAAAGGTGGCTTATGACCCTTAAATTGTTGAGATGGACGCGTCCAAAATTCCCATTGATTTTTAGGCAGCCTGCTGTGAGGCTTCCAGCCAGACAGCATAACAACAGCCTTAATTAAACTAAGTGAGGAATATTACAGACATAAACCAAACGGCCAACGCGTCCATTTTAGGATAACTGAAATATTTTATTCCAACTGCTTTCAATGCAAAAAACAACGTTTATTCAGGGTGTGTAAATAATAATAACTCTTGTGAGTAAATCCAACACCCCTCCCCCAAAAGACACATATACTTTAAGCGCCTAAAAATCTACTAACAGGTTTGACAGGAAAAAGTATACAATTTGTTCATTTAGGTAGAATGCAGCCCTTTGCTGATTAGCAATCACTAATGTAAGGTAATAAAGTCTGTTAATATCAAATTTCCCCTAACTTAATAGCTACATCTATACATCTAAATATTTATTTGTGACATTATAGATTGACTTTACATTACATTCAACCTCTACAACTTCAAAAATGTTTCCCAGAACTTTTCAAACACATCTTTTTTTTAACTTTAAAAAAAAACTTTATTCTTTAACAGGACATTTGACATATTTTGTCTTGCCTAGTCTGTTCAACTGAACAGACATTTATATTTAGGTTCATATCTAGTCAAATCGACCACTTAAAGGGCTTTATAATACATGCTGACATGCCCAAATTCATACAGTAGTACTCTAGAGCACACTCACTCATATACAGACGGATGTGTTGGGAGTTACTTGGGTTTCAGTAGCTTGCCCAAGGATCCTTCAACATGTGGACCGGAAGACCTGAGGACTGAACTACTGACCTTCCTGTTAGTGCACGCAGCAAGAAATAGTTGGCTTTGGCTGCGTTTCCACCGGTGGAAATTGGCATTGTTTGATTCCACTTATCTACTAACAGGCAAATAAATTTTTAACTGATGAGAGCAGCGTCTTCCTGGGTGACAATCAAGAGGCTCATATCTTGGAATGGCCTTCACGCTCACCAGATCTCAATCTAATCAAACCACCTTTTCTTAAGTAAATATGCCAGACATCGCCATGATCAAAAACACAAAATGACAGTGCTCTGCTTCACCAGTGAAGTTACAGAGTCTAGGAGAATCAAATCCAAGGTGCACTGAAGCCATTTTGGTGGCACTTGGATGGCTCAACACCTTAAAATGACTCCTAATGTTGGTTTTCCTTTAATTTGTCACTCATATAATACCATGTGAAAAACTCAAAGCTCCTATTATGAGAAACTTATACAAAAGGTCAAGACGACCACATGCAGCTGTCCCACAATGACCCCTTGTTTTTTCCCCCCCCTTTCATCTCTGTGTGCACAATTTACTGTGTGTACGAACCCGCCCTCATCTGGTATTTTATCAGAGAAGAATCAGATAAGAGCACACCAGCTGACTCTGAAAATTTCCAAAATCCTTAATAAGACATGAAATGTATCCCTTTAATAGCCACCATTTTTACAAATTTCTGCTTCTGAAGAACACAGCACTTTATCCACACTTTTTTTAGGGCAGTGAATTAAATAATTACAATACAATTTCAGAGAAATTAAGGTCAACCCAAATAAATCAACACATTCCACTCCAACTAAGAGATGCCAAACGGATCTTAAAATAGGCCATCCAAATGCAAAACAGCTTCACTGCCCTGAATAATTTGTGGGAGCAAGTCATTAAAACAATGAAGCTTCTGGGACGTGACATGTCTCCCTGGTTAATCATCATTCTGGATTCAGGAGGGGTCACGACAGTGTAGTTATATTCAAATAAGGAAAGGGAGAGGAAGCAGCCTGGGAAAGACTGAGTCACTGAACTTTATCTTCAAATTGTCAATGTGTCAGAGCAGAAGCAGTCTCAGTCACAGCTTACAAATCATTTTTGCACAAATAGAGGAAAAAAAAGACATGCCTGCATTTTTCAGATCAGTGATGGGATTATGCAAGAGTTTCGTAAGACTGAAAAATCATTAAATTTTCAACAGCAGAGTTTCACACAATCACCCGAGTGACGTTAACGCACAAAACCCACCAAACCTCGCTTGACAAAAACAAACAGCCTAGAAAAAGGACACTCAGTGCGCTCCATGTGTGCACAGACGAGCCCTGAAATGGGGTATTAATCCTTAAGGATCTTAATTTATAAGTCATGCATTTAAGACAAATACAAAGTTCAACTACATAAAAGGAAAGTGTTACACTCAACACAAGGATATCATTAAAATGCAAGGACACATTTTCTTAGCTTAGATGAGCTCCAGTTAACAAGCAAAATCACTTCTACAAATGCCATGAATTTAATTAAAAGATTACTAAGAAAAAAAAATTGCAGTTACCTGAATTACATCATTTAGAGTTGCCTTTCACTGAACCAATTCAAGTAAAAATCATTCTTTTATGCATCTCATCTCAGCTTGACTTGTTTTTGGTAGCTGGTGTTCTCCCTCTACCTCCTCAAAGTTTGCTGGACTCTCACTGATAGCAATGTCACACAGAACTGAAGAAACATCCACGTGATCACACCACAAACACAGGAACAACAGAGGATATCCACGAATTCACTTCTGCTCCTTATCCAGGTCCTGATCACAGAGGCAGCAGCCTGAGCAGAGCTGCAAAGACCTCCCTCTGACATGCCATCACCTCTAGCTCTTCCAGCGATCTGTCAAGGCGTTAACAAGCCACCTGAGAGACACGGTCTCAATTTCATACCTCCTCACTCTGTGATGAGTCACCCTTGTGGCTCCTGGAGGGTCTCTTAATTAAGGTCCAGAGGTGAACAGCCAAAGGCAACGGGCTGCAACTTCACAAACACTCAGGAAAAGGTTGCCAACCTCACCAACTCATTCTACGTCAACAAACATGACAATCCAACCCTGTGGCCTTCATAGTATGACACGAGGCAAGGGTTGCTTGATTGCCTTCCATTGCTCTGCACTGGATCTACATGACTTTGGCCTAGCACCATAGACAAACATACCAGGTAAACACATTGTTTTCAGGGATCTCCTAACAAACTGTTAGAGAGAAATACAGCAAAAACTCGGGGATAGGTCCTCTGATCCTGAAAAAAACAACCTCCAACATCATCTTCATTTTATGTCACTATCAAGTAAAAGACCATATCCACTGCTTGACCTCTGACCTTGATCGTAAAGGTTGAAGCCACTGAGAAATTTGAAAATCACCTCCTTCTCGAGTTATTGCACTCACAAACTTGCGTCCATGTTGCCCGACCAACAATACAATAAAAAGGAAGAAGAATAATGCATACAATGTCCTTTTCAACAACATTTACAGTCACATCTTTCCTAGTCATACACAAACACGCGTGCAGCCCAACACGAGCACTGCACCTTCACAGAGCAAGGTTAGTAAGCATCAGTGCGGACTCAAACCTCAGCTGGCTATTCTCAGAGCAGAGAAACAGCAGTAGTTCCAATCTAAACCCCTCCCTACAAAATGAACTCCTCACTCAGTTTCCGCCTCTTGTGTTCGCCTCCTTCTCACACAGTGCACCACACAGCCTTCACAAGAAAACAAGAGGTGGAAAATTACAAGTGACTGTGGTCACTGTAGAAAGCTCTGCAAACAAATGACTGAATCTTTGTTTTCCCCAAAGGTTTTAACGCCACGAAAATGAACACAAATACAGCAGTATCAGCTTTACTTTGATGCTTCTGCAGGAAATTTAACATGGTTGGAAAATAACTAGTGTCTGATTTATTATCGTGAAAATCTCCATAAAATTAAAGACAATGATTGTACTGTGATTTCTTCTATGCTGACATGCAAAATGAGCTCTAAGAGAGAAAGCTCCTTTTTCCACACACACACACACACACACACACACTCCCCTTGGGAAACAAACCATCAAACAACACTGCACATATGCAAATGGCTTAGTCATCAGCGCTGTTGTTTGCTCTTTCCTGTCACTCACTAACACTGAGTAGGTGCAGAGAGAACTGAGGCTGAGACCTCACTGACGGCACAACGGCTATTTGAAAAGTCACTAGATTCACTGCTAGATGTTTAAAGTCCAGTAATCTACAGTGTGGTGATTTCAGTTGTGAATGGGAGGGATGTCTGGAGCCTTGGAAGACATGTATATCAAATTTTAATTTCAAAGACAAATTTGGCTTGCAGCAGTTATTAATATTAAATTATTATAACAGAAATCAGAAAAATGTTAATGAAAGGGTAAAATTTACTAAATTCTGGGGGGTTCACGTTGATGAACTTCTAAATTTTTAGAGGCATATTGATGAGTTAATGAAGAAATTACCTATGTCAGTATTAGCAAACTACTTCCCTTACACCGATCGCTATTAGAGCCTCACTTAAGTTACTGTTATATGGTGCAATACTTATCCTTCAAATATCAAATAACACACACACAAAATTCAAATAACAGACTTCAAATATCATGGTCCAAGCTAGATGCTCCTTCTGATCCCCTTTTTCATGGTTACAAACTTCTAAATTTAAAAGAATATAACATCTTTCACAGTGCCTGTGTTATTTATAAAGTAGTATTTACATTTAACAAAAGACTTTGTGAGCTTATCCCATTATATTATCCTTCTCACACATATAATACGAGAAAAACAACAACAACAACCTTTGAAGGGAAAGATTTTAAACTCTGGTTGGCTTTCTACCTGAGATTTACACTCTTATTTTTATGTGCAACTATCAGATGTATTGGTGTGTTAGTGTATTAATGGATGGTTAGTGTATTAGTGTTAGTTATATGTTAGGATCTTTAAGGTTACCTTAGGATACTTTAGTGACTAGGTTAGTTACAGTACATTGGTAATTCTACATGTATTTGCTGTATATTATCTGATGTTTGGGCCCTATTTATAAGTTGAGGTTAGCTTTTAGGAAGCCCCATTTCACAAATAACCATCTTATATAGACTATCATGTTGGAATGTATATTTTGATTGATTTGCGAATAAACTAAACTGAAACTAAAGCAAAATAAAGCTCAGAACTGTGAACTCAGTTCAGTAAGAGATTCGACACTGGGTAGATTTTAGGCTCAAACAGTCGAGTATCTGAATCAGTCCTAGCGTGGTCATTTAAAAATGTTAGTTTTAATGCTGTGTGCCACGATTGTCAGACACGATGGCCAAGTGACAGCCCTCGCCTTTTTTTCTTGGCTTAGCTCACTCAAGACTCTCAACCTACTGCATTAGATACCAAAAAAGTACCAGGTGCAAGGCACAATCCACAAGGTAGTGTTAGTGAAGAATGGAAAAAAAAAAATCTCATAACTCGAGGCCAAATCAGACACAGTGTGGACGTTTATGTAAAAGACGTACCATCATAATAGCCGAGAAGCTGCGTGAAGACAGGCGGCGAAGATACAAGTACTGGGCTTCTCTGGACCAGCAGAACTTTCTGCTGCACTTGAGGAGGTCAGTGCTGGTCTGGTCAGAGCCAGGCTGATCCCTGAGCACATAAGAGAAACACAATATTACAAACATTACCAGCAGTGTTAATGAAAAGGGATCATTTAAAACTTTCACTGTATAGCACTTTGTCCAAAGGGCAGCAAGAGGAATAGATTTATTTCTTTAAAAGATGCTTTGACCTTAAAACACAGCGATTTGTTGAATAGTCTGAAATATTTAAATGGGCATGACTCAGAAAATCATGTTGTCCAAGTGAGGTGTCAAGAGATGCTTCGCACCAGGCGGAGGCGCCTATTTTTATACAGCATAAAAATTAATAAGGCTCTCCAAACTTTCCCGAGTTATGTAATTGCTTTACACGTTTCCTAGACATGTTCCGTTACAGTCTTTTACACAGTTTGCAGGCGACATTAAATAGGAGACTTTACACTTTAAAACAAATTATTGAGGAAAAACAGACTCTTCTTTAGCTCGACTAGTATTTTTGCATAATTTTCAGTTCAGAATAATCCATATTTATCTGACATTTGGGCATAATCCACCTTCTCCCTTATTCTCCTTCTCCTGTTAAGCCATTCTTCTTTTAATTGGCTGCCCCTCGTTTGAACAGCAGGTGGGTGGGGCCTTATGCAGATCCTAATATGGCAAGATTAAGAACTATCTTAAAAAAAATGTTTAAGGGCAATCAAAAGCAAATCAAAATGATATAATATGGAGTATATAATATGATGGATACTTTAATAGAATTAGCCACATGTTTCTCCTTGGTTTAACTGTTTCATGCACCAGACTCACCAGAAGATCAGGCTGACACAGCTAACAGACTATTATCAAACTCATCTCAAGTCTCATTTTAAGCGTCTCTGCCATTGATCACAAGCAGCATGTCCAAACATGTGGTGAACATCCACTCACCCACTGAGATGATCTGAGTGGATAAAGTCAGATATCGCATCATTGTGCAGAGAGTGAAGAAACCAGATTTCCTCTGCGTGACTGAACCTGAAGCGTTACACTTTCAAGCAAACACTTTGTGAATTCATAAGGAGGGGCTCAGTATTTCCAGGAAGACCTGAAGCGTGCCTGGGGATAAAAACACTGGTGGTGTCTCCACTGACTTCCTACCGAAATCCCCTCTGCGCAGACTTCATTACTCAATGAGCGGCTACATTAAGAGGGCATTTAGATATTTTAGTACCTCACTTCCTACAAACTGATGGATATTTATCCTGGCATTTATAATTATGCTACTACTAAAAGCAGGATACTCAGAGGGTATTGCAAAACAGAAAGCCAAACCATTTTAATCCCTAGTATGAGCCACGCTCCAAAAACATATCCTATTTGCTATATTCATTCAAAACAACTCAACAGCACGCGCTACAGACCCTACAAATTTCATTAGGGGGAAAAAAAGCTAGAAAAAAATAAAATGCACCTCTTCAATTTGTTTTGTTTTTTCTTTTCAAATTACAGCTCAAAATCAACAGTTTGCATATATACATATCACATTCTGTAATTATCCAAATTTATAATACATTTTCATGTTGCTTCCACGTGCTCCAAAAACTGATAAAAAAGGAAGCATTTATTCTGTTGATCGCCCGCCCACTTCTCTTTTTAGTTTTTCCTTTTAGTTTGTCTTCTGTGTGGGACTTTGTGACTCATTCCTGTAAATGATTACTGCTTGCCAGCTTGCTTCCAAGTAATTGCTGCATATTAATATTAAAGATTTCAACCAGTAAAACCTGACATGGCTTTTATTGCGTAGCAGACAAAGGAAACACAAAGGAAACAAAGCAAACTTCAGCCGCACTTGTGACAGACAAACTGAAAGTATTGTTATGATTTTTTTGTCAGTGCATCTGAACTTACAGAGCAATATCAAGGTTTTAAATTTTTTCTACACCATGCATGAATTGACTTGCTAGATGCAGAAGCGTATCTAGAACTGGATTTATTTGAGATTGGTTTGACCTCTTCCTGAAATCATCAGTGTCTCCCATTTTTTCAATCAGATCTGGATCCTTCCCAAAAGTTCATTATGTGTAAGTTGGGCCAAGCCCCACTTCTGAAAAAACAATGTTGAAATGGCAAATCTGTCCATAATATTTTAGTAATCCTGCTAACAGACAGACAAACAGAGAGATAAACTGAACCAATCACATAATCTCCTGGGTGGAGGTAATTATGGCTGAAACATGAATGGCTCAGTAACCTTGGGATCAAGAATATTTCAAGTATACCTCCCTCAGTTGCAGCTACAAAACTGATACTTGAAGGTGACGTAGCTCACAGAAGTAACATTGTTTAGGGCCTGACGATTTGGCTGTCATGATACAAACGATAATGACTTCTTTGAAGTGTAAAAGGCATGAGGCTGAAAATGCAGCAACAAAAGTTGTAGCCTGGTCGGGGTTCCACATTAGGGTTGGGCGATAATGTGTAATTGTCACTCCTGACCCCCTCTGTTATGAGTCGTGCTCGAGTCGAGGTGTGTATGTTTAACTTGGATTAACAGTATATTAGGCGATCGTGGCTCAAGAGTTGGGAGTTCGCCTTGTAATCGGAAGGTTGCCGGTTCGAGTGCCGGCTTCGACAGTCTCGGTTGTTGTGTCCTTGGGCAAGATACTTCACCCGTTGCCTACTGGTGGTGGTCAGAGGGCCCGGTGGCGCCAGTGTCCGCCTTTGTCAGTGCGCCCCAGGGTGGCTGTGGCTACAATGTAGCTTGCCATCACCAGTGTGTGAATGGGTGGATGACTGGTTGTGTAAAGCGCTTTGGGGTCCTTAGGGACTAGTAAAGTGCTCTACAAATACATGCCATAAAGCAAATACAACTGAAGCAATTTTTTAATTGGTACATAAGGAATTATTGAATTTAAAAAAAAAAAAAAAGACTACATAATAATGATTTTAAATGAAGCTTTAAAAAGAAAACATTTCCTGCCAAATGCAGGACACAACACACTAAACATTCGATACTCGATATCTGTGAACAGTTTAAGAACGCGTCTTGCTTTAACAGAAAATTAATTTCCGCTTTACATTTGCATCACTGTGTCTCTCTGTAGTGAAAAGAATTTGTCATACATTGTAAAAACAATCCACCTGTCCGATTCTTCCCCCTTCCTCGTGGCAGCTAGTGGCCCTGATGGTCACAATTCTGATATATTTGCCTCACAGATTTCTGCCTTTAAGGATTATGGTGAGTAACTCAAACACAGTTTCTGTTCTGTGTGAAAGAAATAAAATATCTTTCACCTCCTTCTTGCTTGGGAAACTGCTAACAATAAAATTATCTGCATGACCACCAAACTGTTTTTTCTTCAAAAATCTGTTGCTTCCCCCACTGAACTGCAAAGTCAGGATATAAAAATCCATCTTCTAGAAGGAAACATCCAATACACGCACCAGGTCTCTGTTTACGGTAATCAAACTCACCCTGGGGGTCTCCACAGTTTCCTGCCTGGTGGCAGCAGCTCCCGTTTGTTTAAGGGTACGATCCCCATTGCTGCTTGCATGATCGTGATGAACTTCTTAAACTTCATCTTCTAACTCTCCTTTATGAACATCCCATAGACCTCATCACTAACTGCTGCTACAATCCCTGAACCCAACCTGAAGCAATGAGTGTCTACTCATCTCCATTGGCATCATCAAACTTGTCAGGTCTTGCGCCTCAGTGCATCAGTTTCTCCAGGAGATGGAGCGTCCAGTGCTCCGCGGTTCCCGTGGCGTGGCCACTAAGGGTCCTGTCCTCAACCGCTGACTCCCACAGATGTCCTTTTGGCTTTTCCGAGCGAACGAGGATGAAAGGAAAACAAACGGCCACGTTCCTGCCAGGAGGTGGGCTGGCCGAGAGGGGATAACAACACGTCACTCTTACATAATTCTCGAGCTTCTCTGGACATTACACTAATGAAAATGCAGCTTCTGCCACCACCGCCGCCGCTACCGCTGCTGCTGCGACTGCTGCTGCAGCCGCTGGGATAATTGTGGTACTAAGCCCTGACAGATCATGCATGCTCCCCGCCCCCTTCTTCTATAATCCCCCCATCCAGGCTTAGTTTTCTCACCATTTACACCCGGACAGAGCCATCTACTTCAAAAAAAAGAAAGAAAGAAAGAAAGAAGGAAAAAAAAATCACATGTTGACACACCCCCTCAACACCAGAGCTAACCTCTAATGGAAGAAGATTATTAATGACAAAGCAATGACCAGACAACTTTAAGCTGCAGTCAGTCTGCAGTTCAAGATTTGCACAAGAACAGATGTGATGCCACAGCACGTTTTCACACCCATGTTTCACTGGAGAAGCCAAATGTATCTGGCTTCTTTGTGTGTGTGTGTGTCTTCCAAACTCAAATTCACACCTTCATCTGACCCAGTTGAATTTTTCTTTTGTGATTGGCTGGCTGCACAACAAGTTTCCACAAACCAAAGTGACAGAATTTCACAAGGCGAAAGGTGCAAGACAGGACCCAAGAGTCAGATGATGCCTCGACTTGCAGTCTGCAACTCACTTCTCAAAAATGTGATAGCATCCTCAGTATTCTGAATTTGTGGATGAATAATTGTTTAACATTGGTTTTGCAACCATTCAGTCCCATTAGTAAACTTCAATAATCCATCCCCAACTCCTCCCTGCATGCATCCCTCCCCTCCCTCCCACTTTGATATAAACCCTCGGCGCACACGCGACAGCAGCACGCAGATTAAATGTATCTTGCCATCCCCGAGTCACCAGATGACAGCAGGCTGCCATGTCCTGAGAGGTTTGAAATAAATAAATAAGTCTTTGTGGCCTCTTGATGAGCTGCCAGCCAATGCAAACTCTGGACAGAATTTATATTCAAGCTGCTTGGATGTCTGGATTACGGCTCTGGATGGTCGTGCCATGAGAGCTGCTGCAGATTTCACTGAGCAGGAAAAATCCCTCAGCACTCCAAGAGGGGGGAGCAAAAAATGCCAGGAGCGCAGCAGGGGAGACACAGAAATAGCAAGACTATTTTTAAAAACACTGGATAACGGCAACATGCAGGGAGAGGAGGGGGGAAAAAAATGAGGAGAGGGGTTTCTTTTGAGTTCACCCTGTGTGTCTGTTTTTGTCAGATGAGCCTCAGATTAAGAGCATTGGCTGGACCGAGGGCAAAATTCACACAGCAGAGTGACAGTCGTTTTTATCATAATCCAACACTTTACAGTAATCTCACAGGGAACACTCATCCAATCTACACTGAAGAATGTGCATGTGTACTTATGACTAACACATGTGCAAACGTGAAAAAACAAAACAAAACAAGCAATCACACCTGTGCACACCTGGCACATGGACAAGGATGACTGGTAAAGCGAGTTATGTAGGAAACTATTTCTTGGCCAGATACCTACCAGCATAATGGTGCTGAAAATACTGCAGGTAACGTTTTGTGAGATAAAGCCTGTGAAATCAAACTTTTACAGTTTAAATAAACAAATGATGGATGATTTGAGGAGCTCCGCGCTAACTGTAACTTGATAAAAGGTGGAAGTGCCAAAAAGTCCAGTTCCTCTAGCGGCTGTTTAAAGCAAGTCAACCCCCTATAGACTTGCATGTTAAAATGTCCAACTTTACAGCCAGGTAAGACAGTTTTTTTGGTGTGTGTGTGTGTGGTTTTTTTTTTTAAATAACTCACCTGCCTGGATAGGGATCATGTTTAAAGTGATGCTATTGGGATGTTTTGGCAGATGTGCAAAGATGCATAGCCAACTGCTGTCTGCCAAGTCTCCACCAAACAGAGCGTCTACACCGTGTTTGTGCTGTTGGTGCCTTTTGGAGCATAATGAAGTTGCAAAAATGAGCAGATATGCATTTCTGTGAGTGACAACCATTTAATTTATGGCTAATAACCAAGCCTGCTAGCCTTGGTTGATCGCTTAACGTGACACCCACACACTCTCGGCCCTTCTGGCTCCAAACAAAACAAAATGGTAGCAGCCAAAACACCAATACTGACACTTTAAAATATGAAGTCCAGAAGCCACTAAGTGTTTATATACAGCCTGCAAGCTTTTAATTGAAACATTTGAGAATTTTGTCAGTTAGGGTTTGTCATTTGTAAGTGTGGATAAAGTGTAGATAACTCTAATCTGATGGATTCAGTCTGACCATGATGAAGTGAAGCTGTCTATTTCCTGGTTCACATACCTTCCTGTTCTCACCTATGACCTGAAGCAGGGGACTATAACCAGAAGACAAAGTATTTTCCTCACAAGGGTGGAGGGGCTCAGAGGAGTGCTGTTCCTCCTCCACATGGAAAGAAGCCAGCTGAGATGGTTCAGACATCTCACCAGGATGCCTCTGAATGCATTCTGGGAAAGATATTTCAAGCGCGTCTAATTTGGAGGAGCCCTGAAGGCAGACCTAGGGCGGGCTGGAGAGATTATCTCTCAGCTGGCTTTGGAATTCCTCAGTAACCCTCAAGGCAGACTAAGGGGGTCGTGGTAGGAAAAGAAATGTCTGATCATGCTTAGACTGATGCCCACACAACCCAGACCAGGATCAGAACATGGATGGGTGGCATCTTGTTCAAGTTAAAATAATTCCTTGGATAAGAACAGTATCCATATCCACAAAAGTAATATGTTAATGAATAAATAAATTTATCTCTAAAGGTGTTTTTTCAGCAGTAAAATTCAGACCAAGTGCTTTATCTGTCAAATATTATCAATCTATAACGCATCTGAATTTACCTGAGAATGCACACTGCACCACACATGCAGCTCACACCATTTACTCTCCCACTTTTTATAAAGTAAGTCATGCTTCCAGCCAATTCCTTTGTCACTGCATGTTTTTTTACTTTTTAATGAGAATGAGTTCTGTTTTTTTCCCCTCATCTTCCCACAGGCTGAACAAATGCGGCTGGAGCTGCTCGGTCTTCTTAATGCTTTTACATAAGCAGTTTGTTTCTCTGCCCCTTGTCACTTCCCCACATGCTCGAGTAGTGCTGGGGTGCTGCATTACTAAGGCCCGGGCCATTATGCAATGTCCGTATGCAATGCATGTGAGCGCCAGATGGAGGGACACATGCCACTCACAAATCTGGGATGAGAGTGTGCAGACAGAAAGGGAAAGGGGGAGAAAAAAAAATCAGTGTGCACATCCCCTCCACAGGTATAATCTGGATCAGCTGCAAGCATGTAGTGACATGGAGGGGTGAATTAAAGAGTCAAAAAAGCAACACGAGATGGAAAGAAGACACTTTGATCCAAGAAACTCAATGACACTGTTGACCTCCCATGCAGATTACTTAAACTCTTTTGGGGATGTACCAGTTGTGAAATTCCATTAATCCAAGTCTTTCAGGTTTTTAGCCTGAACAACAGACATGTTGAAATGTGTGTAAGCACAGTACCGTAAACCACACATCTACAGATATTACACAGAATACCACCCAAAGTAAGGTTTATGCCACAGCTGTCCTAAATTAACAGTATTGGTAATTACCAAAAATATTTTTTATGTTTCTGTAATGGTTAATCCACCGATAAGTGCACACTCTCTCTTGAAACTATATTTTTAACAGAAAAATACAAATATTGTTGTAATTTGCACATTTTCAGATTTACCATTTTACAAAAAAAGCTGAAAAATAATAAAACACAGGATCGTTTTTTGATTAAGATACCAAATTACAGTTATTTACTTGCAATCCTGAACAAGTAATTTTAGTGGCTGAATTTTATACTTTATTAATTCCTGACTTTTCAGAGAAGTCCAGTGTACTGTCTTAAATTTGGGCATAAAAATGCAAATTTAGTTTGTTATTTACCTGATAAATAATAATAATATATTTCTAGTTTTAAACAGGTTTCTAACAAATTAAAAAAACCAAAAAAACATCTGTGTTTTCTTGCTGCCAAAAATTGCACAAACACACATATCAGGAAGTATTTGTACAGGTAAACACCACCACATGGAAAATTTGTATTCACTCTCATTTAATGGCTACTTCCTTTTAGATACTGAATTGTAAACAAAATAAAAGAACTATGTCTGAAAACATTACACAATATAAGACCCACAAACACGTAAATGCAAAGATTTCGAGATGATAAAAGTGCAACTCTGCCATTTGTTTTAAGGGTACATATGCTGTATAGATATATTTACACACGGTGCAATTTTAATGTTTTTTACTTTTTTAATGTTTTAAAAAAAAATTTTTTCACTATTCCCGATCTTTACGTTTTATTCTGAAAGATATTTATCCAAAGAGCTTAAACTGTTAGTTTAAGCCAGGGGTGGGCAACTCCAGGCCTCGAGTGCCGGTGTCCTTGCAGGTTTTAGATATCACCCTGGGTCAACACACCTGAATCAGATGATTAGTTCATTACCAGGCCTCTGGAGAACTGAAGACATGTTGAGGTCATTTAACAATTTGAATCAGCTGTGTTGGATCAAGGACACATCTAAAACCTCCAGGACACCGGCACTCGAGGCTGGAGTTCGACACCTGGTTTAAGCTAAGAAGCAGCCTCCAGAACTACAAAATGAAACCAATGTGGAAGTGCCGAAAACAGCTGTTTTTCTAGAATAGTTTTTCTATGAATAGCTAGCACTTTCATACCAGCTGTGTGGTGATTATTATTAATATTATTATTATTTTAGTTTTAAAGTATATGGTGTGGCTCCTGTGATTTACAGGTGTCCCAAACAGGCAGTTTTAGGCAAGAGATGCATTATAAGCCTCAGCACTGGTGGTACATTTTGGAGGATTTCTGAAGGAATTACCACAAAAAAATCATGGCTTACTATAACTTATAACAAATTAAGTCCTATGGAGTAGCATGTGTACATCTCCGTGTTTTACTTGCACAGTTTATAGAGACGGGCTGCTAACCAAGCTAGTGCTCCAAACTCATCCAAATGTGGTCATTGCTGGTTCCTCATGGCAGTGGCTAAAAACAGTAACACTGCAAACTTCTATATCCTAGTCTAATGGCACTGGGTGATGCGACTCTGGCTGTATCCATCTTTTATCTACAGTCTATGATTCACCCCCATGTTTAAAATAGTTTATAGCTTCCACCCTTCAGTCTTTGAACCTCAACAGTTATCAGAAATGCATGTCAGTAAATAAAAACTTATCCGAGAGGTTTCTTTCTCTTGCTTTTTTGTTATAAGCACGTCATTTGTGATTATGCTGGTTTATATCTATGCAATGAAATGATATTTTTGAATGTTTGTAAATTGCTAAGATATAAACTAGTAATAATAATACTAATACTAATAATAATAATAATAATAATAATAATAATAATAAAACACGAGGAAACACTCACGGTGTGAGCCCCTGTTCAATTTCACTTCATTCAAGTTTATTTATATTGCGCCAAATCACTACAACAGTTGCCTAAAGGCGCTTGAGGTGTGCCTCTAGTGCGCTGAAACTAGTAGTAAGCGCATGAATACACACGCAGAGGAGACAGCTACACGCAGGCCCGAATACAGTGTAGGTCATACCTGACGTTTTGACAACAAGAAACTCTCAAATAAATTAAAATATGACACGCTGCTGCCTTCAAGCACCAAGATAAAAATGTTATCTGTTGCTTAAGCCGTCAGGGCAACACCTTCAATTTACACAGGCACCATTAAAGATGTGGTAAAATGGCAGTGCGCGCCACAAACACGGCGAAAGCAAATCGATACTCACTGCGGACAATGCCGGGCCTACTTACCAGGTGAAACTTCGTGTGTCCTGTCTTTATGTGACCGCAGACAGCAGAGTAATCCCAAAAGCTGAACTGGACAAAGGAAGGGTGAGGAAGGAGAGGATTTTGACGGAACAAAGTTTTGGCGAGCCTCGAAAAATCCTTCTTCCTGGTTCTCTCAGGTATGTGGGCGTAGCTTAGAAACGGCAGGTGTGCTGTGTGCAGCTCCACTGCAGTTTCACTCATGACCTTTTAGGGCGGTGCCATTCTTCTGAGTCACTCTTCCTGTGTCATATAAAGGGACTTTAATACCGAAACGCCATACTCACCAGCTACTTTATCAGGCACTTTGTTGCTACTACTGGGCTGGACCTAGTAATAGCAAGAGTCCAGCGTGGCTTTAATTCTTTATGGCATATATTCCACAAGTTGCTGGAAACATTCCTCAGAGATTCTGGTCTATTTTGACATGATAACATCACAAAGTTGCTGCACATTTGGTTGCACATCCGTGATGCAAATCTCCCCTTCCACCACATCCTAAAGGTGCTCTATTACAACAAGATCTGGTGACAGTAGAAGCCAGTTGAGTACAGGGAACTCACAGACACCAGCGGTTCAACAAAACAGTTTGAGATGATTTGACCTTTGTGAAATGACGTGTTATCCTGCTGCTAGCCATCAGGGGGTGTGATCATAAAGGGATCAGCAAAAATAATCGTGTAGGTGATGTGATGTTAATACGATGTTCATTTGGTACTAAGGGGTCCAAAGTATGTCAAGAAAATATCCCCCACATCATTACACCGCCAGCATCCTGAACCCCTGGTACAAGGTGGGATGAATCCATGGTTTCATGTTGTTCACACCAAATTCTTAGCCTACCCTTTTAAGTGTCGCAGCAGAAATCGAGCCAAAAACGTTTCCAGTTTTCTGTTGTACAATTTCAGTGAGCCTGTGCAAACGGTAGCTTCAGTCCCCTGTTCTTAGCTGACATCAACAGTGAGGTTTTGCCCAGAGAGCTGCTGCTCATTGTCTCTTTTTTGGACCATTCTCAGTAAGACCTAGAGATGGTTGTGTGGGGAAAATCCCAGCAGATCAGCAGTTCCTAAAATACTCAGACCAGCCCATCTGGCACCAAGAACCATGCCACGTTCAAAGCCATTTAAAATGTCATTTTTCCTCTTTCTGATGCTCAGAGATAACTTTAGTAAACACAAAATATGCAGTTATGTGAATCTAATCTTGCACTCAGATGTTTGTCTCGTTTTAATTCTCAGTGCTAAATCTGCACTGCAGAAAACATATGGACAACTTTGCTCAGAGCTGATAAGTAGAGCTTCAAGGGCAGCTGCTCAGATTGACTGTGGAGTTCTTTTGAGTGAATCTCTTTTTTCATTTATGTCTATTAAGGCCTGGAGCAAGATTCCTAAAAGCTTGAAAACATGTATAGATTTCCATAGTTTCATATTTTCTCTTATGATGTAATCAATAAATAAATGAAATTAAAAATAATTATACTAATAAATAAGGCTTGTCAATGTTAATCAAATGTCACTTTTTTTTTCTTTTACCCTGTATCATCCTGATCATCCTGAGTTCATGTATTGACAGCAGGGGTGTAGCCACATAGGGAGGATGGGGTGGCACTGGCTCCCTGTGAAATGTGATTGGCCTCCCTGGTATCCACTCAATAGTCCCATAGTGCCACTCATTTTACATACATTACATCATGAAAGCATGTGTAACACCAGTGGTGGAAAGTAGGAAGGTAGATTAAAAAAAACTAAAAGAAGAAAACATGGAGCCATTTTCTTCCACTTATCTGAAATAAGGTCACGGAGGCAGCAGCCGAAGCAGGGAAGCCCATACCGCCCTCTCGCCACCTCCTCCAGCTTATCCAGGGAAGTATTTTGGCATTTCCAGGCCAACCGATGGATGTAATCTCCCCAGCACATCCACGGTTTACCCCGGGTCCTCCTCCCAGTTGGACATACCCGCCCGGGACACCTTACCCAGTCGGTGACAGCCTTAGCTGGCTCCTTGTGTGGAAGAGCGGCGGCTCTACTCTGCACTCCTCCTGAATGACTGAACTACTCACCCTATCTCTAAGAGAGGGCCCTTAGCCCTTTTTGTCTTATCAAATACTATAATCGCTTTGTTGTTGGTCCGTCCTGTGTCACCCTACTTAAAAAAAAGGAAAAGCCCCCATTTGATTGTCTGGTTATGGAATGAGGGTGAGTACATGCAGGGGTGTTGTACCGAGGGAAAGCGACTAACTGAGACCACAAACATGGGAAGGGGGCTGTTACAAGCTTGGAATGAGTCTGTTTTTGTTTGCATTTTTTGAAATTTCTAATAAGTTGGATTGTTATAATGAATGGTTTATAATGGTTTAGCATGCTAATTTGTTTAATCTAGCTGACCGCTAATAAGCAGCGCATCAGTGTGTCTGTGTGGGACAATGGCAGGTGATAGTGTTACATTTTTGTATCTATTTTAAAAATAAGAGTAACTGAGCATGTTACAGGACTAATATATCACATTTCCTGCTCTTTCACTAAGTAAATATAATAAGGATAAAAGGAAGCATAAGTTTGTTCTTGTGGCCACATGTGAAAGTCTTATTCTCCTATATTCTTTTATTTCACTGTTATTTCAGCTGCTGTTCTGTCTGGTAACAGGTTTTGACTTTCAGTAGGGATGCATCCCTTTTTTGAGCCATATCTGGCAATTTGTAATCAATTATGACACATATACTGTGCTACTTGACACCATATTGAAACACAGTATGTATTCATTTTTGCTTCATTTTCTTTGTGGTAGTTTCTATCATAGGCACCAAAATCTGCAAAGCTTGTAACTTTTTGGTAATTTCTCCTGGTGAATATGATCAACCTTATCCTTCTGACTATAATAAAATGCATTCCCTTCAAATGCATTGAGTAAAAGGCAAATTTTAGAAATGTGTCTTGTAGGGACAGTCAAAATTTCTCATGTCTCGGACTGTCTGGATAGGGGTGGATTGGTTGGTGTTTTGATCCCAGTCTGCTCCAGTCTGCATGCCAAATATCCTTATTTGCAAGATACTAACCCCATGTTAGCATACGTGTGAATGTTAGATAGAAAGCAGTTAGAAACAGCGTAGAAAACAGTGCTTGTGTGAATGTGTGTAAATGGGTACTCAGAGTAGAAAAGTGCTATATGAGAACCAGTCCATGTAACACACAGAGGGAAATGTTAGGAGGAGTGAAAGAAAACTGAGGGAAGTAAGAGGTTATGAATGGTTTCTCTGTCAGCAGCTGTTAAAGACAGTGAGACAGTACTATATCTGTCACATTTCCCTAGTACAGTTTAACATACTCAAATGCCTATACCTTAATTTGTTTACGCTTTATTAGACCCAGAAGCCAGTGCATTTAAGTCTGGTCAAACAGCATTTTAAAACACCACAATGACACTTGTCATTCATTCAATAAGGTGCTGGAAGCATTCCTGAGAGATCTTCGTCCATATTGACATGATAGCATGACTCGTCATGTTCAAGAAACCAGCTAAGGGATGGATTTGACATTTAACTGCTGCTCACTGGGTATTTTCTCTTTTTCTGATAACTCTCTATAAGCCCCAGAGATGGTTGTGGTGGGAAATCCCAGTAGATCCGCATTTTCTGAAATACTCAGACGAGCCTGCCTGGCATTAACTAGCATGTGATGTTTAAAGTAACATGAATCTCTTCCCCATTCTGATGCTCACATTGAACTTTAGCACGTCATCTTGATCATGTCTACATGCCTAAAATCATGTGTTAGCCAGCAGCCAAACACACTTATGTCTGTGTACATTTGTCACATTTTAAATGAGGTTTCATATTTGGTGATCAAACACTAAAGAATGTAACTCAAGGATCACTTTTCCACCATATCTTTCACCGTCTTCCTCTGAGTATGTAGCCACAGTGAGCACTGATGTAAAATCTGTTAGTGATTCAGGCTGTTGCTGCCACCTGTACACACTCCTATTGTTACTACTCGAGCGGTGAATGTGTGGTGATATAAAACTGGTGTGACCGGTTTAACCTGCTCTGTTAGGACCCTCTGCCCTGAATAGAGTCTCTTTGTAAACAGAAAAACAATGAACAAGCTGTTGACAATCAGCAGTCAGACATTGTCAAAAGACTGAAACTTGACTCAGTGAAGAGGGGAAATAACCTCACCAGTAAGCAACACATAGAAATACGGGTTAATCAACAGAAGCCATGGATACTGCCCTCTATTTTATATTAAAGCAACATAATTTTGAAGCAAAAAACAAACACACATATCAAAGTAAAGATATTGAAATAATTTATTTCCCTGATACAAGTTTAAAGTATTGCTATGGTACAATTATAGGCCTACAAAGCATCTTAAAGCACTAATTTTTAAAGTTTTTAAGGCATGTGGAAGATAAGAAGACAATATATACATGGTACACAGTATGGTCTCTGTTTACTGCAGAGTACAACACAGTTTGTAACAGGATATAGTTTTATGAAACACCAGTGCAGGTAAAATCTGGGTGTAATGAGGAATGACACACTATAAACAACAGTATATCACCTTTTCTAGTTTTATCAACACTATTATTATTATTATTATATCATCTTGTAATGATTTAGATTTTAAGAAATGTTAGAAGAAAAAGAAAAGGTGGGTGGTCTCTGAAACTTTGGTGGAAGGGATCCACCATCCATTTATCTTCTTAAGCACTTCTTTAGTTTAGGTTCACAAAGCGTTAGAGCCCCAGTCCATAACCAGGGGATGAAACTAAAACACAAAATCTGCTATAGTAGGTGTTCAGTTGGGTTTTAAAGGCAAAGTCATGTATTTCACAAAATGTTCACTCTTTTTATCATTCTATGAACTCTTATTAGCAAAGAAAATTTTCATCAGAGGAGAGAGGTGATAACACAGAGCCACAGGATTGTGACAAATGGAGTGGAACCACAACACCGACCACATTGCTTTACTGCAGAGGCCGAGGGTTCAGTTCTTTCCTTTAATCTGTCACGTGTTCAAACATCATTATAGCATGAAAATTTTGAAAATATTCTGCATGTTTAAACAGGTGTAAGAGCCATGCCAGCAGCTCCGTCAGTGCTAGTTTTAGCAAGCTATTGTGGTACGTTGCAAAGTAGTCATTATAAATGGGAAGTTTATGTCTGAAAATTCAGTTCATCTAATGAATTTGTCTTTTTATTCATTTTTTAATCATGTCTTTTTGTAATGTTCTTCTGGGTTAAAACACAGGGTGTTACTTATGCAAATGTGAGTGAATGTACAACGACTAACGTGGATTTTCACACATACATCTGAAAAACCTGAATGATCTTTGAACATATCTCTACGTAAATACAATACAAACGAGCACTGATCTATTTCTGTAGCCGATGAGCTGATATGTTTACTTCCTCATGGAACCAGCCACTGAGAAATGTAAACATTTACAGAAAATCAGAAAATATTAGCAAAGAAACACAAGGATTTACTAGCAGCAGTGTGAACGACAACAGGCAAAGAAGCAGCTTTGTAGTGTTTTACTGCACGTCAGCACAGTAGTTCAGTGCTACTAATACACATTAACACATTAACATATCTGCTAGTTGTAGAGGTGTTTCCATTGATTTGGAAAGTTGAGTTTCACTTAAAATTAAAAGAAAGAGGAACAACAGAGCCTAATGCACTTTTCTTTCAAAAACAAATGCCCCCATTTTGTTAAATGAACGAGGTGTACATGCAATAATTCCTATATAACTTTTCATGAAATTAAAAATATTTTTCTGATTTATTAATTTGGATACTTATCTTAGAAATTCCGAAAACATGTAATAAAAAAAACTGCTCTGTTTTCCTGAATTCATCCAGTTTAATTTTTTATAGAACCAGTCAAAAGTTTGGACATGCTCAGTCAAAGTGGAGCTTCTCCCCCTTTCACAAGGGGTCGCCGCAGCAGGTGCTCCATATGTCTGATTTGGTAGGTTTTCACACCAGATGCCTTCCTGACACTTTCCCAAAGGGATTTCTGTCTCAACTGGGTTCCTGTTGTTCTGACTTTCACTCAGTTGAGCTTTCTTTGCCATACTACCAAATATTTTTTTTTTTTATTTATAAAGAAATCAATAACATCCCAGCAATAGGAAAGCTAAATCACAAATGTGCCTTTGTGATCTGTTATGAATCTTAAATTTTTCACAGCAATTTATTTTAATTAAAATTGTCTCAGACAATAAGAAACATCCCTGCCCTCAAATGTGTCCAGACCTTTGACTGTCACTGTATGTTTTACTTTTAATTAAGATCAACATTAAAATCGAATGAAATTACACAAAGAAGAAGTAAAGAACAGGAAACTACTTATCTTATTGTTATATTGTATTCAATATATAAGCAGCTGTTTTCTTTGTAGAAACAAATGAACCTAAAAATGTTTTTGGCCATTCAAACATCAAAAACCCACATGGTTTACAATTAACTCAATTATTATACACTATTCACTGAAAATAATGTTATTAGGGTTATGAAAACTAAGGTTTATTCAGATTTGTTCATTTTTAGTATAAATATATTCTATTAGATGCAAACTAAGTTGAAATTGCTGCGTTTCTACTAGAATTTGTCATTTTTACCGCTTCACAAAGTCTGTTAATCAGTTTATACCAAGCATATTTTCTTCAAGCATTAATTATTTGAATAAATGAAGGTTGGACTTTATAATTTTCAGTTGCATTTGACTCAGAGTTATTGCTTCATGTTTACTGAGGTTGAAGAATCTTTTTTTTTTTTTTAAATTGTACAAACATTTTTCTCTCAAGTAACGTTAAAGAAAGTACCCGATTTTTTTACTTTAAGTACAGACTCTGAAATGTACTCGAAAATAAAAAGTATTTCCTTTTTCACTAGCTATTTTTGTGCAATGCTAACAGACCAGTGTCTTGATTTCGTGTCATGACATCACCAGCTGTACTTTTCTCTGTCTTTGCTTCACACTCATCTTCCCTGCATGTGTGGGGTTTTTATCTTTCAACTCTACACCTTGCATATCAGTTGGCAGATACACCAGTGGGACTGTCTTTTATGTATTATCATTCCCTACATATACATTCATATTGCTATGATGTCTGGAAGGTGCACAGTGAAATAACAACACACCTCAAATGTGTTAAAACTAAAGTACGATTATTAAATGTAAGGTATAAAAAGTGGTTAAAGTGTAGAGAGTAAAAGTAAAAAGCTGTTAGAAAATTTGGGAGTCAAATGAAGTACAGATGGTTTAAAAACTGGCAGCAGAAGTAACGAGCCCTACTCGGCGCAAGAGGGAAGAACATTCCCACATTCATGGAGGAGGCATCTCATTATTGTGGAAAAACAGAGCAGATTTTTTCTGAGACTGAAACATGGGACTTTTTTTCTCGAGTGACTGCATTATGCTTCTTTAAGGATCATAGTGATGCTCACAGTGGAGAAAATGAGAAGAACAGGCTACTACTTGTAGTTTGTGCCATGTTTGCTGTTCTGAAGTCCTTATGTCTTCATGTTGTTGGACTGCGGTTGGTGTTTCAAAGTTCACAAGTGCAGGTGGTTGGAAAGGAGCAATAGCCCTGTTTCTCCTCACTAGAAATCAAGAAGAGAAGATTTTATTTGCCTTCAGGTGACAAAGGTCAACAGACACATCTGTGCATTCTTGGGTGTGTTAAGTTAAAAAAAAAAAAAGAGCAGTTTTCAAAAACATCCTGGCATCTTTTATATTTTCTTATGTACGCCCTATTGTCAAAAGTATTTGCTCATCTCACACCAATATCAATTTGGATGACATCCCAATCAGTCTCTGCACTTATTCATCCCAAAAGTCTTGCTTCAGGTTGAGGTCAGGGCTCTGTGCAGGCCAGTCAAGTTTTTCCACACCAGACTCACCCATCCATGTCTTTATGGACCCTCCTTTGTGAATGAAATTTTCCAAAGTGTCTCAGTATGCTGAAGCATTAAAGGTTCCTTACACACTGGAGCAAAGGGGTCAAACCCAACTTCTGGAAAAACAACCCCACACTATAATCCCCCCCCCACCAAACTTTACACTTGGCACAGTGCAGTCAGATAAGTACTGTTCTCCTGGCAACCACCAAACCCAGACTTATCCATTGAATTGCCAGATGGAGAAGTAGTTTGTCACTCCAGAGAAGTCTCCACTGCTTTAGTGTCCAGTGGGGGCGTGCTTTACACCAACGTTTTGCATTACACTGGGTGATGTAAGGCTTGCATACAGCTGCTCAGCCATTGACACCCACTCCATGAAGCTCTCTGTGCACTGTTCCTGAGCTAATCTGAAGGCCACATAAAGTTTGGAGGTCTGTGGTGATTAACTCTGCAGAAAACTGTTGACCCCTGTGCACTATGCGCCTCAGCGTCCACTGACCCGCTCTGTGATTTTACCTGGCCTACCACTTTGTGGCTGAGTTGCTGTCATTCCCAAATGCTTTTGCTAACAGTTGACTGTGGAGTATTTAGTAGCGAGGAAATTTCGCGACCGGACTTGTTGCACAGGTGGCATCCTATCACAGTACTATGCTGGAATTCACTGAGCTCCTGAGAGCGACCCATTCTTTCACAAGTGTTTGTAGAAGCAGTCTGAAGTCAGGTGCTTAATTTTATTACACCATGTGGTTATGGAAGTGAATGGAACATTTGAATTCAATGGTTTGGATGGATGAGCGAATACTTTTGGCTATACAGTATATTTTATTCAACCCTCCAGTGAGCAGGTTTTTTGCCACAGAGGATGAGGTTGTCCATCAAAGTGAAGCTGTCAGGCTGCATTTATTTCTGTCATGCTTGAACTGATGTTTTGAGTGCAGACTCTTTACTGCATTCCCACAGTAAAAAACCCATTGTCTTTGAAGTCAGGCCTTTTTTATTTTTTTTAGGAGGTTAAGGGTAACAGCTGGGAGCATGCTTATCATCCGCCCAAGCCAAAACACTTATTTTACTTAATTTTACTTGAGGAGACAGATAGGTTCATGGCCCAGGTTTCCTTTTTTTTACCTACAGTATTTTTAGTGTTTCTGAGTCCCACTCTTAATGTCAGAGGCTTTGAGATCAGATTAACTTGGACGTCTGCGGGCTTCCTGCAGAGCCTGAGTGGGACCGCTTAATGTAGACTGGAGAACGGCTTCATATAAGCCTGAATGAGGATTTTGTGGTTATGTAAGAGAAGTGCTGTAGAAAAAAAAGAATACATGAAGGTTTCTTAGGCTGACACAAGGACCGAGGGGCAGGGAGGAGGGAACTGGACTCAGCTGAGTCACACAGAGTGGACGTCAGAGGGGACTTCAGGACCCCGGGGCAACCGCCATCAAAGAAGAGAGTTCCAAGAAGATGAGATAAATTGCATGTGAGTGTTGAGCAAGAAGATGTATGTATGTATTAGGTAGTAACATCTTATGAATAAAGGTCAGTTTGTTATAGTCATGAATCACTACGTGATTCTATTCTGTTCATGGAGCACATTCATTGGGGGCTAAAATAAGACATCATGAGAGCCTCCATGTCTTCTTGCCACAATCAGAGGATCAGTACAAATTAAAAGAATGGATTATGGGTGTAATTTGCTGCTTACACTTTATTGACGACTGATCAGCTCCAGCTGGGTCGCCTGGGTGAGACTGTGTGAGGCTGAAAATGCAGAGACACCCAGTGACCCCTGAGTTCATTGTGCATGGTGTTCCCAAATACAGCAGAACAACAAATTATGATTTTTTTTACAACTAACTATGGGTTCTTTTATGTAATTTTATGAGGACAAATATAATATCTCAACAACAGAGTTGATCTTGTTGTCATGACCTTTATCTTATAAGGTAGTCTTAATGGGTCTTAATGAGCCCCTTAATGAGCCCTAGTTGAAGCCTATAGTTTCAGGCATCCATTCAAACATTATGAGCCCACTAAATGGCCAAAAGGTGGCATCCTACCAAGTTTGCAACTGGCAAAGGCTGCTGTCACTAAACCTCTAGAACATATTTGAACTTTTGGATCCTTTTTTAAATGATATTATGTGACAAATAATGGAACTTCCTGTGAAGGAAGGGTCATCCAGGAAGGTTATATTTGAGTTTTATATTATTCTGTCTCTTGGAAGAGATATGAGACTGTGCTTTAGACCTATACATCCACAGTGTCTTTTGTCCTCTCTTCCTCCACTCATCCCCAACCGGTTGCAGCAGATGGCCGCCCCTCCCTAAGCCTGGTTCTGTTGGAGATTTCTTGTAGTTCAGATGGAGTTTTTGCTTCCCACTTTCACCACGTGCTGGATCAAACTGGGTTGTTTGTGTTAATAAAGCACCTTTAGGTGACTGTTGGTGTGATTTGTTGCTTTATATAAATAAAACTGAATTGCACTGCACTGAACTGAATATACAGTTTATCGGCTTGCCAGCCATACTTGGCACCTGATTACAAAGCGCTCCAACCACCTGACTCCAAAATGGCTCTACATGGTTGCAACCAAAACACTAGTATGAAAGCTTCAAAATGCATGGTTACATTATGGGTGGGTTTTTGGGTGTGGGTGGCTTTATCTTTCATGGTCTTTAGTAAAGTACTGTCTTGAAAGATGTGCGCCAAACAAACAATTAAAATCCTTCAGTGTTATGTATTAATGTTGCAAGTGTCACCATATGGATGTGAGAATATATCGAAACGTTTGGAGCTTTTATGCACAAACTGATTTTTATGAGCTGTTTGGTTGGATGTAAACACCAAAATAAAATAAACCTAAGCAGGTAGTTTATTTTAGGCACCAAAAGTATTAATTAATTGCTACGGTATCTCCAACTGGAGATTTTACAGTCACTTCTTGGCATGACCACCAGATGTCTACATACTCTGTATACTTTCTTTTTCTAAGACCGAATGAAACAGATGAGGTGACATGAATGGAACAATTCAAACAATTCAATGGGCTGATAACATTTAAACTGTCGTCTCTGGACACAGAAACATCTAAGCTTGACCTCCCTGAATATTTTTCCCCTCCTCCCCCTTGTGTGACAAATGAATGTAGCCTGAAATCTGTTCTCTAGCTAAATAATTCAGTTTGATGCTGTACTGAGTGAGGGGTGTACAACCACAGATGGATGTTAAAGCTTCAGCTTGAAAAATAATCTTGTTCACTTTCTTTTCAGGAGCCAGTCTGGGCCTCATTCAGCAGGGCTCTGACTGGATTATGTAGGACTTGTTAAATGCTTACTGGTCTTCGGTGCTGGGCCTGGGTTGCTTGTATTCTAACGATAAGCTAAATATAGAATTACAGAACCCAATAAGACTCTGCAATTGAAATTACATGGCTTACCAAGTAGACATCCAGTTCAGAGTCAGATTGGCTTCTGCTGAGGGGCGGCAGTGGATCGTCCAGAGCGATCGTTGAACTGGAGGCTCGTCGGTCTTCACTGCAACATAGATATACAATTTACTGTTGTGTAAAGGTGTGTATGAGCCGAGTTAATGTCTACATCATCATTCATCGTTCAGCATCCTCTCAGAATATGTTGATGAATATCAAAAGAAAGATGTAGCTTTAGCTCTTTAGAAAACAGTAAAAACACAGCTGTTTGGAACATTTCATCAGTGGCAGGGAAAAAAACTGCAGCTCACAAGCCGCAAGAAGCAAACTTTAGAGCTGAAAATGACCTGCAACTCCTAAAAACACACAATTCCTCAAATGGCTGCTTGATTGCTGGCTCCATAAGGAAACTGATCCCCTTATACTAAAGCCTTTTTCAGCAGCTTCCTGATAACATAGTCCGCCACCCTGTCATCCAAATATGGTCCTTTATGGCTCCAACAACATGGGGACGGCCAAATTTCAAGGCTTCAAATATGTGCAAGCTAAACAATGTCCACAAAAATAATCTGAAGAACTGATGGATGGATTTTGGTTACACACTTTCATGTCTGTGTCAGGGTGAATCAGATCAAAATATCAACTTCTCAACTTCTCTTCTGAAAACTGGGCTTTGATCTGAAAGCAGTACATGTGAAGTACCTGTTTTCATAGTCTTCTTCCTCTTTTCCGCTGGATTTTAAAGAAACGGCAGACTCAGGTAGAAGATCCGGCTGTTTGGAGGAACTGTAAACTGTTAAAAACAAACACACCGTCAGCGAACGAGTCAAGCAAAGCTCCTGATAAAACAAACATAAACAAAAGAAACAGCTTACAGTTTCCATCCAGGTTGTCCATGCTTTGGGCTTTCTTCTCCTCCTTCCTCTCCTTTAGTGGGGACAGAATCTCCTGGGAGACTGACTTTGCATAAAGGGAGTTCTTCTTCCTCTTTGAAGATGCTCCTCTTAAAGCTTAAACACACAGAGAAAGAATTTAAAACCAAAGCTGCGTTTATGCAGGAAACAGAATGGTGGCAGGTTAGCATGACTTACGATGGCTCTTCTTGAAAACAGTCGTGCCCATGAATTTCAGAAATCTGTCTGCATAAAAACTGGGCCTGTGCACTGACACTGTGTCCTGAAATGAAAACAGGGCACACGTGTGAGCAGCCGCATACATAAGGGATAAAACAGCCTGCGGTTAAGGAGAAGTAAGGAGTATTACAGACCCCGTCATGTACAAGAGCCTTCCAGGAGTGTTCCACCTTCTTAACGAACCTGAAAATGATTAAAAATTTAAAATCATTATGTAACATTTTTACTTATGTAAATATTTATGCTTGCTCTCGACCATAGACTGTATAAAATAAAATGGAAGTAGCCACTGTGGTTAGCAAGGTCCTGCTGCACAGCCTTGAAGTTTTTGTTCTTACTTTTCACCACCAAGGGGCAGTGGTTTAACCGTCTATGTTCACATCTAAGGAGCTGTTTAGCTTTTTAGATTTCCTTTTAAATACCTCTATTTCCTCTAGGGGCTGCAGTTATAAATAAGAATGTGCTCTTATTAAGGACTTGCCTGGTTGAATAACGGTTGTCCTGACTGCACCATCTTGTGGTATAAAGTGGTATTACATAAAAGTATAGGGGCCGATATCTTTTCAACACAATTTACTGTTACAGCTGTTTGTATTCATCCATCCATTTTTTGTTGCAAATCCATCTTTTACATGCCTTCTGTGCTTCTGATGGCTGTGCTGCAATGCATCTCTTTAATTTAGTTGTGGGTTTTTGGCCACCTCAGCCAAGTCCAGAACTATCAGTCTGAGCTGCAGCCGTACCTCTCAGCCATGACTGTGTCAGTCTAGCCATGAGAGATGGGGACAGATCCCATTTTGGTAGATTTTCCAGGTTTAAATAATAAATAACAAATAATATAGCCTGTGTTTACTGAGCCAGTAATGAGTGTTTAAACTAATTTAAATGTTTCTGAAGCAGGAAAACAGGGTGAAAACCCTGAGAATCATAAAATATAAACTAATAATAATGCCAAGGAAACATGAGTCACAAACAAAAAAGAGTCACATGTCTTTGCCTATTTTAATGAATTTGAAAAAAACAAAACAAAACTATTAAACCAATAAAAAGTGTACAAATGTTTCTGTAATGCTGCACGGGGATGACTGATCCAGGTGCAGCCGAGTAAGGATGATGAGACAGTTTGTCTTCTGCATGTTATTTTTGTGCATGTTACTGCTGTGAGCTCACCTGTAAGACTGAAGAATGTCGATAATTCCTAAAAAGATGAGCAGACTCTCGTCTTTATGTTTGGCGGGAATTCCACCCAACCTGGAAAAAAAATTATGATAAGTTTACAGTTTTTTAAATGAAATTATGCTTTTGAATGTCAAACTTTTCTACATTTTTGACTAGCTCAGCGAGCAGTGAGGTTTAAAAAAAGAAGCCACTAGAAAAATAAGGGAAACAAGACCTAAAAACAAGCGTTTTAGTAGGAAGCAAACCGTTCTTATTAGATTTGATTGTGTGCAAACTAGTATGTACAAAGTATATGGTAATACTTAATTTAAGATAAAAATAACTTGTGAACTGAGATGTTTAAAAAATGTTTCCTCTATCATATGCGCTGCTTAGTCCAAAGTGTCCACTTACGTGTCATCATCTGCCACTGGTTCTGGGTCCTTGACATTCCCCTGGATGGACTCGAGGGCGGTGGAGTAGAGGACTTTCTGTCCTCTCCTGCTGTCACATCTGCTTCCTCTGCTCAGCGGCTTCCTATCCAGAACGTGAATCCCCAGCAGGAGACTGTAGTCCATGATCTTAAAGCTTTCCAGGACCTGATAAGAGACCAAAACTGAACTCAGGGAATCAAACTTTAAGAACCCCTTTGAAAATTCAATAATTTTCTTTAATGTTAGACTGCAGTTTCCCTAAAGAGTTTGTCAAAATTTAAACCTTCCATTCGTTTAACTGTTTAAATACTACACATGCCAGTGGCTATCAGGTCTGAAACCATGACACCAAGTTCCCCAGAGCCCACTGATTTACAGGGACAATATAAGGTTCTGGCCAAACAAAAAACCTGCAACTACTTCAGTGGGTTTGTTTAAAAGAAACTCCCATGCTGAAATGCCCGCCTTTAGAGCATCAAAAAGCATGTCACAGTGTGACCTGCACACTACAGACCCTCTGGTGGACCTTGAATGCACTGCAGGTGGGCCATTAAATGAATTTACATTATAAAAATAAACAAAGCTAACAGAACAGCTATGGGATTAAAAATAATCCATTACCCTTCATTTAAATAAATCTGAATTAGTGTTGTATTTTCAGTAGAGGAAAATGAATAAAGGAAGGGTGGCTATGACATGCTGAAATCAAATCATCAAAACATTAAAATGAGGTAAAGTTTACATCAGGCATTGTTTAGGCAACTTATGTAACTAAGGTCAATCGAGCCTGCAGAGCAGAGCCTGGGGTATTAGACATTTTGTGGTTATGTCTGTCTGAGGCTTCTAGTTGCTTACATAGGCCTAGTATCTCTCTATATTCCTAAATAAAGAGACATTTCATTTAAATCCCATAGCTGAGCTGAACAGGAAACTTTGCCAACCATTAATGAGATTTTGTCTGAGCAAATAAACATTTATTTATCCCTCAGAACGATCTGGTGATCCTCTGACGTTTAATCTACCAAAAAGAAAGAGGTCAATACTTTAATTTGTTCCCTACTTTGGCTTAGGCCTCATACCTAAAGCCTTCCATTATTGGCATTTATCAGCTAACAGATTAGCCATGTGGAGGTTACAAATGACATGCCTGCTAAAGAAAGCTACTTGATACGGACATGAACTCCCGCAGAGCTGCACGAATAGCAATAGAGGACAGATACTTGCTTATCTGTCAAGCAATCAGCTGCAATCACCTTCCTGATTTCCTATTTTTTCTATATGTTTGTCACACTTAAATATTTCAGATCACCAAACAAAGGCAATAGAGAATTTCCAGTCATTATTTTGTTTATTATATCACCTTTTTGATATATGTGGACATTTTTTACTCAGTGGTTTTAACAATATAATAATTTGAGTAATAAAATAAAACAAAAATCACCTACAGTTCAATTTTCTTTATAAAAGTAAATAAATAAAAAGTTTTACTTTGAAGGAAGTCCCCCTCCCAGAGATCAACACTGGGTCTATAAGCCAAAAATACACTAAAGCACAAGCCTCAATCCCTCTGACCAAGCACTGATGTCATAAAGTACCTCTTGTAAATAAAGGGCCTTAATATGTGCTGTGTTACCTAATGCACTAACTGAGGTCATATACAGCCGCCCAGTAAGAGCGTATTACATCCAGTTTGCGCTTTAGCGTCCAGCTGCTCCGCCTGACCATGAGTCAGGTGTTTCGCTCTGCTGCACGCTAATCCTTCATCAAGTGACCACTATTGTTTCTCGCTAATGAAACAACAGGCATGCACTAATGCAGTCATCAAAACAGCTCAGGGAATAACAAACAGGGGCACAGCTCAAGGTGCTGACCTGTGTGATGTTATTAAAGTAGGGGAATTGCGCAGTTATCATTGGCTGAATATAACCTCTGGATTTTGGGTTTATTTTGGGGGATTTTGGCACAAAAACCAAGTAAGTGACGGATGCTGGCTCTGAACTAAATGTGATGTTTTTCTGAAGTTTTATCCACGTGACCATTTAGTTTGGAGCTCTGGAAGAATTCTGATTTTCTGGGACCTTTCCTTTTGGAGAGTATAGCTAAGCATTCAAAATTTGGATTTGGGCAACACTTACCTTCCAAATTCTTAAGAACAAGCTTTGTGGAAGATCCTATTAAAGCTGTGAGAGAATAACATGGGTAGCAAATTCACAGCCAGTGAGCATCAGGTGTCCTGTGTCATATCGCCTAAATCAGTTCTGAGCATGTCAGACAAACCATCTCTTATTGTTGCACTACACGTGGAAAAGGTCAATCGACCAGAATCTCTGAACACTGTCAAAAGCTCATGTATGAAAACAGGATGTTCTCACTGTGTCAAAGTTATTAGCATGTCTGAGCTGCAAGCAAGGTACATGCAATGTAAATCAAACACTGATATCATCCTAACTCAAACCAAGTAGCTGTAATTAACTTAACCAAGCACCTTTAAGTGCCTATTGTAGGATTTATGGTCCCATGTTTGTGTTTGTTTGCAAAGCCCTGTGTCTGTGCATATCAGGCAATCCCATGAAACTCCAGCAGTGCATCGCCCTATGATGACGGCAATGGCAATTTCATTTATATGGCACATTTCATTACAAGCAAACTCAATGTGCTCAGCACAGGAGAACATGAAAATCAGTGTAGGTTTACAATGCCAAAGGCAGTGAAAACAGCAAACTATAATAAAGCAAGACAAAATAGAACACAAACCAATAACAAAAACATTACTGAATGCAGGCCTGTGTAAATAAAAAGGTTTTTAGTCTGTTTTTAAATTTATGCACAGACGTAATCGATCTCAGGTCAGAAGGCAGCTTGTTCCAAATACCTGAAAGCACCTTGGGCACCCTTAGATCTAATTCTGGGAACAGTTAAAATATCTGCAACCGATGACGTGACAGGTCTGACTGGACAGTAAACAGTGAGGTTAAAAGGCCGATAAATGTAGGTAGGATGATGATTAGTTCAAAAGTTATTGTGAACAACAGGAGAGGACGAGTGAGAACAAAAAGATTAAAGATTAAAGATGTGGGCGAGAGAAACACAAACAACGGCTGCTTTTAATTTCTCAATTTTACTTGATTAAAAAGAGCAAAGGCACCAGCAGTTGTAGCCCACATAACTTTGATGTTGTACCTTTGCAACAATGCACAACCACAAAGTGCAGCGCCTACAACAGACGACAACCTGCTGCCATGCCTAAACAGCAGAACAGTCCTACAATAAAAAAAACAAATGCGTCAAAAGAAAATTAATTAGCAAGTGTGCCAAAAAAAAGCAAAATACAAAGGTATAAACTGACTGTTAAGCATAGCCTCCTGACTAAAAAAACCTCCAGTGTCTCTAAAATGGGAGCATTACAACTCAGCTCCCAACTTTGCCATCCTAACAGACACAATGTTCATAAAAGTGAGATGCAAGCAGCATCGGATAACCCTGCATTATTTAAGGCCCCAGGATGAGAATGTATTGCTGGAGGCATGCTACACTAAACACAAAATCTGCTTCACTAGCCAGCAGTTTAGTGGGTGTGGCTTACAACATAGAAATGGTAGTTTAGCTGGATTTATAAGTTTAAGGTTTTAATGGTCCCCAAATGATGAGCTAGCAACCCTCTTAAGGCAATCTTTAAAAAAAATTGATCTAAGTTTGCAGCTATTAGACTATGTTGTTTCAAGTATCATGAAAAAAGTATATTTGTAACTTGTAGTCTTTAAAAATGTTAGCAGTTGATATATCTGACAAGTAAAAATGCAAATCTTAAAGGTCTTGTATATGAGTTATTTATCTATTGAATGCAACACATAGTTGCTAATGGATGTAACGTCCTTATGTAAACATACCCGACAGTCCCTCTGCAAGGTCTTCATCAAGGCACTATATGTGTCCGGGTCAAAGACCAGGCCCTCGTGCATGTCCTGGAAGTCCAGGTCTTTGAATGTGGGTGAGGACTTGGCACGCTCTTTGCGTGAGGCGCGGCGTTTGTACGAGGATCCCTTCAGGTCGTACTTGTAGTGCATCTTCATGGCTCGCGGCAGCACATTGTTCATGATCACCACTCGAACGGTGATGCCTCCACACTGGATGCAGTAGAGGCCGTAGAACTTGGGCAGTAACGTCCTCGGGTTCTGATTGAGATTCTACAATAACAAACATGATGGGGTTTTTTAAGTGATAAACAGAGAAGGAGTAAATATCCCTGATAATATTGGTCCAAATGAATCATTTTATTGTCCATTTTAAGTCCATTTAAGAAGAGAAAGACTGAAACTGCAACTTTCAAATAAGAATTAGTCCAAAATAAGTGGTCGGAGAAGAAATGTGAACATACACATGTAAACAGGTCATTTTGGGAACTGTAGATTATATCAGTGGCATATTAAAAGGTGATATAGTAGTCAGTTCCCTTTCCCCAAAAGTAAAATTTTAGCTAGTCATGTCCACGTGCTGATGCATGTGCACAGCAGCTCCATTTTAGGTTCATCTGACAGAAATTTTGTTTTCTAATAAAGCTTATAATTAGGGATGGATCAGGTGATCCTGACAATCTGTTAACTCCTGCACCTCCCTGAACCTGGTTCTGCTGGGTGTTTCTTCCTGTCAAATAGATGTTCTTTCTCACCACTGTCACCAATTAATTTTAATAGGTGGGGTTCTCGCTAATAATGTTGAGTGTTTTACATTAGCATATAAAGCAGCTTGAGCAAACTGTTAAAGCTTAAGTAATTGAGTAATGCAAACATATGTTGCTGTATGGCTTTAATGCAAATGTGGTAAGACTTGTTTTAGTAGCTCACCATGTAGTAACCAGGAAGCAGCTTCTGCAGGAACTCTGCCTCTTTAGGTTGCACTGTCTTGATGATGAACTCGTCATCGCTGGTGAGGTAAAACCAGGAACTGCTAGCGCCGGGGTTGGACAGCTCTATCAGCGGCTCGTTGCATATGGAGTACTGAAATTCAAAGTGAGGCAACAGTTTAAGGCGACCAATGTTTTTCAATCAACTCAGGGGAAATTTACACCACACATTCCTGAGCCAGAATGTGAATTTGGGTCTCCACCCTCACCAGATAGTCGTCCGGTTTGATGCCAAAGAGCTCTCTGAAGTAGCGAAAAGCCAGTGGGGCGTATGTTTTCAGACGGAAATCTGGGAAGTGATGTGCTGGGGTCAGGTTGCTACCCTCACTGGAACACATACAAAATATGTATTAGTCTAGCTATTTGCAACTTTTAGAAGCACTGTGACATGAGCACATAACAGGTCACGGTTAGAAATGCACAGGTGTAACTATTAAAAATTACTGATAGCTGAAATTCATGAAATGAACTACTGGAAAGAAACAGCTGCAGTATTACCTTCCTCTAACAACCAAATGCCAAATGCCTACTGAGAAATAACGTGGTTGCTGAAACATGTGGTTTCTGTCAACCCACAAGTGATTATTTGCACACTTCTAAAGGTAACTTCCCTCTTTTCTTAACATCAATACAGGTTGGCTGCCACTGTGTGGGTTTAAATAACTCAGTCTAAGATTTCTCATAATAATAATTTGCATTTCTTTCTTTCGTTGGCAATATGTAGTCAACTTATATTTTTTTGTAGGCTGGAAAAGACTGAGGATATGCACACTTAGCTGACTTACATAGTTTTGGTTAATTTTTGAGTTTAGGCTTAATACTTGGATTGTGACTTGATGTGCTATGTAATGAGGCCAATCTGGGATTTAAAGCTTACTCAAATCTCCCAAAAATGCATTCAGTTCCTTGGTAGGTAGTGATAAAATTAAACTCCCTGACATTTCAGAGTAAACCTACCATGCATGGAAAACATCCTAGATATATGTGGGGGGGGGGGAAATCCCTGTGCATGTGCATGTGCATTGGTCATTATCTGAAAGGATTGCAGTGCAAATGTGAGTATACCTTGGCAGGAAGACGCTCTCCACCACAGAAAAGTCCTGCATGAGTACATCTCTGTCTGGTTTCGAGCTGAGGTTTCCCACAGCATAACCGATGCCCAGCTGGATGGCGCCTTTGAGTGCAGCTGGTGTAGGCTAACAAACAAATTAGACATCTTAGAATTAGGAATTTTTGTGGCACTTAGTTGAACATTTTCTTTGCTTTCTTTATAAAATAGTTTATCATTGTTCAACACTTACCTCAATACTGGATTAGCTATAGCATCAGCAAGCTTCTCTCAGAAAGAATTTTAATCTCCAATATTTGTTAATAGTACTTGTTAGCATGCTGACATCACCAATAATGGCTCCTTTAGTTTGTTTTGTAACTATGGGCATGTTAGCATTTAATTCAAAGTAAAACTGTGCTTACAGTAGCCTCACAGTGAGTGACAGCATTAGCTTGATTAACGGTCTTATGTATGTCATTTTTAGATATCATGTTAATATACAAAGAGGATAGTAAGCTGAAGCTTTTTGGTGTAGGAAGCATGTGAAACACAAACAGCAAACTACAAAATTTAGCTAATACTGAAGAGCCAGAAACTGTAGTTTCTCTATAATTAAAATAAACATTTAAAATAAACTGCTTTCATGATATTGCAAGTCTGGAACAGGCTCCCGGCACTTCAGTAAAGCCTCAAATACTAAACGAAGCCTTCATACGCGTAAATTAAATTTTCCAATTAAAAGAAAAACAGAAATTTTACTTTAGAACTTATTTAGAGCTTTTTCCTGTGAGCCAGAATGTGAAGTTGATCAGCCTAATCACACCATTTTCCCACCACTTGTTCCTTACCTCACAGAGCAGCTCTGTTACATAACACAGCTGATGAAAGGGTAGCTGCAGTCATGTTGTTGCAATTCATTTTACTTAAAGTAATATTGCACATGACTTTCTGTATGACTTTTTGGATTTTTATGACCTGCAGGTGCCAGAACCTTTAAGCTACAACTTATTTTTCCCAAGGTCATGGCGTAGTCAATAAGTGAATTAAACAGCTCAGGAAAGAAAATAATAAGTTTCACATTTAGACTCCCAAATAAAAAACAACTTTTGGTTTCAGTCTTCTGTTTGACCACAGATATTTTCTGTTTTGACATCAGCAATGACTTGAAGTGGGAGTAACTTTGTTCCTACCAGAAGATTTTTCCATTGCTTGCTTGAAATGATCCACTCACCTTTTTATGATCCTTTGACGCTTTAGAGGTTTTGGTTCCCCTTCCTAGGGTGCTGGCAGGGGATGCTGACATCTTTTGGACAGAGAGAATTGGACTAGGGGGAAGCTCGGCTGTCCTTCCTCCAACTTTGATTCTCCCCGAGTTCCTTTTTTCCCGTCAGTGGTAAATGCACAAACACAACAATTTACATAAAGTGCATTTTCCAGGTAGGCTGCTCCTGTGGATGAGGTAAAGAAAAATGAGTTACACAATGTGTTGCATTTGCATGAATGTCAATGCAAAGTGCACACACGCTAGTGAAAAACTTCCCTATCAGTCTTGTCTAGTTGTCTTTCCTGTGACTTACAGTATATCCTGGGCTTGCAATAATCTTTCTGTCTGGGGTACTTCTGGACTCTGAGGACCTTTTGGTGAATGTGTTAGTCTTTTAACTCCAGAATACTTCACAACAACCCTTGATCCCAATTAAGAAGGATTGAGAACTATTACATGTTCAATCCCCCCGTGTTATAACAGTGCACAGTGTTTTCTTGATTATGTGATCATCAGCTTCCAAAAAAGAACACAGTGATTAGCAAAATGAAGCCATATACCAAAACCTGTTCATTTCCATTGCATGGGCTTTAAATTATGGTTTATTTCCCGATATATTTCCAATGTAATTCTCCTGAAATTACAAAAAATACAGACCACCCCACCTAAGGGTAATTAATGTGAAAAGGCAAGAGGGGATACTCTATAATACGCACCCATGTGTAATTACCAGTGTATGAAACTGCAAAATTAAGTTTTCCCTTCACCTCATATACCACCAAATATATTTGCTAATTTAATTTCATAAATCTAAAGCTTTGTAGTAAATATAGTAGAGTAAATCATGTACTCCACTTTAACTCACCACTGCATTCTGCGGTGTTGCTGTTAAAAAGAGACTGGGTGGTTGCTGTCAGCTTGCAGCATAGACATCTGCTCAAAATCTAAAGATCTAAAAGCTTATCTGAACACAGACAGATTTCACTTTGCTTTCTGTTTAATTTAGTTGAGCTATAACCGAGTACAACAAACCACTGGTGAATTTCAACAACTAAAGAGACTGTTTCAAATTATCCAAACAGGTGGTGTGATAAAGGACATGTACTGGTATTTTAATGTGAAACAATTCACAGGTGAACTTCTTTGGCTTGAACAGAAGTCCAACCAATTTGCCTGACATACTTTTTTCTGGCCCTGAGCCATTGTGCCATTTGGATATACTGAACCCTGCCTTTCTTTAAAATATCCTAAAAAAACCTCCCGTCTTGTACTCTGCATAAGTTCTAATTTTAGATGCTGAAAATAACCACAGGAATATGATGTGGAAAGTTGAGGGCTGTATTATGAAGTGCTACTTTCAACCTTTTTACAGTTTTAAAACTGTAAAAAGGTTCACGGGTGATCGTGGCTCAAGAGTTGGGAGTTCGCCTTGTAATCGGAAGGTTGCCGGTTGCCGGTTGCCGGTTGCCGGTTCAGTCTCGGTCGTTGTGTCCTTGGGCAAGACACTTCACCCATTACCTACTGGTGGTGGTCAGAGGGCCCGGTGGCGCCAGTGTCTGGCAGCCTCGCCTCTGTCAGTGCGCCCCAGGGCGGCTGTGGCTACAATGTAGCTTGCCATCGCCAGTGTGTGAATGGGTGGATGACTGGATGTGTAAAGAGCTTTGGGGTCCTTAGGGACTAGTAAAGCGCTATACAAATACAGACCATTTACCATTTAAAACTGTGAAAATTAACTTCAGCAATTCCCCATGACCACATTTTCATATCATTCTTTATCATGGATGAAACTCCAGGAAGGTTTATAATTAAATTATAACATATTCAGTACCTCATATTTTCATGCAAATGTGCATTCAAAACATACACAAGCACTTAAACCTCAAACAAGCAAATATGGAAACAATTGAAAAACTTAATCTGCACATAAGCAGTACTGGAGATTCAAGCATTACATAAGCGTAACAAATGAATGAACCTTTAATCAGTAACTAAAGATGTGAGAAGTATGATTCATCAGAATAATGGATGAGGAAATGATTATTTATGCAAAATCCATAATCTGGAAACCTGGCAACAAGTCCATATAGGTTACAGCTGCCTTATATTTGCGCCAGAAAATGGGCAGATGCACTAACACTAACACAGTTGACTCACCTGTGTACATAAAGGCATCAGCTGGAGGTATTCTGTGATTCAGTTTGCAACTGCACCAGCGTTTTAACCAACATTAGGAAACACAAGTTACTTTTCGTCTAGTAACATCATCTTGTGTAATGAGCAAATTTGAAAAATCTATCCTGGCAGACAAGCCCCTGTCTAATTTAAGCACTGTTTCAGGATGTGGTTTTGCGGTCTGACTCGAAGAGAATGCAACTGTCTTTTCAGGGGGTCGTGAAGACAAAACTTGTTTTTTCAAGGATCTCACATGCAGCTCTCCTTTGCATGTTTAAATTAGAAGCTGAACAGATATAAAAACCTTGCTAAAGATGATTAAACACTGACCTAGTGGTCAGAGCAGTGAATGAGGTTAATTGTATGGACATAAACTCTTTGGTAGATTATTTTTGGTTTGCCTTTGCAACACTTTACATATTGAATAAACACTAAGTGATGTAACAGCACCATGTGGCAAAAAAAGCCAAAACATGAACTGATTTGCATTAATTTGTCTCCAGGCTAGTTAGATAGATCAGATAGATGCCATTCATTCAGACACTGGCATCTGCTACCACTAAGTTGTGTCTGAAAGCATGTAGTTTACTTTTATAAAAGAAGGCTTTGCATGTGTTCAGAAAAATAACTTCAAGTGCAGCCCAAACAAACTTCTGGCTTTTACTTGTCTCAAAATAAATCAAACCTGAACCTCTTCAAAAATCATTGCAACTCGTTTTTGAGAAGTAAGGGAATTTGTTCTGACTTACATGGGAGTGTAATTTGGAAATGCCTAAATATTATAGATGCTGGTGTGGGGAAAGCAGCACTCCATGCATAGATGCCCAGACCTCTCCCTCTCTCTGGCCACCGCCTCCAACTCTTCAGAGGGGACATTGAGGCTTTGCCAAGCTAGCAATGCAATGAAAACTCAACTGGATTTGCTCCCGATAAGACATAAAACCCCTCACCTGGGAGTCATGCTAGTCAGATACCTGAACCAAATGAGCTGGCTCCTTTCGATGTGGAGGATTAGTTGCTCCACTATGAGCTTGTCAGAAATGACCCAGCTACTAACCCTATATCTAAGGGAGAGCCGAAATTGAGCCAATTGAGAGCCCAAGATATTTGAACTCCTCAGCTTCGGTACAGCAAGTCATCACCAACCCAAACAGCTACTGAAGGATTGTTAAGACAATTCAGTCCATCAAAAAAAAGCATTTATTTACATTTAGGAGTTATCTCTATATTCATGCTAGGGTGGCTTAAAAGGGGCTAGTAGTGGCCCATTTACTGTATATAAAAGCTGGATGTTCCTTAAAGTGCTGAAAGGCAAAGCTAATGTGATCACGTCTTAAACCTGATTCTTTTTCTAACGGTCAACAGCTGGCGACTTCTCTGCTTATATAAAGAAGATCTGGTAATATAAGCACGTTTCCAGTCTTTTTTTTTAATGGAATTTGAGGCTCATTTTGTAAATTACAATATTATTTTGCATAAGTCAAGCTACTTTGTAATAACTTACTACTGTTGATCCTGTTGATACATTTGTTACTTCTAGGCTGGAATACTGTAATTTTCTATTATTTTCAGGCTGTTATAAAAATACTAATACATACTAGAATGAGAGATAATTTTCTTCTATGTTGGCTTCTTTTTACTGATTCCCTGTGAAGTCCAAAATTGAATTTAAGATCCTTTACCTCACATAAACAGTCCTGGCCCCATCCCAATAGTGAAAGTGTGCTTGTGGCCATCGTAGAGCTCTTCCTAAGGGAGTTCTTTATTCCCACCATTGCCAAGTGCTTGTTTTTATTGTATGCAGTGTCCTCAGTCAGATTCACCTTTGCACCTCTGGTTTAATAATGACACAATTCAAAATGTGAATCTGAAGCTTTACAAAGGGACATTACAAAACACAGAGGTTGATGTCTCTGTGGTGATGTGATGTGTTGTGTAACTTGTGCTAAATTCCTTTTGAAACACGTGTTAAACAGTTCTCTAGAACTTATTTTCTCCACCTATGAACCTAAAAGCTGAAGTCTGTGGTTTCAGAAGAAGAACATGGGCTGCATTTGCACTCTTCTTTTCACTAAGTTTAGGCTACCACACAAGCTTTGCTGCTACTGGGCTGCTTGTTAAAACTGATGCTCTCATACCTCATTAATTATATTTGCACTTGTTTTCAGTGGTGCCCAGGATCTTAGGGCTATTTTATACCCACCGTTTGGCACTTTTCGAACGGTACGACAACGTTGACGTCAAACGTGACATAGTTTGACGTCAACGTTGTCGTTACCCACGTAACCCACTGTCATCAGCTGCAGTTTCTGCAGGCTGTGCACCTTTTGACTTTTGTAACCTGATGCAGCTGGGTTGAAGAAGCGAGTGTACGACTGTCAGTCTACCACTGTTGTAATGACACATTGGTACAGAAGCTCAGCGATTATACAGAGGGAGATGTTGTAACAGTTTGAAAAGATTAGACTTTGTGGAAAAAAACTCATGTTGAAGGTAGACGTAGCCTCCGTGAGGCCATCCATTGCTTTTGGGCTCTGCATTTTGTCTTTAGTCTCTATAAAGCCTCCATGTTGGCCCTTCACAGCTCTAAGGCCTAGAAGCAATTGGTGTACAGAGCTAACTACAGGTATGCAAGTTAATAAAAGCTTTTTCATTTATTCACATTCAAACATTGCCACAGATTGCTATGTGTGAGAAAAGGGGCCTGAAAGTGTGTCAGTGGAGCATTTTTCAATTAAATATCTTGAAAAATGTTTGATATGTGAAGCTAAAATTTCGTTTAATTCCATTGTTAAAACATCTCAAATGTTTGCACATTTTAGTGTTGCTTCTTTCTTTCTTGAAACGTTGTGCTGCTGTTATGTCCTTCATTTATATCCCATGTATTGGGTTATAAAGCACTTTCTGACACTATACTGTATAACTAAGTATGACATTCTTGCTTGAACATGCACAGATGGATCTTTTGGTATTGTCATATATTGTCCATAAAAGTTGAGAAAATATTAAACATTCCACCCTGAGTGGAGCCCACAGGGCCTCATTTCAGCATAGTCTAGACTAGAAACACATTTCATTATGATGCAACAAACGTCAGCAGTATTGCTAACATCCTCCATACTCACACACATCTGAGTGATCACTTCTTTACAACTCTGTAATTTCAAACAGAAACTCAATGCCGGTTCTTTACACTGCTTTTTATAAAAGACCTCTGAATTGATGTCTACTTTGGTGTCTGGGAGCTTTCACTGAAGGCCTATATTTAACTCAGTCGGTTCGTGTGAATGTTTAAACCTGCACCCTCCTCACACAGCACGCACACAGCAGCTGTTTTGCATGCATGTAAATGATGGCAACCCCTCGCCAGCTGGCTATGGCACATTTTATTTTATTTTTCTCTGACGAAAAGGAAGTGGAGCAGATTTCCTCTTGTGATACCATCGTCAACACGTCTTCCCTCTAAAGCGGCACACGACTGGCCCGCACAGGCTAAAACAATGACACATTCACAGCTAAGATGGCACAGATTAAGATGGAAAAGTTGACCCCTTGCCCCCCTTGACACAAAGTGGAGAGGCGGAAAGAAGAAGAGATTCTCACTCACCTTGATCGGCATGGTGCTGTGAAGAAACTGGTCAACGCGTGTCTGGGAAAAGGCAGTGACAGACAAATACTGTGTGATATCAGCTCTTAGGCTGACTGTGGTGAAATGAGGAGCCAAGTGCTGCAGCGACTGTAGAGCATCCTCACCACTTCCTCTCTTTCTCTCCCTCTCTCTCTCTCGCTCTGTCTGTTTGTCCCCCCGCCTACCTGTTGTATTATTTCCCAGCACATACATGACTCACTCTGAGTTGTAGTTATGAAAGGTTTAACAGTGCAAGTTGTTAAAATATCAATGTAGGAAGAAGTCTTGAAAAAAAATATCATGCACGACAGCTTTTAAAAGCTTTCTACCACGAGTGTGGTCACATAAATATTGTTTACAGTAATGGTATAAAGCTAGCTGATAGATGTATGTTGTAATATTAATATATGAGCTTAGGAGGAGATTTTTATTAAGATATGAATTTAGAAAAAGCACAGAAGTCGATTGACAGGAAATGAGGGGAAAGACAGGAAATGACATGGTGCAAGGATCAAGAACTCCTTAAGAGTCACATATTTGAGATACTCTACCTTAATCTGAAATTCATATTTCCTGGGTTCTTTCTGGAATAAGATTTTACATTTTATAAGGGTTTTTTTTTTAAACAAGGTTTGACCACTCAAAACCTATGCATTCAATACAGCTTATTTACCTCACCTGCCTGGCCAGTTTAGAATCACCAAGCTACCTAACAGGGATGCCTTTGGACTTCAGCCGGAACAAAAAGCACATAAACTTCACACAAAACGGCACCGACCAGCAGACCTGAACCCAAAACCTTGTTACTGTGAGGCGATGGCGTATGTTCTGCTACTGCAGCATCTGAAAAAATGGTGTCCACGGTCTGATTTCCGTCTAGGTGACCCAGTCTCTCTGCCTTTGTTTCCTTCCTGTTGTCGGTAAAGCCATCCCCCATCTTCCTCAAGAACTTCAAACACATTAAAAAAACTTTTGGGCTTTTGAGAACAAGCCAAGTCACTTGTCACAGAGTAACTGTTACCACACCGCCAGACATCAAATATAAATGCACATTGTTTTTGTTTAAATCTGGTCATCCAGTGGCCTTTAAAAAGTGTCCCTTGATGTCTAAATGAAATTGATAAAATGAATGAAATCAAGTGGCCTTTTCAGGCTGATACTATTTTGAAGTCTTTTTTTTTTTTATGAAGTCAGGGGTTTTTATGTGGTAGTGGTTTTATCTTTGCAAAAAGAAACAGCAGGATGGACTGTCTTAGCAGCACCTTTACCTTTGTCCCACGTCAACACCACCACACACAGCCTAGTGTTCTGATACTCTTGTGATCGAAAGTAAACAGAAGTTGGAATGTCTTAGAGGTAGATTCAACACATTATTATTATAATGCATTAAAAGGTCAAACTGAAAGCATTCATTTTCATGTGCTTTCATGTGAAAATGAAAGTTTTCACAGGACTCTGTGCAGCCCTAAACTAAGTGCACCCTTACAGCTTCAACAGGATTGAAGAGGGTAGGTGGCAGCCAGGCTCCACTTAGCAAATGCACTTGACTTCATTAGGAAGTGTGACCAACAGAAATTTGGGCAGTTTGTTGGTCTGCACAAATACTGCTTGTTTGGAAGGACTGTCAGGAGAAAGCCTCTTCTGGCAGCACATGGCAGCACATCTTAGGACTAAACAAATTGCAAGACTTCTGGAACAATGTCATTTAGCCAGACAAGACCAAAGTGGACATGTGTGGTCAGAATGCACAGTGACACACTTGGTGAAAACTAAAAACAGCATATGGTATAAACACCTTATACCAAGTGTCAAACGCGGTGGTGGAGGGGTGATCATTTGGGCTTGTTCTTTTTGGCCACAGGACCTGAGCATCTTGTGGTCATTAAGTTAAACATGAACTCATGAGTATGAATACTGAACACATGAACACTGATGTATTCCAGACTCAAACGTAAGGTCGGCTGCTTGACAAGTAAAGCCTGGGAACAGGACAATGATCTCAAGCACACTGTCAAATCTACAACAGAATGACTGAAAAATACAAAAATCCTAGTGTTGCAATGGCCTGGTCAGAGTCCAGACCTAAACGTGAGTGAAATGGTGTGGGGGACATAAAGAGAGCTTTTGATAAACTAATGTCTGCAAACTGCAATAAACTGAAGCAATGTAAAGAAGAGTTGGCTAAAATCCTCTGATAACAACATCAGAGACCGAGAAAGCCGATAAATCATGATTTGAAGTAAGTGCTGCTTTAAGTGGCTCTACAAGCTACTGAATCATGGGGCGCAGTTTTTCACACGACTGCCCTTTTTTTTCCCTTTTTTTTTTTTAAAGTTTGCATGATTGTTCTACGACTCAGAGCTGTGAAAAGCCAAGATAGAGGCTTTATAGAGCCAGACTTTGAGACTTCAAAATGCAGAGCCCAAAACCAATGGATGGACTTCACGGATGCTACGTCTATCATTAATACAGTGGACGGGCCTCAGGGAACAGCACCTACTTCCACCTTGACTGTTATATTTGATGGAAGTATTTATTGGCTTTTTGTTTGCTATGGTTCCTAATTTAACGTATCACACGCTGTCAGGTGGGCAGACGCAGTTAACCTGATCACAGCATGAGCCAAACGAAGTGGCGTTAACTTCCTGTAATTTCTGTATATGTTTAATAACCTTCCACCATTAATCATTTAATCTTTGGTGTTAAAGAGGCACCGCATCTAAGAGGCCACAAACACGATGCAGTCATGAAGGAGTTATTCTTGGTTAATCGCGATTGCATCTGTATGTTTCTGCAGAATAAACACTCACTTCCTGTCAGTTTTTAAGCCCTTCCCCTGCCATAAACGTAGAACTGACTATGACGTTTAAATAACCTTAGTTTTGCATAAATGTATGCATTGCTCATGTTTGCACGAGATCATATGAGTCCCGGTAAGTTCCAGATGGCTTACGAGTTGTTGCATGATTACTGAAGCTTTTTCATGCATGAAAAGATCATGATGACTTCATGTCTCCTAAAATAAAATTAGGCTCTGAGTCAGTAGTCTCCTTATTGGATGAGGGTTAAAGTTTAAATTCATTTAATTTAGAGGTCTTTGGTGGAATAGTGCCAAAAAAATGAGTAAATTTCCACCACAAGGCGTTTCCTCTGACTGAGCACTTAGCAGGAAAGGGGAAGTTTTCTACACCCTGTCATAAAAGCGCCTTGTCAGATACACTTTAAGGCACTGATGTCGGTGTTTCTTTCTTTAGGAGCTTCTATGTATCCTCTAGGGGGAGCAGTTGCCACTTTGGCACATAGCCTCCTATTGCTAATAATGATACTTATTTATCCAAGCTTTTCCTTTTGTTTGTCATACTTATACTTGTCTCCTCCCTTTCTTTTGTTTCCTTTAATCTTGCTCCTTCCTCTTTTTTAATGTTGATTTTATATTGTTATTGTTTACGCCTAAAAGCAGTTCTCCATCGCTTACTCTCCCTTTCTGTTTGTCTTCCTCTTTTTTTCTCTCTCCAGCCCTTCCTCCGTCACCCCTTTGTCCTCTAAGTGGGCCAGAGGTTGGCTTGTCTGAAGTTTGTTTGGGAACACCATAGGGGACAGATTGCTCACTCCTTAAACATCAAGACGGTGACTAGAGGCGATTGTATATCAGCTCAGTCCACCAAGATTGAACACACAACTTTTGTCACATTTGCCTGCCAGTCAGTCATGAGGCTTCACAGCTGCTGGTTTGCTGCTGGTTTTAAGTTCGATTTGACTCCAGCAGTCGGTCATTTAATAGAGAGATTCATCAACAGCTTCATTATGGGGAGTGCTTTTAGCATTGCTTTTTTGCCCCACTTTTATGAAAAATGTTTTAAATATTCATGTAAAAAAATTTGCTGTTATCTAAAAAGGAAGTCTTGAGCCTGAGGTGGAAACAAGTAAACATAAAACAAAATACAGGAAGTCTTGCTGTTTTTTATGTGGTGTAAGTATAACCACAGAAATCTGCAGAGGCCCTTTGTTTGTAGTTGAAATTGCATTTTAAGTCAGTTCTGAGAACATGGTAACAAAACACCCCAACTCCAAGCCTTCATCGGGGGTCTGAGCAAATGTCCAGAAAATGTCACAGTTATGTATTGGTTATGCAGTGTTGTGTAATACTAAGCACAATACACTTTAAAAAACAACAACAAACAAACACAGCATTAGACCACCTTTAGCTTTGATTACAGCCTGCTATCCCTGTGGCGTTTTTTAACACCATAACTCAGAGGAATACAGAACATCCAAATATTAAAAAATGTCACGAAACACAGGGAAAGGAGGAGAGGACACGACAAAGGGCAAGAGGAGACTCAATGCATACAAAAAGTAATGAGGCTAAAGAAAAACAGGTGAGAAACACAGCAGGAACAAATCAGGAATAATGAGACAAAGGAAGTTAAACTCAACATAAGGCACACCAGATGAGAGACTATCAAAATAAAACAAGAAATAACTTAAGCCGAGACAAAGACTTAAACATACAAACTTGATGCAGCAAGACAACCATAGAGACAGGACTGAAGGAACAGAATGGGATCGCGAAAGGGAGCTCACACACCTAAAGCCACCCCAAGCAACAAAACTAAAGGCATAAATGACAAAAAGACACAAAAGTACCAGAATAACTCAAGACCGTAAACAATATGGAACTAAAACAAAAATCATGCACCCACAAAATTCAAAACTCTGGGTTTATAACTGCGGTTTGATGGTTGACCACTATCCCTACAGGTTTTAATAATGTATCGGACAGTTCTTAACCCAGTTTCAGCAGCTTCAGTAATCTCAACTGTTTTCTTGGTTTACCTGTTTTCTTAGTTAAATCCAGGTGGTGACTTCTTCTTCTTCTTCTTCTTTAAGCCAGGGAGTATATGTCCATTACGTATCCAGGTAAAAGTATAACAGAGATCAAAAATCTCATTTTCAAGAATGGCCCACCCACAACACGAACACATAAAACCAACATCCAGATCATCTGTAATATAGGATCAAGGTCAAAACATGTACAATTTCCAACAAATTTCAGTCCGGAGACATCAAAATGACAAACACTGTTTTCTCTGTTGCTCGTTAAAGAGCTGTGCGACAGGTGTTGAATCCCAGAATATAGTCTTAGCTCAATATTCTGGCACAGTCTTTTAATTTCTGTGTTCTTTCGTGTAACTTGTAAGTTAAATAATGTCTAAAAGCATGACCAAGTCTAACTTTGCCTTTTCAGTTTTTAGTTCTTAAAAATTTCAGTGTGACTCGACTGGATGATTTGTTTTATCGGTGGGTGTGCTGAACAGCCATCTCACTACGCTCATGTTTATTTCAGCGAGTGTGAGCAAACTCTCTTCGTGAGTTGTTTCATCATCACCACAACATTGTGAAAGTCAGAGCCACAACGTGATGACTCAGGAACAGGTCAAGTAGTGTTTTCAAACCTTTAGAAACAGGCAGCTGAGGACAGAACACTTCCACAACATATTTGACACAACGAACTCTAAATAACATAGAAAAATGCTCTATTAGAAGTAAAAGCCCTGCTTTTAAGCACTCTGAATAACACAAGAATCTCCCGTAAAGTAAAAGAAGTTTCACAGAACAGAGGGGGTGTTATTGTTTTAATTACTTGAACAATAGTTAGCTAGTTTAATCACTGGTGCCCAGCTTGAGAGTCCGGCCGCTCTAAGAGGCCTCCATATAAATCTGAGGATTGGTGAGATGATTTTGATTTATAAATACGAGATGAGGAATCCAAACAGCTTTTTGCATTAGGCTCCAAAGCTCAAAAATTGGTAAAAAGAGGTCTGATCTTTAATATATATATTCATACTTAATTTTGTTGAAATTGAGACGTTTTATTATGTTTTGGGTAAAAATATTTGCTTTATGCTGTAAAAAAACAATACGTCCTTGTGAGATGCAGATGGCGCACAAGTTTAAAGAGGCACTGACGTCTCACATGGCTGACTGTCAGAGCTGTTTGCCTTGTCAGTTTTGCAGCATCAGTCTCAGCCTGTAAGTTGGTCAGAGTCACAGTGTTGATGCAGCTGTGCTCATCGGTCACAGTCTGGGTGAACCTCTGCCCTCTGCGCTGCTGGGAGGCTTTTAGGCATCTAAAACAAACAGACAAAGACACGCCGGAGATGAAGACAAACTCCTGAGCATTTTTAATGAACAACACAGCACAGCCAGTGCAGGGCTTTCACAGTTATTTGCACTAGACAGAGAGGAGAAGAGCAGGTAGAAAGCAATCCCAAGCAAAACCCAAGTAATTAACAGAGAAAAGAAAATACAGAGACACATTTAGAGTGACAGACAAGATAGTCAGCCATGCTACACTGCTGAGCTCAAAGTATCCAGTAAGCGCCAATCAGAAAGTACATCTGCAGCCAAAAGTAAAAAAGAACAAAAACATGCTCATCTGTGTCACATTATTCAGCAATCGATGCAGTGGTTGTGGAAATATTCAGTAGTTTGGTGATCAAAAGTCAATATGATGCATCATCCAGGGACACCGCATGTCTGTACAAAACTTTGAGGCTATTTATCAAGTATATCTAGAGATATTTAATGTAAATGTGGCAAATTAGATAATGGGTTGCAGTCAAGGAAAAAACTGTGTCTTTAAAAAGAAACTAATGAGAAGTTTCATACTGGGTCAACCAGCAGGCCTGACTTTGCCCTCCTTTGTGAGATACACAAGACAGTTAAAATATTGAGTTATAAAGGTAGAAAAGACAGAATCAAAATCATGATATGAAAAAAGTATAAAATGTTAGCATTAAACCTGAAGACAGCTGTTTCTCCAGATGTTCGATGTACTGCTGGCATCTGTCGATCATTCTCTCCCACGCAGAGACCTCAGAGGTCAGGCTGGCAAGTCTTCGGGCCTGTTTATCAATGAGAACCTGCAACACAGCAAAGATGTTAAAGTGTAAGCAGAAGATCTCTGAACTTCACTGATAAATGCATCAAAGCAACTGCTGAAGCTTTCTTCTTTGTAAGGTTCAGTCAGCATGCACAGCTCCTGACCCAGGACAGCTCCAGTGCTAATGGTACAGCAGCTGTTGACATTTATGCAGCATTTGGAAAGTTTGTCATGTTTTTAACACCCTCACAATTGGCTTCCTTGCCTCAGTAGCTCTGTTAATGTTGATAAGGTAATGCTGGCTGAAACCTGCCCACATATAAAGAGATCGCTTGGTAGTGGCCATTTCCAGCTCCAGTTGCTTAAGTAATGTGCTAATTTATTTACCACCCGTGAGTCATCAATATACTTTGCTGATGTTGCTGCTCATCTCTTCCACTGATGACTCCATAGAAGTGAAGTCTACTAATCACAGCATCAACTAAACATACAGTATGGCTCCCAGCACAACATAACTGCGAAACATTTTTTTGCAGCAAACATGAGCGTGACTGATGACTTGGTCTCTTCATGATTCCTGATAATTTATTGGTTAACTTCCTGGTTGCTCACCTTCATGGAGCTGATGTCAGTATAAGCCCCACCCCTTGACCTTGCCTCAGTCAGGCTCTTCATACTCTGGAGGATCCGGTTCATGCGGCGTTGCATGGCTGCCTGTTCAGTCTCCAGATCCTCCGACTCCTTCTGCAGGTCTCTGACTGTCCTCCATTGTCTGTCCCTCCTGGCAGACAATGTCTGCAGGACCTTCCTCACCTGGAGAGAAACACATTTAAATCAGCCAAACCACCAAGGAAGATTCAGAGCTATGGGCTTGAAATCTAATATTTCATGCCATTTTAGGTGATTTTGATTAATAAAAAGTAGTAGATGGTTACCTGTAATTTTATCAATACTTTCAGCTTAACAAAGCTGCCATATTCAGTGTTATATTTTACCCAGCTTAAAAAGGACAGCACAAATATATAATATAATAATAATAATATAACAATCATTGATTAGGTAATTAATCAATTACTGGATTTAAATGACAATAAATTAGTAGCTAGTGTGTTACTGTAGTGTTGTTTTTAATCAAACGCTCCATATTTCTGAGACAAAACAAGCAATGTGATACCACAACTTTGGTGTTCAGGAAATTGGGCAGAAGGATCTTTCCCTATTTACTGACATTTTAGACTCCAAAATGAACTATTTTCTTCAAAGTTGTTAGTTGTAGCTGTAAAAAACATTCAAAATGTATAATCTGAAGCAGATGCTGGAGATTTTGGAGCAAAGATTGCACACTAGGTTGTCTGATTTGCTGTGAAAAGTAATTTACAGAGCTCTCACTCACCTGTTTGTGAGTCCGTCCCACTTGTATATTTTTCTTACGAAGGCTCTCCAAACGCTTTGTTGCCCCGTCCATCTCTCGTCCCATCATTTCTCCATGCTGCTCCAGTCGCTCCACGTTCTCACTCACCCCTTCCAGCAGGTGAGCCAGACCCAGCGAGAGCATCTTCACCTGAGACACAGGGACCTGACCTAGTGCAGGAGAACACCAGATATGGCGAAGTCCTACCAGTAAAGTGGACAACTGCAACACTTGGCTCACCCTCATGCTCCAAAACTTCATCACTCAGCGGCTTTAAATCCCTCTATTCAAGTCTACTGACAACTCAGAAGCACATCTGATTAAATACCAGAGTACCAGCAGCTGTTGAGCTGTTGAGAGGTGAGTAAACGTCTGCAGGGCCTGTAGTGTACTGATGTGTCTTGGATGTTCCCAGAGGAGGTCTGGAGCTCTGTATGGTGAAGGATAGAGGGATGAGGAGAGGGTGGAGAGCCACATGGAGGCAAGAAGGGGTGTTCCCAGTCTGACGTATGAATTATAAAATAGGAGAATTTAACCACAAGTTTGAATATTATATTTAACATCACAGGCTGGCTTGTAATATATATTCATTGTGTGAATTTTAAGTGATCAATACACTAACACCTTTCTTTCACATGTGCACATCACACATTGTTTGCACACGGAAAATTATTTAATAACTCCTTAAAGAACAATAATAAATGTTTGCAATCTTTAATCATTTAAACTAAAGCCAACACTTTGCTGAACTTTGAACACATTTTTCCCTATGTGAAAGACCCAGTGTTGCATTTATACATGAAAGAAGGAGAGAAAGAGAGACACCTGCTGCTTGTTTCAGGAGCTGCGATGAGCTCTGGATGTACAGGATATTTATTTCTTCCTCCAAGCCAAGTCTGTGGTTGGTTAGAGGGAACACTACGTTTAAATCATACGCAAAAATAACATAACATAACATCAACTCTAAGAGCAGCCACACTGATCAGGAGTAATATTTTCTGACTCTCACATAGTCTAACAGTTTCAGATCCTCATGTTGGAGAAACATAGGCACCATATTGAATTGTTGCCCATATTCTCTTCTGACTCTGGGGACAAATGATGGTAAAATACTGACCCAAGGCCATAGCGATGATGGTTTTCGCATATGTATGTGCAGAGATAAGAATGAGCTTAAGGAGAGATTTTTATTTAAAAACAAAAAAATACATCTAATGGGAAACTCTGCAGATGTACAGGGATATCTTAACAGGTGTTCATGATCCCCTCAGCCAGTAATAAGACAAAAAGCACAACTACATGCGCTAACGTTTTTGGGTAGCACGTAAATAAGGGTGTAATTCTCCTGTATTTAATTTGACTTTCAAGGTATTTTATTTTAAGTTACAATGTAATTATATTTTACATACAAACGCTTAAAGGCACACTAGAATAACTTACATTGTAAATATGCTATACTTTTCAGGATTCAGGGTTTATATTTTAATATTTTGTCTTTACATCTTTATGTTTTTACATCTTTATTTAATAGTCATTATGTTCATGTACATGAAGGATGTTCTTTTATTCAACTGTCCTTTTATTTTATCAAGATAATTACAATAACTTATAAGAAAAAGATAAATACCATTAAAATTTGCAGGCCATTGTGTCCTTATAATAATGGAGCCAAGTCTAACATCTAACTTTTTTTTCTGTCACAATGACTGTTCAAACATAACTGTAAAAAGGAGTGTACAGAAAGCACTTTCCTGTAAAATACCTCGAAGGTAGGTAAGGTTAAACTACTCTGTAATATGGCCCACGCCCTGAAAAGTACAGTGTACTTACAGTGTGAGATGGAGAAATATTGTTTGTTTTTTCTGTAAAATTACCAAGAAATTATGCAGTACTTAAAATTACTTACAGAATAATTTGTGTCTCCTTTTCTGCAAAATATCTGAAGTTATCTGATTCTTAAAATGACTAAAATTACTTATGCATTACTTAAATTTACTTAGAGTATAATTATTTCTTTGTTTCCTGTAAAAACCTGACTTGTTACCCTTATTCTAGTGTATCTACCTGTATTGCATGCAAATATAATAACATTGTAATTACAAATAAAATAGATTGAAATTATATTTAATTACAGGGGAATTAAGCCTTTAGTTGTGAGTCATGTAAAGTGTTACCTTTAAGTAAGCTTTTCAATGTGTGTATTAAAGGAAAATTCTCATCTATAATAATGCCGTAGTACTTATATGTTGTGATCATTTCAGTATTAACCCCTTTGAGCAGTTTTGATCTTAGAAGATTAACAGTTTGCCATTCTAAAAAATAACATGATTTTTGATTTATCTGCATTTAATAACAACTTACACTTACAGCATGACACTTTTAAAACATTGACTTTCTACAAAAATAAATAAAGAAAGAAAGTGGTTACATACAGACAAAGTATGGACATAAAGAACATAATCTGGTTGTTTAGCATTTACCTGCTAAACAGCCAGATATCCTCCATGTGGGGGTAAAGACTCCAAATATTGGAGATACAGTGTTCAGCTGGACAGAAACATAACACACAGCTGAATGATAATGTTTCCTCGTATCTGCTGGACGTAGGTGCCAGTGATGTGATCAAGTAAACTCAGACAAGCTTGTTTGGATTTCATGTTATAAAACACAAAAAATGAAACTGCACTAAAATGTTTTATTTTATTGGATAAAAAAAGACAGGAAAAAGAATGAAACTGATTAACTCTGATGTGGGTTGTTAATGCCAAAAAGCTGATGAAAACATTATTTTCAAACCTTCTTGTTTGGCCTCTTTGTGCCAGTTAAGGTTTTCTGCAGTGAACTGAATTAAGAGAACAAGACTTCCTGCACTCAGACGCAGGCTGAAAGAGTGGCTTTGTCAAAAAGAGGCAGACCAACAAACTGCTCTTTGAATTGTTTTGGAGCAGGGACAGGCCTCATGCACAAACGGCACTATGTAAGCTCATAAAGCCCAATTTATAAAAGGAGAGAAAAGAGTCAGCCTCAGCGCACTGCTTCCTCCTGGCATTGTGCAGAAAAAAGCTGCAGGGCAGCAGAGTCACCGGGTCACCTCATGAGCAAGAGGACAGGCTACATTACAAAGTAAGGCAGCGTGTCTTTGTTATTAATATGTATGAATGATTTCTGTGAACAATATACAATAAATAATGCTTTGATCCTTAATGATAATAAAGCTGTATATGTCAATATTTAAAAGGTGAGGTTGTCTTATAGGAGAGATTTCAGTAAATCAAAGCTACATAGAAAATTATTATATCTTGTATTGCCTTGTCAACCTAATTAAAGACTCAACTGAGGGCTCTTTAAAATAAAATTATGAAAAGTGACGTGGAGATCAGAAGTGTTTTTAAGCTGTAAATCTTAAGTTGCATTGAGCCCATTAACTCTCAGAATGCTTTTTGTAGCCTTATTAACTTTGTTTATCTCGGACCCAGAAGCTACTGCAGTCTACACTCCTGTCCAGAGTGTGGTTACATATCCTCCCTTCATAGGGAGATTGGTGGAAAACAGAGTCAGAAACAACATTTAACTGGTGTTTACTGATAAATAAATGCATTAATAAAATATTAATATTTAGTTTATCTCATTTGTATTGGGCGGGGCAGCAGCATTTAACTGTTAAGTGCACTAATTACTTGATTCAAAACGTATGATGCGTTCACGTGTGCTCAGTTGGACTGGCACTTTTAAATGGAATTAATTATTAATCATATATACCTGATCAAACATAAAGCCTGTGGGCCAGAATCGGCCCGGCAAAGACTCCAATCCGGCCCACTTGAAGGCTTTGGAAAATGCCAAGAAATGCATAGATTTTGAACTTTAAACTGTGTTTTTATAATGTCTACAGGTTTTCCTACTGATAAAGCCCTCCCTCAATTCCCATTCATGCTATCTTACTACAACAAAGCAGTTAAGTAATAGATAAACAACTAAATGACAGAAACGTTTTTCACTCCCCATCACCACTACTACTACTATTACTATGTTTTTTTTTTTTTAAATCTGTGAATTAAGAAAAACTTTGTTTTATAAATACAGGACAGTGTGAGCAATGAGCTACCAGAACATTTTCTGTAATTTCACACATTCATTATGTAACTAAGACACAGTGTTTAACATGCACTTCTTTTTCTTATATTAAGAAATCTTAGGGGCTAAATGTTTAGGAAATGTCATTCACTGGTCCATTTAAGATCAAAGTGAGTTGTCAAATGAGTTCGACATTCCTGATATACACTCTTCTATAATGGCTTTTGACACCCTTACACCATTAGAAGTGTAAGGGTGAGGAGCCAAGAGAGCATGTGTATGGGGTGTGTGCGTCTGTGTTTGTCTGAGGAGGCTGGACTATAACTCCATAGCTTTTCAGAGAGTCTGTAAGAAAGAAGCTATGAAGAGTATGAAGAAGCTGCATCTGGAGCATCTGTGACTGACACTTTGCAGTAAGTGAAAATGATTTTTTGAGAAAAATAGATTCTCTTTTTTCCCCCCTTTGTTTCTGCATGTTTTATTCTTGGATTTACATGATGAAATGATCATATAATCTGCAGCTCTATACAAGATTTGATCATGTCATAGGTTTCAGTTCTTGTTCCATGTGCTTCAGCTACAATCTAAAATAATCTATGCTTAAATTAACCTCTGTCTGCAAAATACATCCGTGCATATGAGAGCTAAAACACATTTATTTTAGTATCTACAAACGCAAGTTTCACAACTTTTTGGGCTGCATGGCAGACTGTGTTTCCCCTGAGACTTTCAGCACATGCTAAAAAAGTAATGTTATGTGTGATGGAGGTACTGAGAAGACTGTACAGATAAGCCTGTCAAACAGGATTTGGCAAACATAACTGAAAGGAGAAACAGGCAGGCGAGAAGCTGTAAATATTAAGAACTGTTGCAGTACAAGAAAGGAACAGCCCTTTTGACTTGTCCAAGCACAGCCGCCACTCATAACTGTGTTGTATCAAGACTTGTGAGAAAGAGAGAGAGAGAACAGAAAAATACATTTCAGGCATAATGAAGTCATTACACCTGCACTTTTCCCACTGAGGCACATCAGATTACCTCTTGTTAAACAAAAAGCCTTTGGCAAGTTGTGAAATTACACAAGACGCTGGTGACTGACAGAGTGACAACAGGGTGTGTGCACAAAGGTATTTCACAGCACAAAGCTGCTAGTGTAATCTGCTGCAGAAGAGACTATCCCTGCTGTTTAAGAAAGGAACAGTTAGATCCTCACTGGGATAAGGGGGCTACTTGTTAACTGACAGTGACTTTCGGTTATTTGTGTAACCCCAGTTCTCAGAATAGCATCTGTCTTTGTAGGTCTTAAGAGCTTAAAAAGAAGGCAAAAGAATGTCTTTAACCTTTTAAAAGACATTTCAACTCTCATCCAAAAGGCTTATTTAGTTCTCAAACAAAAAGGTGGAGATTCCCAGGTATTTAAAACCTAGTGGGTGTTGTCACTTAGGGGGTGGTCATTGACCCACCATTAATCTGCATCATCATCTGCGTGAAAAAGGCATGGGTCATTACCACCAAAGGTTTTGGGTGAAACCGCTGTGATGCCTTTCTTCTTTTTTTTTTAAAATACTTTATTTAAATATCAAAATTTACAATTACAAATACACACAATATAAACACCATGCACAAATTATTCATGTTATGTTTTACATTTTACAAAGATAAAAACTCCCACCGCAAGTCATTACATAGTTTCATATCTATAGTTTTCCTCCTTTTGTGATGCCTTTCCCTGCTCTATCATGTGACCTACTGAAGTGTTGTTGTTATGCAAAGAACCTTTAAGTAGGTATGTAATATTTTTCCCTCTATTGTGGAAAACAGTTGTTCAGTACGAAATGCCTGTGAAGTGGAGCTGTTCAAGTGTTGCCATATGTAAAAGCTACAGAGTACAGTGCAAAATATTTCCAGGGCAGTACTTTTAATGCATTATTTTTATGATGCAGCTTTATAATTCCCCCCCAACTTAAGAACTACCCCCAAGTGGCTCTTAATGTTACTGATTGACACCCATGCGTCTGGATTTCAAAGAAAGAGTGCCTGAACAGTTGGCAGGACCACATCCCAAGATCATCAAATATGCAAAAACCAAAATCCAGCAAGGAGGCTCAAACGAGTTATTGTAGTTACTGAAATTGTTATTCGCACTGCTAACTGCTCAACTTATTCCAGCATACTGTTAAAGTTTGGCATGAACCTGAGCACATTGTGTTCGCTTTTGAAAGTGAATGAGTGCGATTGAGTAAGAGCGGAGAATTTATAGCAAAAATGGTTTACGTGACATGAGAAAGTGGGATGAGTGACGGGTTTAAGAGGCAGCTGTGGAGTGGGGCCACAAATCGTAAATCATTGCTAAATGGCTGAGGAGGTCATTTAGTCACTGTTGGCACTGCGTGTCAAACATCCTAACAGTCATACATATGCAGTTTTAACTTTGTCTTCAGAGAACGAAGAGAGGGGCTTAACAAGATTCTGAGCACAAGCCTGTTCATGTGATATGTATGTAGTGTCTGATGTTTACCTGGAGGCTCAGACTAATATTAGAGTCGATGAATTCATTAACTTACCTGCAGGAAGTTGTGTTCATGTAACCTGTGAACACAATGCATATCTTTCTACTTATTGGTCTCTGTATGAGTCATTTAATTATTAAAATAGAAAAACAAAACAAACAAACAAACAAAAAAAACAAACAGGCAATATTATGCTAGCATGACTTTAAAATGTCAAAATGTATAAAAAATGCTTGAAATGCTGTAATCCAATGTATTATTTGTAGTAATATAAACTAAATACAATTAAATTCCTTACAATTCAAGCATTAAATTGAAAAAGCAAACATCCACAAAAGTTTAAGTTGATCAGATATTCTTTGGTTTCAAACATTTTCAGTGAAAATGAAATGCCCTTTGTATATCCAGCTTTTACAGCTGGTTAAATCAAATAACTCTACCCTGTAGGAGACCTTTGTATGAATTTTTCCTCATGAATTAATAGCACAGAAAAAGTTTCGATTGATCTGTGGACCCATCATCTTTGCTCATCTGTTATCAGTTGGGTCATGGCAGCACCACACTAAGCTGGATGTTTTAGATGCCACACTTCCCACGGGTATAATCTCTCCAACAGGTTCTCGGTCCACTGTTGGGTGTGTCCATTTCTGGGTATTCCCCGGTACCCCTCAGGGGCCCTGGAACTCATGTGGGACCTCAAGCAGTTCCTAAGCAGCACCTTTGAAGAGGCTGAGGTGAGACTTGCCTTTCAAACAGCAATCAGCTGCAGCTGCCTGTGTAGACACACCTGACTATCAAACTGACCACACCCGAAGTTTAAGTCTTAAAAATCCAAACAGGTGAGTTGGAAAAAAATAATCACCCTGAGGGGACTGGGTGACTAAACCTCTTCACTACACCTTACTTGAGTGTATCCTGCAGGTGTGTGGGTGTCATACTGAAACAGGTGGGGCCCTGTGATTGGTCCATTCGAAGAATTGCTGCCACCTCTCCTGACCCCTTGGCTGCACCTCCTTCAACAATTAGTCTGCTTGGTATGTGTAGTTTATCCTTAGTGAAAATTACACTTTAACTGGTGAGCGAACATTTTTGCCATATTGCTGTGGACGTGGATGGTCGATTAGTTGGCTTTTTTTCCAAGATTTCGTGCTGTGCGAGTGGCCTTTCTTGGGAGTGGGAAGAGTCAGGGAGTCACACGGGACTGAAAGAAAGTTTTACAGTCTTTCAACTGCAAAAGACACATTTATTGTGTAGCAGGTATGCTGGGCAGATTTATGGTGCACAATATTTTGTTTTCCTTTTGTTTCCTTGTAATTAGTTTTTTGTAAACTTGTTAGTTTTTATGAATTCTGAATACAGAATGTCTATTTTAATTTTACATCTACAATTTTTATTGTCAAGTGTGTTTTATTTTGGTTTTTTTTTAAACATTAAGAATCTGTTCTTTTGAATTGCTCTATAATAATTGTGGTTTTCCAATCATTTTAATGCCAAAAAGAGTTAATCTGATTTATTTCTGTCAGGTTAGGTGTTTAGTGTCTGCCTAGGGGGTTTCTGCAGGAGGAAAGCCTGCTGGTCTGGTATGGGAATAGAGCAGCTGTGAGAGAATTCAACATTAATGAATCAATAGTACGGAAGTGGAGGAAGCAAGAAGAATGAGTTGAGTAAAGTTTGACCTATCTGACTATTTTGTTTCGCTTAATGTGCCTTATAATCCTGTGCGCCTTGTGTATGAAAACAGACCCGTTCATCGACAGTGCGCCTTATGATCCGAAAAATACGGAAAAATTCTTGCTGTGTAGACATGATGAACAAAAGAGTTGCACCTCCTGACTTCAGGTTGAATGCAGGGGACATGCCATCCCTAATATTTAGACTGTGCCTTTGTCTCCCTAGTAATATATGAAAGGAGCAAATCGGTCACCTAGAGACTGATTTCTTTACTTGAAGGCAGGAATTTCTATCATGAATGTTGCAGAAAACCCACTAAATCCACCAGGAAAAATTGAGGCTGACACTTGTCTTTTCCTGGGGGAGGATACCCAAATCATCGGATCAATGTGCCACCCAAGCCCCCACACCTGCTCACCTTAAGCCAGAAAGGGGCGATTGGTTACCGTCAGAGGAACACACTGTCATGTTAGGAATTCCTCAGGCCTCTGGAGTCACTGTTAATCAGGGAAATGCCCCAAGTTAAACAGAGCATGGAAGCCTGTCAGGGGAAGGTGGACTGGAGTATCAGGACTACTAACCACACAGGGAGGCAGAGCAGTGGGGGATTTCCCCAGAGAAACGACTCGTTTTCTGTGGCTGTGTGTGTCTCTGGCAAGATGATTTGGTCCACAAAGTTGAAATCACATTGCCAGAGATTACTGCACTGCTACGGAGTCTCCGACTGTTCCTGGAGGGAATGCATATACCTGTGTACTGGAGGTTCTTCAAGCAACCCGTCTGAAAGAGCTCATCCGAGGCACGGTCAGTGGATTGGTGCTAGCTGTGTCATGTGTACAGTGTCTGACTGGGTGTAGAGCTTAGTTGACTGCTGAACAGGGAGTCTTGAATATTTGTTCACAGTGGCTAAGTTCGTCACTCATACAGAGACGATCAAGACATGAAGTCTGCTTAATAAAGCTGTTATTCTGTCAAATGGCATGCAGAAACTCAGATTCTGGGCTTAAGATGTAATGAGGAATCTTGTGGAGTCTAAGTTTTTTGTTTTTGTTTCTTAACTTGGCGACTGGCTCTATTGAAGACTGTTTTATGAGGACATTACACTCCTGCCATGTTTTGTTCATTATGCAGAATTTCACCCTGTGACTATCAGGGGTCACATGTGGAGTCTCTTTACCGTCTTCACGTTCCCCTGAGAAAACATCTGGCCTTCCCCTCGTGCCTTCTGAGCTGACAGCAGTTTGATCGAACACACTGGCTCAGTTCAGCAGGAACGAGAGTTTAGTCAGCGGGCATCATCTTAATGCCAGATGAGCAAATTTGTCCACAAAGAAGTCGAAGTGTTTGATTTTTCCGATCTTCAGTTTGACATCTTGGTGTTTACCCTTTTCCTGAAAGGAGTCAATTTCCTTTTAGTAATGACTTTTCTTTTCCCATGTCGGCAATTTGCCAGGGGGTTGTCTTGTGACTCTGTGAGTGCAGCAACTTCTGGTCACCAGTAAGTGCCAATAAATATCTTCATTCTTCTACCTGCCAGCCCTCTGTCTGCATTTTGGGTCACAACACATTTTTCCTGTGCAAGTCACAAAATGACAATTTTAAAAACTGCTAAAAGGTCATGATGGAGTGATGGAGGACCTGCCTATTGCTTCATGACAGGGGAAATTGCAGTTGGAAGACCTGTTAAGTACCTCACACCTCTGAAGTCTAGGCTGTCATTTGTTCAACAAATGAAGCCATGAACGTCCATAAAACAGCATGTTTTAAAGTATTAAGGCTATTTATTTTTTTTTCCATTTTTGAAGATCTGATTTCTTGTCTATACTTCCTGGATTTGGAGGGGAAAATGACACTTCAAAAAATATTTCCCCATCAGAGGTACATTTGTAATGTGTCCCACACTTAATCTGGTGGGAAGGTTTGGTCAAATGGTGAAAAAACAAACATCCTGTACCTTTTCATGGCTTTTCAATGAATGATGAACACTTATAAAGCTAATAAATGGGGGAATATATAGATGGGCTTAATCCAAATCTTAAAATTGGATCTGTTTGTCCACTTTTTTTTCGCCCCTCCTCCCCCCTGCTGGAGAGATGATCCACTGTAACTCATGTCTTCTATAATTAAAATGCTGCAAATCTACTAATTTTCTTAGCTGCTTACTCAGGGGTGCTGGAAACAATCCCCAGCTAAATCAGAGGAAGGTGTCTTAAACAGTGCAAACTCATTTATTGTTAAAGCACAAAAAACCAACAACCGCTCCCCCCACCCAATTCTTTAGAGTTTTATATACATGGGGGGGAAAAAAATCAGCCTTAAAGTTTAAGCAATGATTTGTGTAAAATGCAAGTGAAAGATATATAAAATTGTTTATTCCGGTAATTAATAATTAAGGAAAACATGTTTGGTATATACCAATCAAGTACATTTCATTTGACCAGATTCTATTAAATGTAAAATTTCACTTTGTACTTGTGCAAGAACATTTAAAAGTAAGTTTTTTTTTCTTTTTTGTATATAACTTTATAAACAGATTTCGCACAACTGCATAATGTTAGGCGTATAGATTTATGGATTATGGTCTAATCTGGAAAATGTAAATGGTAAATGGTAAATGGCCTGTATTTGTATAGCGCTTTTACTAGTCCCTAAGGACCCCAAAGCGCTTTACACATCCAGTCATCCACCCATTCACGCACACATTCACACACTGGTGATGGCAAGCTACATGTAGCCACAGCCACCCTGGGGCGCACTGACAGAGGCGCCCCAGGGTGGTTTTACATGACCTACTTGTTTTGTCAGTTTTGCAGTTTGTCTGTTTGGATTGGGATGATGTTATTTTGTTCGTGTTATAAAGCATGACCTAGTATATCCTCTGCAAAACGAGGTAATTAAACACCTTTTCTTAGTATTTAGAGGCTCGACCAGCTTAACATAAAAATCTAGTCTATAAAGAAGTAGTACCGCTTTGTGACCAATAGAGGGCAGCAGTGAAATGCATTTACTTTCCCTGGGAAATCAGTCGAAGAAGTAAAAAGAGGAAATAAACATGAACTGCTGAACTTCAGCAGCAGAGGATAAAGTTTCATTTTATGAGTACTAAAAATTAAAATCACAGTCAGACATGTTCAGGCTGGAAACATTTGAGAGTCAGTTGTCGTCTGTGATGGAGACTCTGGTGGAGGCGGCCGTGACAGAGCTCGGCAGACTTCTGGAGAGGAGCTCGGCTCCGGTTGTGGCCGCTCAGCAGCGCTCAGCTGCGGCTTCTGTGGTCGCCGTGAAGCGCGAGGATGAGGAGAGGGAGGTGACGCTACGGGAGCGCAGGCAGCTCCTTCGCGAGGATGTCACGGTAACCCCGCGGTCACGCGCGCACGGGAAAGGTGTGCGGTATCACTGATGACAGGAAATTTACTTTCCACTAGTTCCACTTACCCTTCTTAGCTTAAGTGTCACAAATGAGCACTACGTCACCCAAAAGTCCAATCGTTTGTTTCCATGGCGACCACTCCAACAGAAATCCCAGTTTAGAAGTTAATCATGAGTTAGCTTCTTCAGCCTGTCAGGGCAGATGAATGAATGAAACTTTGCCGCACATTTTGTTAAACTACAACGAACTACAAGCTCATCTTCACTCCCTGGACAATTTATTAGGTACAACTTAATAATAGTGGGGTGGAACCCCTTTTCCCTGTAGAAATATCTTAATTCCTCATCTCATAGCTTCATGAAGTTGCTGGAAAAATCCCTTAAGAATTTTTGGTCCGTGTTGACATGATAGCACATGCATGATGCGAGTCTCCCATTTCACCACCTTCCAAAGGTTCTCGATTGGATTGAGAGGTGGTGACTGTTGAGGCCATTTGAGTACAGTGAACTCATGCTCAGAGATGCTCTTCTGCACACATTAGTTGTAACAAGTGGTTATTTGAGCAACTGTTACCGTCCTATCCTGCCCATCCTCCTAGAGATGGTCATGGTGCAAAACCCCAGTAGATCAGCATTTTCTTAATTACCCAGGTCAGCCTGTGTGGCACCAACAACCTTGCAGCTTTGCTTAAATCACCTTTCTTCCTCATTCTGCTGATCTGTTTGAACTTCAGCAGATCGTATTCATCATTTCTAAATCCCTAACTTTAATGCAATACTGTTATGTGATTGGCTGACTATATATTTGCAATATCATTCTGTCTTTCCTGTGACTGTACAGAACCAGTTTGCTTCCCTGATGAAAAAGTGGGCTGAAGTTGCTGTGGAGAAAATCTCCTTAATTTTCGGCATGTCCATGACCAACGCCAGAGATGCTCCTGCTGCAGAGAAACCCACAGCAGGGCAGATTGATACTGGGTGCAGAAAAAGTAAATAAGCTGATGGTTTATGAGGCTTTCTATGTTCTCACTCTGGGATTTCTTTGTATATTAAACTAGGCTTTTAACTTTTGTTGTGCAACAACAGAATCTGTGTCCAGAAAGAGAAATAACATGCAAGGATCGCAACCAGCAACAATACAGATGAGTGATCACTTATACTGTAGAGGTATTCAGCCAGTAACAAATAAAAACCCCACTTTTTTTAAAATTAAATTTTGAAAACAGTTTAGAATTTTTTGTGTGTTTTCAGAGGAGGAACAGATCGAACAGTCAACAGAAGAAGCTGACCCAGAATCTGTGCCAGAACCTGGTAACTATGTTTTCTTTACAAGTTACTGCAGCTGTTTTTATACACTCTTTACTATTTTAGGGCTCAAATAAAATTAAAAGAATATAAAATAATTTTAAAAATGCACATTTTTAATATTTTGTGGACAATCCTGAAATCTGGAGCCCTCAGACATCATCAGATAATGAGTTTCCTCCTTTGTGAGGCTTTTTCGGGCCTTTACTTAAGCAGTCTTCAGGTGTCAGTCGTTGGTGTGTTTTTTTTTTTTAGTTTTCAGCAAGTGGAAAGAGCAACTGGGCTGAGAGAAGGTTGATTGACATCTTTACATTTCAATAGGTTGCGTCTTGTTCTCACGGTGTTTTGGGCTATTTTCCATCTGCTTTGTGAAGCAATATCCAGTTAGTTTCGCTGTGCTCAGCTGAAACCTGCGTATGATTTTTGATGTTCATACTTTCTCTTACCCGCTTTATTTATGAAGCTATAATGAAGAATTGCTCATGCTTGACTGTAAAACAACTGACTGAATTATGGATTTGTATTTGAGTCCCTGAAAACAGGACTGTGTAGTAATTATGGCTTTATTTTTCCAATATTCACGTTATAAAAATGCAAGCATTATCAGAACTTTAAGCCCATAATCATGATGTAACTGTGATCTAAAATATGTGTAGCCCACAACTGCAATAGCAAAACTAGCTGCAGTGTCCAGATAAATGAATCAAGTTATACATTTAAACACAGTGAGATCTTCTGTTTAGGAGTTTTTATAACAGCAGTATTACTAAAGTACCATGTTTGCAGTGTGGCATTAAAATCTTTCAAATGGATAAGTTGGTGTTACTCTCTTGTTAGTTCTAGTGTTGTTTTTGTTTCAGCTGATCCAGCGTCACGTGAGGAAAATACCTCTGAAGTCCTCTCTCAACCTGAAGTCACAATAGCAGATCCTGAACCAGCCTCCAGTGTCATCGAGGAAAATGCCGTCCAAAAAGACGCTGAGCATGAACGTAGCGCTGTGAAAATCGGGAAGAAGCAGCCCACCAAGGACTTCACATGTCCTACGTGTGGTAAAGCATTTGCTCTGAAGTGCTTGATGAACAGACACTGCCTGACTCACTCCAAGCCTCACCTTTGCTCTGAGTGCGGCAAACGCTTTGCCGGACTCCACGGGCTCATAGCACATTCGAGAAAACACACCGGGGAGAAGCTTTACAAATGCTCCAAGTGCGGGACGGAGTTTGCGTACAAGTCGACCTTCCACAGGCACATGCGTCAGCACAACCTAAACAAACCGATCACCCACACGTGCTCACTGTGCGAGGAGCAGTTCACGGGGAAACAGGCGTTTCAGCGACACATTTGTTGCGCGTTGAAGAAGACGTTTGTTTGCTCACTTTGCCCAGAGACCTTTGAGTGCAGGCAGGGCTTGGATGATCATGAGAATCTTCATTCAGGAAACAGAGATTTCGTCTGCGAAATGTGCGGCAAGACCTTCTTCTCATCCGCATCTTTGGCCGCTCACCGAGTTACCCACACACAAAAGGAAAACTGCTGCGAGGTGCTCAGCCTCGGTTTCAGTGACACGAGCAAAAACGCCGGAGAAAAGCTTTTCACCTGCGAGGTCTGTGGGAAAGGATGCAGTCACAGGAGCGCCCTGAAGCATCACATGCTGACCCACACGGGCGAGAGGCCATACGTCTGCGAGACCTGCGGCAAACGTTGTGGACATGCCAGCGCGCTTCAGAACCACATGAGGATCCACACGGGCAAGAAACCGGGAGAGAAGCCCGTCTGTAACGTGTGCGGCAAGAAATTCCGCTGCATGGTCAATCTCAAGTATCACACGAGCGTGCATACGGGGGAAAGGCCATACGCCTGCGATCAGTGCGACAAGAGGTTCAGCAACCCGAGCAATCTGAAGATACACATGATGACGCACTCAGAGGAGAAGATGCACAGCTGCAGCATCTGTGGCAGGAAGTTCACGCAGCTCTACAGCCTGAAGCTGCACAGACAGATGCACGCGGGAGAACGGCCGTATCACTGCGTGGTCTGTGGGAAAACTTTCATAACCAACAGCGTGTTCAGGACCCATCAGAAGGTTCACCTGCAGGAGGCAGGACAGGGGCAGACTGGAAAAACTGCAGTGAAAATCTAAAACACTGTGAGGTCACTTCCTGTACTCATTATTGGTTTAAACCATAGTCCTAAACCTGCACTCTTTCTAATGGCCAGCAGGGGGCGAGACTTCTGGTTGTAGGAAGCCATCCAGTTTAATAGCAGTTTAATAGTTTCAGGTCATAATGAATAAAGCATGAACCTACTTCTGTAAACTACGGCCATTATTAGAGTCAGAAAGGATGACAATCCAGGACATGTTCTCTGTCAGTCCCAAGTAATTAACCACAATTAGGGTGAAGCTTCACAGGTAGGTTCACCCCTCTGTCCTGACTTCCAGTTTGAAAGCACTGAGTCGTTGATGTGAAAACATTCAGATTTCGTAGCACAACTCCACTAACCAACAGGTGGTGTTATGGCAGCTGTATTAATCTTTTAGACTCTAAATGAGTATAAAAAATGTTTACCAAAGACTTTAATATCAATATAATTTGTAGATATTTATAGAAAATGTGAAAAATAAAATGCTCTCCTTCATTTTTATATATTGTAGTGTTTTCTAGTGTGGAGATTTGGGGTGGGTGTAACAGGGACTGGGTGAGTGAGCCCTAACTGCACCTGTCTGAGTGACTAAGGCTGATGGAGGAGGTGTTTTGTTGGCAGCGAGGCCATCTCCATGTGTGAGCAAAGGTAATGCAGAAACTTTAGGGCTGTTTGAGATATCAGCAATATCAACTGAGGCCTGTCTAATGTGAAACGGCAATGAATTACACAATTTTGGCTCCACTATGGCCAAAACCCGGTCCCCTCTGAGCCTCCGCTCCGTCCTCAGTACATCCAGGAGAGAGTTGATGAGCTGATGAGAGCAACTAGGAAGGGCTGTGTAAGTGCAGCAGCTCAGAGATTGTTTCAGATATGATAATATGATTATTTTTCAGTTTTAAATTATTCAATGTTTTCAGATTTTAAATATCTCAGTATCTGACACTTCTAGCTTGAATAATAAAAACTGAGACAAATGAGATTTTACAGTTGTCCAGAGGTGTCTGTCATTTAATACACATAGTCTTTCTTTGGTTGAGGTTTTTGGTTGCTGCAGTTGCATTTCGGGCCAACATTTTGAAAAAGTTGAGATGATGTTCCGAAAAGGACGAAGGAAAGAATAGCAATGACTGACCAGCTCAGAGACAGTTGGCACAAAGGTCACCTGATCAGAGTATTAACGATAAAAGTGAGAATGAGGAGAGTTTGATGGTATTGAAGTGGCAAACAACCCAAACAGAAGAGAGCAGGTAAATGTGAGATCAAGCAAAAGCTTCATCACTGATTGTCAACACAGATGCTTCATCAGAAGGACTGTGTTAGAGAAGCCAACAAAGGTTGGTGGGGTTAAAGTTAACTCTTAAACTTGGGCATGACGATTTTGGTGCAAATACTTTTACTGTATAATTAAATGAAAGCTTATATTCACAAATGAAGTAATTTGATTTCTGTCTGCCTACAGAGAATCATTAAAGTACCCACTTTGTTCAAATTAACTTCTTCAAAGTTAAACATTTTTTAACGAGTGGTACGTCTTCATTAGCAGCTGCTGACTCTGAGTTTCCTTTTAAAGCAGAGCTCGCTCTCAGTTTAATATATTTTTTTCACTCGATCGGTTTTACTGGAATTACACGAATTACTTACATGTTGGTAATTTCCTTTGTCATTAAACAAAGGAGGGAGTAAATAGGGAAAATGGGGAAAATAAAGAAAGCAGATAACTGAAGCTAATTAGCACTTCTTCATTGTGCCTGAAACCTTATAAAAAAAACTATCAGGAAGATGCACAAGCCTGAGGGGGGAGTCTTGACATTTGGTGGCTTTTAACTCAATAATAGTTACACTTCAGTTTTTTAGTTTCAGTTTTTTGTGCTGTTGTGAAATTTCCCTTACGGTCCACTGTTAGTGGTATTATAACAGAGTGGAAGCGATCCAAGCCTTACATCACCAAGACCAAATGCAAAGCGTTGGATAAAGTGGTTGCAGTGGAGTAAAGCACGCTGCCACTGGACTGTAGGGCAATGGAGACGTGTTCTTTGGAGTAACCAATCACGCTTCTCCATCTGACCAGCTGATGGACAAGTCTGGATTCGGTTGTTGCCAGGAGACCGTGCTTGTCTAACTGCATTGTGCCAAGTGTAAAGTTTGGTGGAGGGGTGATTATGGTGTGGGGTTGTTTTTCAGGAGTTGGGCTCGGCCCCTTAGCTCCAACTCATTATCATCCAACAATTTAATTTTCCTAACTTTCTGGAACAGTTTGGGCATGGCCCCTTCCTCCTCTACCATGACTACAGATCGATGCACAAAGCGAGGTCCATAAAGACATAGATGAGCGAGTTTGGTGGGGAAGAACTTGACTGGCCTGCACAGAGTTCTACCTCAAGCTGACACCTTTGAACACCTTTGGGCTGAGTTACAGTGGAGACTGCTAGCCAGGTCTTCTGTCCAACATCAATGTCTGACCTCACAAATGCTCTTCTAGAAGAACTGTCAAAAATTCCCATAAACACTCCTAAACCGTGTGGAAAGGCTTCAAAGAAGAGTTGAAGCTTCTTTAGGTCTTGTGAAAGTGGCAAAAACACTGCAGGTGGTCCAGAGCAGCATAGCTTAGGATGAAGAGGATGGCTTCCTGGTGAAGATAAAGAAGTTAAATACGTATGATGCTTAAGCCATAGACTGTATAAAAGATACATCGGCACCACTTTTTTGTTTTTGGAGCAAGAAGTGAGCATACTTATCTACAAGAGGTCAAAGTGCTGAAGTTATTTGCTAACTCCAGCAACCTGGATTCATAATGCACAGACTCAGTATGCTGTTGTATAATCCACACAATGTGGACTCTTTACCTTCATCTGAATGGAAAATGTCATAAGGTCAAAGAAAGCCATGAAGGAGAATTAATGAAGATTTAGGAAAAGAGAATCAACTGCACTTACACTAGGTTACTAGTATAGATAGCCCGGTTACGAACAATTTAAATCTTCCCCTTTTTGCTTCATCTTCAAGTGTGAATCTCTATAATGGCTGAAAAAAAATCATCATATAATACAATCCAACAGTGACAAAATTCCTCAAGCCACATATTTGTGTATTTTTAAATGCATTTTTGAAGAAATACATTGAAAAATAATGTAAATGTGTGACCTTCCCTAATATTTACATCTTCAATTTAATATTTTTATGATCATTACTGATTACATGGAGCTAAGAATAGTAATTATGTTGTTTAGAAATATTTAAATGAGTGTAACTGAATCCAGACCTATTAAAGTGAGTCTCTGTGCTCTGTTATGTGATCCACTAGATGGAGGTAGAGGCTCAACACACAAGAAGCTACAGCAGTAACATTCAGCTCCACTATGGTGCAACATGATGGTCCTTCAGAGACTGTATGATTATCTGTTGATAGTCTCTAACATATTGCTACACAGTGACCTTTAGCAGCTTTACCTTGGCAATGAATCTATTAGAAATCTATGAAACCTGTCCAGCTGTAAAATCTGTGTTTGAGTTAAAGAACTTGGGACTTTCTAGTTGTTTATTATCTTTGTTTTCTTCTTGCAGCTATTTTAAAGTTTATCACTTTTGCTTATGTCTTTTCTTTCATATATTTCAAGGTAAAGGCAAAAACACAGAAATTCAAAACTTTTTCTTTTCAGGTCAATTGAAGATTAATCTCTTGAGTAACAGAAAACAGATGCATTCAATAGTCTGAAAGGTTGCTGCCAGAAGAAACTTGATTTCTTGAAAACATGAAAAACAGTGCAGAATTCTGGTTTCTCATGGCTGGAACAGCGCTGACTCTTTCCCTGTGTGAGTCCTGCACTAAGCGGGTCACACGCTTCTAATACCAGTTTATTGCATTTAGTCTAACCTTTCTGAGAGCTCTGCTTAATGCGGCTAAGAATTCAGTGTTTTCACAGAGATTAAACTCCCACTGGCTCAGAGGTGAAGTTCTCTTAGCGGGACGTGTGTTTAAAGGAAATGTAAGACACACAGTGTTCCTCTTTTAGTTTATTATCTGAACAACTGAATAATGATTATGCAAAAAAAAAAAAAAAAATAGACATCTGTAAGTTATGGATATTATATATATTAAAGGCCAACTACTGTCTGACAGCTGCTGGACAGTTGTGACTATGGCAGTAGTACTTCTGATTCAGCGCATTTAGTAAAGTTAAATGTGATGATAAGGAATTCATTCATATGCTCAAAAAAGTGTTTTAGTTAATTAACTATCCAATAGTTACTAATTTTAAAATATTACTTTGCTGTTTGTGCCGCACATTTTAATCTTTTAGGATACATTTCATGTACTGGATTTAGTGTTAAACACTGACTGTAATCAGTATTTTTATGCTGACAACAAAATGTATGAACACATTTGTTTTTGGGTTAGTGGCATTGCTTCAAATAAATGTGTCAAATTCTTTGACTACCAAAAATATATTACTTAAACTACTGAAAGGTTCTGTTTTTTCACTGTAACTATATAAATTTAGTTTTTTTTGTGTTTTAGTTTTCACATAATAGGTCCACAGTTTTAAAAAAAAAAGTTAAAAAAGGAAAGAACAAAGTGATTAACAAGAACTTTGTGCTTTATAAAATATGAAAGTTTGGTAAACAAGCTACCAGAACTTTTTTCGTACTTTTACACATTTATTTCTCCTTTTATTTACTACAGCAACATTTCTTTAGTATGTAGAAAAACTGAGACTGTACTATTTAAGCTTGACTTCTCTTTCTTGTATTAAGATATCTCAGAGATTATCTGTGCGATTAAACTTCTTTACACTTGATGTAAAATGAGTTTGAAATCCCTGGATTAAACGAATAAGCCATTATTCTTGTTTTATTAATGTAAAACTGTAACTGATGTGTCTAAGACATTTCAAAGCATACTGCAAAAACAGCATCAGCTACAGTGACAAGTGGCAAGATTGCATTTATTCCCCATTAAACACAATTTAGATGAGATGGTTGACCTGGTCAGTTATTAGTCAAGACTAGCATTGGCTAGCTAGTTTGATTACCAAGTCACTAGGGAAAAATCTGTATTCCGTGGCCAGTTGGTGAGTTGTTTCTGGCTGTTAGTGGGTGAAACAAAAGTGACATCACAAATGTGTGATTTGTGTGAAACGCTCGCCAACTAACCACCTAGCTACTGCCAAAACCAACACCTTTAAAAAACCCAAAGCTTTTACCTTGAAGGAAAATATGCTCCATTTCCAGTTTGCATCGCACTTCTTCAGATTTCACTGAAGAAGTGCGAATGTGGCAAATGTTTGCAGACAAGTGAGCATCTTCCATGCCGACTACTCAGTCAGTAACCAGGTTCTAGGCCTTTTTGGCCATGAACAGTCATACAAGTTATAGTAAAAATATACCCAGTTGTCAGGAATAGAAAATTAATTGTTTATTTATACTGTAAAGTTGTGCATTGTGACAGTTGTGCAGTCAGTGGAGATTCATTCAGTTTTGTAGTCAGCCTCAAGTGGCCATTTGGGGAATTGCAGTTTTCTTAAACGGTTGCATTTAATTAAAGTAATTTAAAATGATTGCTTACATGCCTAGCTGTGTATCTGATTTGGTAAGACTTGTAAATACCACTGTAAATAATCTTATCTTTTAGCCTTGTAAAAGAAGTACAAAGTCACTGTGATTTCATACACTGATTTGTGGAATACTGTTTTGAAGGCTGAAGTTTGACACTTGGTTGTCTGCACTTTGGGTTTTTTTCAAGCCAGTAGCGATGTGCAAGTGATTTAAAACTAGTGACAGAGACCATAAACTTACTAGTACAATTTTTACTGAAGAGATAAATCAAGCAATAAGTAGGCTAACTTTCTATAACCGTTATCTTTTGTTTTGGTTTTTTTCTCCTCCAGCTGGTCATTAGAAATAATGCAGGTTTCAGGCACTTCTAGACTGTCATCTTGGTTTAGACTCAGGGTCTATGTTCATCTTTTATATACAGTCCAATATACAGCAATAACCGATAATTTGAAATGATGCTGTCTGCCAGATTGACCTCCAGCAACCTTCATTTCTTGCCCACTGTGGCTCCCTATGTGCTGTCTAACTGTGATTAATGGTAGGCGGTTTCAGGGGTCACTACCCTGACAGTTAGCTGAAGCCATGTGGTGGTGTCACTGACTTCAGAGTGATGAACTGTTGGGACAGAACAGGCCATCAGCATGCAGGGAGAGGTGCTTTCCTCCCGATCATTTGATCCAAGGTCCAGACTTAGTAACAGGTTATCATACCTTCACTATCAGAGCAGCATTTTGGAGGGACCCATCTACAGATAAGAAGAGAGAAAAGGTGGTTTCCTCGGTTGAGCTTAATTTAAAAACTCAGTCATGGATGAATGGTTGAGTAAGTGATTGACTGGATACATAAATAAATGACTGGGTGAATAAAAAGTCTGTCTATGTCTGTGTGGATGGATGTAAGGGTGTGTTAAAGGGCATGGAAGGTTCAGTGATGATAAACTGATGGATGGAGAGTTGGATGGAAAATTAATTTAAGACGGGAAAAAACTGAACTGGTAATTGAGAGAATTAATGTGGACGAAAGAATAATAGATGGTTGGAAGAATTAATTTGAATTGACCATATGGATGGATTCACACATTTAGAAATGCACTGCATGATGGGTAAAAGGGTGGATGGATGAATTTAGGATAAAAGATAGAAAAGATGGATAAAGGTAGGATAATGATAGAACTGAAAACTGAATGTAGGATGTATCAAAAGGATGGCTGGATCTCTGAGAGATAGATTGTAGGCTTTGTTAAAGAATTATTGAGGGTTGAATAAATTTATAAAGGACTGATGAAAAGTTTCAAGATCTGTAAATGGTAGGATGGCTAATAAGGGTGGATGGATAATAGTAGGATGAGCATGAATTTAGGATAAGATAGTTTAAAGGACTGATGGGTCATTGAGAGATAAGTCTTAGGATCTGCACAGAATAAAGGCTGATAAATTTTGGATGGTTTAAAAAAAGATGAAGATTCACAGATATAAATATGGTAGAATGGGCAAAAGTTTGGCTGAGTCACAGAGATAAATGGTAGGCTGGATAAAACAATTAAAATTTAGAAGGATTTAAAGGAGGAATGGAAGGTTCATAGATTTTAAAATTGTGTTAGGGCAAATGGGTAAATGGAGGATGGCGGTTAAAAGAAACAATGGGGTAATGCAATGGATGGTTGGACACATTTTGAATAGTTTAATGCAGCGGTCCTCAACCTTTTTTGCCCCACGGACAGGTTTATGTTCGACAATATTTTCACAGACCGGCCTTTAAGGTGTTGCAGATAAATGCAACAAAATAAAACCAGTACTGGTACCAAAAAAAGAAGATTTATTTATAACCAGTGTTGGTCAAGTTACTTGAAAAAAGTAATCAGTTACTAATTACTGATTACTTCCCCCAAAAAGTAATCCCGTTACTTTACTGATTACTTATTTTCAAAAGTAATCGATTACTTAGTTACTTAGTTACTTAGTTACTTTTTAAAAACACGATTTACAACCTGAATAGGTGATAAAGCGATAGATCTTTCAGCCCAATTCTACTTTTTCTGCATAATTCATCATACAAAATGTAATCAAATGGAAAAGTCTCTTTTTAAAACTTGTTTTATTAGTTTTAATCTTTTAACTTTATGCATCAAGCAAAAATTAAATTATATGCAACATTCTCTGACTGGAAGAAATTTGTTTAACATTTAAACCTATTTTCTGCACATTCCAGCACATAAAATAAAATATTTTTTTGTGTTTACACTCACTCTTTCAAATAGATGCAAGTAAAACACAGCAGAAAATAAATAAAATCAAAGACTAGCGGTCCTGTTGCTCTATTTTCACCTGTAAAGCAGGACTGGGGTAGGCGGAGGAGGTTTACCCTGGTGCAGGTGTGCCGCAGCGGTCAGTGGAAGAATCCGCGAGTTTCTCTGTGAATTTCACATTACGTCGTAGTACACTCGGTGCTTGCTTGGAAGTTTAGGGTTTTTTCGCTGTAAAAAGAAGTTTTCTTCCACGCACAACGGACACTAATGTTTTGTCACTTTTATGGAATCAAACTCAAAATAAGGTCAGTACTTCCACGCTTTAAACGCTGCATGCTACACTCTGTCCCGCACTCGATATATTATGATCTGCAGACAGCTGTTGTCACGAACGTCGCACTCGCCACGTCACTGTCATGAGACGTTCTCGCAAAAAAATCACGGTTTTAGTAACGCAGTAACGCAGCGTTCCTACGTGAAAAGTAACGGTAATCTAATTACCGTTTTTGCAATAGTAATCCCTTACATTACTCGTTACTTGAAAAAAGTAATCAGATTACAGTAACGCGTTACAAGTAACGCGTTACTGCCCATCTCTGTTTATAACACACGGGAAAAGACCCAGGGAAACTGAGTTAACTATAAAAATGATTAAAAAAAATAACGATAAAAACCCTGAAAACCATAAATTTCACACCCGAGCCTCAACTCTCACAGCCCGGTCCCAAACGACTCATGGCCCGTTACCGGTCCATGGCCCGGGGGTTGGGGACCGCTGATTTAATGGATCCATAGAAGGATGGAAGGGTGGATGTACAGTTAAATGGAAAAAGGAATGTAGGATAGTTTGAAGTATGCACATATCATTGAGACCTAAATGGTAGGTTGTGTAAAGCAATAAAGGATGGATGAATTCTGGATAGTTCAATGAATGAAAGGTTTGTAGATTTATAAATGGTTGGACGGTAAAGTCGTAGGTGGTTGATGAATGATGTCAGATAGATTGATAGTTCGTGGATGAGTATATGGTCAGATGGGTAAAGGGTGGATGGCTCAACGTTTGTCTATAGATGCATGTAAGATTGGGCTGGTAGATGGTTTGTAGCTGGATAAATGCTGGGATAGGTAAAAAGATCAGAGGAAGCATTGGATGGATGAATAAAGGATATGTAAAAGGATGGATTTATGGGTAGATGTTGTATTTGGAGTACTGGAACAGACCACAGAGCCAGATCAATGTTTGTCACCTGACTGCTTTAGAGCAGAATGTGATCAATCAAATCTGGGGCCACAGCTCACTGACATGATGACTCTGACCTTGGCTAGACACCATTAATTAAAACTCTGTTGAGCTCTTTATCACTCACCGCTCCCCCTCACGTGGATGGCCCATCAGTCAGAAGCAGCAGGCGGTTGTCAGCAGTGAGTAGGATAATGTGAGCATTCAGCATGCTTACACCACTGAGTAATGCTGCATTAGCAAACATATGTGGCTTAAATTGTAAACATCAGGGTGAGGTCGGGGCTGTCAGTGATGATGTGGACTCCCTGCTCCCACACTTTAAATCAATGCTGAGCCTTCAGGAAGTGAGACAATCAATCAAATGGGAGGTTGCACCTATAAAGCACGTAGTCTAAAAAAAAGGTATGCACATAGTACTTCTCTTTAGGCACTATTTAACATATGGGAAAACACAGCTCTACTAGACTAGCAGTCTTCCAGAGAGTAGAAATAGAGAGTAGAAACAAATCAGAGATCAAAATAGAAGGAAATAAGGCTAAACAAAGAAATACCTCTTCTAGCTGCAACAAAGGGTGTTCCTGCAATGTTTCTCACCTGCTTCAAATACTGTGATCATCACTGAATGGATGCTATCAGTTGTACTCACTGATAAGGCCAGCAGGTGCCCTCCTGTTCCTAAATGCATTCTAATCAATGACAAACCAAAACAAATTATATTTTGTAGGATACCTTAAAATTCTCAGGGGTCTCCACCCTGGTAACCTAGAAACCTGAGCTTTTATAATTTGTACATGTTGTAAAAAGATGGTGTTTCTAACTGTCGTTCAAGTAATTTTAGTATCTAAACTTACTCAAACAACATGTGAAAAAGGGAAGAAAAGGCACAAAATTATAAAACAGTAAAAACAAGTTTCAAGTCCTATGTGTGAAAGCTGTATAACTTCAAAATGGTTTGTGGTGGGCAAATCTTCCCTACCCCTAGGAAGTAGTGGAACCTTTTGTCCTATCATAAACATAGTGATCCACAGATGATCCATACGGGGGACTCTCCACTCCAGTAACCTAGAGCTTTCTAACTTTTTTTGGGTGGGGGGGCTTTCAAAATTAAAATGTGTACATTTCATTTCAGGAATGCTTACATGGATTGTTTAGGACAGTTGGAACAAACGAGCAGTGAGATTCTTTTAGATGATTTCTTGACCTGTACATGATGCAACAACTGTGTGACCAACCCTAGTTGCTGTAGGAGGTCATATAGTGCCAATAATGTTGGTGGTGACACCAACTTTTCAAGTGGCTGACAACATTTTAAATGGGTGCCTTTGTCAAAGCACACTGTGCGCTGTCGATCTTACGTGCTGCACAATAATGTTTAATATTTAGTACTTACTTTTATATTCCCATAGATCATTGTGATGTTGTTTATTATGTTGCTCATTTTTCTTCTGCTTGTTTTCTCTTTTTTCTTTCTCAACAGGTGATCCAGGTGATTGATATATGTATTTTTGTCTGCTTATTTTGTTGGTTTTTGTTTTTTGCCCTTTATCCCCATCCCTCTTCCCCACTGTTTTTCTTTCCCTCTTTCTTTCTCCCCTTTCTTTTCCCCAGTCAAGTCTGTCCCGTATTTAGCAAGTGAAAATAAAATAAAATAAACAATAAAAGGTGAATCAGATGGACCATTACGGCAAGGCTGGGATGGTCCATTTGGTAAAGTAAATCCGTTGGGCATCTTTCTTCGCCTTTAGACAATAATTCTGATGGCAAAAGAACCAAACGGGACAGGCGGAAAAAAAAAAAAAAAAAAAAAAAAAAAAAGGGTGCCTTTGTTCCCATTTTAAAGATTTGCATTCCACATTAAACGTGTAACCTGTGAACATGCTCACCTGGTGGTGCTGATGTGGGTGGAGCAAATACTCAAACATCAACAACTGAAAAAGGCCAAAATGGAGAGAGTGTAAAATCTGTAAATCCAGAGCAGAGCTAACTTTGAAGTTTCACTTTAATGTCTCCAAAGAAAAAAGCAAACAGCAGTTTAGTGCAAAGTTTATAAACAATTACTAATTAGCAACTTTAATATAAGTGGCCCACAATCAATGGCTTGATGGCAAATAGCAGTAGCAAATGATGCATTCTCCGGATGAAAGGAGGGTTGCTTTTATTGATTGACAGGTAAAGGTCAGAGTGGGGGAACACCACCGCCCTATGGGCTTTTAAAGATGGAGTGATATTTCATGTGAAGAAATCAAAACATGCCTCTAACTGGAGCCTATTGGGAACGGAGACCCAGCTGCACATTTGACAGGAGAAGAGGAGAAAAAAAAATGAAGGAGTTCACTTAGAAACGAGAGCCGGAGAGGGATCAAATCTGACATTCTCACTGTCATTTAGCTGAATTCCCAGTTGGCTTATATTCCCTCCTACCTGTGGAAGACATCTCATCTACTATGCACGCAAATACACTATTAATGATTGAAGAAAGGCCTCATTACAGAAAAAATTATGCTGGGTTATTTTTAAATCTTGGCTCATGAAATATTTATAATGGACAAATACATAGCCAATGCAAATTGAAACCTGATTGATTCAAACTCTTATAAAAAAAATTACATAAAAAACAAGATATTTCATTTATAACATACAAATGTCATGTAATTTGGAAATGGAAGAGTCAACAATACAAAAAGATTACAACCACGCTAGAAGCTCTTCAAAGCTGCATAGATGCTAGGAATCTGTATTTCAAGCAAAAACACTACCCTCTGCCCAATCCTGATTTGCTCTGTGTATGTATGACTTTAACCAAAAAAAATCTTACACATATATACTGTGTGACTGCTATACGCAAACCCTTAAACAGGACTGTGTCAAAGCAGTTTACAATAGATTCTAGAATTAAAATAAATTATTTTATCTTTGATTTTAATAGTTAACGCTCAGTCACACTAGAGTAAAAATAGGACTGCAACCTTCTTGGAACTAGTAAAAATCAGTGGTTGCCTAGTCATTGGATTAAATTTTTTCAGATTCACAATTGCAAATAACTATGGTAATTGGTTGCCCAGAGGTTAAGGGTGTTGCATGTTCTACCTCTGGGCGATACTTTTCAATCACAAAGTGATTGCAGTGGTTGCCTGATGGGAAGCAATCTGTCTCCAAACAGTTGCATCCCAGTTCAGAGTCACTACAATCACTTTCAGTGATTTGCAAATAACTGCCATCTAATTTATAAACACAGAGACTGACAACACGTTGCAGTCAATCTTCCTCAGTCTATGACACATCTCTTTGCAAAAGAGGACTTGAATCAGCTGGTTGCCAACTGGTTGTATTCTGGTTACATTTTGCAGGCAATTCCCAACTTGGCTCCATTCGGTTGCAAACTGGTAACAGACTGTCTCCATCTTATTGCCGTATTATCATCATGTTTACACACCAGCAAACTGAATTCATTCTCTCGAATGGTTTGCACTGTTTCTTTGGTCTTATTGTGGTCAAAATAAACAAACTAAGTGATTTATTGTGAAGTAAAGAGTAAATTTTAAGAAATACCCATGAGAAATAAAAATTAATGTAGTGAGCACTGACAGCATATTTGCTTTAACAGATCAAGATCCAGAATGATAAAATATTTGCTCCTTAATACTTAAACAGTGATGTGTGTTGAAAACATCAAATTTAATGTGTGGTCAACAGAATTTCTACAGCACTTACAACAAATTGCAGCATTTTGTGATATTTTTTTTTAAAATCCATAATATGAGCTAAAATAAGAACCATGGCTGCCACATTCAGGCATCCACAGAAATGTCCAAACACTTTTTCTTACATCTGCTTCCAGTTTTTTTTTTACTGACCATGACATTTGATGGCTCTCATAATCCTTTATAATGTCCTGAAATGGTTTTCAGAGGCCAGGCCAAGCCAGTCTTTGACCCATAAAAGTATTCCAGTTTTAGCATTACAATCATACCTTTCATGTTCGTCGGTGTTTCACACAAAAACAGGTCTGTACATTTCATCAGTTCTAAAAATAGAGAGTAAATGAAAGCACGTTTGGCTTTTGGCCCCTTCCTGAGCATGCTCATAGAGGGTTCCCACAGGAGCAGAGGCCTGCAGAATCACTATCGTCTTCCAAATTGCTTAGTAAGACCTGTCTCCGTTTATTTAATTATGTTTCTATCTCCCCTGTTGTTAATAAAGTTCCTCTGTGTTCTCTTCCTCTTGATTCTTCTTGTTATTTGTTTCCGCTGCTTCAACTGTTCGATCACTCCAGGCTCAGTTAATAGAAAAGCCTTTTCTTAATCATGTGGTTTTGTCAGGTTCAATTGTTTTACTATATACGTGCCATATTAGGACATGAAAACAGACACAGATCAATTCTTTTGTCCCACAACCCCAGAATCAAGACTCACTTTCAAACTTTATCCAACTTTACATTTTCCTGTTCTTGCTTTTTCTGACTGCATTCACAGCATGAGCTGGGAGCTCACTGTGAGCGCATGTAGCGTGCCTGCATGTGTGACTAATCTACCTGCTCTAATGGTACCATTAGAGTGTTTCATTGGGGCCCAAATAGGCTGAGGCCTGCTTTTAATGGAGCCTGTGCAGCTCTAAACCAAAATCGCAGTCCAGTGGCTGGAGAAAGACATTCTGCTCCAGCGATAATAAGGCATAACAAGATCTGCAAAGTGTTCAAATGGTAAAATCAATATTAAACTGAGGTGTTGCCATGGACACGAGGAAGCTCACGGAGGAGAGTGGCGAGGCGCCACTGATCCTGAGCAGGAATATTGAGGTTGAGTGTTGCATGGTTTTATCTTCAGTGATGGAAGAAGAAAAATGGCCCAAAAGTGCAAAGAGAATTTATAAATATCTGGACTTGTCAAAAGAAAAAGAACAAAGAACTTCACTTATATGAAACTGTAAACATGCTATTGAATCATCCTGTTTCCCTTGTGAAACTGTAGCCTCCAACATTTTCGCTTACATTTTTTCTTAAACACTTGACTGCCTGAACTTCACTTATATGTCCACCTAGATACGTAGTAGTTTTGGTATCAAGACATCACAAAAACTCAGCACTTCTTATTTGGACTCCTTTGAAAGCAGAAAATCTTATAGTTTCAGTCCCAGCGCATCACATATTGATGATTTAGACTCCTCTGTGTCACTGTGAACCCAATTTTTCACTGTGGAACTGTGTGTGTGTTCTATCCGTGTTAGAAAATCCTGAGGAAATCAGTGCTACTTGAAAGCATATCAGTCAGGTCTGGTCATCTCTTTGTGTCTATTGTGCCTGATGACCTCTCAGGTTAAATTTAGTGCAAACTGATGCAGTTTCAAAATGTTTCAATTTGAGATTTTTTGAGATTTCAAAAAAATCTGTCCCGGGCTGTTTTTTTATTTTGTTTTTTTTTTTGAGAACATGAAAAAGGAGAGACTGTAGGGAAGGCAAACAGAAGTTCAGTCACGGTCTAAAGTGCCAGTCAGAGGTTGAACCTAAGGTGTTGGATTGCAGAAATACTGCACCAGTCAGCTGCATGAATGATATGGCTTCAGATACTTTAGTAAAAAAGAAAAAGAAAAAAAAAAGGTGTTTCAGAAAGTTGCACATGTTCTATAATAACAATTGACTTGAAAATGCTCATTTTTAAAAAGTAAGGAGAGGTGGTGGTAGTAGTGTAAATCAAACAGTCAAAGAAGACAAGGGCTTGTCAAAAGCATTATGTTTTGGCACTAAAACGACTTGTTTAGGCTTAAAAAACATCACTTTCTGGCTTATACTGCAATATTACCACTGCACTGCTTGTATTGTTTATGGGTATTTCAAATGTTTCTGAAAAAGTTCCCACATTTGACATGATGAAGTACAACTGCACTGAACCAAACGACCGCCTCTGGGGTTGAAAAATAAAGTGTAGGCATCTAAAACTGCAGTTCACCTAATGGCCACTTGAGGCTTAAAATGTTAATAGTGTCATATTAAAATATCCAACAGTACAGAATTAAAAAGTATGTTTAAGCCTAGTACAAAATATAGTTTTGGCCTCTGTGAATAGTTTCCCTTTTTCTAGCAGAACTAAGCTAGGTGGTGGTTTGGTATTCAGTTCAGTTCAGTTTTATTCAGTGCCAAATCACAACAACAGTCGCCTCAAGGTGGTTTATATTGTAAGGTAGACCCTACAATAATACATACAGAGAAAAGCCCAACAATCATATGACCTCCTATGAGCAAGCACTTTGGCGACAGTGGGAAGGAAAAACTCCCTTTTAACAGGAAGAAACCTCTGGATTTACAACTCCTCCATCTGGATACTGTTTTCAGTGGTGTCCCTGCTTTGATTGACAGATGTCCCAACTATGCCTTGTGAGTTTGTGGTGCCTCTTGGAGCATTTTTATCTACATTTTCTGACAAATAATCTGCTTTGCTGTGTGGAAGAAACCTGCCAAAAAAGTCCAGTGTGGTTCAGGTTCTTGTTCCTCTGTTATTTAGCAATAATTAGCAAAAATGTGTCTACGAGTCTGTGTGGTGCACTAGTACAATACATTTTTTTGCAACTTGTAAATATCAGCTGATAATTTTCCACCCTCTTATCCAAATGTGGTAACTTCTGGTTACAAAAAACTAACAGGGTAGGAACTAAAACACACATGTAAAGGATTCAAAATATACTTTCTAAAATGATGCCCATGGCATTATTTATATACAGTCTGTGTCTGTATAAAAATGATGCCCGTGGCATTATTTATATACAGTCTGTGTCTGTATAAAGTCTATAAACAGTCTTTTATATACAGTCTATGGTTTTCACAAGCAGTTTGGTTGGATTTAGGCAGTTTAGGCAAAAACAAACAAAACAAACCACAGGAATCTAGTGGCAACACTGTCACTGGAGCGGATCGCACCCACCCAGGACAAGGCTTGCTATTCCACCAAAGTATGCCAGTACTGTCTGTTGGGATGTGCAGACTAAGCACTCGGTTTCTGAAAAGCTCCCAGTGTGTTTTTAGACAGTGCAAAGGAAAGAAGAAAACTGCATTGGAGACACATCACACATCATTCCCGGGCAACTAGGTACCCAACCACTTTGCATCACTAATGGATGTTTTATCTGTCATCGCTACAAACCGCTGGGTTTTATTGACAGTAGATAGAAGTCACATCGCTGCCAGCCTCTTCTTACGTATATACACCTTTACAAACATTATCATCCAGATTCTTCAAACCAAAAGTGTCTTGAGTTGTTTAAAAAATTTAATTAGTAACCCTTTGACTGTGAACACCAATTCACAGCATGTAAGGCATAAACATTTCAGTATTTGAGAGAGAATCCCTGACAATCATAGAATTCTCTGCAAGCAGCAGCTGAGGATGATGGGAAGCATGCGTCATTGCAGTAACCATGTAGGCCTTTCTGCACATTGCTCTGCTGTATGTCTTACATATGGTGTGAAATCCACTGGCGTAACACTCATCTGCATTGTTATGTTGAAAAGGCTCACAAACAGTGGGTGTCCACACGCAGACTGTGACTACACATCTCTCAGCCACAAACGAGACCAGTGTGATGATATTAACACCGCGGACACTGTCAACGAACGCAGAACAATAAAAAGGATAATGAAGAAGTGGTTTCGACCTGACGGTCGGTGCTCCGACCAGTTTGAGGGGGGAAAAGAGTCACTGAAGACTGCTGTTTTCCTTTTCCTCTGGCTCTGAATGTCAGGTGCTGAGTTAATGAGAAAAGCGTGGATGTCAGAGGCTGAGCTCATGGGCTGTTTCTGGCTGTCTCCAAGGAAACAATTAAGACTCTCTTTTCATGGACAACCATAACCCTCACCCTCAGCACGCAGGACGCCTCCCTCACTCTAGTTTGCCCTTCTCTCTGTATATGTCCATCTATTAGGGATGTTTCTGAGAATCACCACATGAGGAAAGGCAGAATTATATTTGTGTTTTTGTGTCTTGCTCATAGAGTTTACCTTCATGCTGAACCCATTCCTATTTTTTTTAAAGCATTTTGAAGGTTAACGAATGCTTCTCATTGAGTCTGACATCAGTTACCTGTTGCGCTTCTTTTTCTTTTTCTCATTTTCTTTATGTCATCATGATGCAGCAGACACATTTAAGGTATTCTTGGCTTGCATATGGACAAGAAGCACCTAAAGCTGGGTGTTGTGTTTTAGCTCCCTGTGATGGACAGGCAGGGTGAAAAACAAAAGGCAAACAGGGATAACTACTTAGAAAACTCAAGGACATGGGGAGAAAACAGGCAGGTGAACAGGTGGGCAAACTGACGTTCTGGAAAAAGAGAGAGGACAAAAGACAAAAAGGCTGATTGGGTTTTAAGACAGCGGGGAAAATGATTATGGAATTGCAGAGATGGGAAGACAGAGACAGGGAATGAAACTAAAAAAATAAATAAAACAGGATGTGCCTAACAGGCAAGAGAATGATTTCTAAATTAGATTTAAAGTAGCCCTAAATGTAAAACATGTTATGGATGCTGTTACATCTGAGATCATAAAACACAACTGCAGTTATGCTATAAGGAAACAATTTAGGCTGCAGCTGCGCCAGACGTCATCGCTTTAAAATGAGGCTTCATTTTGTTTTATGCCTCAGCTCCTCTCTCTTCTTGCCTCTCCCACTTGCCTCATTGTTGGGAGGGACTGAGATGCAGGAGAGGAATGAGGACGTGCAATCTGATTTTTTAAAGAAGCGTTAAGAATGAAGAGGGAGTAGGTGAGCATGCTATGGTCCTCTTTCCTGGGCTTCCTCCCCTGCACCTGTTTCTGAGTAAACTCATCGGCTCATAGTATTTAACGGCTGATTTGCCGTTACTCTGCTACTCTCGCCATTATGGTGTAATTAGACCATCCATGTATTTAGCTAGTTCCTGTGTGGGGTTTTTTTTGTTTTCTTTTTGCTCAGTAATTTTTGCAGTCATTTTGTCTGTTTTTCAGTTGCCTGCCTGAAGCCAGCATGCCAAACCTGTTGCCAAACCTGTTGCCTCAGATTCAGGTTGTTACCCTGTGGAGTTTTACGGGCACTGCTATCCAGCCCGTCACTGCTCCTGCAAAGAAAAGTACTTGCCTGTAACTCACCTGGCTGCTCACCCTTTACTGTTACTCTCTGAAATCCCACCTGCCTGCGAGTTGCTCCTCTGGATCACATGTTCAAGTTTCAAACAAGTAGGCACTCAAAGTCGGATCACAATTATTGCGAAATCTTATCATACCCAACTTGGCCGCTGCTAACTTCTCCTCTCCGGCAGAAGCTTCAGTGGTGTTGCTGCTGAGAAACCTCCCGCTTTACCTTTCCCCAGTAAACTCCAGAAAGCTGTAACACAGTTTGTTGAGTCTAACAGAACATAATGAAATAAGAGGAACAAAAACTCAAATACGCACATACCATGTGGTCATGACGTGGAGCAGCAAACAGGGTAGATGATCATTTTTAAGAATCAACGTTATTTTGTGTGCGAGAGTATGCATAACAATCCCTGATGAAATCCCAGATGCTCTGTGTTACAACGCGATACTGAAAATGGTGATATTGACCAATACCAAGTAAATACAGGGCCAGAAATGCCAATACCAATACTGATACCAATACTTTTAACTCATAATTCTGTACGGGAGAGCAGTGTGTCATGTTTTATGCTATGAATCATCATCATCAATTTTCAGTCACAATTCACTGGGCTACATATTAACCTTAGTAGATAAATAGCTGACTGTGCAATAGGATCGATACTTCTTTCTTCTTCTTCAGTCACCTTTCTCACTTGCTATATGTTAACAGACCTCTCTGCACTGATTCTCACTTGTTATTAATCTCTGTCTCTCTTCCACAGCATGTCTTCCTTCTCTCACCCCAACCGGTCGTGGCAGATGGCCCCGCCCCTCCCTGAGCTTGGTCCTGCCGGAGGTTTCTTCCTGTTAAAAGGGAGTTCTTCCTTCTCACTGTCGCCAAAGTGCTTGCTCATAGGGGATCATATGACTGTTTTTTCTCTGCATGTATTATTGTAGGGTCTACCTTACAATATAAAGCACCTTGAGGTGACTGTTGTTGTTTGATATTTGGCACTGTATAAATAAAATTTAATTGAACTGAATTGCAATAGCGTCGAGCTGATACCAATACCAGCATTGGCATGATACTATCGATATTTGGATCAAACTGCCCACCTCTACTGAACACATTTTAATTGCCACTAAATCACTGTGACTTTTAATTTCTACAATAACTAGTTAACACAATAGAACACACCTTTTAGCTTTCCATGTATTTGGAAACTGGGTTTTGTTTTGGAGACCACGAATAGAAATGTCTCTAAAGGACATTGTGCCAACTTCTCTTGTTTCAATGAGCTACAGTCTGTAAATAAAACATATGGGACAGTCAACAAAAAAAGGTTTTAATATCCCCCAGAAATAATTAAATCAGTGGGCTATGTTACTGAACTTAGAGGACAGAAAGAAACCAATGCCAGCATTGGTATTGATACTACTGATAGTAGGATTGACCTGCCCACCTCTAGTGCTCTTAAGTAAAGTTCACAAATTAAAGTTGGATTTTAGGCTAATTTAATTGGCATAAAATGAAAAAGGTTAAACAACTCATGCTGATTTCTGGTTATGTGACCAACACAAATTATGTTTTTATGAATGAATGATCTTCATCTTTATTATAAACTTAAAAGACAAAAATAAACATGGCAGCATGTACATGAGAAAAACAGTAGCATTGTACACGATTCAGTCAGTGTAAAGTGTTGTTATCCATTTAAAAATGTCCTCAATGCCATATTATGTCTGACTTTTTCTGTGTCACATTTACAGTCAAGTGTGCAGTGTTGTGGGAATGCATGTTTTTTATTTATGGTTCAAGTTGTTCTTGATGACACAGCTGCTATAAGCTTGATTGACTGAAATTTTCTGCATTTCACACCTTTCATGTTTGCAAAATGTGCACAAAGCCAATGGGCTAACCCTTGCATTGTCAACTAAAGTCCAAGTCACAATATCAGCGTGGTTGTAACTGGTATCTCTTTGGCCACTGTTCACACAGCACGGGTTTAGTGTTGTATTTGAAGGGCAGCTGTAAGTAGTTAGTCGTGCTCATCCATGCATTCTCCTTTTTAAGCTGTAATTGATTTTATTGTTGGGTGGATCCTCAGGAAAAAATGGAAGTACAGTAGATGTTTCATCAAACTGGAGGATGCAGAGAGCATATTTATCAGGACAGCAGCAACCTTTTTGAATGATCACTGTTTGCCACTACCAGTCTTACATGAAAGGGTGAAAGGTGCAATGCAACCCCCCCCCAAAAAAAACCCCACCTGATGTCCCTGCTTCCTGTGTTTTGTGGAGATTCAATATGGCAGGTATCACCTTAAGGGAAGGTTCCTGTCAGGGATGCCTCTCACCGGTTATTGAAGTTTTTTGTTTTTGTTTTTTTTTTTTCCATCCACTGGAGATCTTGATGAGCTGGATTGTCCTCCTGAGGCATTTTTTTCCTCTTGTGGAGCAATTCCTTTTTTGACATTTAATTCATATCTTCTTTTTGACCTCTAAACACTTGTTCCAGGGGACACTGTGCTGACATACTAAGTCACCTATGCTCGATCCAGGTCTTATCTTCTAATGCAATCTTAACCTCCTCCTCACTGTTATTCAAGTACTTTATGCCCTTGGGCCATGCTGACACCAACAAGTGAGCCATCAGAGCCATTTAAAGGGAACTGGTTTATTAGACATGATTAATTTAAGGGTGTATGCTTTTGCTCAAACATAGCCATGTGCTTGAGATTTATTATTGCTGATCTTGTGGTCCACATGTTCTCTTTTCTAATGCAGTAGACTAAGGTATTATCGTATTACATTTAGTTATCACATTACGTATTTGTTTGATCAGTAATTGTAAGTCCTTGTGCTGCAAGAGTTCAATTATGTGCATGATGGTTTGATAGAGCAAAACATCAAACATGCCTTTTCAGTTTTACATCAACTGAGTTCAGTTAGTGAGAACAGAAGAGGAAAATAGAAGAGCAGTAGAGATATGACTGTTTCTTACTGATTGAAACAACCTGAAGAGTGCAAACTCCACCCAGGCTAGAAACAACTATCCTGTTTGCTATCACAACATCAAGTTTTTCTAAGCCCCTGCAAAGAAAACATAACATAAAACTAATAGCAATGAAACCAGAATGGTGTTAAAGCTCAGTGTAATGTATGCCAAGCTTGATCTTCAACAGGTAAGCAAAAGCTGAGAAACACAGTCAGATTTGCAGCACTGTGGCCTCCATTTCTACCTATGTCTGTTTCTATACTGAGGCCACACTGTCCTCCATTTAAGGACTTATGTAGAATAAAACAAAAGTAATGTAACAAATAAAGTAATAACTTTCTGCAGGGAGTTATTAAGTAAAGTAATGAAAATAAACCACTGATAAAGTAATGTGGACGCTTCAGCCTTTAAATAAATTGCTGGTCAGACAGTGTAATCTCTGTGGGGCATCAGTAAAAATGTTCGAGAGTGGAATAATCTTCATTGGGGTTTAATTTAAACGTCACACTCACTGCGCACTTATAATACTTTCAGACAGTCGTGACTTTTTCCTTTGATATGTGGTTCTACAACTTTAAAATAAAGGGCATAAATTACATTTGCAGTACTATCTACCACACTCCATACATACTTAATATCATACAGTAGTATCTTTTACCAATGTAATATACTATACTCCCTAATACTGCAACACTGGACAGGTAAATAAAAGAATGCAGATTATTATAAATATATCTCAATTATTATGTGAACACATTGTCACACTGTGCAGCACTACCTTGAGTCTGCTGCACATGCAGTTGTAATGACTCATACGATCTACCTCTCCTCAGACTGGATACAGCATTTATACACATACACAAACTTGCAGTTATTTCCTCAAAGAAAAAGAAAATGTACTTTTCAGAGCATGGACACAGGCTCTCTCTGTCTGCACTAAGCAGCGGTTCTGGCTAACAGCAGTCACTGTTCCCTTGACACGCTTAGCAGGAACTGAAATTAAAACCACTCATGTCTACTACAATTAATGATGACTGGCAGGTAGTTTAACCCATAGGAATACACAGTGAGTGGGACTAAACAACTGATTGTTAACCAATCATAAAATGTGGAAAAGGCGTATAAAAGCAAAAAGCTTCTTTACAGTAATATATGTGTTAAGCCCACCTGATGACTGCGCATAGCCTGATTTGAGGAACCACATTAAAATACATCACTATAGGAGGCTTTAGGTTGTTCATTAAGCATCAAAAGTAAAGGTCTGTGTCACAAAATGTTTCAGCAGTGCACAGAATAAACTCCTTGACTATAACAGGTACCCCATAGGTGGCCTCTTTCATACAAAATTCAGGTCAGTTTTACACAAAATCACAGAGGGAACATGTCAGAGGTCAGAATTGAATTTCCAAGAACTGTAAACAGTCCAGAGGCACACAGGAAGAGTACCCTGAAGGGGAGATCAGCCAAATGTAAACCAGGTATTCATTATTATTATTATTATTATTTTAATAAGCTTTCTGGAACCTTCCTGGTTATGACTTGTTGATTCTATTAAACCTTATCTTATCTGTTAAACATCAGCATGTTGTCAGTATTTTTCCTTTGTGAGCATATTAAGATGTTAGCATTTGCTCAAAGCACTACTGTGTCTAATCGCAGCCTCAAAGAGCTGTTAGCATGGTTGTAAATGTTATTTCTGCAGTCAGATCCTTCTCTGCTTCATTAGCGTCTGCGGCCTTCTCCACAGTCGCGATCGACCAGCTGTGCTATAAAGAACTCTCTGTAGCCTGGAGAGCAGTCGGGCAGACGCAAAAGCCATTTCTTTCTCTACATCCCATGTGTCTTTCACTGTCTTGCTTTTCCTCACACTATCCATTCATTCTTCTGCACCATTGTGGGATCTGTCTCAAGGTTATCCTTTAACTGCAGGTGTGAGTGTGTGTGTGTGTGTGTGTGTGTGTGTGTGTGTGTGTGTGTGTGTGTGTGTGTGTGTGTGTGTGTGTGTGTGTGTGTGTGTGTGTGTGTGTGAAATGCTCAAAGAAGTTGTTGTATTGATTTCAACTGCAGGGCGAAGCTGTCAGCAGCCTTGAGTCCTGCAGAACAGCACAGGGACAGGTGAGTAAAAGGGGATAGATTTCTGGGTTTACACTGTATTTAGTCAGGTTTCTTTTGCAGGTGGGAGTCCAACTTCTTAAACGCCAGTATGGTATTTTAGTTACATCCTACTGTTTAATAAAGTGTGCAAAATAGGTGTTTTTGTAATAACTTACCTCCATTTCTTCATAAAAAACAATAAGCAAAACTTGGAAATCAGAAAGAAAGAAAAGAAAGTTTTTACCAAATTTAAAAGCACACATTTTTAATATGAAATAACTACAATCTGATCCATTGCCATCATTTGTGGTTGAGATGGAGCTGGCATGGATAACAATAACAGTTACACACCAATACAGACACTATTCTTCTCTTCATATATTTGTACTTTTCCTCTCTATTTTTTTCTTAAATCAAAACTATTTTTCTTTAAATACTGTTACAAGATATCCGTTCACATTCACATGCTATAAATTTTTACAGGTATGTGTGTGTGTGGCTTGTTTGCAGTCAACTATTTAGTCACACATACAGTAATTACTTCAAGGCTGCTCAGTGTGCGAGCAACACTTGTCACCAGTCACGCAGTAAAACTATTGGCTTCAGCCACCTCTGGAGGGTTGATTCCAATTAACTCATGTCAGCCACCTGTTCCAACTCAATACTGGAAGCCATGCAAGCTTCTGCTGTAGCTGCTTACAGGCCCATTAGAAAGACCGCCTACAATACAGTAACAGCAAGTACAACCACAGCTGAGATCATTCAAATGAACTCAAGATTAATCAGACCTGTGACATGGAAATGAGAGGATACAGAGAGAGGTTGGAAACAAACAAGAGTTGAGACTTCAAAAGTAACACACAAGGTAGGTAACCAAAACAGAAACATGGGAAACAAGAGATTTTCAGAATAGCTGGGAAAACAATCAGCAATTATGGGAATGGCATAGGAAGTAAAAGTGCAGGACACACAAAGTAATAAAAAAATACCAAAGAAGACAAAGTGATGAAGACACGAATGAGACAGAGAGGCAAAGACTGTGAAACAGTAGGGGCACTAGAGTAATAATAAAATAACAGAGGAGCTAAAACTTAATATAAAGAACTACAATTAAAAGAACTAAATTAAAAGAACTAAAAATCATGAAACTGGGATGTAAATCAAGAACCAGATTCTGGTTTATCCAATCTCTCCAGGTTTATCAGTTCCTCCCATTAGTGTTAGCTTGTTTTTCTACAAACATTGATGTCAAGCTCATGGAGTCATGGCAGTGAAGTATTAGAACACCTGAATTACATTATTACATTATTATTATTATTTTTTTTTACTTTCCCAAAGGAGTTTCCATGATTGGTTCGGTTGGTCTGTTAAAATTTTTATATTTATTTTATTTTTTGGATATTTTATGTTGTATCTTGGTTGATGATTTGATCACCCAGGAACTCATTTAATATATGGTCCTGTGGGAATTCAGGCAGGTTTCAGCCATGGCAGAGGTATGCATTCTACACTATTGTTTCTACTCAGAGATAGATGTCAGCTGTCATTGTTGGCCACAGTGAGCTTCTAAACTACAGTCAACTGTGTCCTGGACGCTATTTGAACACTAAAGAAAAGAAAGTTTCAAGTGAAGTAAACTTTTACTGTGTACATTAAGCTAAGGATCAGGATTTTTCCTCCACCAATTAGGTGATACCTCAAAGAGCTATCAGTGAGAAATCTGACACATCTCAGTACGGTGTGCAGCATGTCCTGAAAAAAAATTGAGGAAACTGGAGAAGTGTGGAACAAAAAAAAGGCAAGTTTTAAAAAAAAGTATCTACAGCAGATGAACAGTATCTGAAAAACCATGTCCTTAAAGAAATCAAGTAAAGCCCTGACACAGGACCTGAGAGATACAAATGAACTGGCAGCAGCTTCATTTTTCAGCATGACAATGCTGAAAAATGCTAAATACCGCCATTGCAGTAAAAGCATACTCATGTAGAAAAATGCACAATGGAACACTATCAGTCATGGACTGGCCTCCACGGAGCTCAGACCCAAACATCATTGAATCAGTGTGGGATCATCTTGACAGAGAACAGAAGCCAACAACCAAAGAAGAACCTGAATGAAGTGTACTTAAATAAATGATCGGAAAGCTTGCCTACACGTCTGTGTTAAAGAACAAAAGTGGTCATTCCAAATATTGACTTTCAAGCTGGTTAGAATTGGAAAAACTCTTTTTTGTATGTTTGCACATTTCAATAAATTATAGTATACACAGGGTATAATAAACCTTTTCTGTATTTTTTTGACAAATGAGACAAAATCTGAATCACTCAGGCACAGGACACCAAACAGACTGCAGTCCAAAGGGATTTGTTTGATGGGGGACAGTTTGCAGAGATGAAGAGCTGAACCTGGAAATTTCTCCAGGTAATTATCATCAAGCAGTCTATAAAATAATAATGCTGTATGCTTCAACCTTTATTAATTCATCTGCTGTAACATACCTCTTCTCTTGAACATATTTTTTCTTTCTACTTCATTATGTAAAATACTGTTAATGATGTATCCTGTAAATAACTGTAATAATTACTTCAAGTCATCAGAATGATTGATGAGTGTCACTCTAATTAAGTGATGAAATAATAAATGCTGGTGGTTATTAAATGCTCTACATTTTTATTGCTTGAATTGGTTTATAACAACTCTTTGAGTAAATAGCACCGTTTAGCAGAATCAAGTAATTAGCTGTTAAATTAATTTACTGCTTCGCCTCACATGAGCTATTTTAGCACTGGGTACAGTACTGTAAGCTGAGCAGTGAACAGTACATGAGAAGGTAGGCTCTTGAATCATAGTGCTGGATAAAAGGAAGATAAATGTTGTAAATACAGTGTCAGTACAAGAAGAGTTTGATATATCAGTAATTAAACTTGCTTTGTGGTTTGGAGTTAGAGGAGAAGATGAATAACACTCGAAGCATCTGAGCCAGACATGGTTAGCCTAACTTACAGCAGGCTAGGCAGAGAAAAGCTACTTTGGCTTGGACTAACAGCTCAGGAGAAAACTTTAATCATCAGAATTGGCACGTTATTATTTTGAACAACACATCGTGGTTTTCTGGGGACTCATTGGTCCTCAGAAAGAGTCTAGGCTAGCATAACAATCTGCTTTCAGTCAACAGCTATAGGATCCCAGAAATTATGGATCACATGATAGCAGACAGCATCTTAGTGTCATGGTGTGCTGTGTGGCAGGCAGGATGTTGGACCCAAAGGCAGGACTCATAAACGGAGCAGTAAACTCAAAACGGCAGCTTTAATGCCGGAAAAGTTCACATCCAAAACTACGCACAAGAAACTCGAACTAAAACACTAGAAAATAAACCAGGAACTGAAGTTGACTTGGAACACAGAGGGAATAAATATATATAGTGAGAGTGCACAAGACAACAAAGGGCAAAGGAAAACACAGGGCTTAAATACACGAGGCAGTAACGAGGGAATGGGAAACAGCAGGAAACACAGCTGGGCCTAATCAGACATAAAGAGCCAAGGGGAAGCAAAAATACATACACTCCACACAGGACAAGGACTATCAAAATAAAACAGGAAACTAGAGACATCCACAAAGACGCTGACTTGACACAGAGACACGACTGACTGGAGAGACAGAGGGAACATGGAGACAAGACGAGAAATGTGGAACTCGGGGAAGGCAAAGAAACGTGAATCTAAAGCCTAAGAACAAAGAATAGAATATAACATAAACATAATAATGAGAATCAAAACTATGAATAACAATAATTAAGGACTATAAATTATTCCACTACCACAAAACACTGGGTAGCAGTCCCAGTGCTGTGACACTTAGCTTTAGTTTTTCTTACCAGCTTGCGCTCCCCCAAAAGCTTGACTTTATACATCTCGAAGGTCTTGACAACGAATGTAAGTAAGTTTATTCATATAGCACTTTTCACACTTTTCACAGGCATAACAGTCACAAAGCACTGAACAACAATTACAACACAATATCAACAAAGACCCATGTTAAAAACAGCAGAAGGCCTGATTAAACAGAAAGGTTTTTTGCTGTTTGTTTTTTTTTAAGACTCCACAGAGTCAGCTAAACTGTTTCAGAGCTTCGGTGCCACAGACTGAAAAGCTTTGTTGTGGGTATTTGTGCATGCAAATGAACTCTGATCTTCTTAAACAGGAAACTCCTACATGTTGCATGATATGTTTAAAGGAGGACTTGGATGTTTTGACAAAGCAAACTAAGAAAGATGAACAGCTATGATAGTTCCAGATGAATCTAAAAATAGCTCCTCCCCTTCACAATTTACTAATTAGTCCTGCATGAGTAAAACTTGTTATAAATGACATTGAAAAGTGGTTTAAGGAAATTATTGAGGCTTTTTTAATACTTTTTATGGGAGATGTTTTAATGGGGCATTATGGGTTTTAAATAAAAATATATCTTCTAAACTGTACGCTATAATACAGAAGGACAATAAAACACATTGTTTTCCATATAATTGGATCGAGATAATGAGGGGACTGCTGAGTGCCCATGCTGTTTAGACTACAGTATCTCCTCAGATCCTTAGAAATAGAATACTAATTATAAACTCCTAAAAAGAAAGAAAAGCGGGGCTGGAATAAAGAGGATTTTGTTGCTACAGAGGTGAAGTAATTTCCTTGAAACCTCCTGGAAGATAAGTGAGTTATCCATCCCTATTTATAGTTTGTCTTTTTTTATTTTTACATAAAGCCCAGCATGTGACGAGCCGATATACGAGCATGTTTTCTCTCTCAGCCGTGCCGCTGACTGTCAAGATGGTTTTTTGCTAATCCATACATCACAGTGGGACACGACGATGGCTGCTAGCATCAGGAGAGGCAAAGACAATCTCCCACTGTCTCTGAAATGACACATGCAAAGTGATGTTGTCGCAAAATTAAAAGACAAATTGTCGGCGCCGTGGCAGGGGCAAGATAAGCCTGCTAAACAAAACAACGGCGGCAACGTGCGCTCGTGATGATGAGCCCTGCAGATAGCAACCGAGGCAGAAGACAAGATGTCTATCAAGCATGGTGTCATAACTGGAGAGCTTTCTGAGCTCTGCTGAAAGGACACTACTGGATGTTTAGTGTGTGATGTGTGTGAAAGGCCTTGTAACCGAGCTAAAACTGGCCTGCTGTTAAGTTTTGGTAATTAATTTTAATTACCGAGCAGACAGACACTTCTGATAGCAGATGGAGGAGTCTGGTGGCCTGACGTGATGTTATTCACTCCACTGACCCGTTCAACTCCTCCACTTCCTCCCTCAAAACCTCCTCCTCCTTCTCCCTGCCCGTCATCTTGCGGGGTCACGGGGTCGTGCTCTGGACCCCTCATCCCTCTGCTGGGTGGGGGTGGGGGGGCAGGTGTGAAACATAAGACGACGCCATTACACTGCAGCGAGGACTCCTCTATGATGTGAAGATATAATCAACCCCTGACAGCTGCTCAGAAAAAGACAAACAGTAGGTTCTTAAATCTTCATTAGTCAACAGTAAATGAGGTTTGTTTTACACTGCAGCATGCACACACCGACAAACAGCCACACACACACATACACACTGAACACACGCATATCCATTACGCCTCAAATAAGAACCATGGTAATGGTGTCTATTGATTTCCTTTCTCCCCTCGACTAGTCAAGCATGTAGAGTTTGGATGCTGGGTAATGAAATTACCTTCACTCTAGAGGATGTCAGGAAAATGTTACAGCTGGAGAGCGGCACCTCAGCGAGCGCGTGCGGTAAACACAGCACCTGTTTGCATCGCCTTAATTCATGGCCAACAGCAGAGCTTCCTGTCTCAATCAACTCTCTTCTCCCCCCCTGCTCCCATCAGGGCAGTAATTCATTTATTATTCATCTCATCAGTAGCACTAAATGATGTAAATGACCTTCTCTGAACTGTATGGGAGTCCATTTGGACACTGTCAGACATCATTAGACATTCAGCGCCCGGCTGCTCGAGAGGGTCAACTCTCTTAGCTCGACACTGACAGATAAAGCGTGACTGGGCTTTGTGCTCATGAATGGAGCTGACCATGGGTGGTGGCAGGTGCGTGTGTGTGTGGGTGTACGTGCATGTGTTTTTCAAACATATTTCTTATCTGTCAGAGGAAAAACAGAAATGACAAAATGCTCTGATGAGTCAGAGCTAAACCTATGACATACGGCTGCAAGCGTCCAGGATGTTTGAGTCATAAGGAAACGTGTGTGTTTGTGTTTTCTGTGTTTGTTCCCCCTGAGCTTGCCGCTCTGAGTCAGTAAACACAATGCCGCCTTTAATTAGCTCTGCTCCTAATTGATTAAAATTCCCCGCGGCGCAATTATGCGATTTCATAGACATGCTTTCCCTTTTCTTTTTCTCCTCCTTTTGACTTAATGCCTTGCTGGATTTTCTTTTATTCCTCGGTTTCTCTGTCTGATTGTAGCATTATTTATGCTCAGACAGGCTGGATGGTCGGGGATGAAGCGCCGTTATTGCTCTCCTGGTCATGGTCCTGGTGCTTCTGCAGCATAACCAAAGTGACAGGTCTTCTGTTTGTGTGTGTTAACCTGCAGCTGGTAGTCACACTGCTCTCTGTCAGCACTTTCACACATGCATCCAGTGACGTTAAAGGAATAAATGGTCCAGATAGTTTCATGTGAATATTTGTGGTTTAATGCTTTAAAGGTAAATGTTTTACTAGGAATAACTGAGAAAGTTGAGGAGAGTGAAGATGACTTTATTTACTTTATTTACTACTTGCTATTTTGCTAATATTGTTTACATTTACAAAAAAGCTTGTCATAAGAAAATGCATTTAGTTTTGTTCGTGAATTGTCAATTTTTTTCACTTCAGTTATCTGCATGCCAGGCAGATAGAAATAAACAAATGTCTTTTTTAATGCTCACATGTGCTACAAGCTAACTTTGGTTTGTAGACAATGGTGGAGGGGTTTACAAGTTTTGAAGGGTGGACAATGGTAAAGAGAAACTTTACCACTTTACCTGGTAAACTGCATCAGCAACAGAAACAAATGTGTTACACTGTTAAGAACTCTTCGGAAGCATCTGTGTGGACAGCTTGTTGACACCATGAACCCAGAGTGATGTGAAAATTGAGTGAATGACGACCCCCAGCCCAGCAGCCAGACCCTGAGCTTCAACAGGAAACAAAGGCAGCGATCGTTGCAGCGTTGTAACAATCACGTTAAAGTTTCTTTGAACTGCTTTTCAATTTTGCTTTGTGTTCTTACTTACATTGAAAGAAAGCTATATCCGTGCCTTCTTTAGCACAAGCATGTGTGTTAGCACATGGGACTATAGCATAGGGTTTATACTGATAACTGATAATTACGTAGCATAACAATTTCAGCTCATGTTACAGAGTAATGTGAGTAACTGTTTTAACCTTAACCATGTTATTTTATCGCCTAAAGCCCCAGACACACAGGCCTATAAGACCGGACGACAGCCATCTGGGAACCCCAGTTGTTCGGGAAAGTGTGTATTCTACTATAGCAATATATTGCTTGCTATAGTCAAGCAATATATTTTGGTTTGATTTTGTCTTTATGACTGTGATAAAGTTGAATTATATAACCAAATGCACCAACCAGGAGTGCTTCAAGGCCCTTAAGTGATTAATCTGTGAGACTACAAAGACGCACAGCGAATTCCAGGGGCACGATCAAGGATGCTGAAGTTCAGACAAGTTTGATTTTTGTTTCTTCAAGGATACAGAAGCACTGATGTTAAATGGCTCCTCTGAAAGGATGTGTTCAGGCTCCCGCAGCTGAAATCAGTCAGTGAAATTAGTCAATTCCAAAACAAAAGACTCCACTTGGTTAAAAGATTAGCTTGTGAGGTGTATCTAATATTTATTTATTTTTTTCCTGTAAGGTTCAGCTTTTTTGAACTTTAATCTGTGACCGACTGCAAGCCATGTTTATAGCGTTGACCTTTGATTGAACAGAGATGTTGGTGGCCCAACACTAAGGTATTGCATCTTATTAGCAGCTTGCTCACTGGCAGTCTGACACCACATCTGATTCATAAATGTCACCAGTGAACTTAGCTTGAGTGGAGCTCGGATGAGCAGCGTTACTGCCCAGTGCACTGACTGCAGGCTGCCAGTGCCAATACCACACGCCGACAAGGCGCTCGTGCCTCATCTGTGTTAGCTTTACCCCATTTGCACCTTGCATGTGTGTGTATAATCATGTGTGTTAAACAGGCATCTCATCACGATTCAGTGAGGTATACGCATGTGCCCAGCAGCACCACAGCTCACCACGCTGGCATTATTGGGAGGGAAAATGCGCGTGATGAGAAGCCATTCCACTCCATTGAAATAACACTCAGGCAAATTACTCTTTGAACTTGACTACAGGCTACACAGCCTCATCACAGAGTCATTGCAGCCAGAATGGCAGAGTAGCAATAAAACATCCTCACACACACACACACACACACACACACACACACACACACACACACACACACACACACACACACACACACACACACACACACACACACACACACACGTCTAGACAACTCATGAATAACAATGAGGAGCAGGACACAATCATTGTGACACAGTCTTAAACAAGGGGGAAGGGAAGGAAGGTCATTATGTGACTTCTTCATTTGTCTTCTCAGCTCCTCACATGTGTACACAGATAATTAAGAGAGTCAGCACACTATTGGCTGAATGTAAAGGTCAAGAGATCACAGCCGATGGTGCACCTGATCTTCTGGGATAAAGCAGCTCAGACTAATACCTGGGTTTGTTTTTATCCTCTCTCTTTCAAAGGTAACATAACTGGTTAGATAAATATGGCACTGGTAAACAGTAGTGGGGGATATAAACAACATGTTATTAGGGGTTTTATGTATTTTTATATAATCTGGTAACTTATTCCATTAATATTTCTTTGGCTTTGTGTTGACATTCAGCTCCACGGTTATCTCCATACTTCAAATCTCAAACCTGAAGCATCATTACAATCTGAAGTGGTTCCCCTTTCATTGTTCAAACTCAGTGCCGGGACAACAATGATGTTCTCATAAGGTAAAGCACTATGTTTTTTAGACTAAGTGTTAAAACTTGGGTTCTTTATTCATCATGTCAGCCTGACATTTCTGCTGTGACATTCACATCGTAGGGTCAGATTTTGGTGTAAATAACATGAAGGCATGAATCCATCCTGCCCTGTGTTGTATTCTTGCTACACCTTTGGGCCCTTACTACCAACTGAGCATCATTTAAAGATCACAGCCTGTTTGAGTACCATTTCTGACCATCTGTCCCTTTATGACCACAGTGTACCCATCTTCTGATGGCTGCTTCAAGCAGGATAATGCACCATGTCACAAAGCTCAGATCATCTAATTTCTTGAACATGGCAATGAGAGTCACCAGACCTCAACCCAATAAGAGATGGAGATTCACAACTGTTTGATATCATCTTATCAATATGGCTCAAAATCTCTGAGTAATGTTTCCAGCACTTTGTTGACATGAAGAATTAAGGCAGTTCTGGAGCCTAAAGTGGTCCAATCAGGTACTAGCAATGAGTACCTAATAAAGGGCCTAGTTAGTGTATAGTTCTTATTTTGTGTGTGGCTTTGACATCTACATTTGTCATTGGTGAATACATGAATCTCTGCCTATCAGGACATAGAGTTGGGAGGGACACTCCCCTTTATTTGCTTATTCTATTTCTGTTGTCAAAAAACAAACAGGTTGCAAAAGTCTAAAGTCACTCCAGGTTCCCGTCACCCATTTGTGCCATAAATATGGCAGAGATTAGTGAGAAATAATCCAGACAATGACCAAAAATCCTCTGATGTGCTGCAAATATCTATGATGATTAATGAGATGGTGTGATCGGCAGCACAGCACAATAGTCTAGTGATGACTCAGGGGAAATTAAAGTGGTCTCTGACAACTGAGTTCACTGACCACCCCTCCTGTAAAGCTTTATTAACAGGCTTTTGGAGCGGCTGCAAAACAAAGCATTCCTTCCACACAAAGACAGCAAGCTCGGAAACTCATTTTAAAAGCCGCCTTTTGATTTTCTACTATAAATGTTGTTTTTGTCAGCGCTCATTCCAGGGGAGTCGTTCCACACACTTAGCTACTGAGATGGTTTCTGTTTTCTGTTCTGTGAGAAGACGTGCAGATCGTAATGATAGCGGCTTCAAGTACAGTTTCTGCCCTGCATGACCTTGTTTTAGGTCAGACATAGGGGGTTGCTAATCTCTTTATCAATCTCCATGCAGAAACACAGCTGGGCCAGTCGTATCCCAGCATGCCTCAGTTCACATCTTGCTGGCCAAAACCAACTGATTCTGCATGTAGTCAGGAATAACTCAGGCACAGCTTGACATTTGGCTTAGGGAGAAAAGATATTGGATTTATAATTGAATTAGTATGAGGACAAAATAAGTTTCAGGGAACTATTTTGCTGAAACATAATGAGTTAGTGCACAGCGGCCCCTCCCACGCCATTTTTCATTTTAGATTAAAAAAAAAATCACGTTATCCAGTCTTGTTTGTGCATGTCCTCCTTTTTTTATTTATTGCATATCTTTGTGAAATCACGGGTGTTAATCTGCATCTGTAAAAGCACGCAGCTATCACTGCTAACACTTCATCTAAAAGCTGGTTGCTGTTGTGATCAGAGGTTTCTGCTGGTTATCTAAGTTCTTAATGTCAAAGTGGAAATTATGGACTTGGCTTTTTTCACAAGTACCTTGACAACTAGCAAAAAGAGTTTTCTCCCATAGACTGAATATAAAAGATGGGCACAGCCACTGTGAATTTAGGTCATCGTCATCACCCTGTATGTACAGTATGCATAACTGTTTGCTGCTGTTTTTTGGAACAATGTATCAGCATGGTCACATATTTCACAGAGGGAACTGGGCCTCTTATTACAATAAGAGAACTTGTGAAGTCTGAAGTCTACAATCAATTAAAGCTCTGTTTTGTTTTTTTTAGTTTGTTATAAATGCTATAACTGCTATTAATGATACTTAAAATATGAGTTTTCATACCAAAAGGTTATTTTTTATATCATAAAATGTTATCATAAAACTTGTTTTACAATTCTTCAGCTGATACAATTGTTCCTTCAAGTAGAAAAGATGTTTGTCTTTTCAGATGAGTCATTTGGCTCAAAGTTTTTACTTTTCTGTGTGCAAAAAACAAGGCCATGAAGTTCTGAATGTTTTATAGGTACATTAACTGTAACTATATGCACACAGGGGGTGGTGTGGGGCTGGACAGCGTCAACATGTTAACGAGCTAACCGTGCTAATGCGTTGACACCATGCAGCCCCACACACGGATGATCCGCGCTAACTCGCTAATGGAGATTTGCCGCGTTACGTGGTTATGACGTTAACGTCATTTTAACGAGATTAACGCTGACAGCACTAATTAAAACCTTTTTTGTTTATGTGACATAAGCCCGAACTAGCTTCAATTTGTGTCAAGATAGTCACTTAAGTAAGATCAGAAGGACTACTAACTTTTTCAGAAAAATAAAATACTGTAAAACTACTTTGCACATGTGGAACATTTTTGCTGCTAAGTTTTTGTATTGCATCAAAACATTATAAAGCAGCACTAAAATCTGGTATTCTATGTAGGAATAGGCCAGAACCCCATATTCAAAACTGGATGTGGCATCAATGTGGTCACCATCTCTTTTTTTGGCGCTGGGAGTGCCCATATGTTGACAAGAGGCTGAAGTGCTAAGTTAACAGCAAATGCTAGCAAGGTTGGTACAATCTGCAGACTGTAGAGGTGTAATTTCTATGGCTATACTGGTTACAGATGCAGACTTTCAAGTGCTGTTAGTACAATTAACTGCACTGCAAGCTGTATCATTTTCTAGACATTTGCGTTAATAATGATCTAGTTCAGTAATTTGAATTAGGAGAGGTGAGGCCTACCAGACACTGCTAGCAACTGCGGTAGTCAGTGTTGACACCTAGCTGTTAAACTGACCATGCCACCAATACTTCATAACTTTATCACCAACTTTTAATTTGTTAGAGATGTAAAATATTTCACTCAGGTATCGAGAACAAAACTAAATGAGCTAATATAAAAACAATTTAAGATATCTAGGAATAAAGGTATGTCTGATACCGACTCCTGACTTTTAGTAGGAAAATCTAAACTCTATAAAGATGCAAATGTTATTCTTGTGAAAAGCTGGACTCAAGGCATCTTCTACATCACTGAAAACTTTTGCAGTGTCTGCAATAACTCTGACGATAAATCGTTTTTCCCAGTGAAGCTCCATCACTCATGTAAAATTTCTATAAGCAAAGCACAGTTTGAATGAGCCTAGTGCAAGAACTTAGTGAAATTATTTTCACCCTCTTAAAGTTTTAATTCCCAATGAAAAGGTGAAATGAACCAAAGAGTCCAGCTTCTCTTAAAGAGTATTAAAGTCATTTGGTGCTTTTTCGGTCTTGGCATTTTATGTGTCAGCAGATGGCGGGTCCTGAGGGAGCGCAGCATGCGCCTCTGAACGACCTGTAGCATTTCCTAACAGCTTCATTTAGTTCCAAGCATGGTGTCTGGCTGGGTGCCTTAACCTGGCTGGGCCCTTACGGGCTGCCAAGCACCACAGCACCAGCCTTATTATTCCCCTCTTGCTCTCACTGTGTAATTTGATCAAGTTATTCATAATATTTCAGCTGACGCCTCTCCCCAGAGTTAGCGTGACATTGCTATTTGCAGAGTATAAATGCATTATAGGATGGCCCACTGCTAGGAAATTGAGCATTAATATTTGCTCTTGATGTGATGTATATAAACAGACAGATTTGCAGGCTCTTGGCTTCTCTATTGACAACCCATGGGGGGCAAGGTGGCTGAATATTCGGAGCCGATTTGAGAGACGGGAGATAGGATAATAATAATAATAATAACAATTCATGTTTGTGTTTTTATCTGCTGGGAAGGAAGCCTGCTGCTTCCCGTCTCGGCAGTTTGCTTCTAGGTGAGGTGGTTGGCAGCTATCAGCGGGGTCCCAGTGGCACATCAGTCGTCACATTGGGCTAATTTCACTCAGAAAGCATGCAGATAAAGCCGGAGAGGGAAAATGCAGATGAAAGCTGCAGAAAAAGGATGGGCCGCTGGGGCCGTCCCTGGAATTCAGTCGGGCCTGGTTAAAATCGATGCAGCCATTTTCTTCAGAACACCAAACCCTACGAGGCAGTGAAAGCGTTTTTTCTGAGGGGGAGAATCCCTCTTTCAAGGTTTGCAATCTCTCTGTGAATCCATTCAAATACAAGAATAAAAGACAAAATATGCCACCCACCCTCCCCGATGCATAAACGGACTCATATGGAATAGAAATCATTCAGTCCTTGGGGCCTACACAGCAGTAGTGTTCGCCACAATCTACATTTTCCATTTAACAATGCTTCATGCAGCATAGTCACACATACATGTTGACCTTGCAGTGCAAATATGTTTGACCCTAAGGTCCAATAAAGAGATGAAGTAATGTGTGTTGGACTGCACTGTAACATAAAGGCTAAAACCAGCCTGAACCCTCCTATCATCATGAAGTATAAAGAGTGAAAACAGACAACAGGTGCGTAATGCTGCTGTCAGTTTAGGCCTCAGATTATAGAGAATTGACTCAGACTTGAATTTTTATTTTATTTTTGTGTTCACAAACAATCAGTACTCTTTTTCTGTCCAACAACTTCTTTATCTGGGTTTGAAAAGATAAAGGTTTGAAAAGATCCTTTATCTTTTCAAACCCAGAAACCTGTACTGATCAGCTGTTAAAGTTAAAGCTTCTATAGTTATTGTAGTTAACTAAGCCTAAAGTAAAAACTAACACTAGGAGGTGGACAAAAAAGGTTTAGAAATTAAAATAAAAGCTAAAGTTAGGGGTTTAAATACTTTAAATGAACAAACACTGCTCAATGCACTTATTAAATAAACATCAAAAGTAATGAAAAGTACTTTGGATGGTATGACCGGTTGATTATAGTATGTTTTTAAACACTTCCAAAACGTAGCTGTTCACAGGCTTTGTGTAATATTTTGGACATGTCACGTTGCTCAGACAACTTTATATCTTCATGTAAGGATGATTACAATTTAAAAAGAGCCAGATTTAAGAGATTTGACAGAGCAATCCGCACGGACCCATTACAGTGGATGATTACTAACACGTGATGGTTGGTAAAAACTCATTTTCAAAACCTCTGTCATTTTCTTTTTCTTTTGCGATTTGAGCACGCAGAAGGGTCTGGCTCACAGAGGGCTCGATGTGTCACGGCGATGGGATGTTCCTCCCCCCTAAAATTTATTAAAACCCGTCTCATGCCAAAAGAAAATTGTCACAAGCTGAACAGGCAATGAAGCAACAGATTATGCAGAGAGACCCTCCATGATCCAGGCCCTTCTGCATAACTGTGGGTTTTTAGCGAAACTCATTACAACTTCTCACTGAATAATATTGTTTTACTTCATATTTCTGATCTGAGATTTCACAGGGAGCTTAGTGAGGTAGCTGCTACAGACTTCATATCCTGTGTAGGTCATCACCTGCTGTGCTGACATATGAAGACACTTGTTCGTGTGTCTTTACTTGCCTTGGTTTAAATCCTTACTTTTCCCTTTTAAACTATATGAAGACATATTATATTTACCCGGATACATGACATTTAAAATGGCATTTCCCACCAAATTTCCTAAAACCTTCAGGATTAGAAGAGCAGTAAAAAAGAAGTGTGGTTCACTGTAGTCTGGCTTTGCTGTAGAGACCAGGTCAGAGTCATAGATTTTCCTTGTCCCAAATGTCTTCAGGATTTTATTATTGTGTTACAGGTAATAGTACACATCAAAACTTCCTTTTTGCAACATTAACTTCTCAGCATCCTTCCTCTTTTCCCCTCTGTAAGAGATTAAAAGGTCTGAAGCATTTATTTTCTTTGGACACTTGTGGTGAAATTACAGACAGTGTAATTTACAGAGTGATAAACCCATGCAGAAACCATAAAACACAACCTTAGCAGGACATGTCCTCCGAGGTTTAAAAGAGACATAAAGTATTATTAAAAACAACAACAACAGGTTGACCAGGGGGAACCGTTGCTCCTCAGAAATATCTCTTTCTCTCTCTCTCTCTCTCTCTCACACACACACACACACACACACACACACACACACACACACACACACACACACACACACACACACACACACACACACACACACACACACACACAGAACAATGCTTCAGGAATAACCCTGTAATTAAAACTGAAGTTAAAGTATTGAGTCTGCAGAAGGTCAGAAACAGACGAGCCTTGCACGCAGTCCAAGATTTGGTTTGGCTTGATATTTCTGTCCATAGAGACCCCAGAAAACACTGCTGTGATGTCAGCTGTTGACTCACCTTTCCTCAAAGTCTAGTCTTGGTTGAAAAACTGTTCTAAAATGAAAGTTGTGCTGAAGACAAAGACATAACTTCAGCGCCTGCTGGACATCCTTCTTGAACCTCACCCTTGTTGGACCTTTTAGTAAGCCAAAGTTTGGTCCAGTAGTAGTTTCAAAGTATTCTTTTAACAAACAAAAACAATCGAGAGTCCAAACACGTAAGTTCACTATGCAACAAAGGAGGTGCTACATAGATGTGGTGTGATTGTTTGATCGCAACTATTTAAAATCTTTTGTTTACGAGAGGCAGCCAATCACAAGAAAGGTGGATTAAAGTTGGCCTTCAGAGGAGAGGGGTTAAACCTGGGTTAGAGACAGGATGAACAGCACTAAGACCCAGTATAGGATAACAAGGAGTGTTTTGAATTGTGAATCACGCAAAGAGCTTTAAATACGAGAAAAATTAGCAAAAACATCTGCTTTAAGAGCCTAAAGGCTCTTTCCATGCTTTGGTGATCATGATGAGTGAGTAGATAAATGAAGTAATATTGCTTTTAATAGATGAATGACTGTAATAATGTCAAAAACCATTTAAATATGTTTCTTGTGGTTGTTCAGCTCTGGATGGAGGATTTTGCCAGTGCTTTTTCTTTCTTGTCCCCATCACTTTAATGAAAGTGAAAAATGTCAGAAAAATAATATGGTATTTTCTGGAGCTTTTTTTTTTGCTTGATTGACAGGTGTAATAGGCTTTAACTCTCAGCTGTGGTGGTTTCCACAGTTACATCAATTTATCTCGTCTTCCATCTCTTTTCCACTGCTTATTCACGTCTGGGTCACAGTGGTAGCAGACTTAGAAAAGTAGACCAGTTCGCCTTTCGCACCTCCTGGGTCATCTAAAGAATAATACCAACAGTGTGCTCTGGGATCTGCTCTGGGGTCTCCTCCCAGTTGGATGAGCCTGGAATGACTGCAGGCAGACATCCGATTAACATGTCAACATGACCTTTACAAACTCCTTTAGCTGTCTCAACTCATCCTCTTGTCCCTAAAGAACAATGCAGAAAGATGTTTTTCCACTTTGATTCCGTCTGATGTGACGGGGTTATGCACTGAGCCCCGCATGACCCCGAGATCCCTCGTGTTTGTTTATGTTTTGAATTGGGCTAGACGATAACATCGTGAAACCATTTCTTCAATAACATTGACAGAGCGGATAGTTTATATGGGTCTTCCATCTGAAAACATAGGTGTACAGAAAAAAGGGATGCAAGATGTTTATGAAAAGTCTCAACAGCCCATATACACAGCCAGTCTTTTCTCTGTATCAGTTTAGTTGTCTATATTCTTATACATCCACCTCCAGCTCTTGGTGAGGGATACTGCGGTATTCCTAAGCTGGCACAGAGACATACTCTTTCCAGTGTGTCCTAGGTGTGCCCCTTGATCTCTCCAGGATGGACATGCACACAAAACTTCAGCTCACCAGGGGCCTTGGAGGTATCCTGGACAGATGCAAGAACTGCGCCATTTAGTTTGCTCTTTCAAATGTAGAGAAGCAGCAGCTCTACTCTGAGCCCCTCCATAACGACCGAGCTTACATTTTGGGGTTACCGAGATACCCTAACTGCCATTATCACAGCCGTGCCATTATCCGATGCAGTTCAGTTTTATTCATTCGCGTTTATTCATGTTGCTTTACATTGTAAAGTTGCTATGTGGGTTCATTTTTCAGGACCAGGGAGGAGGACCAGGATTTATCTGGTTAAACACAGGTACGGCACATTCATCAAACACTTTTTGTTATATCCAATTTGGAAGCTTTATTGTTGATCACTTTTCAAACAAGTTCAGGAACACCAGTTATAATGCAAAACATACAGATTAGAATTTACACTGCAAGTAAAATACAAATCATCTCAGATTCTCTGTTTGTGATGCTCAAAAGAATAGAAGTACCCAGCTGGGTGTAAGTAAAGTAAACTTGGAGGATGAAAGTAAGTTTTATTAGTCTAACCCACAGAACAGGAATACTGTGTGAGCTATGGAGAGTAGGCAGCTACTTAAGTTCTTCAGGTCTATTCTTCTTGACACAGAAAGTCAGAAAGCCGTTCACAGGTAAGTACTTATTTTATGGGAAATTCCCAATCCAGACTCCAACAGGTTCTTTTCACCAGGGCTCACCAGGAGGGACAGTGATCTGCTTGAGAATGATGAAATGGTCCTGTCCTTGATTCAACTGCAGTTAATCAGGAAATGGAGAACAGGTATGCTGAGAAGCCCAGCCACGGCTCCAGGCTGGGATTCCTGGAGAGGGAATACTTTACCACAGTGATGACAGAGAGATGGCTGTAACTGCCAGCCTATGTCACAGCTTTGGTTTTAATTGATGTGTTAATCCTGTCTCGTATTTCCTTAGCTTTATGTTAACCTAAAATAAAAAAAAATACTCATCTTGTCCACATTCCCCCTGTAGCCATCAGATCCAATCAACAGATTTCCTCCTCTAGCAGCACCTTAGGACCAGATCATTTTTAAATTCTGTCACATTTAACAGCAGTAAACCAGAACTAAGGTCAGAGGCATAATGCCACTATCATTCCTAGCACCAAACTACCTGTGGACGTCCCAATCCTTACCCTGGCAATTTATTATTTCAGTAGCCCTCATTGTGTGACTGCTCTAACTGTCCCATACCACACCCCAAGATCAAGCATCACACACAAAAAGATGGGCACATTTATGAGCTGCAGCTCTTAGTTGGAGTAAGAAATGAGGTGATCAGAGGCACCAAGAAAGACAGGAGGAGAAACAGATATTAAATGTTTGAAAGAGCAATGCGGCAAGAGTGTTGATGAGAGGCTGTAATTGTGTAGGAGGGAACGCTAAGAGGCAGGATGGAAAGAGGAATGGGCAGAAGGAAAGAAAAGAGGCAAAGAAAACACATTAGGACAGAAATTACAGAGATGGAGGGATGGGGGCCAGAACAGGAAGAGTCAAGCAGAGAGCATAATTTGCGAGACGGAAATGGACCACGGACCACTGTGGCGCTTAATTCCCTGGTTTTACATCACAGAGAGCTCTCATGGGGATCGCACGTGTGCAGCTAGTGCACTACTTTGTATTAGTTTAGAGTTTAAAAGGCATATTGAGCTGGTTAAGACACAGAAAAGTCATGATATGTTGTTGTCAAATTGTGTAATCTTGAGACGTGCAGTGGTAGTTTTCACTTCCTGGATGTCCCTACTGGTTGCAAAATTACCTTCAATTACAGTGAGCTGACCAGCAGGCCTTGAAGTAATTGGCACATGGCAATGCTTTCAACAACTCTTCTTTATTAAATCGAACGCTAAATTGGCTTTTGCCATTAAGCCGGTGAAGCAACACTGCCTCTCCCTATCAATGCTAATGGCACTGTTGCTCATTGCTTTGACGGATCTGCCCATAAATGCGGTGTGAGGTCTTGAGCTCTCATTTCATGGCCCAGGCTTGCAGAGTTGTGTAGGATCTAATGGGTCAAAGTGAAGGGTTGTTTAAGTGTTGTTGCTTCTCATCAGATGCCAGCTGCATCTCTAACAATGCCCCTAATATGTCCCACTTGCCTTTCGGCTGCGTTGTTTTGTTGAGTTTCCATAAACAAGCTAAAGTGAAGTCGGGGAGGTTAAAGTCTGCTATTGCTGATGTTACCCAGCAAGGGAGACATTCTCTGCATGGGAGGCTTGGCCTTTGCCGTGATGCCTGGGAATTCTTCATATTACAGAAGTCTCAGCAACACAATTTGCACAGGTGATGAGTTATGTCTGCTACATCCTGCAGCATTTTTGGAGTGGCCTGTTTGCTATAAAGGGCAACCTTGTCAAGCTGTTTTTGTTTGGAAGACTGTGAATCTCTCTCTGGAGGAACCACATTCACAAAAGTGATATATTCAGGTTAATTTAAGGGAAACATACATCTGCGGAAACGTTTTTGAGAAGAACTCAAGAGAAACAGACCAAACAAAAAGTTTCTGCACAGTTTGATCAGTGGTGGTCAGTATTAAAGGCGATTGAAAGTTATTAAAGTACCAGAAAGTTAAAAGAGGTAGCACTTGCACAAAAGTTGAAAATGAAATTACAAATCAAACATACCAAAGTTTTGGCCTTGTGACCTTCATAAGCACATAAAAGAAAAAAAAGCAGCTGTCATTTATATGCAAAAGTTTGGCATGTGACTGCCTTAGATAGCTATATGTTACTTCCTGATCTCATAAACTGTACATGTGCAAAAGTCTTTTCAAAAAGTGGCCTTTCACAGTCACTCTCCAGACTTTCTAAAGTTTTGGGCAGCATTTCAACTAGTACTGTTGTGAATCTTGACAAAACTTTAATTTTGAAATAGAAAAGTACCATCAGTGTTTGATCCACCATGCAATATCTTCTTTCACTAGCTGGGCCCATGTCCTCATTTTAGGTTTGACAGCATTTTAGTAGGTAAAAGTGAATCCTTTGACATGAATTGAGCTGCGGTTTGGGGAAGGTCTCGAAGGAGACTGGCGATGGCTCCCGGGCCTGGCAGATCCCCATGTACTAAATAGAAATGAAGAAGTTAAAGAATTGAGAACAAGGAGGGAGGGAAGGTGGGGCACGTAAACGAGAATGAACAGCTTGCAGAACTGGGGGAACCTATATAGATGACAGCCGGAAGGAGCGTGTTTGGAGGTGTGGTCCCACTCCTGAAATTCCGATACATAATCTCCAAGGAAAGCATCTGACTGTCAGCAGCTTAATTTTTTCACAATGACAATGATAGTTAGCACACTACCAGTGTGGTCAAAGCATACCTGGATAGAAAAACACACAATGGAACACAACCGGACATGGATTGGGCTTCCCGGAGCCTGGATCTCAACATTATTGAAGCAGTGTGGGATCATCTTGAAAGAGAACAGAAGAAAAGGCGGCCAACATCCAGAGAAGAGCTTTGGATGTCCCTCAAGAAGCCTGCAGAACTCTTCCTGAGGACTACTTCATAAGTTTTTATTCAGTCGGTGTGTAGAGTCTTGTTTTCACAGTCAGATCTGAACTCTCCTCAAGTCGTCATTCAAACCACCAAGATGGTAACTCCTTGAGAGCTTGAGCTTGAGACTTCATAATGGGACTTTACTCACCAATGGGTGACGTCATGGTGGTTAAATGCATCTTTTAAAATGTCTAATATGACTTTTTCATATCGTAATCAGTTATGAGTGGAAACTGATTTTCTTTTGCAAACATGCAATTCAAACTTTAGTATATTTGATAAAATTAAGTGTAGAGCAGTCAACTTGTTTCGTATTGTATAAAATTATTGATGGGACTGATGAAGCCATCAAAACTCTGAAAACAACATCCTCTCAAGACAGCAACAATATTACCTCTCACCAAGTCTAGTAATTTGAATTTGGTCAGCTGAGTGCAAATAGCTTAGTTCAATAGCAGGTATGAAGAAATATTATTAAAATTTCTCATTAAATCCGTATTACTCCATATTAATTCATGTTTCTTTAAAAGCGATCATCTCCTTAGTTTTCTCCTGATCACAGCGGCAGGAAATGACATGTCACTTTCTTACTCCCTCAGTTTCCCCCTGAGCTACATTAAAGTTTCATCACATGTAATAAGTAGTGATTTCAAAGCATAATGTCAGGGCAAAGGGTGACGGGTTTGTGCTGAAGCAGCTCGCCTCTCAGATCACCGGACTTTACAGTTGCTTAGTGATCCCACTTGATCTCATTTGACTCTGTCCAGGGTGCAACAGGAATAACAGCAGTAAAGAGAAGAAGAAAAGAAATCAACAATCAGGGGCCAGAAGTGAAATACATTCATGTGTGATGCTGGGCAGTGTATATCTGGACAAGAACCAACCTGGACTCACTGGATCAAGCTATGGCAGGCAATTTTAGGGCAAAGGCTCTGATTGATGGAGTTCAGTCTCGCTTTTGGCACATTATCTATCTTACATCAAACCATATAGCTGCATTTGCAGTTTCTTGAACTTTGTGTGTCTGTCACCAGCTGTATCTGGACCACATGTTGACTATTAAATTGATCTGCACAGGCATCACGCTGCAGTTGTCAGTTATACTTTTTCTTTTTCTCTGTGCATATGAACAGGAGTCACACCGAGTACCCTGACTTACAATGCATGAGGGCCATGCTCTTGGATCTTTTGACCCAGTGTTTTTTTCTCTGAGTTGCCAACTTTCTAGTATTTTCTGTTGATTCTAACTTTGACTTTCATGAGTCATTCCTGAACTTTTGTTTTACTACTTTTGTAGGTTGACTTTTGTTATTTGTTCAACTAGTTTCGCTGTCTAGTTTCTGTTAATATTGTTTATATCTATCTATCTATCTATATTCCTTGTTTCTGTTAGTCTGCCTATCCTGGGTCTTGTTGACAAGTCTCCATCTCTGTGTGTTTAGCTTTCCTTCTGTTGCCTTGCTACCTTGATTTAGTTTAGGTGTGCTTAGTTCCCCAGCTGTGTCTATTTCTACATTTAAAGCCTCAGTTTGGCTCTGTTCACTGTCATATTGTACTGTTGCCATCCCTCTGTGAGCTTTACCTTATCAGTCTTCTGTTTGAATTGATGGACTATGTTTATGCTTTTTAAAAAATTCTTTAAATTCTGTCAGACATCCATAAAATCAAGATGACATTAGCGAAAATGAAACAACCAGTGGGTTGCTATGTTCACCTTTTAGAAGCTCATTGGGTTATGCATGTCATACCTATATATCAGATGAACAAAGCTAAGCAGAGAAATGGTAAATGGTAAATGGCCTGTATTTGTATAGCGCTTTTACTAGCCCCGCCTAAGGACCCCAAAGCGCTTTACATACCCAGTCATCCACCCATTCACACACACATTCACACACTGGTGGAGGCAAGCTACAGTTGTAGCCACAGCTGCCCTGGGGCAGACTGACAGAAGCGAGGCTGCCATATCGCGCCATCGGCCCTTCTGGCCAACACCAGTAGGCGGTAGGTGAAGTGTCTTGCCCAAGGACACAACGACCAAGACTGAGAAAGCGCAAACAAACCCATTTACAACAACAGATGCTGATTACACTATTGTGATAGCATTAAGATCCTCCTGATCTACAGCTGCACTGCCTGGACAGCAGTTGCAGAGCAGAAGACTTGAGCGACCTGCATACGGTGGTGAATGGAGTTGTGTCATCAGAACCAAACTACCAGCCCTGACCGGTGTACACTAGATACCTACATAGGAAAGTCAAGTAAGTGGTACAACCCACCCATGAGACTTTTGTATCCCCCTCTTGCCTCTGGAAGAAGATTTAGGGCTATAAAATGCATAACAAAAACAGATCTTATCCAACACCTTTGATAAAAACGATATGGAAGCCCATTCTCATGTCAAAAAGGGCCATTTTTGTATAAACTGCTGGCATGGGTCACGTATGCACAAGCTATCATTTAAGACATAGTATTAGCAGTCAGTCTTGGGTTATGGTATCTTTAATTTCTAACTTGTCATTTATGAAGTTTATTGTTGTGAGGGGGCATGTTTTAACCTAAACGACAACCTCTTTGTAACACCAACCAAGTAATTTTTTCAGTGACTAAACATAACCAATGAGTGAAACAACAGTCTGGATAGGATACAAACTGTGGTCACCTGCTACCACTACAACCACTCATCCTGAATCCTAATGTGTACTTGAGCAAAGGACACAAAACTAGCATTATATTATGGCCAGAGATGAGAATGCATTGACTCTACAACCATACAAGAAGTTCCTTTTTTCTTTTTTTACTTAAGCAAATCAGTGTTTTGAGCCACCAGTTTTTCATATGGAGTACAGTGCAATTCTTGAGATCTGGGTGTTTGATTGGCTAAAACTTGAAATTACTAGGTAGTAAGAAAAAAATTGCTTAAACTGAAACCGAACTGATGATGACCCGAATGCTAATATTGCTGCAGTTGTTTTATCATAAGCCAAAGTACTTGATGTCATAAATATAAATGTTACCCAAATCAAATGGATGCTGAAACTATAAATCTACACCTGATAGTGGAGCTGGAGGAAAAACTCAAGCATCACTGTAGTCACAAGGATGCTTTCTCTGGTGAGCATGTCTGTGCTGAATTTTGTGCCACTACATTAAGCAGATGTTGGGATATTACACAATATAGGTAAAACCTATGCCTAGCTGTTGGTATTAAAAGAAATTTAGAACTTCACTTAAGTCTGCAGGGTTGTCTGTATGGGCATTATGGATTTTCAAAAAATATGTCAGCAACAACTTTATTTTTTTTGAGCTAGTGGGACTTAAGGACTTCTGTGGATGACCAAATTAGTATTATTCATTCTGTTGGTACCATTAAAGTCTGTAAAAAAGGAAAGTGGTGAATATATTGGCAAAAGACCCCAGAAACTGCGTAAAATCAAAGATAGCATGGGATATTTTTGTTGCTCACTGACTGGAACCCTGAGCCACTATTGGCTGAAAATATACTGTGAATTACGATACTAGTTTTAAGATCTTCTGAGAACACTTAAAATTTGCAATTGGGTCAGAATTTTAACACTGTTACAAACAACAGAGAGACCGAAATAGACTGAACTTTTTGAATCTGTTTATCCTCTCAGCAGAATTACTACTTGCAAGGAAGGAGATCTCTACCTGCTGCATAATTTTGGAGGAGGAAGATGAAAATAAAAAAAAATACAAGACTTGAAGTCATACAGCTTCTGTTTATTAACTTAAAAAAATCTGTCAGAAAGCCTTAAAGGCACCACGTTAGCTGAGGTGATGTGAATTTCTAATTAACCGGAAAAGAACTTGTTTGATTGCAGTGTTAATTGGTATCCAAACCAGTAAGCCACAGGGCTACATCAAGGTGTGTGAACCTGATGTGTGAACCAACATCTGCTGTATTTTCATGTGTTTTAGCTTGATGATTCCTCTATGAATTCTGCTGACAGGTATAGAAGGGTGATGAATTTTCCACCAGTAGGTGTGCATGGAAGAAGCCAAAAAACTCAAAGATGAAACTGTATAATACTTTGATTAGTACAATGGCTTCTGTCCATTTTAAATGTATTTTGGTTGTTTTTTTTTAAATTTATTTTAGATTTTAAAATTAGGATTTTTTTGGATGGATGGATGGATTTAAATAGTAAAGAAATTGTGATTTGTTTTAAATTACTGAGGTATGGCCTGTTTTCTGGATAATCAGACTTTGTGATTCTCTACAAGAGATACTCATGTACCCAACAACAGGAATTTCTACCAAAATATTTTCACCAACAGGGGTGGAATTTGAACTAAAGCATTTGATGTCAGTGAAGGATACTAAGAGCCAAAGTGCTAGAAGTAAGTTCACCCTTTGCAGCTAAATACCAAATGGAAGTGGTTGTGTTTTTTGTGTGTGCAGTTATTTTGAAGCATTACCTCAAATAATTTGAATTTCAATGTTCACCTGAAAACTGCACAACGAGAATCAACAGTTGAACAGATGAAATATGCTGAAAACAGTGTGTAAAGTTGAACGATTTCTTTTCCCCCAACCCAGCAGTTATGATTCCCAGTCTGAGTGCAACAACACTTTTGGTTCTTATCTTTCTTAAGGTTCCTCAGTAATAGCCTGCAGCTGAATAATACAATTATAATGGACTGTAACAAGGTAAGAGATGTTGGACCCGGATATCTTTGGACTGGAAAAAACAAACACTTTATGAGATTTAAGAAATTTACAAGATTTACGATTGCAGAAAGAATTTGCATCACCAAAAGCACAATAGTTTAGTGAATGAGGTGGCATTTCCTGGTGGAAAGGAAATTGAGCACATGTGTTGGCAAACTCAAATTTTACAGTGAACTCTTTACTTATAATCATATTATGCGAGCTTGTGTTAAAGGTACAGTCAGCTGTTTTTTAAAGTTATTTCATAAAAAAATTTATATTGCACTCAAATATACATCGATTATTGTATAATTAAATCTTTCAACAAACAGATGCATCTCATAAATGTAGAAAAAATCTATTAAAAATAAATTAGGACAAGAAACCGGTTTGTGGAAGCCATATTGTTCCCCGGCCATCTTGAATACAGTGGTCAAGATGAACATCGGCCTAGTCACATTTAATATATATAGCTAGATGCCGACCAACATATGCCAAATACAGTGAAAAAGAGAACTTGTAGGTGTTCACATGCTGTGAGAGCAAATTTTAATTCACGTCTTCACCTTCAGTGTAAAGTTATGAAGGAAAACACCTCAGTTTTACCTCATAACCAAATGGAAACCCGAAGGAAAGAAAGAACATCACCAGCATGTGGTTAAATCGTCATCCTGTTCTTCTTCACTTCAAATCTCATCTCTCAACTGTGGTTAAGCCTCTAACACACGAAAACGTGCATGATACTTTTGCAATTACTTATCAGCAGATTAGACATGCGAACCTCCTGTCTCCACACAGCTGACTACAGGCTGGCTAAACAACAACAGCTAGTTATAAGCCAACATTATGCTAGCTAATCTTAGGTTCGAGTGTCCAACAAAAAAAATGTGTGTATATATATATATATATATATATATATATATATATATATATATACACACACACACATTTTTTTTTGTTTTACTGGATTTTAACATTGCGGCTGCCACCGGACTTTTAGTGACTTTAACGCCGTGGCTGACGCCACTGGACCCTTAGTGTGTTTATGTTTTATTGGTTTTTACTGTGTGTTCTCCCTGGCCAGGGTTGCTCTAATTGCTTTTAAACTTTTAAACCGTTTCAGTATAATAAATTATATTTTAGTGATACAGTTTTATATCGTTCTATTCCCTTGGCTGCTCCACTGCTCCGTCCGTTTTTTTGGAGGGCATCCCTCCTCAGAGTAACACCTGGCGTCCACTTTACAAGAATACACATGGAATTTACTCTCTCTGAAGTGTTTAGTTGAGGTGGAACAGCAGATTTTACATGCTTAACAAGTTCAGAAGCATAACAATCACCCGGAACATTATGGAGCACAGAGACACCTATCTCCCTGGTTTCGTTGACAGGCTCAGAAAGAACAGGAGTGGCACAGTTTGTATGGCTCAATGAACTGGGATAATTGTCCTTAAGATAAGCAGTCCTTTCATTTCCAGTCCTCGAAGGAGCAAGGTCGAGCTTGTTTACACAACAAGCCTTCCCGAAATTAACAGTTTTTATTTCAGCAGGAGACAAAAGAGTAGCCCCATCACTCACCCTAGCCGCTAGCTGTTCTGGAAAAATCCCAGGTTCCTGCTGGAGCTGTGAGTGCTTACAGCCTCCTCCAAAGTAAGTAAATGTTGACACATAGTAACAGCTGAGGTTAACAGCAGACTGACAGCCTGCACTCACTACAGATGAATGGGAGCCAAAGTTGTTTTTCCTACAATGAATGAATGAATGGGGTGCTTTTCCTGACTTTTACCAACAACCATTGCAAGCTGCACCCACTGCTATCCTCTCACACTGTTAAATTCATTGACCAAAAATTTTTGTCATAGTTTTTGTTTTGATTGAAAAAAAAAAGATAATTAAATGAAAAACAACGTACAAGGACAAAAACTACAATGAAGACTACTGACACTTTCATCAGTGAATAAAAATGAGATGAACATATTCTGGCGAGACAAGATCCAATCAGAACTAATCAAGCTGTATAGACAGGTGGGATGAAATTGGTACAACTAGCTGTCATGCTCCCTGTTTCCTCATGAAATGTGACAAAATGTGAATGGTTGGGAGGAAGACAACAGTAGAAATATGGACACATTTTGAATTGACGTCAAGAATAAGAAGATGATTTGTAAGCCGTCTGGAGCAACTGTCACTGGTGAAAACAACAGACTTAGACACTATATATTTCAGTCAACTGAATCGACTTTAGATTTAGCCTAGTGTAATCTTAGTCAAATAAAACTAGACAAAATCTAAAAGAATTTAGATGTCAAAGTTATGGCTAAAACTAAAAGAAACTTTAGTCAAAGGACTAAAACTGAAACTTTTGCAGTTAAAATAAAGACTACCCCCTCGACAAACCTCCTGGTTTAATCCCCTTGTAAGCCCAGCAGATAAAAATCCTGCTTCTCTACCATCAACAGCCAAACTTACATTATTCTTTCATGTTTTTAGGAAGGCACTGAAATTTCTTTTTCCTATTTGCACTCCTAATATAATTATGATTCACAGAAGAGACCTCATTAGCCTTGTGTATTCAGGGCTGTTTTTTTTTTTTTTTTTTTTTTTTTGAATAACCCTGGGTCTTAAAATATAATACAAAAAGGTCCAGGATCTATTGATCTGTCATTCTAATTACACATTAAAGTCTCAAAAATTACTATTGTGCAGTTTAAAAATGGCTTGTTTTGGTCCTTGCTTGCATCATTCAAGCCCAGATCTACTTCATCGTTTCAAGTATTTCATACTCAGCAGAGCACATTTTGTGTACTGAAAGAGAAAGACGAGGACGAGGACTGTTTTTCAGCTCTAAACAGTGAGTTTTGGATGTTATTGTTTTGTTTTGAGGTATATGCTGATTGTCTATTTTCAGTGAGTAAAAGACAGAACAGGAGATGAGAGCAGAGGACAGATGAGGCACCAAAAGGGGAACTGGACACGAAGAAGAGATTATAACAGCTGGTTTATAAGGAGCTCTTGTCCTTTAATAGAAGAAGAACCTGCGAATCATAGGTTGGTCAGGTTTTTGAAAACAGTCTAACATGTGACTACTGCTTTAACGTCAAGACTCCTGTTTTTCAAGGATTACATTGTTGTGGAAAACACACTAAAAATCCTAAATTTACAGCACACGGCAAAAGTCTTCAGCCACTCATATTTGTTTATATTTTGCTAAGAAAATGGGTGAATATAGGTGAATCAATTTTGCATAAATGTGTGCAAGCATACATGGAAACACATTTTATATGGCAAGTCTCTTCTTTGGATGTTGGCTGCCTTCTGATCTGTTCTCTGTGAAGACGATCCCACACTGCTTCAATATTGTTGAGGTCCAGGCTCAGGGGAGGCCCATCCATGGCTGATAGTGTTCAATTTGTGTGTTTTTCAATCCAGGCCCACTTTTAATGCACTCACAGTCATGCTGAAAAAGAAATTGTCAGTCATGTGAGGCGCCCTTGAACAGTAGGTGGATCACACACATTTCCCGTGTCAGGTCTTTGCTATATTTTTTCCAATTTCTTTTTGCTGTGATATTTACTTAGGGTTAGCCATTTTTGTCCTACACTTTTCCAGTTTCCTCAGATTTTAAGGACACACTGCAGACCATGCTGCAGATATACTAAGTTTTCAACTAGCAGTTTGAGAATCACCTTGTTGGTGGAAAAATACTGTTTTATGCTTGTCAAACTGTTACCTATGAAAGTTTTTAAATAGATTCTAAAAATTGCGTTTTTGAATGTGTGTTAAAGGAGTTAAATGAGTTCTTCCCGTCTTTGTGTGCAGACAAAACACTGATACAGCGATTGAGTTTGGTGCCTTTTTTATGGTTGAATGATTTATTGGTCAGCAGAGATGGGCAGTAACACTTTACTGTAATCTGATGACTTTTTTCAAGTAACGAGTAATGTAAGGGATTACTAGTGCAAAAGAAGTAATTAGATTTCTGTTACTTTCCCGTAAGCATACTGCGTTACTGCATTAGTAAACCGTCGTGATTTTGTTTGTGAGAGTGTCTCATGACAATGACGTAAGCATGTGCGACGTCCGTGGCAGCAACAGACGTGTGTAGATCAACAATGGATAATTTGGATTGTGGGAGAGAGTATGACCATGCAGCGTTTAAAGCGTGGACGTACAGACATTACTTTGAGTTTTATTCCGTGAAAAGTGACAAAAGCATTAGCGTCCGCTCCACACTCTGCGTGGGAAGAAAACTTCTTTCTACAGTGAAAAATTAAACTTCAAATCTGAGCAAGCACCTAGCACGCCATCACGGGAATGTGAAATTCACAGAGAAACCCCCGGATCCTCCCACTGACATGACCGCTGTGGCACCGGGCAAACCTCTGCTCCACTCCTGCTAAACAGGTGAGCGACAGGACTTAGTGCCAATGAATCTTTGATTTTATTTACTTTTGCTGTGTTGTACTTGCATCTATTTGAAAGAGTGAGTGTAACCACAAAACATTTTATTTTATATGCTGGAATATGCAGAAAATAGGTTTAAATGTTAAACAAATTTCTTCCAGTCAAAGAGGAATGTGCATAAAAGATTAAAACTAAATAAACAAGTTTTTTAAAAAGAGGCTTTCCATTTTATTCCATTTTATATGATGGATTATGCATAAAAAAATAGAGTTGGGCTGAAAGGTCTATTGCTTTATTACATATTCAGGTTGTGTGTCATGTTTTTGAAAAGTAACCTAGTAGCTAATTACTTTTGAAAATAAGTAATCAGTAAAGTAACAGGATAACTTTTTTTGAGAAGTAATCAGTAATTAGTTACTAATTACTTTTTCAAGTAACTTGACCAACACTGTTGGTCAGTGTCAAGTAGCCTAACAAATATACATTGCTTTGAAAATGGCCAGGTCCATGTACTGGACTGAAACTGAGTAAAAAAGCTGCCAGGAAAGACCTTCAGAAAGCCTGGAGAGATATTTTACATTCCACTGACATAAAATAATCCTATCAGCGACTGTATTTTAGAAGTTATAAGAAAAAGAAACATTTTCTGTGATTGGATGCTAGAAGATGTTTTAAGCTGTTATCACGACAAAGGTTGTTTTGACATGTGAAGGTCAAAAACCTTCATACTGTATTTTTTTTGTAATCCCCCCCGTCACAACACACACTGACACACCCACTCTCACACACTGGACACTCCTGCGGTTTCACCAGCAGTAATTTCCCCTTAGCTTTGAGACCCACAGGAAATGATAGGACTTGACAGCTGCGTCCTGCTGTTTGATTTAATCAACTCAGTGTTTCTCTCTTTTATATTGATTCATGTAGCTGACCCATAAAGGTTAATAAAACAACTCTGATCCAAACATGTGATAGTGATCTTTGGGGGGGAAAAACATTCTTGTGTTCGCACCTTTAAGAGGTTATTATTTTTCAATACACTGACCTCAAACTGGAAACTGAAAGGTGTTTCACTTTAAACAAACGAAAAAAAATGTTCATGTCAACTAAAAAGTGAAATTTTTTTCGTCGTTGCGTTTTGTTTAAATGCAGCAATGTTAAAATCCATCATTAAAATAAATACTGAAATACTAAATGCATCAGGAGAGAAGTTCCAAGAGCACAGCAGTGGTTCTTTTGAAAGTTATCTTCATCCACAGATATTTTCTCCTGTTGCTTTCAACACATATTAGTAAAAGCTAATATCACTTCCCTTTTTTCTTTTCAGCTGGAAATTATAAGCAAAAGCAGCACTTGACATACTCTGAACCATTAAAAATAATGGCAGCACTGGATGATGTTGTTTCCCTTTTTGCGTTGTACAATTAATCAGTTTGAAATGTTAAAGTGTTTCCCTTTTTGCTTCCCTGAACCTTGTTTTTTTATTCAGAAGATCTTAATTTAAAATATGAATTTTTAAATATCAAAAAGATTCTAATATTAATGAATTAAAAATTTGTTTAAAAAATCTATTATTTTACGTATAACATTTAGTCTTTCAAACCTTTCACTTGGAATAAAAAACTTATTGAAACAAAATATTTGACAAGGCTTGGTGACCCTTTTAAAATTCGGTTTTGAAATGGCGCAAATTACAAAACTTTGTTAGATTTCATTTTGTTCCTATGTGGGGTTTTTTGGTTGAAAAAAAAAAAGACACCCCGTCATGCTAAAATTAAAAACAAACCGTCACTCTCGGGTTTGTGTGTTGTGACTATCATGCTTGATCTTTCTTTACAGTTTCCTCTGAAACCAGGAGTGGCATTTCGCTGTTTTAGTGTGTTGATTTTAGAAAAGGATTCAAACAAACCTGTCTTGCACTGCAAAGGCTCATGTAAATGACTTTCATTTCGAGCGGTTCAGCAACACAGTTAAAATTCGGGATAATGACTTTAATGCCTCGAACTACCACTACTACAGTTTAACGTAAGAAGAAACAAATTAGCATTTTTCCTCATTTCAGTCATAAATTTGGACAACATCGATGATAAATTAGGCTCTTTGCACCTGAAAGTGTAAAAGAACCAATTAAATAAATTGGCTGTTTGCTTCGCACCTACCCACCCATTTTTACAAGACAGGAGGTGGCTGAGTGTCACGGGCTCTTACTTCTAAACGTGCTCAGCTTCATTTCTTTAATTGGACACTTCTGGGGACCTTTGAACACACTGCAGATCTCTTCTTCTTCATCTCATATAATTGTCTCTCACAGTAGTCATTATGAAGAAAAAACAAACGTCCTCGCTAGTGCTTCATGTTTTCTGCAAACTCCCCACTGTTTTATTGGGTGATAACTAATTAGAAAAATGGGTTTCTGTGGCACGTGCGCAGGGATTTGATTGTTGCCTGAATGGCAGTTGCTTTTGACGTTTTGTGACAATGTCATCTGACAAAAACCCCCCCCCAAAAAAACACCCAACATTTCCTTTGATTCACTTTTTAGAGACTACTGTCATATGCTGACATGCCCCCCCCCCCCCTCCCACCTCACTCACTTGTATGTTTTATTCACCATCTGCGACCCTCTCATATTGACTTTGGAGCAAATTGGAACTGTCCTTTTTGTTTTATGCTACTGTATGTTTTCATTTTGAAGACAAAGGCGTATTTGTCTGTCGTATTTGTGCAGCTAGAAAATGTCAAAGCTCGGATTGTGACATCAGGACAGGAATCTGACGTTTTTTGTGTTCAGCGCTTAGAGTGAGGTGACATCCTTCTTTGTGCTCAAATGTCACTGAAGAGCAGAACAGTGGTGTCAAAATCTAACAGGACTGACACATATACACAGTACTATGCATAAGTTTAAAGGCACTAGAGGTTTGTTGACAGAAGTTACAAATTCATGGGTTTGTCATAGCTACATATACCATATATTGGATACGTTTACATCTATCTATATATGATAATTTTTATCGCTATATGCTATAATCCCAAAAGTATTCAGTCACCCATTCAAATCATTAATTTCATGAGTCCCAGTCACTTCCATGGGTGTATAAAATCAAGCACCTAGGCATGCAGACTGCTGCTACAAACATTAATGAAAGAATAGGTCGCTTGCAGGAGCTCAGTAAATTCCAGCGTGGTCCTGTGATAAAATGCCACCTGTGCAACAAGTCCAGTCATGAAATGTCCTTAATGCTAAATAGTCCACAGTCAGCTGTTAGTGGTTTTATAATAAAGTGGAAGCATTTGGGAAGACAGCAACTCAGGCACGAAGTGGATCCTGCGCAGAGGTCTTCATCTTTCTGCAGAGCCAGTTGCTCCAGACCTCCAAACTTCATGTGGCCTTCAGATTAGCTCAGGAACAGTGTGTAGAGAGCTTCATGGAATGGGTTTTCATGCCTGAGCAGCTGCATCCAAGCCTTAAATTACCAAGCCCAATGCAACACATCAGATGCAGTGGAGTAAAGCACGTTGCCACTGGATTCTAGAGCAGTGGAGTGGTATATACAGTAAGGACATGGGGAGTAAAAAGAGGCCAGTGGAGAAGAATTGCTCAGTGCGTCACATGAAGACCCCCAGCAGCCACAGCATGTAGTATAGCAAAGGGAGGGTTCATGATCAACGGATCCAGCATGAAGTGTATGCTTTGCCAAAAAGTGTCTGTCTCCTGAATCTGAACTGGGAGCTGGTTCCACAGAAGACGGACCTGAATGCTGAAGGCTCTGCTTTTAGAAACTCTGGGAACCACAAGTAAGCATGTGAGGAAAGTGCTGTGTTAGGATAATGACATACTGTGAGGTCTTTAAAAAGGTACGACATAGAATGATGTAGAATACAACACACTAACATATGTTATATTAATAGATTTTGATCATATTCTACACCACAGCATAGGTGTATAGTATAATGCATTTAGAGTTTTCAGAACTGAAAGTAATATGAACAGTTGTTACAAAGGTGGAAACTATACACCAAACCATGCTGTAAAGTTGGGCATTTTAATCTGGGAGTTTGAGGATTGGCAGAAGTTTTGTGTTGGCTTCAGTTTTTCAGTTCCACAAGTTGCTTGGTGCCATCTTAAAGGTATTTGGTAAGCGTGCTCATACCAAATGCAGACTATTCTGTTTACTGTTCTTTTCTATTTAGTTTACTCATTAATAAAGCCTATTCCTGGAATTACTGCTGAAAGCCTCCTGGTTTCACTTAGAGTTCCTAAAACCTTTGCATAGTCCTGTAAATGCATTATGCCATAATACTGTGCTGTAGAATATAAGGTACTTTGCAGCCAGCCTGGGTCACTTGTCTGCAGAGCATCTAAAAAAAAGCCAGAGACAAGAAAATAATTTAAGCAGGGGGGTGTAAAGAGACCATTACGCAATAATCCATAATTCAAAAAAGAACGATGTAATTTTTAAAGTCCTGTGTACTTTCTGACAAAGCCACTTTAATGTCTCAGAAAACTTGCATCACTCATGGCGAAATGAGAAACAAGTCGCTGTGCAATCACAGTCTGGAGTCCCCCCACCTCCATTAAATGTGCCCATGTTAAAAGGCATACGAAATCCACTTCACAAAGACGACTGCATTTAGCTTGTTTTATACAATTGAGTTGGTTTTGTTGAAGCATTTTAAAATCTTCCTTAATTATGAAATTCAGTCAGTGTTAAAAATAACTTTTGTCATTATGCCAAGATTTTTATCAAAACTTGGTAAAAACAAAAGGAATCTATTTCTGTCCACACAGTCCAAAAAATGGGCCATTAAGTGATCAGTGGCTGTAGAGACCAAAATCATTGTTCCCATTTCTGTAAACCAAATTAATTAGTGGGGTGATCATTGCACTGATTGGTCCAGCGAGACATTGGCTTGTCTGCTTCCCACTCTTTAGCAGTTCTGCTTCCCTCTTCCACTCCCATTCCAGCATACCCAGTCTTCATTTCATCTTTCTTTATGCTCTTCTTTTCCATCTGTCACTGAACTTTAGCCTGTTTTTATATTAGAAAAATGCAGTTACATATTTAGATGCATTCACACAATAAAATCCATCCATTTTCTCCCGCTTATCCTTGCCAGGGTCGAGGAGGAGGGGCTGGAGCCTATCCCAGCAACCACAGGCAAGGGGAGGTGGGGTACACCCTGGACAGGTCGCCAGTCTGTCACAGGGATACACAATAAAATCAAATGAATTAATTAAGGATATCGCGAAACAATGAAACATTCCCTAAAACGGTTTATCCGTTGAAACTGACACGGCTGTTTACAGGCATTAGTGCACAGCAAATCTTTGTTAACGCGTTGTCGCTAACAATGAGCCGTGAGCGTTGCTGATAAGAATGTAACACCTGCAGCACCGATGTTAATTATATTCAAGGCTCATTAAAGTGCACAGCCTGTCTCACGATGCTTATACTTGACTTTTAGCTTTTATACTTGCTCGTTTCCAACTGCACTTGACATGAAAATATTGATCTTTTTACTTTAAAAAAAAAAAACTTTGTTAATGTGTCAATAAATAAATAAGCTCAGGTCTTGTTGTGGTGTCTGGTTTCCATTTAATATATCTTTGAGTTTTTTCCTTTAATTAAATACAGGTGTGGGTATTGAGGTGATGATTGAGATGCAGGCATCAGAGGTGGGTGAAAGTAATGAAAAGCAAGCATTATTGCAAGCGCTCGAGAAAAAGCAGTCCAGGAAAGAAAACGGGACTTTAGTGAAACTGACAAAGACGAGAGTTTTTGCACATCGGGCTGATACACAGGTGAAAAAAGTGAACAGGTGAAACTAATGAGGATGGTGGAGATCATTACAAAGGAGAGAAAAGAAAAACAGGTGGGATATATTGGATGAAGTAACTGTTCAAAGATGTCCTTACAAAGCAGCTCTGGCTAAGATTTAACACTGAATGCTCCTATTAGGAGTCACCGCAGCAGATCGTGTGCCTCTGTCTCACTCTGTCTCTGAGCAAACGCCTCTATCACACCAACCCTCTGCACTGCCTCCATCACTACATCCGTGACTCTTCTCCGTGGTGTTCCTCTTTCCTCCTGCCTGGCTGCTCCATTTTCATCATCCTTTGTCCAGCATATCCACTATTCCTCCTCTGCACACGTCCAAACTATCACAGCCTTGCAACTTTATCAAGATTTAACATCGAATTAGCGAAGCTAGTAGAGTAAATATGCTTAATTTTATTGAGTGGAAGAAGTGAACCACAATGTCTCAGATATTCTTTGTTTACAGTTTGCAGTGGAAAGCGAACGGACCAAACCTGGGAGGTACAAATTCATTGCTTTCCATTTATTATTAAACCAACAGCTTTCTGTAATATTATTTAGCACTACAGAGAAAGGATCCAGACTCCAGTGACCCTGAATTGACTGAGATGAATTGACATGACAGCATACATTTCACAGACAGAAAAACAGGTGGGCGAAAATCATGTGTACGTGCGCTTGCCCGTGTGTGTATGTGTGTAACCTCTCTAACCTCCCCTTTTAGATCTGCTGCGATCATGATATCAAAGTAGAAAATATGTTCAACAGGAAGTCAAAGCAATGTTTTGTAAAAGAAGAATCATTGCAAATGGGTGTGGCCTTTACCAGTCTCTTCAGCGATATCCATTAAACCCAGACTCCAGTTAACCTCCTAAGACCCGAACTCTTCCACGGCATGTATTTTTAATTTCTCTTTGATATTTGGGCATATTGGGGCCCGATGAATGTAAAAACAGAAGAATTACCAGATTTTTTTTTTTAACCTTATTTTTGTTTTTAAAAAAAATAAGAGCCACATATGAGGATATTTGTTTAAAATTTTGATAGAACAGTAGCAGTATAATGTCCTCGTAAGTGGATATCAGGCCCATGTAGAGCAAAATTGAGTACTTTGGTCTAAATAACCCAAAATGTGATGTCCACATATGTGGACGCCAGGTCCTAGGAGGTTAATGTTTATTGATGAAATTCTTACAATATTGTGCTATCAATACCAAACTACTCTTCACTGATTATAGGAAAGCTGTGATTTTTACTTTGAGGTATTGAGCTTATTTTGAGCTAGCGCGGGTAGAGAGGTGAGGCTGAGACGGTGAATATGATGGACAAAGGATGCTGAAGATGGAGACGTTCGTGGATGTATGTGAAGGAAGTTTTGGGGATGCTAAAGATGAAGAAGGTGAGATGGATGCAGATGATCCTCTGTGGCAGTTGCTAAAGGGAGCAGCCAAAAGAAGAAGAATGCTATGAAGATTCTCAAAAATAGCAAAAATAGACCCAAAAATTAATATATAATCAAACATTATAAGATATAAAGACCAATGGCGTTGATCTTAAAGGGTTGAACATTTAAGACTTAGAACTATTTGACTTGATGTGATTGTTTTTGAGGTTGTAGCCTTTTTTCCAGATTTTTCTCTGTCATAAAAACAGCTTTGTGGTAGGCAAGACTTGGAGTCAAAAAACAACTTAAATGCAGTTTCTTAAACAGAGTAAAAAAGGCTAATATAAGGAGCAGGAGCAGGTAACCTAAAACCCAGGAAACACAGCACAGGGAGGACACAACAAAGGACAAGGGGAGACTCGGACACTAAATGCTGGGACCATAAATAAATAAAAAGGTGAGGGTAACTAACAAAATGGGCCAGAGGAGGGGTTAAACTAAACACAAGAGACAGAGATCAACAATCACCATAATAAAAGACACATAACTGAGAACAAGAAACACCGTGACAAAACTGGAGGAACAGAACGGGAACACAAGATGGAGATAACGACATACTTCAGAACAAAGATCCACAGCGACCCAACCCAAACATAACCTAAGAAACAGAAGTAGAAGGCAAATACAAACAGACACTGCTGGATAATAAATGACATCAACGAAAATAGAAACATTATGACTGGGACCATGACATTCTCTCTCTTTCATTAATCAGCTCATGAGCTCTCATAATTATCTTGTGGCTGACGGTTATTTCACATTTGCAGATTTAGACACTGGAAAACTTTTCGCAGTTGCTGGAGTCAAGCTCCACAGTAAGGGTGAGAGCTGCAGGCCTCCAACCCTGCATATGTTTAAGAGATGGAGGAAACCTTTCAGAAAACGGCTAAGTGCTCCTTTATGAGTAAAGACAGTCTCCCACGTGTTCCTCAAGGGAGCATTTTAGCTTAATCATGAAATACCAGCAAGGTGGAAAAGTCATGTTTTAACCTTTTTCCAAAATCAGGACCACTTGTAACCACAAACCCACGTCCAGCATTTCCCAGCCTTGTCCACTGAATAGCGGTGGGTGACCTCATGAGCAGAAGGCTGTTGTCCTTGTCCAGCAACACCTCATGAACCAGTTTCCACATCCTGCTGCTGTTGGCTGATTGCGCTGTCCAGCGAGTCCTCTCTGAGCCCACAGAGTCTGCTCCATTTCCGTCAGCAGTCTCAGGCAGATTACATGACAAATGGCGAGGAGCTGCTGTGGCCCTCATTACAAAGCGTTAGTGTCAGAGAGCAGGAGAGCCTCGGAAATGACTTGAGATTGTTATGATATAAAAGCAAGAGCAAGATTTGATATTAGCTTTATTCAACCTAAGGGTGGGTGGAAGTGAAAAAGACGGCTTGTAATTACTCACGACTGCTCGCTTTGGGTAAAAACAAAAATGTACTGAAACAGTCTGACGACATGTGACGGCCGCAAAAGAAACGAGAGCAACAGCTAATTTCTTCTAAATACGACTTCCCCTTTTCTCTTTTTTTTTTTGGTGCAACATTTCATATGGACTTTGGTGTTGCATGAGCAGGCATAATGTGATTTCTTCCCAGAGTTTACCTCATCGGACGGCTACCAGCGAACTGGAAACATGACTATTTCATAGGCAATTCATCATCATGTCAAATAGCGCACATGCAGTTTTCTTTACAGAAAGAAACATTCGCCTGTTGCCGGGCGTCTAGACACGTGTTCGCGGTCCTCGTCAGCTTTGACAGTCTAATGAAAATAAAACAGCGTGGCCCTCAGGACCCCTCAGCAAGTCCTCAACAAAATTTTCCACCAACAGAGCAGCAGAAAAATAAATGTTATCTTTCCACTGTAGCCATACACTTGGCCACGGTCGTGCTACTTTAAAATTTCACTCAGTAGCACCATGGTGAATTTATTCCATTATGTTGCCGTGTGTGTGCGCCTTTCAGTTGTGTTTGTGTGTGAATCTGTGCGCACGTGCATGCTTTTAGAGGTCTGAGTTTATCAGCCCTGCTGGCTGAGTTTCTCTCAGGCCGGAGATAAAGCTCTGCAGCCTCGGGGCTCAAAGCCTCTGTCTTGCTACAGGACACAAAGTGGTTGTGATTCAGTGAGAAAAACGAGGCACACAGGGTAAGCTTAATGGCAACAGAGATAGCTAAACGGCAGGACATTGTGCATGTATGAGTGTTTTCTTCATGTGTTTACACATGTAGAGCTCCGTGTGCGTTTTTGTGTGTGGATTTCAGTCACAAATTACTGTTGCTTAAAGGTGAAGCGGCAGAGATTAGAGAGGAGAGAAAAAGAGGGTCCTCTGGTATTTTGGGGGGATTTGCACCTGCTGCTTTCGCTAAGCAATTCTCTCATTCTTCATTCAGAGTTGCTCTTCAGGCCGATGAATGTCATTTGATTCTTAAAGCCAGCTCCACACTCATATCATCAAGGATAATTTCACCTTTCAGAAGTCCTTGTGAGGCTGTTGTTACTTGGACTATACAGCTTTTTTATTTCTTATTTGTAAACTGTGTTGTTCAGGACACTTTTTGTCAAAGCTATTTTTGGGTCCAGTTGCAGAGATGGGCAGAGCAGACACAAACTTTACTCAAGTAGAAGAAAAAGTAAAAATCGAAATATCTTCTTGATTTTGAGGCGATGTAAGTGGTAACCATAGACCACAGTGAGAAGCTCAGTCATTCACGAAGGAAGGAGAGTAGAGCTGATGCTCCTCCTCATTGAAACGAGCCAGTTAAGGTGGTCCAGGTGTCTGATTAGGATGCCTTCTTGATGCCTCTTAGCTGAGTTTGTTTCAGGCATGTTCTAACCAGGAGAAGCTCCCAGGGCAGACCCAGGAGTTGATGGAGACAGAGATATCTGTCAAATGGCTTGGAAAAGCCCATCTCTCCTCCAGGACCAGCTGGAGGAGGTAATCAGGGAGTATATGTCCACTGAGAATGTGATCCACGCAACCCAGACCCACATATGTGGAAGGAAATGGATGGATGGAGTGTCCACTTTGCAGTGTTGGGAAGGTTACTTTTAAAATGCATTCCACAACAGATTACAGAATACATGCCCCAAAATGTATGTTGTAACGTACTCCGTTACGTTAATCAATGAGAGTAACGTATTCTGAATACCTTGGATTACTTAATATATTATCATGCTTTTTAAAACTACGTGAATGTACTATTGCTGTGTGATACCATACCAATACCAACTAGATTTTTAAATCTTAATATAAAATGAGTAACAGTAGGGTGGACATTAGGTAAGGCTGCACTTTTTGCAGTGATCTCATATAGAAAACTATTCTGCGCCTATATAAAACAGGTCCACGGCTCCAAACGTAGCAAAGGGACCTCTGGCTAATACGTCGGGTTCCCTGTCGGGCTCGTAGCCTAAAACTAGCTTTACTTTGTTGTCTGGGTCAACTTTGCTAGCGAGAGACAGAGAGAGGCGTTGAAAGGCTGCTCCAACGGAACTTATTGTTTTGGAGGAAAACACGAACACAGTGTACAGTTGAGTCTTAACAGCTTACTTACAAATGGGCTCGTCAGGCACTCTTTTTGGCTGCAGTGGTTATTATTATATTTACATGCTTCCATCCCCCGTTTCTGGTCAGTGACAACTCGTACTTTTCAACTCCCCTTTTTCTCCTTCTCTCACACTCACAGACACATAACAGGTATGGCATCCATTCTCCCTGCAGCACGGGCTACACTGCCCATCAGGCTACATTCCTTAGGGCCATGCCTGTAACACTGCCTATTGCCTTCATATTAAATAATTTTTTGAATAATAATTAAAAAAATATTTCTTCACGTCATTATGCGGCCGCAAGTAGGGATGACATGGGCCGCGAGACTGAGACACAGAGCCTCTTAATGTGTGTTTTGTTTGGGTTTCCACCAGCGTGGAATTACCAAAAATAGAGAGGGCATAGCCTAACATATGAAATAGGAAAAGACCGCCGTGTAATCCATTTATTTCAACAAAGTAACTGTATTCTGAAAACCACCTTTTTAAACGGTAACTGTAACGGAATACAGTTACTCATATTTTGTATTTTAAATACGTAACGCCGGTACATGTATTGCGTTACTCCCCAACACTGCCACTTGGATGTTTTGGAATGCTGACAATCACAATGTATGTTGTGGAACCACAAATTATCATATTTTTGAGGACAACGCCAAATGCTAATAGCTTAGCCTAAGTTGCATTCACAGACTGTACGAATGCATTACATAGATACAGGTAGCTAGTAATTAGTGTTAACATTAATAAAATACTGACACTTCACTAGCCAGAACTACGGACACTTGTTTCCACCACTGAAAAAAAAAAAAAAGCCATCCATAAGACAAAATTTCAAGTTACTATATGAAAATCTTGATTAAATAACTCGAAACTTCAAGTTATTTTGATTTCATTTGAGCTAGCAAGTCAAAATTTTGAGATGATAACCAGAAATGTCAACTTATGGATGGCAAAAAAATGTTTCCCTTGAAAAGTTCTTGTTTGGTGTCTACAATAAACAGCAGAGGTAATCAGACTTAATGCTTTAAAAAGGGTGTGACAAGAAAGGAGTCGACACAAGAGGTTTGCCTTTTGTTATAAATAATATTTTATTAACGTAAACACCAAAGGGGGTCGATGCCAGGTGGAGTGGAAGAGAGAGTGAGCCTGGAAATCCCAGGTGAGCTGCATCAGCTGACAACCTTCCCATATCATCCAATTACAGGCTGCGATTTCTTTGTGGGAGGGCGCCACAGGTACCGGCAGCATAAACAGGAAGAGTGATCCAGTGACTCAATTTAGCATCAACAAATTGCTCAAATAGGCAGCAAAGTGTAGTAAACATGTTTATTTCTGCTGTGAACTTGGCTCTTTCATAATGGGAGTCTATGTGGCTAGACTCGATTTTTTGGCATTTATGCATCAGCTTTAATTTTCAGCCTCAGAGGTTGCTGCTTGATGATAACAGATCTGGGAACAGCAAGCTACCTCTAATGTATGAATGCTTTAAACAATAAATATTCATTTATTTGTATTTATTGACTTAAAAACAAAACTTAGGCACCATAAAACCATCCAAATATGTTTCACAGCATGCACGTGTTAAATACATCATGCAAGAGAGAAGAGCAAGGGAAAACGGTATAACATCCAAAAACATCGCATATAAACCTTCTTTATTATCCATATAACTGGTAAATATATCAATGGTAAGAATGGCAATGAGGGTTTAACTTGGAAGGTTTGGTCTGGTAGCTTCGGTTTAAACAACCCTAATTGTGCTTTGAATTGGCGTAAAGTTTTGTTGGAGGTTGGTTCCCTCTTTCTTGGCTAGAGAGCCTTTTGTTTGGAGAACCTTTAAGGATACTGCTTTGGTCGGTGCTCATACTTTAATTCCAGTTATGCTTTGGTGGCTGGAATTTTGGCAAAGCAGTGCAGCGCCTGAATTATGCATTTGTAAGGAGACCACTGCTTCTGTCCTGTATGGACCTTTTGTATTTTATGCTTTTCCTAGTCTTTTCTGATTTAGTTTCACTGGCTTTTTACTCTTCAGCCATGAAATGCCAATGTAGGATTGTCATCGCCCTGCCGGGCTGGCGGCTGGCTTGAACACCCAAGTTTGTCAAATTGATAAATGGAGAATGAGGCAACATAGGATTTTGAAACGGATACCACAGATGCATCTATTAAAAATCTCAAATGAGTTCAAGTCTCAGTGATCTCAACCTTAAGGTCAGTGGTCAACTTTTCTAAAAATATCTTGTGATTTTCAAACTTATACCATCTACTATCTATCTACTAAGACGCTGAGGGGTAGCACTGATGGACACCAGTGTTTTTACTCTAGCTTTCCATAAACACTTAGATTTGGTACAAAAAAAAAAAGTGGTTTTGGTTAAAGTACGTTCTTTTGAGAATACAGTTTGGCAAAAAAGAAATTGGAAATGAGATCCCAGTCTCACCGATGCCATAACTCAGTGTTTTAGGCACCAAAGGACACCTCGTGAATAAATGAGCCACGCCACCGACCAGCTTTGACAAAATGCCACTAATTGATGCCCCGGGATGAAAACAGGCTGGAGTGAGTCATACAAGAGTCAAAAAAGCTTCTTTTTTTTTCTTTTTTTAAGGAAAAGGCTGAGAAATTATTGAAAAAAAATATTGATTACCTAGAGACAGGCAATTCTGAATGAATACCTTCCTTTTGAGGCATATCCTCCTTCAAATTCATACAGGTTCCTCAAGCTCTCAGCACCTCTGAGCAGCTCCAACGGGGCAGCTTGAAGTTCAATGCCTTGCTTAAGGGCAGTTCAACTATTCACTTTAGCCACCCAGATTTTCCAGCCAGGCACAGAGATGTGTGTGCATGTGCGTGTGTGTGTGTGTGTGTGTGTGTGTGTGTTACATCACGTAAGTGTCCAGCTCCAGATCTCTTGCAGGTAGGAATTCAGTGCCCTAGGGTCAGGTTATAATAAGGTGACACTCTCCTCCTCTCTGCCTCCTTCCCTTCAGTAATTCCTTCTGATGTCACCCTGCACTTCTCCCCAGTTCCTTATGCGAGAACCAGGGGGCATGGTGCATCCACAGGAATGTCAATGATGGAGCCGTGTGTCGCCTTATGCTGCAGGGGAGCAGCGTCCTCGAATCATGATGAGGAGTAGAGTGCAGGAGAGTGCTTTCTAATGACAATACGACTCGGCCGCGGCACAAAGACAGACGCTGCTCCCTGGCTCTCCACTGCAAGAAATAAAGAATAAACTCAATGTGCTTTTAAACTTTGAAGCCAGATATTTGCCAACGGCTCTAACCTGAAAATCTCTGAATACTGCATGAGAAACAGCTTGCTATGACTTCATAGTTTTTTTCCTGTTAAAAAAATACCTTTTGGGGAGGGGGGTGGACAAAAATAAAGTGGGATGCAATAAACCAACACGTGCAAAACGGCTAACTACTGCAGGCTTCTTTGTTTTTATGGTTTGAGCACTTTGAATGGTCATTTTGTTTTAAACAGCCTTTTCTGTCTTTACCTATCTTTCTCTTACCCTAATTAGAACTACTAACTGCTCTACAGTACAATCGGAGTTTAATATAGATATCAGGGAGATGGGGAGGACAGTAGAAGTGGACTAATTGATCACTGAACAGAACAACATCTGCAAACTTTACTGAAAGCAAGTAAAAGGAAAAACAATTTGTGATTTCAGACACCTACGTATGTCCAGAAATTGTTTACTATATATGGATAATGGTCAAGTGACAAAATTAACCTGAAAAGTGTAGTTAGTTTAGAAATTCCTTAAATTTGCAAAAATTAGTCAGTGGCAACACTTGATCTGTGATTCACTCCCCTCATCCCCAACCAGTCACAGCTGATAACTAACCCTCCCTGAGCCTAGTTCTGCCTGAGATTTCTACCTACCAAAAGGGATTTTTTCCCCTTCCCACAGTCTCCACTTAATTGCTCATATTGTCTGATTGTTGTGGTTTTCTCTATTATGATTATTATGTAGGGTCTTTACCTTACAATATAAAGCGCCTCAAGGTTGTTGTGGTTTGCTCTATATTTTTACATGGGAATCGACAGACACTGAGTCATTGTTAGATTCTGCCTCAAGTGGTCATTAAAGAAACTGCCATTTTGGGGGTTAAATTTTTCCATCCCTGGGGTGCTGGTTTAGCTCAGCGCGTTGAGTGGGCACCCACGTGCCTTATCCCTGAGAGCAGCCAGCCCGGGTTTGAGTCCGACCTGTGACCCTTTGCTGCATGTCTTCCCCCTTCTCTCTCTCTGCCCCTGCTTTCCTGTTGTTTCTTCACTGAATTTGTCAAATCAAGCTGAAAAAGGCCCCCAAATTTTTTTCCATCCCTGGAAGTTGCTTGCTTAGTGCATGATGTTCATTTTGAAAAATTATGGCCCCAAGGATAGTGTAATGTGTGCTTTAGCATGGGCCTAGTGTGTGTGACTTATTGATCTCTACTGTATTAGTGATACATTTTCTTCTGTTTCTTAGTCGAATTAACTCCTTGGCAACAGCATAATGATACAAATGAGGGCTTCACTAACCAATGGGTGATGTCTCAATCCATCTTTTATTTACAGTCTGTTAAGCATTCAAGATATGTTTGAAACATTTCTTTTGTCTCCCAGTGCTACTTACAGATCAACAGTCAGTCAGAACTAAAATATCAAAGTGCACCAAAGCACTCTTTATATAACATTTAAAATTCATTTATTCTCATGCCATAGTCATGTTTAACCAAAAAAAACAAAAACAAAAACAAAAAAACCTCCCCAATGAAGGTTTGAATGATGAAACATTTTTGGTGGGTTTAAACATTCTTGTGGCATGGGAAAAAGAATTTGCCTTGGAGTTCTTTGATGTTTTTGCTTATATGTATCCCTTACAGAGAGCAGCTCAAACAAAAACAGTTTGAATCCAGGAAACAATCCTTTTCATAAACAGATCAAGTACACCTACTGCACCATCACTTATGTGGACTCTGATACTCTTGTCCTTTTTAGGATACCCTGCAAGACCTACTTTCCCATTCCAGCTTAACATGTCCCAGCTGTGACTGAAGCATTATTCTTTGAAGTAACTCTTTTTAAAAAGTGAAAGTACTGTAGTAGTAGTGGGAAACGTTGTAGTTTTTTGGGTTTTTTTGCTGAAATGTCAATCATATCATAAATGTGAAGACATGTTCCACATGTAGGTTAAGCATAAAAAAAATCCAGCTGTTTTGTCTCTTTGTTTAATCTTTAGCATCTTGACAGCTGACTTGTTTCTCAGTTGTATTATCTTAATGTCCGAGGTTCTGTGCTTGCTTTGGTTTGTCTGTTTTCGATTAACATAAATGCAAATCTGCCCATAAATGTTCATGAAAATCTGTTGATAGTGATAATAAAGAGGTGGCCTGGCCCAGCTCAGAAGTGATGGAGCCCATCTAGATCTGAATATAGGAACTTTTGGAAGAATTCTGTGATGTAGGGCATAATTGGACATTTTGAGCTAAAGCTTGTCAAAGACCTGAATGAAATACTAAAGACTGGAAGACACTGTCTTGACGTCCTTAAGAAAATACCACATTCTAGTACATATGAAAAAGGTTATGTTCATATGACTGTGGAAATATTAAATACACCTCAAGATTCAGTAGCATGAAGAACCACCTCAAGCAGGAGTAACTTCTATCAGACTCTCACAACATTGTGGAGGAATTGTGGCCCACTCTTCGTTACCACGTTGCTTCAGTACATTGACGTTTGTAAGAATTCCTTTAAGATCCACACCCCAGAATATTTCATTTGGGTTGAGGTCTGGACTTTTACTGGATCATTGCAACACCTTGACTCTTTTCTTTTTCAGACATCAGGTATCATTGTCCTCCAGAATCCTTTGGTATACAGAGCAGTTCACAGACAACTCTGTGATCGCGAGGTGCCCAGACCATGTGTCAAAACAAGCGCAAATCATCACTCCTCCATCACTGACAGTCAGTATGAGGTGTTTGTACAATATTGTCTCATCTGTCCAAAGAATATTGTTCCTGAAACCCTGTTTGTTTTAGGTACTGCCCGTACTGCCACTCTACACAGAGAGTAGAGAGAGGAGTCCTTCTCCTAGCAACCCTTACAAGCCATACATGTTCAGTGTGTTTCCAATTTTACTGTCATGAACGTTAACATTTAACATGCTAACCGAGACCTGTAGAGTCTGAGATGTAGCCTTTTTGCAGTTTCTCTCACCTTGGGGTGAATTTGCTGGGACATCCACTCCTGGGAGGATTGTGGCATTTTGTTAACACACCCCTGAATGCTCCAGACCAGCAAACTGCTGAAACATCTGCTTTTTTAGAGGTGCTCACACTTGCTGAAGATCAATTAATCAAGAGCAGTTGATTAGCAGCACCTGGCTGATGCTTAATTCCTAATTTATTTTTCACATAACTGTACTTGTGGATGCTGGGACTCGATTCAATCATGATGTGGAGGTCATTTTCTTGCACAGCTCTTGTTAAGCAATAACTCCTACATCATGTTCAAATTAACCTACATATAAACACTGCTAGTGAAGCAATCTGCAGTGGGCTTTTTTTTTCTCTCTCTCTTTTTTTTGTTTTTACTTTGGCCAGCTGTCGCTGTACTTTTTAAAAACTTTATCTCTGTAGAATAAACCCAGTGTATAAATTCCCCAACCTATAAAACCTCCAGGTAATTTTTTCTCTTGTTTGCATGATCTGTTTGAGCTCTTGGTATCGTGCATGCTTGCGCTGCATGCTTTTACACTTGGTTGGACCATAAAAAGGATCACACTTTTCACCACCTTGCTTCATATGGTGCAGTTACGTGCTTTACAAAATCAAAGGTCGTCAATATTTGCCACTTACACTTATGCTTTTGTATGTTTCCTCTACTCAACACCTTTGATGTTTCCAGCTCATGGCTGCAATTTCACCATGGCTGAATCATTTTCTTTGTCGGACTCTTTCCACCGCTCTCTCTCTCTCTCTCTTTCTCTTGTAGGAGCAACAGCAGGCATTTGGCGGGGTTATCTCAGTCCAACAGATGACTTTCATTAGCAATCCAGAACTCTGCCAAAATTCCCACACACCATGATCATCACCAGATTTTCAAACAAACACAGATCTCTGTCCCTGTTAGATACAACATGTTGTACTTTCGTGGACGGGAAAGTGACCTCTCAAAACCTAACATTTAGAAATCCTTTCCTCGATCTATCTAAGTTTGATGTCATTAGCCATTAACCAAGTACTCGTTCAGTTCCCAACAGTTCAATAAAACACTGTAGAAGCCAACTGACAGCTGAATAGATGTTGGCTTCTTGTGTCTGTTAGAAAAACAAAGCATTACAGTACTTTAAACAAAAGAGAGTCTCAGTGACGCAGCAGATGTTTGGGCTAGGAAGCATGGTCATTACATCATCAGTTACGAAACAAACAGCATTCGGTATACAACAGTGTGAAATGAGAAACAACAGAATCGCACAGAATTAAACTGCATGTCTCAGGTCTCTTCCTATGATGTGCCTCCTCTTTGTGCATATAGTAGCCCATAGGAGAATAATCAAGAGGTATAATGTAGTTTTTAGTGTATGTGGATGTGAATTGCTCTTTTTTTTTTAAACTAATATAATTCCCTCAGAAGTATGATTTGCACCTCCACCATTTATCTTTTCCAAGATTGCCCTGATGGGACAATCCAAATCTCTATATCCCAAATAAGAATATGGAGCTTTTAAACAATATTTTTTCTATAGCTGTGGTCACTACATCAGAGAAGGTGATTATACGGTTGTAAACTATTGCCTTTTTGAGACCGAGAGACACGACGGACTACATTATGCTCCATGATCAATCGTGCTTGCTGGCTTTTATAACTTGCTCTGTCTGGTAGCAGGAAACAGACAACCAAAGGTAATGAAACAGTATGCATGACACTGGCTGTCTACTTAGTCTCACCATCCAGTTACACTGGCAATATTAATTAATTTTATCTCAGTTTTGCACTTATAGTTTGTATAATTTCTTAAGACTTTCTGTACCTTTTCTTACATTTTGCCTACACACACACACACACACACACACACACATATATTTATATTTATATAGACATATATATTATAGACAAGAGACAAATAATAGATATAGAAAATACTTTCTTTTTTTGTATGCAGAAGTGCAAACCGGAGTGAAATTCCTTGTTTGTGCGCACAAAGGTCATTCTGATTCTGATTATTTATGGTTGTACCCGTCTGAACAGCTTTTCATGTCAGTTTGTTTGAACCGTCCAATCCAAGGAAACTTTTTGTTTTTAGTGAGAGGGTAATGATCCTACAGAGAATTTCTGTCACACTCACATGAACGAACTGTACAATAAATAAATACACTTTTAGGGCATGAAATCTTATTTTTTATTCTTATTAATTTAGGTTTTTTAAAAGTTTTTTTTATGAGATCAAATTATTCAGTGAATGCCTGCAGAATGTGAAAATATCTTGTAATGTGTGGTATGATGTGTGTGTCACTTTCCTTTTTAGCATTTGTTATTTTTCTGAGAATTGTATACATGTAAATTTACTGACTTTCAAATATATATTTTTAGATATATGAATTATTATTATATAATATAAATATTTTTTAATACTTGCACTGATAGGATTACATTCAGTTGTACGTGTATATAATAATAATAATAATTATTATTATTATTATTACTACTATTACTGTAGTCTTACTGGACAGCAGAAAATGCTGTAAAGTTTATTTGCACACAAAAATATGGTTTGGAGGCTAAAACTGTCCAGAGGATCAAGTATGTGAAAGCGAGGGCAGGCAGCAGAGTCTCTGTTTTCCTAAAGGTTTACTCTGAGAGCTGGCACACAAGCGGGGATCTGAGCGGAGGAGGAGAGCACAAGGTAAGTCAAGTCTCCAGGGAAGCACAAAAAGCATTAAACACCACATATAGATATCACTGGGGAACAGGAGGCCTGATTGACTGTACCACGTAACCGATCGAAATGATCTGGCAAAGAGCAAGAAGATGTTTGCAGCACATGAGTAATTAGAATTTGAAAACAGGTATTTTAGCCCCACCTTTAGATGTTTGGAGTTGACGCCCATCTATAGTTTTAGACAGATTATCATTTTTGTTGTACTTACTGTGCAAAACCTGAGACTGAAGCTGAGCTCAAATTAAATAGGTACACAAATACACTGATGGAGATAAGTTTAGGGGATGGGGGGATAGACATAGCCCTTTATATGAAGAGATACACGGATGACAAAAGCGATTAATTATGTCAGCAGTGGTTGGATGCCCTGTTGGCACACTGTCAGACAGAGATTTATTCATTTAAGCATATATCACAGGCCTTCATCCATCATATGGTTAAATGATGATGTTGTGTTTTTTTCTTTTTTTCCTTTTTCCCTGTATATGTGCTTTTGGTTTGACTTTGTTGTGAAGTGTTTTGACCATAAATCAATTCAAAAAGTGTCAATACCATACCCAGCAATCATGTTTAGCATGTGTGGACCAAAAAGGAAATGGATCTTTAATCCCTAGATTGTTGACGCTATGCCATCGTCCACGAGTGTAACGACTCGCTGATTAGAATCGATGCGCTCGGCTTAACGTTGGAGAAAAAGCTGCATCGATTCAATCCGCTCGGATGAAGCTAAAGCTGGGAGGGAATCAGAAGTAAAATATTGATGCAGGTTTCTCTATTTTCACTGCTACTTTACTCATTTAATCATTAACTACGTGCATGCGTACCACCCTGACGAGGTGGTCAGATGCTGTGCGCAGCATCGCCACTTGATAACAGATATATATCAGATAGTCTGTTTAGATTTCGGGGGGCTGTGCTGAACACTTTTTGCTTACAGATTTGCATTTGTTAAGATTCATGTTCAGTGCACAGAACTGTTCAGTCCAGCTCGAGCTGCATGTTGAATAAACGTTAGAAAGAGAGAGTGAGAGAGACGGGCATCCCGGCCACAGTATCTGTTTAGTGCTGTAAGCATCATCCTATACACCAGCACCTTATTTCTCCTCCACCCAAACCCCTCTGCTTCCACAGAGTAATGTATAATTAGACACACATACGGAGCCACACAAACACACACACAGATATCTGTAATTACAGGAAGACAGCTGATGTACAGAACATATTCGAATATGGCACGTCGGCCTTTTTTAGTTACCTCTGAAGGAAAAAAGTTCAAAAGGTTATGAGAGGAAAAGTAATGCAAATGTGTCGGGGTGGTTTTCTACCACTGTGCTATATTTCAGAAGACCTCTTTGCCCTCACTGCATACTGTTCAGAATACATTTCTTTATGCAGAGACACCGACTCCCTGGGAATGAGAACATGCTCGGACATCCAAATACTGCTGTTCTGTCAGAGCCGCTGGTGTCTCACTGACACACACAAGGTCTCCTTCTTAGTTAGTGACACACACACACAAGTTATGGCAATGGCGACACCAGACTTTCACTCTCAGCTCATCATGTTTAAAAGCCCATTGGCTTTACATTTAAATGCACTGTAAGCATAATTTCAATGGGAGGTTATCTTTTTAACCAAAGCCCTGTCACTTTTTAACATAACCAAATTAGTGCAAAGCAAAAGTTAAAAGAAAGAAAGAAAAGGAAATCAAAATGAATCAAATCAGCTGTAGATGCAGAGGACAAAGCTTTTAAACTGAAGACAAACCTCGGGATTTACTCCACCGCCACCTCTCCGGCCTCCTGTTAAAGCCTGTAATGCTTTATTTCCGTGAGGTCTAAGTCATCATTATAACCCCATTATAACCCTATGCTATCACAATATGTAATTTCTTTTTAATTGACTTCCTAGATCTTGGCAATCAGGACACAAAAAGCAATCATTCTAACTGCCATGCATCAACACTATTTATATTTTATCTAAAGACGGGGTTGAGGTGTGGAGCTAGAATTGAGGTTGTTACCGATGATGACTTAGATGAATAAGGTTAAACGGTGCTGTTGTCTTTCTGTGTCCAAAAAGCTCTGGCTGGTGAATTAAAGCACTAACGCGAAAGGACACCTTGTTCATATCTGACAACAGCTGTATTTGACACCCCGGTGACATGGACAGTATGTAACATGGACGTAGCTTCCAGGTCTGAAAAGTGAAGCCAAGTACTGTAAATGTGGATTCTGTTTATTAGCTCCAAAAAACACTTCGTTTTGTTTACAGTTTTTTAAGAAAACAGCTTGGATTTGTTGCTCTGTGACCTCTTTTCAGGTTTCAGCTCATATTTAATAATCCATAATCATTTATTTGCAAATGATAGTCATTCTAAGACAGGGGGATTATTTGGGTTATGCTATATATAATTCTAGACTTGTCAAACACAAGCTGTTAGCCAGTGAGCGTGCGGTTTCACAATCAGATCCGTCCCTCACTTGGCACATCTGGGGATACATTCAAATACTCACTTTTGCTTAGGAAGGTTCCTGACTGAGAGAACTGACCTGGAAGTTTCTGCTTGGCCACAATATTAAGAACTGCTCAAATTTTCCAATTGCTGATATTCCTTTGCTACCCGCTTTAGCACTGGATACACTGGACAATCCATTATGGAGGGAGAGGAGACGATGCTGTCCAACAACTCGCAGTTCGTGAAAACGATCGAGAAAATTGACAAAGCGGTTCAGATCACATAAACGTTAATTCTAAGTTCATTTTCCATTTCATCTCAAAACCTACTGATATATTTCGAGTTTTAAGCCTATTAAACTCACGTCAGCTGCTGTAGTGAAATCTGCTTCTTGTCCAGGTGTTGCCTTCCATGAATAGAAAATGCTCTCGAAATCAAGATTATGACTTATATTGATTGAACAAAGTTTTGATTGGACTTTGATTAGAAATCTTAAACATGGCTATCGACCCATGATGTTACACTGGCAGGGTGTTTGACCGATACCGATAATTTACTTGCAAAGATGCAGCCGGATCATTTCATTAACAGCCAGCCTTGTGCCAAGACCAGAGGGACTGAGTGATGTAGCCTACTAACTAAAAACAAAATAGAGTCAGCACACGTCTAAAGCATGTGTTTCTCTCTGAAAACTGCGTGGCAATGAAATGAGAGGCAGCTGAAGGAGAATCAGTGTGTTTTTGATTTAGAAATTGCTGGGGACTGGGTAAGGTCCTGAGGACTGAGTCTCAGGTGGTGAGCTGGATTTATTCATGAGAGAGCTGCATTATTACAAACTACAAACCTGAAGTCTGTGTGTAACAGACGACCTGTACAACGTCTAGAAGAACACGAAACATCATTTACCATCAGACCACGAGTCTGTCTGTGTGTTCATGGGAACCCTGTTACTGCAGTCACATATTGTATATTATTGCATTAATCTAACACAGTGATACAGTCACATTAATGGTTATATTTTTAACAGACTTTTCTCTTCTGTTCTTATTAAATTCAATACCGGAGAGAAGTGAAACCAGAAGTCGTCGCTCTGTTTCATCAGCCTGTTACTGAGGAGCAGAATTATGTAGAGCTTTTCTCTAAACATTCAGGGTGAGGAGTGACCCTACATGTTCCCTTTTCTTAAAAATTCCAGCCAATTGTTTGTATGACCTGCTTGAAACAACATGGTACGAACACGGTGGGCTGAAGTGTGGTCGGATTCACCGCACATCGGAGGTTCCCTTCTTCCTAAGTCCAATTTTATTTCACACCTTTCCTTATTGTCATTTTTCCTTTGTCAAGGAAAAGTGGTTAGGAAAAGGAGCTAGGAGGTGATTTTTTTTCGACTATTTGAATGGATTTAGATTTTAAAACCCCAAAATGGTGATGGTAAAAACGGTTGTGGCTTCATAACAGGACTTTACAAACCTGTGGGTGACAGCTTTATCCCGCTGCTTTTATCAAACAAACAAGTCTCTTAAGAAATGCTTAAAATTGAACTAACATTTTAATCTCCATTTAAGCATTTAAAGGTTTTTATTTTTATTTTTGTCTCTTAACATGTACGAACCTTTTCAGCAAATGCAAGAATCCATCGATCTGCCTGCAAAAGGATTCTATAAGATAATAATGTAGAATCAGCAGTCACAGCATTTACTCTGAATTAATTTTCTTCTTTATGAAGCTTGAGAAAGAAAAAAGCAAGGAATTCATATCCTTAAGAACCATCATATTTTTTCCCCAAATAGCCTCTCCAGATGCAACAAGTACCTTGCTCAACAAAGAAGCCTCTTGAAACCTTATTTCGTGGTGCTTTGTGGCATCTGCTGCTTCACACATTGGGAGCGGGCTTGCTCCTGGAATACCTGATAGATAATAGACTGTACCCAACCATAATTACACTGACATTTCATGCAAATAGCATGAACCTCTGTAATTGCTTGTTGCAGTTAATTTTAATAATTAGGGTGAGGTTTTTATGAGCATGCTGTCGTTTTATATTATTGTGTTAAATTTATCGTCCCTGAGAATACCTGCTAATGCCATTCAAGTGGCCGTTGCCAGTGTGTCCATCATTTTTCATCTTTTGCTGATGCAAAATAAGGTCAAAGGTCTGAGATGTCAGCATGTAGATTTAAAGATGTGCTTTAATTTTTATTTTGTATAGCACTTTGGTCAACCTGTGTTGTTTTTAAATGTGGTTATAAATAAATTGATCGATTGACTGATGTGTTGTATTCTCTGAGGAGCATTTAAAAGACAAGGGGAAAAAATCATGATTTTGCCTTCATCTCTCATGGTTCTGGTTATTTTTAAGCATCTCTGTCTTTGTCTGCTTCTCTGTGTCTTTCTTTATCAACCAGTTTCTCTCCACCTCACACCTTCCTGTCCTCCCGTTTCTCCCCTCCACCTCCAACAACTGCAGTTTCCAGGTGTTGTTCAATAATACTTCAATAAAGACTAATAAAGCAAAACAAGGACGAGAATGTTCTCGTGTCCGTGAGGTCAGTGCTTGAGTCAGAGCAAAAATCAATCTGCAGTAGCTTTTATTTGAGATACTCCAATACTGTTGTATGAAAGATGGCAGATTCATGAGGAGCATAGGTGCAGGCGATTATGTGCTAAAATGGTAAAACGTTGAAAATTTACAGTTAGAACCAATCACATCAAATCAGGAGGCTGAATTATCATCAGTGTGACCTTACCAGCAAAAAAAATAAAAAAAATAACCACAAGTAAGATGATTAAGCTGAGGAACACAATCAATGGATTTCTTTGCGTAGTGCAGAAAAGTGTGGACACATTGTTGAAATTGCACAAATTTTTCAAGCTACAGATGCTTCAGTAGACGTGAATGTTTTCAAAATTATCTTCTTTACTCGTTTTTTATAGAATATTGTGCACAAAAAAAAAAATGACTGAGCAGGCTCAGTTCAGGCAATGTGTCGCCCAAGATCTAAAATAAGTTTTAATCTTCTGTCAGCTGCCCCCTTTAGGGGTCATCATGGTGAATCATCTGCCTCCTTCTCACCCAGTCCCTGTCATCTTCCTCTCTCCCTGTGCATGTCCTCCTTCATTACATCCATGAATCTTCTCTGTGGTCTTTTCCTCCTGCCTGGCAGCTCCGTATCCTTTGTTCAATGAACCCATCCATCCATATGTAATTTTCTCCAGTGTGCACAGATAGGGGACACATATATTGGACTTTGAAACTTTAATGTTGCCAGTTTGGATGTCACCATGTTGTCTTTTTGGAGCCAGAAGCGACAATTTGGATGGAAGTGTGGCATGCTAAGTTATCAGATTGCCAACTTGGTTAGCAAGCTGCATCCACCTGTACAGGTACGGCACATAGACACGTTTCGGCTATTGAGAGTAAAATAGAAGACTTATAAAATACTGAAATTTCACTCATGAGGTTCTTCTAACCTTTCTAAATCCTTTTCAACGAAGACATTTTTTGCCCATTTTCCAATCTGATTTAGCTGACAGTTTGACTTTTAACCAGAGGTGGTCAGGATGAATAAATAAATACTGGACCCCAAATAAAAAAAAAACGAGTAAACAAATTTTATTAGAAAACAAAAGTCATGCCCTCCTTTTTATGTTTGTTAGTGCTATTAAGTTACCATTGATGAAACCAAAAGCCACTGGGGGAACTTAACTACATTAATTTGCTAAAATGGTAACTCATGAACTTATCACAAGGGAAGAACAAAGGGGGCAAAGTAAAATCTGAAATCCAAATCTTTAATCTAATGAACTGGAGGTCATATGCAGGTGATCAGTCACAGAGCAAACAGTGCAGACAAAAGGCAGGAAAAACATAGAGATCTAACAACAGACAGCAAGTGTGAAAAAAGGGGACTCAAATACACCTGGAATTCCGTAATAGAAGAAAACATGTGGAAACAAGTCATAAAGGAAAAAGGGAGTGTAGTGGGAAGATTGACTGGATAATTATTGACAGGTGGTGCACAGAACGAGCGGGAAACCAAAGAAAAGGAACAGGAAAAATAAATGAAGTGCAAGAAAGCCAGAGATTTCCAAGTGGAAGTAACCTAATAAAAACCTAACACCATGAAAGGTACTTTATTCAAGTATAAATATAGTGTACATCAGTATTTCATATACTGATATTTTTTTTAGATTTTTCCACACATAGAAAGTATTTGACAATGCTTCTCAAGTATTAATCCCACTACTGTTAATGTCCTGTGCAAATCAAGTTTTTATGAAATATCTACGACAGAAATGTTAAAATTCATCAACAGCAATAATTTTAAATAGATGAATGGAAAATGTAAAAGTATTTGAAGAACAGGCTGAAAGAGTTGTATTTATTCTTGGATTGGAGAAAGATTAATAAAATAATAATGCTCAAAAAACATGGAAACTTTTTGTAGAAAAATGTTATTTGTCTTCCTCTTATTTGTATAATTCTTGAAAATCCATATTGCTAATTACAACTTGTTGCTTACTGAGCTGAAGTGCGTTTCCAGGTGACATCATCCAACGTGGTTAATTAAGCCAAATGTCTTCCTCGCTGCTCAGGCCCTGCAGCTTTGGACTGCGCGTTCACATTTTTAGTTGGTGCTGTAAAATCCCACATCTGGATATTAGGTGCTAACTACAGTCAGAGCCACCGGTAAAGATTTTTTTAATCATAAAATGATGCACTTAATTCTAAGAGTCAGCCAGTGCAAAGTGACCTGACTCATTCTGTTTTATAGGCCAAACTGCATTTATAAAAAGGACCCATAACTATGAGTGACATAAAGATTATATGACTTGTTAGGTGAGATTTCTGTTGTGCGGTTCTGGAAGAATGGTGGAGGGCGAGGAGGTTGAGAGACTGGAATGAAGAGGAAAAATGAGAAGAGGAGGTGTGAACCTCCGGTGTCAGCGGGGGGAAGTCTTTTATTTATATGGTCCTGTGCTGCTTGGCCAAATGTGTAATAATGGGCCATTCCCACAGTACATGCATTCAGGGGTGGGCTCACAGATCATCACTTCCACATGGCTGGACAATGAATTAGAAAGAGAGAGTGTGATATAGGTGGAAGGGGGGAAAAGGCAAAGGCAAGTAAGTTAATGGATATGGCTCTGTGGTCATATACATTACAAATGACCAGTGGATCAACACTCTGCGCACCAGATACATACTACATTTAAATAAACACGGATTTATTTCACTTAAATGTGCAATTACATTATTTCTAATTATATATATTACAGTTAAAATTAACTAAATGTGTTGGTGTCTAAGAAGAGGTTTCCTTTTGCTATTCTTTAGAATTAGTATTAGTATTCTAATATTCTGTTGTTGCAGGGTTTTTTTAATCTATCTAACCTATCCCACCTACCATAGGGCAAAAGTACACCTTGGACAGGTCGCCAATCTGACACAGGGCCAAATGAAGGAATGCCTTATTTAATTTGAAAACAAAACCAATTAAAGCCTCGGTCACACAGGCCTAAAGATCAGTCATCAAGCCCCGCCGGCTTGCTGTAGCTGATTGAACTTGTTTGCAAAGAGGTATACGCTGCTGCACCAACAACCCCCTTGCATGGTTGCCAGTGGTTTGCTGCAGTTATCCGAGGTTTGCAAAGAAGATACTCATGGAAACACTTGTCCATGTCACATACTTGACATGCATACGAGATGTATAATACTGGGGTAACTTTAACCACCAATCACAAAGGGAACATTCTTTCCAATGATCCAATCTAGGGTTATTCTCAGGAATCTGACTGGAAGCTCAAACAACACTAGGGGATGGATGGATAGATTCATTTTAAACATGGTGGAAACCAAACTGCTAACACTGAGGTTTCAAAATACAAAGTCCAAAAGCACTGGGTGACTTCTGAGTGGTTACATCCATATTTCATATGGTCAACATTTCCCAGCACTGAAATTAACAAAAGCTTATTAATAAAACAAAATTGATCAAATCTATGATACAATAATATTTAAAAGTGAAATAAACAAAAAAACAGATAACAGTGAAACACTCGAAGAAGGACTTGGAAATTCCTACAAAACACATTAACCATGTGACAATGTTAAACCAGTGTGACTCAGTAAACAGTTAGCTTGTAAACAAACAGGAAAATTAAGCAGCTAATGGGCTCGCTATGCCCCTCAGGAGTTGGTATGGACCAAAACCAGAGACAGAAGCAATAACAATAATAACACAATACTAAGTTGAGAATAACACAGCTTACTTTCTTACAGTTAAAAGTGTCCAAAACAGATGTCGTATGGTTTGGCCCTCTACTATAAACTGAGAGGCTGAAGGGCTTTTAAACCTCTTTTATTAAAACACAGGTAAAAATCTTGGTTTAATCTTAGACACAAATTTGAAATTCAACAAACAACTCAATGCTGTGGTCAAGAGCAGCTTCCACCAGATCTGGAAAAGGTTATGGCATTCTTCATGGCATTCTTTGTTACATCTGGGCTGGACTTCTGTTGTCATAACCAATGGAGCAGACCGGACTCAAAACACAGGACTCAGGAGACCAGACTGAGTGAGTTTATTTACAGTGCATGTGAAAGGGAAACTATTTACAAAATCTTGAGGCAGGGAAAGTCCGTAAGATCCAAACTCCAACCGCATGTGGAACAGAAACAGAATCTTCTCCCCAACTCTCTCTCTAACATGGTTAGATAGTGAAGGACCTCTCCCAGCGTGAGAACAAACAGGTTGATCAGTAGATGACAAACAGGTGGGATTGATGGCTTCAGGTGCAAGAATAGAGGAGGGGAAACTCAAAGGGATCCCAACGCTGCGAGGCAAGGTGTGGCACACAAACAAACACAAACACATGCCAGTAGAGAGGGAAAGAGAGAAAGGCAGAGATACACAGGAGTTGTAATGGACTACTTGAATTAGTCAATCATTTCCTGCTCATCTACAATTAATATAAAATGCTGCAGCCAGATTACTGACTGGAACATGAAAGATAGACCACATTACTCCAGTGTTAGCAGCCTTGCATTAGCTCCCAGTGCGTTACAGAACACAGTATAGGGTGGCACTGTTTGTGTTTAAAGATTTAAATGGTCTTGCACCTGCATGTGTGCTAGATCCATCCATACACTCCTTCAAAATGATTCTGGGTCTGGTTCCCAGGCACTCATGACCACCCTGTGGTCAAAGTTTATTTCAAATGGGGGTTGTGCCTTTGACTTTGTTACATCAAGACTCTGGAATGATGTCCCCAGTGACCTCAGATGAACAAGGCAAGCTAAGCTAAAGACCTTTTGTTGAGCTTTGGAGGCAGCTGATCTTTTGAACTATGTAACCGAGGACAGCTTGTCATTTTATATAAATCAACACAGTAATGACACTAACATCCTGGTGTTAACCAGCTGTATTGTCTACAGTCTTCACCACATTGGCTTTATATATTTGGCTGTTAATATTTGCCAATTAGTGCTAAAAACTATACAGAGCTGTAGTGTATGTATGTCAGGAGTCAAAGTCTGGGGTAAAGTTTGTCTTGATGATGGCCACACAGAGGAACAAGCCTCCAATATAAATGTTTGATATGTAAATCACCAGGCAAATATTGTACCGGTGGTTTGGAAAAATCAAGCAATTGTCAAACTCAGGATGGTTTATCATTTGTAACCAAGAATATCTTTATCAATTTGCTTGACAGATTGGAGAGTTAAATCAGCGTGAACTAGCGTCGTGGATCACCAAAGCGAGCATGTCTAAAAACCTTCAACCATGAGCTCTAAACTGGTGGAGCACTGGTTAAAATAAAATTAACTGACCAAAATTACAGTAAAGAAACTAGAGTAAAAAAAAAATCTAGAGGAGCTGGTAATTATTCAGAGACTTTATTTGCATGTTAAATATTTTATAAGAACCTTTTTATAATGAGGGATGTGTATTGGGTTTTCCTAATTTATAAACCTGTTTTTTAACAGTCCATCTTCAATTTATATCTATATGTGTATGGGACTGGACCAATATAATACTCAGTCTTATAGTGCCACCTGTGTCTTCTAATGGCCTGAGCATAGCATGAGCATATGAGCATAGTCCTAGTGGGTGCCTCACTGCCACATAGGCATGGGAATGTATATGATTATGATAATTTTTAGAAAATTTTATTTTGGTAATTTTTTTTGAGAATCAAAAAATGTACCTGAAAATAACTGTAAAAAATATATAAAAAACTAATGTTATTTACACCATATAAAAATGTAAGATATGAATACACATCCCCTTTTTACATGTCTAACTCTAAACAGAAAGTCTTATGTCCAAAAAATGAATAAAGCCAATGAATTATATTCTTTACCAGTGTTGGGAAGGTTACTTTTAAAATGTATAGAGATTGACAGACCACGTGACTTTCGCGCACTGCATGCCGGGAACTCGTGGAAAAACATTCAAATTACCGCATTAAATGCAAGCATTTGCAGCACCGCAAAACGTTTATTCTCCGGTTCCAGTACCTTCTTGGTTTTTCTTTCCTCACCAAAAAAGCAATGTACAAAACGAAGGAGAACAATGCCGGTCCGTACAAAGACAGACTCATGAAAAGGCAAAAAGGTACTTGGAAAAAAATCAAAGGAGTGAAAGGGTCAGACCCTTACGAGCACACAGAGTGGACAAAAGACGTTAGCGTGCTGCCCAACTTTCACCACGCTCATATTTATAATTATACGGTTCTTGGAGTGAGTGCATACACTCATGAAGTTTTTAGTAACTTCAGGTCACTGCAACAAGCCCAGGTACAGTTTACCGACGGATGCGTACAGGACCTTGAAATGCACCGTGTAAAACACAAGACCATCGTATTTAACAAAGGTAAGTTTACCAGTCTCACAAATGGTCTTCATAAATACACATTCGTTAACCGCTTTATTAATAGGACCTTTGAGCTCACGGTAATTAATTTGTAGTGAAAAGAATATCTGGTACGCATTACAGAAATGTAGCAGTGACAATAATATTGTATGCTGTAATCGTACTGGGCAATTAGTGATACAAAAATCTATATCCTGTGAATAAAAGTATATGTTTTCAGCGCCATATAAGACGTATTAACTACTACAAAACACTTACCTTTGTGGAAATGCTTGGAGCAGACTAACGTGAGCTGGAGTGTATTCGAACGTTATATTAGGTCTTCTGATAGCGGCAATCCAGGCCATCCGTCGCCTCTTCGTGACTTCGGAGACATGGCTTGGACAATTTCTTTTCCACGCCGGAATCCGATAAAAACCAATCGCATTTCCCGTCGGCTTCACGCGGCTGTCGTTCGCCCGGCTTGTGCAGTTAATAATACAACAGCTTCTTGCCATTTTTTGTCTTTTTATCGCTGTGTAACTGATTTCAATTGAAAGCCTGTGCCCGCTAGTACCTCTTGCCACGAGTTCCCAGAATCCTTTGCGGTTTTACCCCTGAATGACGTCACATTTTCAATCTCTATTCCATTACAGAATACTGAATATATGCCCCAAAATGTATTCCGTTACGTTACTCAATGAGAGTAACGTATTCTGAATACTTTGGATTACTTAATATATTATCGTGCTGTTTATAACTACGTGAATGTACTATTGCTGTGATTTATTACTGATACTGAAGGTCCGCGGCTCCGAACCGTAGTAAAGGGACCTCTGGCTAATACGGTGGGTTCCGTGTGGGGCTGGTAGCCGAAAACTAGCTTTACTTTGTTGTCTGGGTCAACTTTGCTTGCCAGAGACAGAGAAAGGCGTTGAAAGGCTGCTCCAACGGAACTTATTTTTTCCGGAGGAAAACACGAACACAGTGTACAGTTGAGTCTTAATAGTTTACTTACAAATGGGCTCGTCAGGCACTCTTCTTGGCTGCTGTGGTTATTATTATATTTACATGCTTCCAGCTCCCGTTTTTGCTCCGTGACAGCTCGGACTTTTCCTTTCTCTCCCTCCCTCGCTCACAGACACATAACGTGTATGGCAGTCCATTCTCGCTGCAGCACGGACTACACTCCCCATGATGCTACATTCTTTAGGGCCATGCCTGTAGCATTCTGCCTTTTAGCTTAGCACAACAACAACAACAACAAAAGCGCTCTCTCACCCAGGAAACACGCAGAGAGAGAGCGTCACCCTGTAACCATGGCAACCGTAACGCTGCCGCCTGGAAGAACAGAACGTAGCTGTCAAACAAACCCAAACAGTCCTGACCTGCGACGATATGAAACAGGAAAGTACCGCCGTGTAATCCATTTATTTCAACAAAGTAACTGTATTCTACGGTGGCCCTGAAGTGCAAACCACAAAAACAAATCACAAAACGCACAACAAATTGAAAAGCGCAAAAACAAATTGAAAAGCGCAAAAACAAATCACAAAACGCACAACAAATTGAAAAGCGCAAAAACAAATTCACTTAACGCAAAAACAAATTGAAAAGCGCAACAACAAATCACTTAACGCAAAAACAAATTGAAAAGCGCAAAAACAAATTGAAAAGCGCAAAAACAAATCTCTTAACGCAAAAACAAATTGAAAAGCGCAACAACAAATCACTTAACGCAAAAACAAATTGAAAAGCGCAACAACAAATCACTTAACGCAAAAACAAATTCACTTAACGCAAAAACAAATTCACTTAACGCAAAAACAAATTGAAAAGCGCAAAAACAAAAACCAAACCGGAAGAGGTAGGTACCAATGCTGCAACAACAGGCATCACTGATTGGATGATGGATCCGGTAGCCTTTTGAACCGGAAGTTGTTCTGTTCGGAAGTTTGGTGACTGCTCTACCAACTTTTTTTCCACAACTTGGACAAAACATGTTGGCTGTCGCTACCCGATCCGTACCGGAAACCCGATCGGTACCCCGCATGCGCGAATCTTACGTCACTTCCTCTCTTTGCCAGCATTGCGACATTCAATATATTTGAATGATGCGGTTAGCGTCCAGTTAGCTGCTAGCATTTCTCAACAGCTCTGCCTCATTTTCGACTGCCCGGAACATTTAAACAATGGATAATCCGTATACAAACAAAATTCACGCTTTTCTCCTCAACAGAGAGCGTCTCCGATTGAACAACAGCGCCGTAAAATAAGAAGAATGGTGCCGAATTACAGACTTAATAATTCTGACTTAGTAATGTGTCACGTAAAGATTCATCAGTGAGATTAAGTGTTTTCTGACAACTGACAGTGATAGCGGACATCATCATCACTATTCCAATCAATCCTCTCCACACAGACAAGCATAAAAACACTCGACTATCACTAAATCAAATTAAACATGCATTTGTAATGACGCTGCTTCAGTTTACAATACGGTTCATTCGTTTGGTCAGCAGGTGGCGATATCCTTATACACTGGGGAGTAAACTGCCATTAAACGAACAGAAGAAGAAGAAACCCCCTGCACATGCGCAGTACGGATCGGGTAGACCCGATTTGTACGGTCCGACTTTGAATAGAATGCCTTTATTGTCATTATACAGCTGTACAATGAGATACAGAGCACATGCGCAGTAAGGATCGGGGAGTCCTGATCCGTAACTATCTTTTTATTTTTTTGTTTTTGTCTACATTATATTAAACGTTTCATTATCGGAAACGTTTTAAGGGACACTTATTATTCTTAACATCTTAACAGATACTCTGACCCGTAACTATCGTAAAATGCTTCGACCGGAAGTAGACACCTTTCGCGCATGCGGGGTACCGATCGGGTTTCCGGTACGGATCGGGTAGTGACATTGGCTGTATCCCAATTCAGGGTCTGCAGCCTTAAAGGCTGCATTTTAAGGCCGATTACGTCACAGCGGCGCGCCGAAGGCTGTCCCAATTCAAAGGCTGCTCGAAATGCGGCCCTCAAATTCGGCCTTCATTTCACTGAATTTTAAGGCTGTGGCGGTGTAGACTTCGTGGCCCAACATATCCCACAATTTATAGCGCGGCAGTCACTGTGGATAATTTTGCCGCAGACGGCAGAAGCGTAGCGGCCGAAGAGTAAACTGTTAAACGTAAGTACTGAATATGATGTCACTTTTTTTATGTGCAAATGTTTAATAATGAGGAACATTAAAACATTACTGTTGGCCACATGTCGGCAAAGTTATGTGACATTAGCGATGTTTGTACTTTCAGCGTTTACTTTGTTTTAAAGCATTTAAAATATAATAATACAATAGTTGACCTTAATCTTACAGAGAATGTGATGATTTTATGGATAATTAAAGTCAGTCATATATCCACAAACACAACAAGCTGAAAGTCAGTGATGCTGCTCGGTTTGCAGTGCTGAATATGACGGCACAAGCAGGATTCACTGCACTGTTAATGTTAGCTATGTTATATTGCTGCCTCTGTTCGGTGGTGTCGAGCCAAATGGACTTTAACGTGTGTTTGAACGAGCTGACGGTTCACTCGTTAAGCTGAAAGAAAGATGCTTTAATCACAGGAGTCACACATGTGTCCACTGGACCATCTGGGAACTCTTCTTGTTTAGCACTCGTAATAACACAAACACTAAATCGTCCTTCTCTTGTGCTGTTTTGTAGCAGTGTATACACCTGAGACTGTCACCTGTCTGTCTGTCCTGCACTCTCTCTCTGTTTCTTTCTCTCTGATTGTGGAATAAAAGTATGAACATGTATTTATAAGTTACACTTGTGTTTGAATCCTGCAGCTTATCACACATTTGATTTCCATGTGTGACAACTGCAAGTGTCCAGAGTGAGGACAGACTGAGGGACCCACTGCTGCACATCATCTGTGAGGCTTTGCACCCCTGATGATCCACCAGGACAAACTCAGCAGTGTGTGAGGAAGAGGAGGAGGAAGAGCCAGCAGCAGCTGACAGATGGAGAGAATAGACAGACTGTTCCCTGTTTGTGAAGGACTGCTAGAAACATTTAAAATAACTAATTGTCTGTCCTGAATCAGTCTTATTAGGTAATGTTCAGATAATTTGATCATTCCAGTGTTTTCAGTGTGTGAGAAAGTACTCAGAGCCTTCAAGTTACACACTATGAAAGGCAGCAACAAGTTTCATATTCAGAAACCTAAAGTATGTATCAGCAGCAGAATGGAGCTAAAAATAAATGTTTGTTTCAGTTCTATGAAGCTTTGAGTATTTTGGATTAGTAGTACTGCTGTGTTTGTTGCATCATATTGCTGTAATTGTTTATATGCTTTATATATTCTGAGGTAAGTTGATCTATAGTGTTACATCATATTCTATAAGGATGTTATGTGTTTGTATACTTTCTGCCCAGTTTGACCCATTTAGCAGAAGTCAGCCTGTTTAAGGCTCTGATATCTATTCTGTATGACTTAAAGCAGTTATGACATGGTCTGATTTTCTCACCCAATAAAGGGATATTTAATATATCAGTCTACTCTTCATTCTATCAGACAGTTATCACAGCTCGTACATTTTCTTTTTACACATATATGTAAGCACACATATATGTAAGCATTGAGCCAAATTTAGTAATGCCAACATATTACACGGACAATATTTGTCTCTTATATATAATACATCTACATATACACTGTCAAAGATACTTGTCTTTGAGTGAAGCTTTAAGGTGATGGGACATATAAATAACTGCAACTTGAATCTTTACTGAAGCTCAGTATTAGACACAGAGTTCACTCACATGAATTTCACTCACATGTGCTGTACCAGTGTACCTGCACATGTGATGTGACAATAGAAGTGAAGTGATTTGAGAGTTCAAACTCACTGCTGTAATAACTTATGATTAATATAATAACTATGATATTGGCCATATCATATTTACACTGACTTTAGTCTCATGAACAACATTAGCTAATTGTTATTTACTAGCTAATCTTAAATGACTGTTCAGTACAGATATGAAGGCCAGCAATCATATTTTACAGTCCTGTGGTCTCAGCCTCAGATACGTATTAAATCACACAAAGCTCGTGTAGAAACAAACACACGAACAAAATATGTTCTCCTTCATTTCCGTCAAAGCTGTATGAAACGTTTCCAGCGGTTGGTGTTATGGTTGCTAGGCAACCTGGGCAGCGCGACGGAGGCTAGACCGTCCCATTTCACAAGCCTCGCACTTCCGGCCTTAGCGTTTTTAAGTATGCGGCCCTTGAGGATCGTTGAGGCTGCGTACTTTAAGGCTGCAGACCCTGAATTGGGATACAGGCGTTGACTGCTCTTTCTCATAACCACGTTCGGCAGAACAACTTCCGGTTCAAAAGGCTACCGGATCCATCATCCAATCAGTGATGCCTGTTGTTGCAGCATTGGTACCTACCTCTTCCGGTTTGGTTTTTGTTTTTATGCTTTTGTGATTTGTTTTTGCACTTTTCAATTTGTTTTTGCGCGTAAGTGAATTTGTTTTTTTTGCACTTTTCAATTTGTTTTTGCGTTAAGTGAATTTGTTTTTGCGCTTTTCAATTTGTTTTTGCGTTATGAATTTGTTTTTGCGCTTTTCAATTTGTTTTTATGCGTTAAGTGATTTGTTGTTGCGCTTTTCAATTTGTTTTTGCGTTAAGTGAATTTGTTTTTGCGCTTTTCAATTTGTGTTTGCGTTAAGTGAATTTGTTTTTGCGCTTTTCAATTTGTTTTTGCGTTAAGTGATTTGTTGTTGCGCTTTTCAATTTGTTTTTGCGTTAAGAGATTTGTTTTTGCGCTTTTCAATTTGTTTTTGCGCTTTTCAATTTGTTTTTGCGCTTTTCAATTTGTTGTGCGTTTTGTGATTTGTTTTTGTGGTTTGCACTTCAGGGCCACCGTAGTATTCTGAATACCACCTTTTTAAACGGTAACTGTAACGGAATACAGTTACTCAAATTTTGTATTCTAAATACGTAACGGCGGTACATGTATTCCGTTACTCCCCAACACTGTGCTTTACACGATCCTATTTAAATGTTGTCAGTAGTATGGTTTTATGACAACATACAATTCTTCTTTATATTATATGGTTCGCTGGAATTCCCTCCCCAAACAACAGCGTATCATTAACCCCAGACTAATTTGGCAGTATGTTAAGTAAACACATCGTGGTAAACTTTCCATGCAGTCACATCGCGCTGTTCAGAGAAACTTCTCCCCTGGACCATCGAGTTAATCTGTCCCGCAAATTGACTGAGCTCTACTGCGCAGAGAGACAAGGAGGACAAAAGCCAGAGAGAGAATTGCTCATGCTGAGAGTGACCAGGCAATTTCTCTCGATCCACGGTTACGCCTCAGTAGTGTACTTCACAGCCATAATGCACTGCAGGTCTGAAGACACACACCTCTTTGGACCATTATGCTACACTTCTTCACTGAGTCACGCACATGAGGTGCTGAATGTTTCTTCTGGAGACACACACACACACACTACATACATCACATACATTGCATGGCCTTTCACATTTCAAACTTGCCATCAGACACTCTGTCACCCTCCACGCTGTGTGTCCTGCTGAGGCCTCTGTCAGCCGTGACTGACAGGATGACAGGGGGACGCTGTTATGATTCATGCCTGGGCTGGTGGCCTCACAGCTGGGTACCTCCAGCACCACACCTGGGTACCCTGGCTGCCAGCCACGCCAGCCAAACCAAGCACTGACGAGACAGAAAGACGTGCGTCACTCACATAGGGATGCTGAAATTCAAAAAGAGATTATTCAAGTTGGAAGGATGTTGAATATGTATGTGGCAGACTTAAGTAGCTCTTAAGGTGAAACCTTTTAAAGGGGCACTCTGCAGGCGATGCTCGAGCGGCAACAAGCCAAAGACAGAAAAAGGACACAACTGAAAAGTGTGAGGAAGGAAGGAAGCCGGCCAGGAGCTGCAGAGTGTTCACTATATTTACCTTTTGTAAGTTTTAGTGGTTGGTAAAGGCAAGCGTTTACATTGTGTTTTAGTGTCTGTTTTGATTTGTCACATCGACTCACACATGAACCACAATCTCTAAAGTCTCACATTTCGGAAAATCTCCCTGAAAGGGCCCTTTGTGATGATGGATTTCTCATAGTAGCCCCTCCTGTAGCCACCAGTGCCAATGATTCCAACTTTGAAACAGGCAATTTTATTGTGCCCTGCTGGTTCCATCTTTTTTTGGTGAATATGTGTGATCCAATTCTAGATTAGCCTCCAGCACAGCCTCTTGTATGTACTCCAAGAGGGTTGTGAGAAGTCACAAGCAATTTTGATAATACAGGCTGAATATTATAAATGCTAAAAATGTAATTTCACATTAAAAATACCCTGGTTTCTTGCTCAGGAACTACATATGTATATACAGAGGACAGAGAATCTGCAGTTGTCTGAAAGGATGAGACTTTTTTGGAAAGTCTTTGAAGAAAAAAATTTATCAGTGTCTTTGATTCTGGTTTTGAATCCTTCTCTTCTTATATCAGCACTGATATGGCGGTGTTGTCTGATTGGCGCCACCTATCATCGCTCTGTGATGACATTACCGGTGGGTACACTGGGGTCTTAAGACTTCAGTAACATAGTCCTAGAGACCACTGGTTGCCACTGGTTACTAAGGAAAAATGTGATGAGAGGCTGCTGGCTGTCACTGTGAGAAACTGGTCACAAAGAGGGTGTTGCACCAAAACAGCTCATCGTCATTGCTTTGGCTGCGGATACCAGTGGTTTGCATGATTATTGTCTGCAGATATTGAGTAACTAACATAAAACAAATGAAGAACATTCACCTTCAGATTAAAAGTTTGATGTTATACTGACACCAACTGTCTACTGTCTACTGTCAGTAGTCTCAGTTCACATTTCATTGCCATGCAGCGTGTATTTGACTGCAGCAACTGATAGTTGCCAGGAGGTTGCTGACTGGTCTCCAGACCTGTATGAGTGAGAGCTCAATGAAAGCAGTTTAGATGGACATGATCTTTAGAACATTTTCACTGCTTTACCTGCAGTCAGACAACATTTTCTATCCCTGTTAAAGTGTTATACTAGAGACAAAACACAGGAGTAGGTTAATGTTGCTGTGTGGTACCTCGGATGTGAACTAATGGTTTAAAAAAAGGTCACAAAATGACCAGCATGTTTTGTTTTCTGTTTTCTCAACAGGAACCATCACCGAACTATTAGTCTGAAAACTCACTGGTGTTGTAGCTCCATTCATCCCATTACAAGATAGTTTACAAAGTTGAAATATTTTAACTGATATAATGAGAGTTGCATGTCTCCTTTCCATTGTGCCATAATCCCTGAAATGCACCGCTAATTCTGCATCATGGCTATGACAATGCTTTGTCTACAGCTCCTTCACATCCTCCCACTGGTTTTTAATGTGGAGCACAGGTGAAGTTACTCTATAGATACAAAATGCTTCTTTTTAATCTCATTAGTCTGTTTTGTCCAGTTTCTACATGTTGTCAGGTGGATTGGAAAAGACAAAAATCGATGCTCTAAATGATTGATTTAGCTCCCGAGTTTATTACCTATGTGTATTGGGTCAAAAATGCTCATAATCAGCACAAATATGAAAACACCCTGAGAGAGGAGCAGACCAAACAGAGCAAATTGCCAGATGACAGCTCACTCCTTCTGTATGTACACATAATCCATATATCGCCATCAGCCAAGAAACCCACGGATGTGAGCTCATTAATTTTCGATGAGTAGAGACGTGTTGGCAAATGTGGAACACGGTCACCTTGTTTACCGAGAAGAAAAGTTGGCACTGGCCTAAGTTTTGGGTGACTTCACCCATCAGCAGCTAATCACAGAGCAGCTGAATGTACAGTGACGAGAGAGAAAGACGAGCCCTGACCCTCAGACAGACACCCGGACATGCGCCCAGGCCTCAGATGCTGCTAATCTAATCACCTCGTCCACATGGCAGCTCACCTCCGCTCACCTCATCTAGCACTAACATAAACACACACATACACACACACTCTCTCTTTTTCTAGGACTTGTTGTGCCCCATCTGGGAGTGGAGCCACCCAGACACCTAGACACAGCTCACTGGAGCAGGGACCAAACCAGCACCTGCTGCCTGGCTGGGATAACCACAAACATACCGCTCTGTCTGAGAGCCTGTTTAGAGTGACTCTGCTCTCTCATGAAGTGACCTTCCCATTTTGTTCCCTTCATGTGTCCTTCATGTGTCCTGTCTCCTTCCTCTTCGACATATCCCACATTTCCTGCCTGTTTCCTTCACTTGTGATTACTATCAGATTTTTACTAGTGAAATACAAGTAGAATTATTGCTCCTTTTCCTTCATTTTCGGGAATTTCTATTAGCCAGTGGGATTATATATCATAATAAATGCTGGATTAAAACAGGATTGTGCAAATAGGATTCTTTTTTATAACATTTGTGTGTCTTGCACTGATTATGAGCATCTGTGGGTACTGCAAAGCATATAATCTAGTTTCTGTCAGCATATTCTTACTGTGTTTATGTTTTGTTTATGCTGATGGTTAAAATATGGCTATTTTTAGCTCTCATAGTTTTATTCTTGTATCCTTCTGCAGCTTTTCATGAGTCACACTTCAAAATAATCTGATTAATCTGCCTTGTACTGACCCTTGACCCCCTCAGTCCATCCTCACTCTGAAAAAAGCTGCTTTAGCTTCTCTTTGTTTTACCATTTAACTTTCTTCCTATTGGCTATTCCCTTGGACCATAGGTTTGAACTGGTTTCTGTGCTCACAGTTATTTAGCAGTGTCAGAAAAGCTCTTAAATATTCAAGATATCTCACTCTTGAGAGTTTCATAAAGGCTGTTCTATGATATTCTAAAACTAATGGCACCTCAAGAAGCTGGAGCTCAAAAATGTAAATGTGGGCCTCAGTCAGGCCTAGAGATTGGTTGGCCACATGTGGAAAGAGCTTTGCTCCAGAGAAGATGGCTTATACGGGTTCTTAATCGCATGGTGGATCTTTAACCTCCATTAGACCTCAGGTTGACTGGAATTTCACATTGATTTTCGACCTTGTCTTTTGCGCATAGAGGTTTCTCAAAATTTTTAGAATCTATTGATGATATTGTGTATTGCAGATAATGCATGAACTTTATTCTATGTGTGAATGCAGGATTTTGCAGATTTGTGAATCTGTACAGAAACATCTGTAAAATGCTCTTTTTATGCCCAGTTGTTTTGCTCGCGTGTTGCCAGTTAACCTAATTAGTTGCAAAATGTTCCTTCTGTTGTTTCTTTTAGTACCATTTACTTTTCCACCCTTTTGTTGCCTTTGTCCCAACTTTCAAGACAAAATTAAAAACTTTGATGGCAGCAGCCATTAAATTTACGAGTTTTGTTAATATTTGCACATTATTTTTATTTACATTTGACACAGCATCACAAATTTTGGGGAACTTGACAAAATTATTAAATTAAACTAAATTATTTTTATGACAGAAAATAATGAAAGTCATAATATGTCCCCTTTAACGCTTTCTGATTTTTTGTTTTCAAATTGCAATTGATTGTCTAAGCTACTAAATAAGTGGATTTCACATAAATATGGTTGTAAAGGCTTTTTTGTTGCCATAACAATAAAAACACACAATAACATTAACTAACAGCTAAATTAAATCCAGAAAGCAGTCCCTGCATTATTTACAGCTGTGCTTTTGCTGCGTGTTGAAATTTTTCTGCCAAAAGTGAATGCTGTGTTCTCACCCTGTCCTAAACTAAAGTGAGTCTGCAAAGATTTGTGCCCGCAAAAAGTTTGATTTTTACCACAGTTTACAAACACTAACATTAGCAAGCTGCCAGTAAACCGATGGACCTCTCTTTGTGCGTCACTTCGTTACATTAGACAGTTTCAGGGTTATTAGGGCAGTAAAACTTTTGTTAAGTTAAAACATGTTTTCTTATTACCAACATAAATTTAAGTACTAGAACTGGGGGAAAAAAGGGGGTTTTCCCCTCAAGGTCTCGAGGGAGAAAGATTAATGGCATAATTTCTGGTTTTTGGACATTAGAAGCTAATGGTACAATGATGATATAGTTTTAAGTTTGTTGCGACTGTTCTTGTGGCTAAAAGGTCAGTTATGCCAGGTTTAAAATTATAATTTGGTCAAACAAGAAGAGATCTATCATCCAGTTCCAGGTCAAATACCATCCACAGGAAGTGATTAGCAGTAACGAGGCGACTAGAGACCACAAGAAGTCAACCACATTCTGCTATTCCAAGCAACATCAAGCAACATATCATCTGATAATGTAAAGTGTGCGAATCCTGAGATAAACTTTTTGCAAAGGCGAGGTGAGTTAGTGAAGCGAAACCTGTGAGAGGAAAGATGTTGCTAACTGAGATGTGACACAATTGCAAATGTATTAGAGGAGTTACTTAGTCACCTGGAGACAGGAATGTCTGCTAGCAACCAACCATCAGTGGCAAAGTGATACACAAAATGCAAATCACTTCCTGTGCGGATGCCCCAGTCTCTGCTATGGGGGACACAGAGGAGCTGCTAAGCAAGCAGATACATAATCTCTCATGTGTCCTGGGTCTGTCCTGGGGTCTTTTACCAGTTGGACTAAGAGGCATCCTTGTCAGAAACCCAAACACCCTCGACTGGTGCTTTTCAGTGCTTCAGTCTCAGCCTCTCACAACTAACTGTGTAAACTCCTCCCCCATCTTAAGGGATGATTTTAAGGTACATCTGCTGCTTGTATCCATGAGTTCTGCTGAAATTTTTATCACGATGGCACTAGGTGAGTTAGCAACTTAACAGATTTTGAACAAGTGCTTTGCCAGAAATGTAAGAGAGGCTTCACAACTGCCGTAGCTGTTAATTATCAACATTAATTGACTCCTGTTGTTTTAATTAAGCACATTAAAAGAGAGCTCATGACTGAATGTCGCCTTGCAATATTATGTCCAGCATGTTCCTGTAGCAGCAAACATGAAAACTGCTATAAGGAAGAAATTATAGAATACAAAAACGCTGAATTACTATTTCCAGGAAAAAATGGGGAAAACATTCTGAAAATTCAGTTGCACTTTGGAAAAAAATTTAATTTATCCGTGCAATTAAGATAACAGACGCAGACATGATGAAATGCATTGTGTACATGCCTTGTTGAATTGATGCTTTCTATTTTATTCTCTTCCACCTGAGCCCCCAAATTCTTCTTATTCTCCAAAAGAATAGAGAGCTACTTTCACTAAAGGAAAAGCAAATAATAGATGATGCAGACAAATAGGTCAAGTATTACAAAATTGTATTTTCTTTCCCACTTAATGCTAGTCCGTTGTGATTCGAGATAGCCATGGCATCCTTTGTTACCAAACTATGCGGATACAGCTCCGGGATTTGAATTGGAGATTGAGCTGGAACCGAGGACCACGATGACACCACCATCTGGAGCCGTCTCTCTGTTCAATTTTAGGTCATTACAGCCCCAAAGATTTTCCGGCCACCATGATAGTCACAGTCAGTGGTCCAAGAAAAAGGCTGAAGAGGTCCTGCTGAGCACATGGCACACAGCTCCTCGGAGCACTGGGCTCTGACGCCTACATCATTATATGTTGCAGAAAAAAAATCACTAAAGTATTAATAATGGAAATAATATGACAGATGCATACATGAATAGTAAAATCAGCAGTAGAGGTTACACATGGAATAAAAAGTAAATAATACTGAACCATGGAAGAGTCTATTAGAAAGCATCCCAGAGAAGTCACATGACGAGCCAGAGAAATAAGGGATCCTTCTCTTACAGGAAAGAGAAACAGCACCTACCATGTGGCTGTCTTAACAGTAAATTTGTTAGTAGTAACATATGAGCAGTTCTAATGTTCTGTTTCCAATACCACACAAATGTCAGTATCAAGTCATAGTTACCACTTGGGCTTTTTCTTAACTACAGCTAACATTTTCAGAGTTTAGGTGACTGTTGTGGTTCATCCACACTATACCACACGTATGGCTCTCCAAAGAATAGTATGGCTTTAAGAGATGGATGCATCCCCACTGAAAGCCAATAGATAATTTGCACAAAGCAAAAACGGCAGCTAAAAATACTGTTATTGGAATAAAACAATAGAATACACCAGTGTGAAAGACCATTAGTTTCCATTTATGCCTATTCTTTCTTTACTTCATCAACTCTCCTACATCGTTTGTTGCAATTTAGTTACTTTAAAATGGTGGTAGGATTACCATTAGCCTGACAGGCATCCTTTTATTCTTATATGCTTCTAACAGTAAAACTTTAAGGCAAATATTGTGTATGAGACATGTTTGAAAAGGAATATGTTTTAAAAATCTAATGTGCAATTTGAGAAAAGGTGGAAGCCTCACTTCAGCCAAACATAATTACAGTAAAAGGTAATCTAACAATAAGTAAAGGTGATTATACAGGGGACTAAAATTATAGAAAAAGCATACTATTTCAATTTAATTGAAACATTTTCAATACAAGCAGTATGAGGAGACGTAAACATTTTACAAAACTACAACTCTTCATCACCTTGTGTGTTGTGTTTCTACCTTCACTTTCAAAGGTCTCATTTCTGACTCAGTGAAACAGGAGCTGTGATGTAAACTCAAGAAATGAAGCTTCATCATTGCAAAGTCATCTTAAGCCTCAGGCGGGCGTTGGCACTCCTGCGGTGCTGCTGGATGTGCTCCAGTCAAATGAATTACAGGGCAGTGTTTTTCACACAGGGCTAATGTCAGTCTGAACACATGCTTGCAGATGCACAGTGTTGATTTAAGCTTAATGCTGATGTCAGAAAATCTCTAATAAGATCTCTACCTTTAACTGCTACCTTTAACTTCCTCTTTCATAGAGACACGTCTCAACCAAACCATAAACTTTGTGGTGTTTTGATATTATTAAAATACCTCGCGTGTCCTGCACCATGAACCTCTTCACATTATTTTAAATATCAGAAGAGCATCAGTAGTGAACTTACAGCACCACCTGATAATTAAATCACAACAGACATGACTGCTACGTTGTACTTACTGTTTGGAAAACCCATCAAATAAGCATTTATGGCAAAAATCAGCTGAAGGAAAAATAAAAAGTACATAGATGTACTTATAGATTATAGATATTTGAAACTAAAATTGAAACTAAAATTTGTCCTTTTTGTCCAGAAGTAAGTAACTTTAGCCATTTAGCGCCAACTGGTTCTTTTCATTGGGGACTATCACCTTCTTGGGGAACTGCAGCCAACTTCTGTACAACATATTTAATGGGAAGTTTGCAGACTCACTGATATAGGGATGTCTCTCATGTTCACTGTTTTAGTTTAATGTGTTAACAAGCTAAGATAATCTTGCTTAGACTCCTTGGAATGGCACGGGGGTGAAGTCAGTACTTGCAGGTTGGTTGAATAAACTTGTGAGGAACACTGGAGGTTTTTAGCAAAATTACTAGCCTTACTTCTTGGAAGCCCTACTTCCAAGGTGCATGGACCAGAGCTAAAGTCTGAAGAATGGCAAGCTCCATAACAACTGTAGTATAAAGGCCAACTTTATTGTTTGGCTTGTGGCCTTCATTGGGTTCATCATAAAACATATTATAGCCAAGATTTTAAAGATTATATTTTTAGAGTAAAAATGAAATATGAAGCTCACATTCATATAGATCAAACTCATTTCATATCATCGACACACATACAGCCCACTTTGATCTTAAGATGCAAACCAAAGAAACTGCCCTTTCTGTAGGCATAAATAAATGTTTAACGACACAGTTAATAGCAATTAGTATGAGAAAAACAAGTGCAATTTCAACAGTACAGTATGTCTTGGTTTTTCCACATGATAAAGAAATTCTTTGGTAGTAAATGAAAGAAATCTGTCAGCACGAATAAATAAATGTGCACAATTACATTGGTCATTGCTCAGACTGTAATTAAAAAAGTACTGAATTTACTGAAAGTACTGAACTTTTTAATTTTAAGAAATTTCTATAGTCAATAGTAAAACAATGTTATTACCTAATTACTTTAATGCAATATGAATGCTAGTGGGGGAGGTCTTTATCAGCAAAAACTATAAAATTCATGAAAATACAGTTAAAAGTCAGAAATCTGTGTCCTCGTTCACATATTCCAAAGTCAGCCAGTGGGCTAAATGGAGTCTTTGCCGGGCGATTTCTGGTCCTGGGGCCTTATGTTTGACACCCCTGGTACAGATTTACCAGTGAGGCACCAGCAAATGATCAAGTGGTTTATAGCCAGTCTAGTCCCAGGCAATGGACTAGAAATACAAACCTAACTCAGGGTAGCTTCCTAATAAATCAACAAATATCATAATATATTAATATCATATTTTGTATTCATACCTAAAACTTCAGTCTTCTTGAAACTTGGCAGGAGTGTTGCTGGGAATCTGGGGAAGTGCACTGCCACGTCTGAGATCATTTAGATGAGCAGTTGCATTGCACAAGCCTGTTACCTTCAAGTTTAACTAGCACAAGTTGGTAATAAAACCACACCTTAACACTTAATCTTAACTCTCACACTGGCCTTTTAATAGAAAAAAAAAGTGACCCAGCCAAAAACTTCGAGCTGACACTGTCTAAAACTCAAACTGGTTCTCACAAAGATAGATGTTTCCAACTTGTTATTTTATTAATTTATTGCCTTTGGTTTCCTGTGACAAATGCCTTCAGTCACTCACTCGTGTAGTTTGGATGAGCAAGTCTTAAGAAAACTGCAACCCACAATCTGCTCTGCTATGTTTTACAGAGGCACAGTCACACACACGCATCCAACCAGTGTCTCCTTACAGCTGTCCTCTTTTCAAAGCACCAAATTAATAATTCCCCACATGTGAGGCATTTAGGGAACATCTGTAAATGGTTGCTAGAACAACACTAGAGTTAGTCTCTCTCCAAACAGGCCCTGCAACACTCTAAACTAAATATGCAAAATGTTTGTTATTTGTGTTTACAAAGCATGGAAATCACATTTTGTCTCATCTGGGGTAAAAAGGATGGAAGGTTCATTACTTCCGAGGATAGACGCGAAAAATAACAAAGGTCCTGAAAAAATAAAATAAAATCTGACTTCAAAGCGATGAAGAGAGTGAAAGGGAAGGAATCCTGCATCTTGATGAAGGTGAGCAAAATCAAACAAAAACACAATCAGATCTCATTTTAAGTCATCGGAAAATAAGTACCCATCAGAAAATTACTTAACAGCCCATTCTGTGTTCCTTTTGTTGGCCTTAATTTTTCTTTTTCCTCTTCAGTAATATAGCAACATAAAGTAAACAAATCACGCCATCAGTGTCAGCATAATTAAAACAGAAATGGAAACCCAGAAATGAAAACAAAATAGGAGTAAACAAATGCAGGACGTCAAGATGTTTTCGCAGACTGTAGGCAGCAAGAAGCCCATCAGTGCTATTTTTTACTTAACGTATTATTCTATAGTATTATTGATGAGCCACAGAGGATTATGAAAATGGCTCTGCAACTGTGTCCCCCCCCCTCTGGAAAATTATAAGCATAACAATGTGGTTCATTTTCCATCCAAAGCAATCAGTCTGCTCCACTATCAGCTGAAACTCTAAATACATGTCAAACACAGAGCCTGATAAATGTTAGCAATAATATTTAAACAGCCATAAACACACATTAACTAAGCTAACAGGCTTATATCTGAGTGATAATAAAAAAGTTTTAATTTTTATCATTATGTTTAGTTATAGTTGCTAAACTAACTTTTCATTATATATTTTTTTGTTTTGCCCCATCTGCCTCCTGTATGCATTTTGCATGCTGTATGACTTCCCACTGAAACCTGTGTATGGTATGTGATCATGCATGGGCTACATCTGTGAAAGTATTAGAAACATTGACAAACAGTAAAGTACTATCAGACTTTCCAATATTCAGTGCCACTGAACACTGTTCATTTTGACATTATATCATTATTTTAGTGTTCTTACTATCATCTCAAACATTTTATTCTTATAAAAGTATTTCAATTTCTTACTTATCTACTGCTGCTAATGAGATTTTGCAGAATGTGACCAATAACCATGTGATGTCAACTTGTGCTACTTATACTACAATCAGCTGATTTCAGCATCTGCACAGAAAGCATGCTAACATAAAGCTAGCCAAGAACCCAGAGTAATGATAAAGCTGAGTGTACGCTGACCTTAGTCCTGCAGCCAGAGCCTGAACTTCAACAGGTAAAAGAAGCAGTGACGAGTGGTCAGGCTTGAGCCTCCTTTCTACATGTTTTTAAAACATTGACATGCTTTCTTTGGACTCGTTTTCAACTCTGTTTTGTATTCATACCTAAAACTACAAGATCATATGTGTGCCCTTACTCTGATAGGGATTTGTGTTGGTGTGTAAAATTGTAGCCTAAGGTTTATATTTTTAACAGGTAATTATGTGACAATACATTTCAAGTCATTTTACAGAGTAACGAAAAATAATATAACAAATTACCTTCTCGAATGAGTAATTAAATATGTGCTGCATTACTTTTAAGAAAAATAACGAGTGTGTATTGCATTAATTCTTTTGCAAAACAACCTCAGCATTGATAATCATGGTTTTTGAGTGAATGAATAGGTTGTGCTGGAGGTTATGTTGTGTTATTATTTTAATAGCAGAGCACAGATGAACTAGAGACTATGTAATACTTTGTTAAATCTACAAACATCATTTCTTGAATGCTGTGTGTTTGAAACTTTTTTATGTTTTGGCATTAAAAAAAAACCAAACAAACAAAAAAAACGGGTGATGTTGGGTGGAGGCTCCCTTTTTGTCTTTAGATAATTTTCTCATCCACAAATGGGGAATCAAAAAGAGAGAAGCCCACTGTATATTTTGTCTAATCTGCCACTGTATCCATCTCAATTTATATTACTCAGTCTCATTTCATATAGAATAAATCAATATATTATATGAGCCTTCTGCCAGCCAGATGAATAAATATTACTTGTGCTACTGCCCACGATAAATTTAATGGCTTTCCTACTGACCTCTCCCAAATTGGATGCATGACTGGATGTGTAAATGTCAGCTGTAACATGTTTATGATACAGGAATACGTCAGATCTGTCAGCTGATTCAGCGTGATCGATCTGAATATAGCTATGTGTTCAATAAAAGTGAAATGCAGGCCACTGTGTCATATGTCACCTTTATGTTAGACGAGGGCTCATATAGCCTGAATTCACTTAATATGGAGTATTGCCTTTGAAGACACATTGAATGCGTTGCAAAAGAACCAGTCGTTATTGAACAATACAGCTAATGGAACCTTAAGGGCCGGTTATTGATCAGTGAGCTGCCACTCTTTTAGACTAATGTGATCAATAATTCAGCCATACCCTGAAAAAAAAAAATGTAATAGCGCCAGTGGTGTGGCACTTACCCCTCTGACTTCCTTTTGAGAGAAATGTGAGATGTACACCTTCCTACAAAACATTTCCATTTGTGAGACTGCAATGAAAGCTGCATGCTAGATGCTATTAATACCATGCATTCATGGGAGAGAGAGAGAGGGAGCACTTTTCTATGAAAGGCAGGCTGTTCGTGTCGGGGAGGAATCAGCAAGCGGCTTCGGCATGGTAAAATGGTTTTGATAATGGGATAGGGGGAATGCAGGTGAACTTTGGGAGAATGAAGTAGAGAAAGTAAAAAGGGGAATATGAATAGAGCCTGGATGGGAAGGACAAAAAAGCTGGGGTGTGAATGGGTCAGGCGAAAAAATAAAGCTGTTAAAAGCAGTTTCATCTGGTGACAAAGTGGAGCAAAGTACAGGGGCAGGAGAAACTTGAGCTTTCTTAGGTTGGAGGTTCCGTGATGACAAGGTTTGATTATGTATACGGGCTATGCAGAAGAATAAATGGCCACTTGACATTGAAAAATCTTATCCTTTTTTTGTAAAGAGGGACTGCAGAAAAGTATCACTTGCTAAACAGGACTGGATTGCTCTGTTTTACCCTTCAGACTTAATTATTAAATTTACATATTCCACAGCCTGCAGTGTTAGCCAGCTTTCAGTCCTTGTGTTTGCTGGTGTGAAGCCCATCAAGCACCACAATCGCTCTTCCCTGCGTACTTTTCTAAGGTACCCTGTTGGCTTGTCTGGCTGCTACTGCTACTTCTACTTTCAACATCCAAGCACTCTGTGCCTGCTCCTTTTCTGTTTATACTCTAAAGCCTTTCCCTTAGTGATGCCCACAGTGAAACTGACAACATCTACAGAAATATCCCATTTATTGGCTTAAGCCTGCTAGTATTTTTGTGTTTTGATGGACTGTTTTGCAGGATTCTGTTGAATGATGTCCCCCATTTAGATACAGCCTGCCCTTTAACTCAGGACTGCTAAAATAAGACAAGAAGTGGAAACCAGGAGGATAAAAGGACTGACACATAGACGAGACAAAGTGAAGCAAGACAGAGAAACACTGTGAAACACCAGGAACCAAAATTCAGCAAACTCTAAACAAGAACTCAGGGCCATGACAGATTATTTAAAGATTTCATGACTAACTCACGGATTTGTCTCGGAGGCGATACTGTGAGACAAGATGACAGTAAAAGAAGGAAGAAATACTTTTAACATGAGCAGCAGCAGGATAAAACCATGCTGTTTGCTGTTTGTCGCTGTGCAGCTGGTCTATGAGAGTCATCTTCTGCCACTGTCAGCAACGCCGCCCTGTGACACAGATTTTTCCACCTAGTCATTATCCAAGATGTTCGGGCAAGGATCTTCCACCATTTGCTCTTTTTTTTAACTCAAGGTTTCCTCCCCACTTTTTCTGTTTCTCATTATATTCTCCCTGATAGTTAGTGAAATGTGTATATGCGCACAGATACAGGCTGGTGGCACTTTAAAGAGCAACTTGAACACTTGACTCATATTCAGTGGATCATGTGACTTTGCTGTAAATGGCATTTTTGATCATTTTTCATCATTCTCTTATGGCTGTGGTTCTCGTCGAGGATTAAAATATTCCCATCTAAAAGGATGGATATGTATAAGATCTATCTTATACACCTTCAAACTATCTTATACATATCTCACGCACGGGGCGATCCGCGTTAACATGTTAACGGAAATTTGCTGTGTTAATGCGGTTATGGCGTTAACGTCATTTTATTGAGATTAACGCTGACAACACTAGTATAAGATTTTATTGATGCCACTACTACAACTGATTTTTGCTATAAGGTCAGAATCTTTATAGTTTCACTTACTGATCAGTTTCTTGTGTGGAAAGCACAGGTTTTATTTCTCAATTACCACAAAGGTTTGACTCAGGGGTGCAAAAGCCAGACTGCCATGAGTTTTCTGTTGGTACACTGTTTTTTCCTTTAATTTGTCACCTGAGGGGCACTGCTGGAGCTCACTCAAGTAAGTCCTAAGAGACCAGGACTGCAGCTACTCACAGACAATCCCCCCTTTAAGGCAACTTTGAGATGTCAACATGGTGATAAGACAACAATATGACTGAATAACTCTACTGTGACGTGAAAGCTGTTTTTCATAATATGTTGATTAACTGTGAGAAATCATTGAGAATAAGACATCTGTGATTCACATTAACTATATATATTCAGAGTCTTGGCAAAACCGCCTACTTTTAAAACAAAAATGTAGATATTCCTACATTAATAATGACATTCCTACTAGATGGCACTTGTGACCAGAATACAACCAGTGGACAAGCAGTTAAGTCGAATCCCTTATTGCAAAGAGACACTCTGCAAACCAGCTGTGCTCATCATCAGCGCAGACCAACCCAGACTGGTTGCAACATGTTGGCAGTCCGTCTGCGTTTATAAATTCAACCATCTGCCTGAGAGTGATTGCACTCAGTCTGAGTTGGACCGTGGTTTTTTAGAGACAGGTTGACTCCCACCATGTGACTTGTGCGGTCACCCCTGGACGACCATTTTGTTGCTGAAACTAAATTCGATCAATTGCCAAATGTGCAAAAGAAAAACCCCACTGCTGTCACCAAGCAACTGTTTTCTTCCAGTCCCAAAGAGGTTGCCCTCTTATTTTTACTCTAGTGTGACTGAGCCTTGATCCATTACTTAAGTGGTCTGGACTTCATCCACCCCAGACCCTTTGCTGTGCATCATTCGCTTTTCTGTCCACACTTTTCTGTCTGCTCTAAATTGTCCCTGTCAAGTAATGGCAAAAAAAGACCAGGAATATTCCCCGACAAACTTTCCTGACAGCCAGTGGTTGTCTAAATGGGGAAATGGGAGGTCACCGACCGGTCTCTAGGCATGTGTGAAGATGATCTGACTTGAGGTTGGCTTGAAATTTACAAGCAGAAATGTTAAAGTCATGTCAGGTTGAGTTATAATATTGCTTGATAACTTTAAAATGAAAAGATTCACATGCTGGTTTGCAATTTTGACCATAAAGACTTCCAACTTAAAAATTGTCCTCATCTCAAGAAAAACTACTTATGACACTGGAACTTTTTTCCTCCTCAACTATTTCCAGGAAGATAAAGGCTTTGATGAAGTTGTTTTTTTTCAATATATTTTATACTTCTTGAATCACATTACACATTTATATTTAGATGTTATATTTGGACATTTTGTTAACCAAATTTTTTTCTTAGCTTTCCTTTCTTCGATCTGCTACTTAATTTGTCTCCCTTTCTCTTCTTGCTTTTCCTAACAAAATTACAGCGATAAGAGCACTCAAGGGGGTGCTTGTTCACACACAGATGAATATTCGGCCAAACCAGCAACCATTCAACACCTCATGTCCCTTTTTCAGAATGAGCAAAAAATTATAAAAAGCCTCTCAGACTCGTGCAGGTTTGATCAAGACTGCTTTTGACATTATCGGCCCCATGGGTGCTGTTACTATTCTCAGCTCCATATACCTCCTCTTCAAACTGCACGCCCCTGAAAAGAATTAGCAACCTGTAATAACAGAGTAGCAGGCTAAAACCTACGGCTTGCTACACAGCCTGAGCTCCACGCCACGGTTCAGCTGCCTTTAAACCTTCTAACAAACATCTGGGCTTTCTATAAAAGCGAGGAGGGCTGAGCACGTGCAGCGTACCTGACACCAGATACTCCCTGTGACACTGGGCTTTAGCACACCTAGAAACAGCCATTACCATCGACTGAGATATGCATGAATGCCCGGAGAGTTTATGAGGGGAATGTGCACAATGTTTCCTCACACTTATGCCCCTGCTCTGCAACTAAATTACAACGCAAGCATGAGCAAAACCAAAAGCATACAAAGCCTCTGCCCTTTATCAGTTCAGCTGTAACATGATATTTGTATGCTGTAGGGATTCTGGGAGAGGCTGGCTTTACACTGAACTAGAGGTCTGGCAAAAACAGGAACTTTCTCAAGGGTCAGAAGTGAATGGCTTGAGTGTTTTCCCTTGTGTTAAGTGGCGGATCAAAAAATATGATGACTGACATATTAGCTGGTGACAGGAACCATGTCGGGGCGCCAGTTTATGCTTCCAAGGCTGTCGATCCCCGCGCCCAGCTGAAACTGGGTTTATAGGACCCAGGGAGCTGAGCCGTTCCAACATGACACGCTAATGGCTTCAAGTGGTTAAACGGAGTGCACTGTGCCATTTCATTGCATGAGCACTATCTGCGAAATCTGACAAGTTGATTCCTCGGAGGAGAGATAAGAGGCAATTTGTTAGCCCAGTAGGATTAACTACACCCCTGCTCTGGATTTTAGTCTTGGCTTCAGAAGTGACAGACAGAATCCAGCTGTGAGTTTTAGTTTGGGAGTCTGCTGACACCGTGGAATTGGGAGAGGATACATCACAGATAATAATAATGAAGTTTTGTTTCGCCATAGCTTTATTCGGTTATTGTGTGTAGCTGTGGCTGCCAGACGTTTGCAGGTTGGATTCCACACCTCAGTTTGTGTGAACTAAATGCTGAACCCCGAATGTCCTTTGGGAATGTTTCTCCTGGCTGCAATTTCAGCCCGGCCTGTCTGCCGAAATCTGATTATGTAAACTTTGCGAGGCTCACAAGAGGAATCTACATAGAAACACATTAGATATGCTGTAAGTCATATGACAACTGAAATGCTATAAAATCCCCCAAATAAATGAATAGGTGGAATTATCTCCAAGCAAAACTGTTTTTTTCTTCTTCTCCTGGAAATATGACCGTTCCAGTGTTTATGCTGAACAGTGATATACAGTGTCTATATAAGCAGCTGTCGGTATGTCTACAACATTTGTCATGAAAGCAAAGTGTTATAAATTATTATCCCTTTGGCTTAATGTGACTGATTAGTATAAATCAAGAACAGAACATCTTTCTTTTCATTTTCTTTTCAAGTTCTGAATTTCCCTCTCCTCGTTTATCGACGTACCGGCTCAGTTTCTGTGCTGGCACTGCCGAACCCTTCCCTACCGCCAATCTGCTCCACTATTTACCTTTTCTTCCTGTCCAAGGGCGCGGTTTCTGTTAACAGTGGGTAAGGTCTAGTATCGCCCCTCTGCACCCTTGATTTATGTGGTACGAGGGGTTTGGAGGATAAATATTAAAACATGGCCGCTCCATTGGCTGCCAGCAATAACAGGCTGACTGGTTTCCTGTGCAGGGTTAGATTGCCTTGCCTTGCAGGGGCTTTGGGGACAGCAAGGCCAGTGGAGGGGAATCCAAGGGAGGATAAAGTGGCAAATAAAGCGACAGAGAGAATAATCAGCGCAAGGTAAGTCCACATGTGAGAGCAGTATTTGCTCTAAAACAAAGTAGCACCACAAACATGGCTTGCACTGACCATCTCAAGGGCACGACCGTGGGGTCAAGAACAGAGAGTCATCAGAGGACAATCAAGATTCTGCTGCCAAAACGGTGAAAGAGGGCGTCCTGGTACTTTCAGAGAGCATCCCATCGCTGAAGGTCTTTGACAGTGTCCTTGAGCTGCACACTAAATCTAACATGTGCCTGTGGTTCTGCAAACAACCAACCACGTGAGCTTAACACGCACATGACTACCCAGTAAAGAAGTATCATCAGGATGGAGGCACAGTGTGGACTCCCATTCCCAGAGATCTTTTATTACTGCAATATAACTGTTAAGCAAATCCAGGTGATATGAGCTGAGGGTCACTTATATTTTTGCTGTACTTTCGATTCTTGGTGACACTGCTGTTGCTGTTGTGGAGCACTGTGCTGTTGATGTATATCCGTGGATGTTATGTCTGACAGTTCCCACAGACGCAAGTTTCTGAAAGGACAGTAAAAGAAACTAACAGGGGAATGTATGTTACGCTTGTGGAAGCAGAATGAGCAATAAAGGAACGGTTTCTGTGGTTTGCTTTCCTTTCAACTTAGAGCGATGCTGGCAGCGCGCGCAGAGTGCTAGCATTATCCCAACATTACAAATTATCCACCGTGTCTCATAGAAATATGTTAAAACACCACAGTTGTGTTAGAATTACAGCAGCACTGCTCTGGGTTTCGCACTCCTTCCCCCTGTGCTGAACATGTGTGTTCATCATGTTAATTACTGTGTGAAGCCTCTGCGTCTGATTGGTGCCATGCGTTCTTTGCCCTGACTTCATCTCCCTTGACTGCTTCTCCTTTGTCCCACCCTCCATCACAATTGTTTGGACCAGCACCCAATCGCATGCTTCGACTACGCCATAGCATTAATCTCTGCAGCTGGTTTAAAGGGTCACCAGCTTGTCATTCTGGTAGGTTTGGATTTGGGAATGGCTCTCATTGTTTCATTTCAACCATCTTTGCTTGATTCTGGCCAGTAGTTTATGGCCAGCTTGCATACTGGTTAAGTAACCTCCTTTTTTTCTTTATTTTGTAATTGTTTTACTCTCTGAAGGCTGGGCTAGGATTCAGAGTATCTTGCTGAATGGACTTTCATCTTACCACAGTTTTTGTTTGAAATACACAGTTAATAAAAAATGAGGAAGCCAGGATTTATTTTACGGTAGAACGGTTAGAGTTAGGTTTTGATACTTCTGTTTGTCATGTTTTCTTTGTGTGTGCACGCTTTTCTTTTCTTTTTTAATCAACAAGCATCCACCTGCCCTGAGCGCTCCAGATGAATTGTATGTCATTCATGTTTTACTGTGAACACATTAAACACAGCCAGAAAAATATAACGGAAAAATCACAATGTTGCTGCAAATAAGATACAAGTGCGAAGTGGGCAGAAAGTCTTGTGAATTCGTGGCTTCATGTTTTTATTTGACCACTCAATGCCCTCTGAGTGCCGCTCTTTATTTCAAGCATAACAGCTGCACATTACAGCAGTTAAACTTTAAACCTGATACATTAAAACATTAAGTTAATCAGTGCATTAGGGCTTGACAATGTCCCATAGCCTAATGACATGTGGAGAGATCAAAGTGAAATTAAATCTACTGGCTGGTAAAGTTTTTCTGCAGCACCAACTCACTGCATGCAGATTCCCATGACAGTGTGACGTGTACAGTTTGTGCTGCTGTAACTTTGTTGCACATACATGAATGCACTTCTTAGGCAGAGAAACTGTACTGCAATCGCAGCACATGCAGAGGATGTTGTTGAGTGATTTTAAACTGAAACTCAAAACATGACCAGTTCCAGATCAGGTTGCGTGTTCAGAATAAGTTTCTGTGGTGATCTAAGCTTGGTTCAAGGTCGTCACTCTTCCCTAACTCGTGAATCTCGCTCAACACTCTAAAGCGACAACCTCAGGCTTGCCCCAACAGTTATCCTTTCCTAAACACAACCTTGTAGTTGTGTGCCTAAAGTTAACCAACCCATGACTATAAACAAAATGAAAACCTACTTGCCTAACATTTATAATTAGCAGTCTAATAGGGTCTAATAGTGGTGTCTTTTTGAGAGAGCTGTGTTTGATTAGAGAAACCACCGTGCACTCCACCTCTCAATGTGGACTTTGTTGGTCTTTTAAGCTCCTATTTGACTTTCCATTGGCATTGAATCCATGGTTGTGTTCACACTTCAATGTGTCACTTGTAACTGAACCAGCACTCTCCCAACCAGCACAGCTTCATGCTTTTGCAGCTATGCTATGTGGTAATGATGCTTGGGAAAATAACTCAATGAATTTGGTCCAAGGAGAAAAAGCAGAACAGCTATTTAATGGATTGCCATTAAATTTTGCGGAGACACTCGTGGTCCCCTTGGAATGAATCATATTGACTGTACTGATGCCATGACCTTTCCTCTGGCACCATCAGCTCTGGAGATTCCTTTGAGCCCTTTGAAGTCATCTTAGTTGGACACAAGCTATATTTTTAATAAGATTAAATTTGGAACTAAATAGTCTATTTTTTGACAGTTTTTTAAACTCTGGATGATTAATATCTAAACTCGCTGAGATTACTTTCATAACCCCTTTCCACCTTTATGCAAATCAAAGTTAATACAAAGTCTTCCAAAATGCTTTTTTTTTTTTTTTTTTGAGAGGCATGGTTAACATCAGCAGATGCTTCTCATGAATAACAAACCTAAAGTGTTTTATATAAATCAAAGCAGCTGTAACACACACCTTGTTTCATTGATTGGACTCCAGGTTTGCTCACTCCTGACTTCAATTAGATTTGGTTGATATCTTTTGCCTCGGGCTTCACCGAGATTTCCAGCCAACACTGTAAACAACTGAATGATGTATTCAATATACAGAAAATTCAATGATCTGTGTTTTATTACCAAAAAATGATTCAATTTCTTTATAATTGCAACATAGACTGTTGTTGTTTTCAAAAGGGTTGCTTTTTCATTTTCTCTGTCCTCCTCACATCTTTCTGTTCTTCACTACCCTTGAACAGCATTAAGGTCATTGTGAATTTTACACACTGAAACTAAATGTAGAGACTTAAGAGGCAGCCAGACGTCTTTTTGGCTCAGGCATTGGAGGACAAAAGTAATATTCCCAAACTAACATATCTCTTTCAGCACACTGTTTGTGTTTTAACAGTCAGTCCTTCTAAAATGAAACGAATCCCTGATAATAAAACAAAGAGACCAAAAATGAAAGATCAAATTTCCCTTTTCCCTTCAGGGAATGTGATATTATGATGATCAGAATCACTTCAGCCACCAATAACTGTTTAAGAGTTTGTATTGGCAGAAACCTGAAACCTAATAGGGCTTCAGAGACTATAATAATGACACACAAGGCAGAAGGACAACAGGATCTCATGGTGCAAAATGATATATTTATGAACCACAGACTGTGGATATTAGTCTAAATATATACATTTTAACAGTATCTGTGTTTGTGTAGGGCGTTGTGTAGTGCATTTGCAGCTGCAGAGGAAACTGTGGGGCCTGATAGTGATTATTATAAGATTTGTAAAATGAAGATGTTGTACTAACAGATACATAATCTTTTTTTTTTTCTTTCTGAGAGACCTCAAGTGTTTTTCTTTTGCCAACATATTTATACAGAAACATATATCATCCATATGCTGTATATAAATGATGAAGTGTTGAACTTGTAACAATGGACAAGAGTTGGCCTGACAACGGTCCATAGTAACCCACTGGGTGGCTTTGCAAAGTATAAAAACTGCAGTAACATGCTGATGACAAGCACCAGCCTACTGCACAGGCGTGCAAATTTTGTAACATTAAATTTAGTTTAGATGTAGAAATATCATAATTTACTACATCTTATATACTCAAATCATACCAGGAGATAAAGGTTAAGGATGTTTATTACAATCAGGCTGGAAAAGCTTACTTTTCTTAGTAATGGTACACAATAGGAATGTGACTGTGTGGCTGTGGAGAGTGGGCAGGCAGTCAGGTGAGTTTTTGTGGGAGCCAGTCTGTCTTTTGTAGAAGGAAATCCAAAAACAGAATCCAAAATCTAAAGTCCAAAATTCAAGTGTATTCCAGGCAGGGAGGTCCAAAGCACACCAAAGGGAAACAAAAAAGGAGACGAGACATCAGTGTAGGTACATGATCAAACACAAATCTGGGCCCAACATTACCAAAATGCAACTGTGAAACTGGGCAGAAAACAAGTGGAAGACCTGGTTCTTCACGCAGCACCTGAAGAGAAAAAAGGGATCAGGTGCACAGCTGGAGGCTCAGCCTAAGGCTGATCGCACAGAGAGAATGGGAGAGAGCATTAAAAAAAGGCAGAGGAGGGCAGATATTGCTGGCACCATAACCAAAAGCATCCTTCTCTCGATGGGTGCCTCGAGGCGCACCAATGGACTTCTCAGGATGCACCTTGTGGAACTCCCTCAACTAGTGAAGCATCCAGAATTAAAGAGTGTGGAATGAAGTATTCCTTTGGACAGTATCCCTCTCTCCACAACATACTGGAGGTCCAAACCCCCCTCGTAGGAAGGATGATGAATCAAGTTGAAAGGGATCAGCTGATAGGCAAAGAGCGCTAGAAGACACCAGATGCTGTTGTGGTCTGCGTGTCTTGTTGGGTCATTTTTGGGCTTTTGTGTTTATTGTTGTTTTCTGAGTTTTTAATATGCTTTTCATTATTGTCCTCAAGCTCTACTTGTGGTTAATATTTAGTTGAATTTCATTATTGTTGTTTTTTTTTCTATAATTGTTCTGCGATTCATTGGTTTGTTTTAGAATTATTCTGGATTGCGTCTGTGAAGACTCTCAGTCATCCTGGTCATGGTAGTATAAGGAGCTTGGAAAGAAAAGCATCTGGACTTCTTTAAGTTTCTTGAAGACGTTTCACCTCTCATCCGAGAAGGTTCTTCAGCTCTAAGAGCAATTGGTGGAGAGTCAGAGGTATTTAAGCCCTAGTGTGGGCGTTCTCTCTTAAGATAGTCATTGACCAACTTTTGATCATGTGCCTCATCACATGAGCCAAGGTGTGAAAAAGGGTGTGGGTCATTATCAGCCGAGATTTTGGGTGAAACCATTGTGAGACCTTGCCTCACCCTATCATGTGACTTACTGAGATCAACTGACCCAAGATGTGAGTGGGCGTTAAGGTGCCCAGGAAGGGATCTCAAAACTGGATTGTAGGTGTCGTAGGCCACCCCCTCTGTTCACCCCCTGGCCACCCCCTCTGATGGTTGCTCGCAGTGGACATAGATGGCTTCTTTCACTCGTCTTTCAAACCATCTGGCCTCTTTGTCTAAACTGTGAACATTAGCATCCTCGAAAGAGTGACCTTTCTCCTTTAGATGCTGATGTACAGCTGACTCTTGTCCTGTTGAGGTGGCTCTTCGATGCTGTTCCATGCGTTCATGGAGTGCCTGTTTGGTCTCTCCAATGTAGAGGTCTGAGCACTTCTCACTGCACTGCACAGCATACACTATAGCATTTGATTGGTGTTTGGGAGTTTTGTCCTTGGGATGAGCCAGTTTTTGTCTGAGTGTGTGGCTGGATTTGTGCACTGGGATGTCATCCATGGAGAAGATTCTCCTTTCCTTTCTTTTATAGCCACATAAGGAATGACAACAGAATGAAAAATAGAACAACATTTTGGTCCCTTAACCTACAAACCTCACGACAGAGTCTTCTGTTTCTATGTAATTTTATCTGCACAGGTGATTGACAGTCTTCTAAATTTCAAAAGGTCCACTGTAGTTTAGTACAGTGGACGTGTACTAAACTACAGAGTAGCCTAAAAAGGGGTTCCTTTAGCAGAAGAACACAGTGGGATTTAAAGCAACTATATAATCTAAGGAAGCCTCTAATGTTTGGTTGTCCCTCTCAGTTTACCCATTAGAGGACAGAATCTGGAGGGAAGTTAATAGTTGCTCACTTGTGTGTGCCTGACATGTTTGCAGAATAATAACTGCAGCTACATGGTGCTCCAGCCTACATATAGTTGGCAGTTTATTAGTCACACTTTCAGCTAAAATTTATGTTATCTGATATGACAGGACTGTCTGCTAAAAAACTGCCTGCTTAATGCTTATATTACTGAAGGGACACTGAGTTGTCTGTCTTTGTCTGAGCTGCTAAATGCTCCCTGGTTGCTAGCTAGTTTTCTTTAGACTGGGATAGGAATGTTTTTTCTGGATTATTCTTGCATTTCCGTTTGGCTCAACCCACTTATAACAGATTGCCAGTAAAAAGAAAAATCCTTTAGTGCAGATACGATGGAAAAGGACAGATGATGTGATACGTGATAAAACGGCAGCAGCTGCTCTGCGTGACTGTGACAGGTGAAGCTGTGGCTGGATATGGTTACCACTTGGAGTACAGTTGCTGCTGTGGTTCAGTCTGTGGTTCTAGGAATCTGTCTAGCTGTAGTGTCTTTTGAACGCTGACAAATGTGGTACCAGTAAACTATAGGAGTACAGTAAAATACGCTAGCAGTGAAAAGCCAGCGCAGTGTCTCAGTGCACATACACAATGCTGCACAGTCAGTGTAACAGGCATAAAAAAAACTGTGTCAGCACCAGAATTATGACAACAAAAGCACAATAGCAGTGACAGCTATGTCATCCAGTGGCTGAAGTCATAATCACAGTGTGCCTCAATTAGCCTTGGCAGCCATCATTGAGAGCTGGTTATATTTATAAATGCAATATTGTAGACTGTCTGGGGGGTGGGGGGCTCAACACTCAGAAGCAATTTCGGTATAACATAGCTTCACCTACCCTAACATCAGCATTTAGTTTAAGCTCCCACACGAAGGTGGTTATCAACTCATAAGTCAGCCCAGTATTTCTAAATCTAGCTAAGAGCTCATTCACATGAAAGATGTGGTTTTGGCAGCACACGACCAATTACAAAAAGAAAGGTCTACTGGCAGCGGAGCAGCTTGTTTCACAAAGAAGATAAAAATGTAATATTAGAAAATATGAAGAGGGTAGACACAAATGCAGAGTGACAACATCACAGCTGCTGCACCTAAGAAAGTGGATCTGTCAGGTCATTATGTCTGGAAAAATGCTGTATGCAAAGTATTTGAGGCCAGGATAGAAAACTGGCAAAAATACTGACTTTTTTTAGTCAATAAAATTATTAGTTTCACAGCTCTATCATTAGGAAAAGAGGGATCTGACAGATTACAATTGTAAATTGCATTAAATCAGTATTTTTAGAGATGCAGGAGATGATTATTATTATCCCCACTGGTGTTAAACTATTCAACTGCAAAGAGACGAATAAATATAAATTGAACCAGGATGCTTGGGTGTTTTTACAAAGATTTAGGTGCCCTGTTTTGGGATCGTGTCACTATACAAGGGCTTACAGAACATTTAAATTAATTGATATAAAAGTTTTTTCAGCCAACAGAGAATCTCTAATTCTTATTAATATTCAAAGAAAGACAAGGAAATGTAGACCCTATTACTGTCCAGTTCACTGCTGCCAGGGGTGCTTTTCAGGATACTTACTAAACAATTGATTAGTCAGAATGCACCAGTTTGGTGGTATATGTGTTGTGTTATGCGTTAACCTGAGCAGATTAGACATTAAGCATAGTTACCATGGCTTTGTAACAGTGTTGCAATATTAAATTGCATTCCTGACTTATTAAATTAAGTCAGGAAAAGAAAATTCTCATTTTGTTGGCTCTTTACTTGTTAACCATGTGTCTGCCATTTTGTGGTACGTAGGCAGAAGGATTAGAGCTTGACCTCTAAAAAGAACTGCTATAAAAGGTTATGCATCCTCTAACTGTGCCTGAAAAGCAAATTCATAAGCCAAAATATGCTAAAAAATCTCTGAAAGGCTTTATATTTTTAAATTATTCTAAATATAAAAGTAGTGGTTGGATGAGCTCTAAATAAATTATAATAAGTGGTTGAAAACCTGTTTTCCTTAAGCTGAACTGTGAGGCTGATGTGTACAAGGATGTTTGTACCTCAGAGATTGGTGGTAGGAAGCAAGGTGGGTATGTTGTACTCTGCTTCATACAAGCTAGCCTGAGGATGCTCCCAGGCATGGGCCATGCAAGCAACACCTGCACTCAGAGGCTGAAAAGAAACACAAGGATTATCAATAAGAAAAAGATGCTGACAGCCAGCAGGTGAAGGTCGTTCATTACACGTGTGCTTGGATGTACACGCATGCACTCAAAATCATTCCTATAGCTGGAGGGGAGTGGGAAGTGCCAGCAACTCCAGCTCATTATCTGCATTTGTAAACACACAGACGTGCACGTAAAAGATCTCTTTCAGTTCCACTGTAATGATGGTGCTTGTTAAATGAAGGTGACTGTATTCCTGCCATGTTATTCTAATTCCTACACTGTGTCATGCTACTTATTCTCTAATATGTTAATACTTTCTAAGCTTAAGGGTCAAATTTAGAGACTGATGCATCCAAACAAATGACAGCATGTAAGTTATAGCCCCAATAATCAAGAGCACATGCTGTCTTTGTTGTTGATTGGGTTTTTTTTGTCACTTTAAATGATCTAAGCATATTGTATGTGTTGGTTGTCTGTGTAAATATGTTGATCCATAGAATCCAGAGACTGTAATTCAAATAGATATAGCTTCCAAGGTAAACCCAGCCATGGAGGGGGCCGCAAGCCAGTGTGCTATTAGTGCCATTCCCAAGATCAGCTAAATGGGGAGGGTTGCGTCAGGAAAGGCATTGAAAGAATACAAAAATGTCATTCTTCTCATTAAGAATGATTTCCAAACTGAAGCAGTCACGACCTCGGAGACCTGGATTAACAACCTGCAGGCCAAGTGCTTCTGGTGGTGTTGCCCAACGGAGTGCTAGAGTGCTATCGCTGGCTGAAGAAAAAGGAAGGGTGATTGTAGTTAGTGGATGTGAGGAGAGTGTCAGACAAGATCATGAGCTTAAAGCTGGAGGTTAGATGACATAAGAGAGAGAGGAATTCTGGAATAAGTCAAATGAAGTTGAAGGGAGTGTACCGAGCAGCTGGAGTGGTGATTTCAGTGTACATGTAGGTAAAGGAAACAGTGGTGATGAGGTGGTGTTGGTATGGTATTAAGAAGAGAAATGTAGAAGGATAGATGGTAGTGGTAGAGAGAGGAAGATGGATGGAGGCAAACTGGTGAATGAGGAAGTGCAGAGGATCAGTAAGGCGGAAGCAAGGGCAGCCTTGAAGAGAATAAAGAGTATAAAGGAAGTTGGTCCAGATGACAAACCTGTGGAAGTATGGAGAAGCCTAGGAGAGAGGGCAGTGGAGTCTAACCACATCCTTTCATAGTCTTGAAAATTCAGAGGATACCTGAGGAATGGACCTAACAAATTTCCAAGAACATGGGTAAAGTGCAGAGCTGTAGTAACTACAGAGGGTTAAAGCTGATGAGTCATACCACAAAGCTATGGGAAAGAGTTGTTGAAGCTAAGCTAAGGAGAGAGTTGATGATCAGTGAGCAGCAGTGTGGATTCATGCTGAGAGAGCACTACAAATGCAATGTTTTCTTTTAGAGTGTTGATGGAGAAATACAGAGAAGGTCAGAAGGAGTTTCACCCTGTGGCTCTACACAAAGCATATAATAGGGTGCCAAAAGAAGAACTGCATGAGAAGGAGTGGCAGAGATGTGGTGCAGGACAGGAGTCTCCATGTGCTACGATGACACTGTGGTCTGTAATGAGAGCAGGGAGCAGGTGAAAAGAGCCTGGAGAGGTGGAGGTATGCACTAAGGAGAACAATGAAAGTCAGAAGAAACACAGAATACAAGTGTGTGTGAATGAGAAGGAGACAAGTGTAACAGTGAAGCTACGAGAGGTACTGGGAATGAAGATAGATGAGTTTAAATATCTGGGGTCAAGAACAAGACAGTATAGACAGGGTGGAGATGTGTCAGATGTGATTTGTGACAAAGAATAGTGGTAAGAGTTACAGGAAAGCTTTGCAAGATGATAGTGAGAGCTCCTACGGTGTATGGTTTGGAGACAGTGGCACTGGCAAAAAGGAAGCCCAGCTGAAGATCAGAAATCAGTGTATCAGAGGGATGGCTCAGGTCCAGCTAGAGAGACAATGTTGAGATGGTTTGGAAATGACAGTAAAAAAACATGACAGGCAAAGGGTTAGGAGGCAGAAAATAGAGTTTTATGGAGGCAGATGGTCCGCTGTGGCGATCTGAGAAGAGGAAGAAGAAGTTTCCAAAGTTATGCCAACATAGGGCGACTTACACGGTTGTATTCACATCTATGGAAAATAGCTCTTCGTTTCCTTCATCCAGGTCCTAAGTAAATACTTTTCTGATGACTGTACCACACACAGAGGAATGTGCCATGAAAGCTGGGTTAGCAGCTATGCTGAGATTCCAAAGACTTTTGAGTGGCACAAAAATGGCTCTCTTTGTACCTGGATAGGTCACCACCTGGTCTAGATAACGTGGTCTGGAGTAGGTTACGTTCAGAGTTTCGGTTTCAAATTGTATTGAATTGACACATTTTCACTGATTCTTCTATTTACAGCATGCTTGAGTTCCTCAAAGCATGCTGTAAATTTAAGCTTACAGCATTTAAATATGTTGCATGTGTGAAGAAAGCTTTCTCTCTTTATGCAAAAAAGTTAAAACAGATCAGGTCTGGTCTGTCATCTTTGCTCAGCCTTTAGACTGGTGGCTTTAATATTTCTGATTTATAGTAAAGGCGAATTAAATTTTCTGTCACTGCCTTCTTTCCACTTGAAAACTGTTTGAAGTGAAACGATCGTGGACACCCTGTGACGACAGATGGATTTGCTGTCATGTTGCTTTGCCCACATTAAGTCCCAAAGCCTTTGTTCTAATTCTGAAAGAATTCCTGAGCTCATGTGCTTTCCTGCTTTTCTTTGCTCGGGTATTTCCAGAATCACAGATGTAATCAGTCATATGATGTTTTACTTCTTTTAAAGACCACACTGACATTATTTTGCATAATGGTTGGAAACACTTGTAAAAAGGAAGAAATGATTTTTATTGTTCTGCCAGTAGATGCAAGGCAATTTTAATCACACAGTGGTGGGTAAATGAATACTCCCATCAGTCTCAGATGGAAATAATTTACTTGTTTGGCTGCGTCATGTCTTATTTTCCATTTTTATTGTTTTGGATTGTTTTTAATTTTTTCTTTTTATGCTGTACTATTATCATTAGATTGCACCAAGTTAACCCTTTACCCTAGAGGGGTCTTTTTCAATCAGCTGGTTTTTAGCAACATGACAAAACAGGAGATATTAAAGAATAAATGATTAACCCAAAGAAACATGCAAATGTTTATTTTCATTTAATGATGAGCTATGATGCATTAATGTCTCACAGAGGAGTCTGTTATCTACTGCACTGTCTCATAGATTGAGGCCTACCGAGCTCCAGTTGTTCAACTCAGTAACCCCCATTTATAACCACGTGCTTTAAGTTGTTACAGCATAGTTGTACCCCGCAGTATAGCCAGTGTTTCAGAAGACACTGTTCAGATTCCAGAAAACCAAACACTCTTACACCTTTCATCAATTTTCAGAAGTCATGGAGTCTCTTCACTTGCTTGCGATTTTCTTTTGGCTTTCCAAGTTGGGAGTCTGCGCTGGAAAACTATTGTGCATTTAGCAGTAATGTAAAAGCAGCTGAGGCAAAGCTAATTTCTCATCATAAAAAGTCTGAGCTACATTTTCATTTGCAGGGCTGCTGTAAGGCCCCAACATAAATGCTGATATATTACTAAATCTATATGCTACATATCAGACTACTGTGTGTTAGGGTTTAACAAATGTGGGTCCAAATACACGATACAAGTACAGGTATGGTGAACAAAATTACACTTTAAGGGCATTCGGTGTAAAAGGTAGACTAAAAAAAGGAAAAGCTGAGCTACCTGCTGTGGCGACCCCCTCGTGAATAAGGGAGCAGCCAAAAGTAGCTTATTAAGCGGATTAAAACGTTCAGTTCAGTGGTACAATAAAAGCAGGAATCCAAGGAACAGAAGCGTGGCTGAAAAACCTGACGATAACTCACAAAAGAGCCGACTCCTAGACAGTGAAAGGACTATAAATAAACAAGGAACTAACAAGAAATTAATAAAAACCAATAATAGAGGAGGGAGACCATAACAAAGGAGCAAAAAAAGTAAACCATCTTAAATATGGTGTAGAACACATATTCTTTGCCATAATTTAGTAACACACACATACACACATCTCTCTCACTTGCTATCTAGATAGATATAGATAGATAATATAAACTTACCCAAGACCTTTTTTAAAACTTGTCATCTGACCAGCCGACTGGATTCAACTCCCATTTTTTCCACCCATTTGTATATAAGGCAGAAACAGTAACGTACATATTAATGATAATTTGAAGTAAAACTTTCTAATTTGGATTGATTATTTCATTAGGCCTGCCTTTCATCTTCCAGTTGTCCAGTTTCCTCAGAGCTTCTCTTTTTTTTTAGTTAACAGCCCTTTTGGGAATCACCATATTGGTACAAAATGCTCTCTTATGCCTGTAAAATTGTATTACCTTTGGTATTTTTCATAGATGCCACTAAAGAAATGGGAATAAATGATATATTTTTACACCTGTGTTTGCTATGTTAGCCATCTGTGTCATCATGTTTACCACTCTTTATCTTGTCTTCATCATGTTTTTTGTGACAGGCTGCTAGTGACAAGTGCCCAAGGCCAAAGATACAATTTTAAATGAGTTCTTTGCTAAGTTGTGTGTTATGTACAGACACAACATTGGTTCATCCTTCGAGTTGGGTGCTTTATGTTTAAATCATTCATAGGTCAGTGTTATGTGGCTTAACAAACAAATAACAATCTTCAGAAAAATGGTCAGGTACAACGATTGGAGTGAAAATGAGTGAAAAAGCAAAAAGGTCCAAAGAAAATCTTTAAAAGAACTTTCAAAAGCCTGAAGAATTACTGCTCAAAAACACTCTCACTCCTTGACTGCAAAATGTAAAGAAATGAGGTACGGCTCAAGGCTTTTGAAGGTACTACAAATAAATATAAATTTAAAATAAAAGAGGTACAAAAACAAAGCACTGGGACATGTCACATATAATTGCACCGATGATGTTTGAGGACCACAGAACATGTAATCCAATTCTACATATATGAGTGAAAACAGAGACATATGACAACTTACATCCAAAGCAAATCAGGAAGTAACCAAAAGACACAACAATGAAACATGAAGACACAGGAACGCGATGAAGACTAACAGTATACATGATGGTGGGTGAACACAGCAGGCACAGGAATAAAATAATAAAAAATTGAATAACACAGCGATTATTACATGTTAAAGTTAACATTTTTTTTTTATTTTAAAAAGAAATTTCATCCAGATGTGGTGCAAGACAAATGATCAAGGGTTCACAAAAATCCCCTTTAAACTTCAGCCGCCCACATATCAGCTCCACAATCTGGATCCTTATCTTCCACAAGTTATGCTTTTTACTTTATCAGGTGCCAATATAAAACCACGCAAATACTGCAAATGTAAGAAATGGATGATATATTAAAATGATGGTATTTTGGCAGAAATAATAATTTAATGTGAATAGATATGTTATTAAAAAGAAGCCAGCTTTGCCTTCGTTTTAGGTAGCATATCAGGTTGCTTTAAACCAGTGAATGGAGCGATTGTCTTAGACAATAAATGGGCAAAAAAGATATAAAGTGCTGTGCATCGTTAAGGAGAAATTATATGCAGTTTTTTAAAAAATAGCAATTTGACCTGAGAGAAAACTAAGAAACTGCAACGAAAATAGGCACTCTCAATTTTACAGTTCACCCTTGTGATTAATTTACCCGTTACAAGCCATTACAATGAGCCTTACATCACTAATCCCATATATTTAACTGCTGCTGCAGGCTCATTAATTAGAAAACAGCCTTTCCTGTTATCTTTCTCATCCCCAAAACAGTTTGAAGATGATATGTGACGCACTCGCATTAAACACAATGAACATTGTTTGTCACAATATTTAATGATCTTACCACCTGCATCTGCAAAAATCATTAGCGGTGTTATTGGCCTGCCGTGCTGAGGTGTTACTGGGCTCGGACTAATATGAGCAGTGAGTATGCAAAACCATGTTCTCTATCAGTCTTTGAACAGTGTGTTGTCTCTCGTCACACCACCAACTGAGATGCACAGCCACTGTCAGCATCAGTTCCCAAGCTGATGAGATCTCTGTGTTTGTGTGTGGGTGTGTGTGCACATGCACGTGTGTGTTTAAGTCTTTTGTTTATTAGGCTTTGATAGACACCTCAATATGTTTGCCCACGTTGACATCGTCATTGGCAGGCCCTGAGGTGATCGTATGATATTGTTTTAGTATTTGTGAACATTTGTAGTTTCACATCAGCCACCCACACCATCCTATTTAGTCTGCTTCAGTTTTGTCACTCATAGAGAACTAAATTTAAAGCAGGACTCTGATCCACAGTTATGAGAACCTTATTTAAAATCATCAAATAATGAACGATATATTTGACCTAACAAGATAACCATGTTCAACAATTCACTTCAATTCCACTTTATTTATACAGTGCCAAATCACAACAACAGTCGCCACAAGGCGCTTTATATTGTAAGGTAGACAATACAATAATACATACAGAGAAAAACCCCCAAATCATATGACCCCCTATGAGCAAGCACAAGTGACAGTGGGAAGGAAAAACTCCTTTTTAACAGGAAGAAACCTCCAGCAGAACCAGGCTCAGGGAGGGGCGGCCATCTGCTGCGACCGGCTGGGGTGAGAGAAGGAAGAACAATAAACACACAGAATTTGGTGGGACAGTAACAGAAGGCAACTTACAATTGCAGGATCCATTAAAATTATAATTGTTCTGTTGGCATGTTAAATTACTGCTATTCTATTACATTCTTTAAATGGCACAGCACAAGATATTGTGCATCTTAAGGAGTCAAACACATTTTAATCCAAAGAAAAACACAATGAAAAATGTCCTACTACGACCACCAACTGTCCTCTGGCATTCTTTGGTGAAAAATCATTGATCAAGTCGCTCCAACTCTGAGTGTTTTAGTGATATTAAATACACAATCAAACCCCCTTTTTCCTCCACAAATGTCGTCATCAACAGCCAACCTTCCTCTGTGTTGGTCTGGGATACATTACAACCTTTGAGTTGTCTCAACCAAACCAATTGCCTAAAGGACATTTGTGTTAGCTTTACCGCACAATAAAATTATGTTTTGCATTACAGTGTACCATCTATAGACTTGGAGAATCACCGCCAAGATTCATTACAACCTTTCCTGCAGCATGTGGTGCCCAACACCAGGAAAAGACAGTTTATGGAGGCATTTCTTTTAATTTGTCTGTTTCATAGAGTGGCTCTGTTGTGCAGTGCTTTACACTAAGAAGTGAAAGATCCCTGGTTTTATCCCAGGAAGCGATAATCTCAAGGGAGTTCCATCAGGAAGTGTATATGTTGCGTAAACTCTCCCAAATCGAACATTTGGGGCTATCTGCTGTGGCGACCCCTTGTAAATAAAGGCAGCAGCTGAAAATAGCTTTAAATGGAGTGATGAATGAATTATAATGAGACTGTTCGTGTGTACCAAGACATAGGACATTATACCAAAATGAAAAACATTGATGGGTAGATTTTATCAGTTTCTCCTCCTGCTTCATCCAGTCTCCATGCTAAGCTAAGGTAATCACCAGGGTCCATAAAGGATTCATATTTACTGCAACACATGAGCAACACATTCATCTCTAAATAAAAATTGTAAACCTTAGAAACATGATGATGGTCAAAGCTGGCTAGCTAGCCATTAGCTATTGAGCTAACTTTGAATTGGACTGGTTGATAAATCAAGCTTGTGGAGCCGCATAGTCAGCATATGATATATGTTACTACAATGCATACCATTTTATTAAAAGAGCCATTAAAAGTATATATTAATATAAGAATTTTGTCCCCTTTTTAATAGTATTCATGTTGCTGGTGGCATTTCTGGTGGGCAGCAGTTCTTTGTTTAAAGAAACAATTTCTGCTGACATACCATCCTCAGCAGTTAGAAATAAAGCTTCCCCCAAGCCTGATGCATTTGATGGAACCATTCCTTTTTATTATGTGCAATAAAATCTCTTAATTTTCACACCAGCTGTTAATTTGCACCCACTGTAGGTCCTTTTTCCAAAAATGGATTATTAGGTTTTCTTTTTCTTTTTTACATTTCTATTTACGTGTTAATATTTATAGTTTTAATAGAAGGTTATGCTGTTTCACTAATAATGATTCTGTTTAATGGGAAATTTGTCTTAGAACTCAAGAGGGACAATAAAAATTTAAATTAACTGAGCTTTTACAAGCTAAATGTTTGGATTATAAACACTGATTGCTAACTGTGGCTATAAAATTAAAGTTGTGAAGTATAATCTGTAACACCTCCCTTTTTAAATGTACTGGAGTTAAAGTAGCCCATAAAGCAGCATGTAAAGTACAATTAAAACTGGAGGATCTGTGATGTGTCCTTCTTGTAAAAGTATACTGTAGTTTCTTTTCATAATCACGTCTCTTATCCCGTCCTGCTTAAGACAAGCTTACCAAGAACATTGTAATCAGCTCTGACTCTCACTCTCTCTCACCACTGAACTTAATCTGCCATTTATTTGACCAAATCACAACAGAAACATTAATAAAATTCCAGGGAAAGGTTTATTTTTCAGAACTCTGTGCCCTCCTGCTTGCTTGTTTTTGGTAACACAAGCTTAGCATTTACATTCCTGGTTCTATTTGTATTTGAAAACCTCGGTTTGGCCTGATCTCCACCTTTGCAGATTCTGTAGTTACACCCACAAGTCTTGTGATGACATAATGTGGAAAAGTCCAAATGCTTCAGAATAATCCAAGACACACAAGGAGCAGCATGATACTTCACCTATTCAATCCTGGCAGGAAAAAAAAAATCACTCCTTTACTTTATAGTAAAAAGTATGTAATATGCGACTATTATGCTCCCTTTCAATAGAAATGTAAGTACTATGGTAAATTGAAGTGAGATTGATTCATGGATTAGCTAAATAGTGGGTTTTCTTAACTCACGAAGAAAACAAACAAACATTACTTTACTTTGGTTGTTGTCCCTATTGCTTTTATTAAAAAAAAAAAATTCAAATGTTTACTTTTTCCAAACATCTTTAAAACTTGATTAGTTATTTTAAAAGCATGCAAAAGCAAAAAGTGTTTGCTTTAACTTGTCTGTCATAAAAACTCACAGTTGAACTTGAATGCAAGACACTGATTTCTGGACGTCAAACAACGAAAATATCCTGCTAATGAGAGATAATAACAAAAGAGGATTACACAAAGTTGGCAGGAACGTCCAACAAGGGAAAAACTAAATTCAGGAAAGTGTTTCCAGTAAGGCAGCGGTCCCCAACCTTTTCTGCGCCACGGACCGGTTTATGTCCGACAATATTTTCATGGACCGGCCTTTAAGGTGTCGGGGATAAATACAACAAAATAAAACCAGTACCGCTATCAAAAAATAAGATTTATTCATAACACACAGAAAAAGACCCAGGAATCAGAGTTAACGATAAAAAATAACGATAAAAACCCTGAAAACCATACATTTCACACCCGGGCCTCAACTGCTCGCGGCCTGGTACCAAACGACTCACAGACCGGTACCGGTCCATGGCCCGGGGGTTGGAGACCGCTGCAGTAAAGCACAGGCTGGAAAACAGGTTAGCAACATGGCAGGGAGAAAAAGACAAACAAACTGACAATTTACACTTGACTGAAGAAAAGGAAACAGTTGGGAGCTGTGCATAGGAGTAAAAGTACAGGAAACAAATAATTAAAACCAATTACCAATATAAAAGAAAAAACTCGAAACAAAGGCGGTAACAAGAAAAACACAGGAAGACAACAGCATAGCAAAAGTATGAATACTTGAAAAATATGAAGACAAGAAGGAATATAAACATCAATAATGTCAGTAGACTGGCATCTTGTCCCTGCCTTTTGTCCAATGACAGCGGGGATAGACTCCAGGCCCTCTGCTTCCCTGAACTGAATAAGCAGGTAAGAAAACAGAAATACAACACAAGAGAATACAGAACATGATAATACTAAAATAAATAAGGGTGTTGATGTTTTTGATTTTCTATTAACCTCACTTTCACTGAGCCGTTCTTTCTGCCACCGAGTATGAATTCAGATGGAAAAGCGAAGGCTTGATTGCACAGCAACAGAAAGAGTACAGCACTCTAACTGTTGGTGTTTTTCTCCATGTGCTACACCTGAAGTGGTTGATGCTGGAACAATTAAAGTTACTGGGAAAACAACCTGGTAAGAAGTGAAAAAAATACCCTGACGCCAGACAAGGTATAAGTGAAGAGGATGAGAGACAGAAACTAAAAGTAAACAAAGAGTGAACCTCAAACAGGCATCCACTAAAAGGACTATAAGCAGGCAAACACAGATACTACAGCTTTCATGTGAAATATCATGACATGCATGCATAAACAAATTCAAGAAGATTTTGTATGACGTGTATGTATTTTTTAGATTACATGCAACATGGTTAGGATTAATTTAGGTTCAGGGCTTTGGTGACATCACAACTACAATAATGGAATGAAAAGCCATTCAAAAACAGGAAATTGGTATTTTACTTTGTAATAGATACCTAGATTTGGATATTTCTCAGGAATTACTGGAATTGAAACGAGTATTAATTTTGGCATTAGATTTGCCAGGCATGCAGAAACATATTTCTAAAATGTTCAAATTAGCTTTATCTGCAGAGTATTTAACCTTCTTATTATGTTAAGGGTCAATTTGACCCATTCCAGTTTTTGTGTTGACCAAAGTACTGGTCATCCTTTCTTTTTCTTCATGAAACCTTATGACTTTTCCTTATCTGGGGTCATGAACTGGTGTGTAAAATATAGACACTTTGATGTGTCCTGGAATGTCTCTGCAGTGTTTGTATACAAAGATGATGTTGTGGGTCATTTTGACCCGCACACTTTTAAGTAAGTAAAAAGTTGTTCAGATCCAAAATAAACATTTCCCTTTGATGTACTTTGTTTTGACTGCTCCTGAATATACATTCAGACCCAGGTGTGTATGCAAGAAACTTTCTCTCCCCTATTCTTGTCACTGTTCTCATGTCATTTCAACACACCAAAAATGAGCTCCAGGAGGTTGACGACTGAAGAAGCTTTATCACTGCTTTTCAACTGGGATAGTGATGAAGAAGAAGATGTTTCAGAGACTGAGGATCTTTCAGAGGCCGAGGACAATGTTATTGATGATCCAGACTGCCAATTTTCAGACGAGGAGGAGGATTCTGAGGGAGAGTGGGCCGCCATCTCTACATCAAATGAAAACCAACGAATGCAGCAATCATCATCCACAGAGGAGACATGGACATCTAAAGATGGTAATATAAAATGGTCATTATCACCACACCGAAGTCAAGGCAGGCTGTCATCTTCTAATGTCATCAAAATGACTCCTGGTCCTACAAGATTTGCCATCACACGAGTTGATGATATTCAATCAGCATTTCAACTCTTCATATCCCCTCCAATAGAAAGGATCATACTGGACATGACTAACCTGGAAGGGAGGCGTGTATTTCAAGAGAAGTGGAAGCCACTGGATCAGACTGACTTGCATGCTTATATTGGAATTCTGATATTAGCTGGAGTATACAGGTCCAAGGGAGAAGCAACTGCAAGTCTATGCAATGAAGAGAATGGAAAGCCAATCTTTCGAGCAACAATGTCTTTGGAGACATTTCTCAAGATATCTCGTGTGATCAGATTTGACAACCGTGAAACCAGAGCTGGTCGACGTGAAAGAGACAAACTTGCTGCAATCAGAGATGTATGGGATAAATGGGTGGAAATTCTACCTTTGTTGTACAACCCTGGTCCCCACGTTACTGTTGATGAGCGCCTTGTCCCATTCAGGGTCGCTGTCCTTTCCGACAGTATATGCCCAACAAGCCGCCAAGTATGGCATCAAAATATGGGCAGCCTGTGATGCAAAATCTAGCTATGCATGGAATATGCAAGTGTACACTGAAAGCTACCTGGAGGAGCATCTGAGAAGAATCAGGGATGCGTGTGGTGCTGCAGATGAGTGAAGGGCTGCAAGGGCATAACATCACCTGTGTCAATTTCTTTACATCCTACTGGCTTGGAGAGGAACTTCAGAAGAGAAAGCTGACTATGTTGGGAACAATCAGAAGAAATAAGCCAGAACTTCCCAGTGAAATTTTGAAGATGCAGGGAAGATCTCTGCATTCCTCATTATTTGTTTTCACTGAGAAAGCAACAGTTGTTTCATACAAAGAAAAACAAGAATGTTCTTGTCATGAGCACAATGCACACAGATGCATCTCTGAGCACAAGAGATGACAAAAAACCACAAATGATCCTAGACTACAACTCCGCCAAAGGAGGAGTAGACAATCTTGACAAAGTCACAGCGACATATAGCTGCCAGTGCAAGACAGCTCGTTGGCCCTTGGTAATTTTCTACAATATTTTGGATGTGTCTGCTTACAATGCCTATGTCCTGTGGACTGAAATCAACCAACAGGGGCATGCGGGTAAATTGTACCGACGTCGGCTTTTCCTGGAAGAACTGGGAAAAAGTCTTGTCACTCCCAAGATCCAGATGCGAGTCAGACCAGCTCGATCCCCAGCAGCAGCAGCTGTCATTGAAAAGGTCAAGTGTGCACCATCCAACCAATCTGCAGTGGATTCAGTGGAACCAGGTATAAAGAAACGGAAAAGATGCCAGGTCTGTCCCTCACGAGAAGACATTAAAACAAGCACTGTTTGTGAGAAATGCAAAAAGTACATCTGCAGAAAGCACACAGTTACATTCTGTCCATCATGTGGACAAAATTGAAAATGTTGAACACTGAAAAACTGAAAAAATTGGGCAAGTTAAAAAGAAATGTGTTTGTAAAGAAGGGAAAACTTTTACTAAATTGTTCTTAAAAAGAGTTATGGTAATTCAAACTGTGTTGTATGTCTGTGTTCTAAATGTTTTTCTAATGGAAAATAAAGTTGATTTGTTTTATTGCAGTTTTTTGACAATTCTGAGTGGATTTACACAGTGCGGGTCATTTTGACCCGCAACATAATCAATGTGATTTTTTTTTCAACATAATACAAAAAGTCTAATACACTTAGTGAGTTAAAAGGTAATAATGCAGTCTGTTAATGTTGTGTTTAGAGCTTTTTTTCTGATGCTCTAAAGTGGCTCAACCTGTACACGCCAAAGACATCGAGGCATTCAAGTGTGAATTAAAAATAATCGTAGCACTAAAGGAGAACTCATTAGTATTTATCCCTTGGGGACTATCTGTCAACTCAAGTGAGTTTTATTTATATAGCTTAATATTACAAATTTGCCTCAGGGGCATGTAGTACCCTCAGTTCACAGACTGCCGAGTAAGGTAGGAAAAGTGGATGTAGGTTTATTGGTTATATTTTCTGGTAATTAATATTTCTGTGAAATCTGCATGGAAATTTAGCTCGTGTCACATTTTTGTCTGGAACTGATCCAGTTGTTGTCAAGATAATTAAGACCTAACTAAAGTGATGGCCCAGTCTATGGAGTACAAACAGTGTTGTTGAGCGAGAACGTGCAGTCTCAAAGGTGGGGGTGGGAGGGTTAAAGGGTTAATGAAGGGAATAAATTAGTTAAAAAGAAGAAGAAAAAGCAGTGTGTCATCTTGTTTAAAGTCCTTGGCTTAGGCGTGGGGTCATATCCCTCCCTCTGGAGGCTCTTTGGCTCTAAAAAGAGCTGAGTGTTCGGGTTGGGTAAACTCAAAGGGAGTAAAGACTCTTCAAATGAGTATGAGCCACAACTATGGGTTCAGTCACCAGGATATAAAATGTAACCAGTGTCCTCTCACGGAGCTAACGAGCACTAGGTTGTGACCTGTGACCCTTAATGTGGTAAAGGTCACTACGCTCATGTGAAATTAAGAGCTATTAACAGACAGGTCATTGCTAATGAGGACCCCTGTCTGGATGTCCGAGGAGCGCTCAGCCTGTGGAATGTGGACTCCTCGTGCGCTCAGGAAAAAGTTATCATGACAAACTCCTACGAGGCGTGATGAGGTGGCGTTGCAATACACATCACACTGCATTTTAGGAATTTAATTGTGCTCTGTGGGACTTGCAGTGAATGCAGGTTTTGCTCATTACAAACAGCAGTAGTTGTGTGATAGTAATGCTGTAATGATGAGGAAAAAAGACAACAAACATCTTTTTCCCTTCAAAGATGAAGCATAGCTTCTGTTTGCTGCAGGACGACAGAAGTCACTCTGATCTGTGATCTGATGAACTGTTCCCTTGATTTCAGAAAAATTTTGTGTTGATATTCAGCCTCCAGTGGTTCATTAGTTGTTCTAGTTTTTTTAAACATTTTCTCTGGTCTTTTTTTTTTTTATAGCACCAACAGTGGACCATGAATTTCACGTCTTTGTGGTACACTTATTTCGATGTACACGAGACAAAGTGTACACTTGGTCACTACTTTTTTGGTCAGATATTACTGTAGTCTATGGGTCTACAGTAATAATAGTGCAATGTCTAATGCTTGAGTAGATCCAAGTGAACAAACTGCACTAGGCACAAGGTCCATCACAAGTGAAAGAAATGAGGTCCTGCTGCTGTTGATTAGGTTGGTTCATAACTTGTTTCTCTTAATTGTTTCTCTAAATTATTAGATTGCATTACCTTTACCTGAATGATTATTAAACAGCTTTCATGCCAGGTATGAACAGTGCTCCAAGGCCTAAATAGCAAAACAAAATTATCACATGGCTAATTAGCATATGATTACATAATGCACATTACCAACCACTGTTATTTATACTATATATGAGATACTTGCTGTTTATACTTTCTCAAATTGTGCTCCCTAATTTAAAAATGGTTTAACAGAGTCTTTTTTGAACAAAGTATTTCTTCACAGCTTGGTTACTATTAGCTCCCTACAGCTGGCTACAGTAATAATGGAATCCCTCCTTTTCTCAGTCATGGTTGTCACGTAATTCCCCTGATGTGTTTTTGTTACATAGTCTTACTGTTTTGTGCAGGGTGGCTGCAATTAACTTTAACAACATGTAGCTATGATCAACGCCTTGATGACTAATGTAATAAGAGCTTACCAAATGTGGCAGCAGCTCAGACAGCCCGTATACGTGTCTCGGTTTCAGAACCATTACACCCCTCCTCTTGGTGGAGCATCATGTTCCAGCCAGTGTGGGTGTTGTTTGGCCTATTTCAAGCCCACACTGACGTTTCCTTTTGGGTTCCCTTTTCTTTGAAAATGTTTTATACGTGTCATATTACATGTTCAGCTAATACAGTACCATTCGAAAGACTCGAACGAGCGAGTTCTCATTTTTAAATACTTTGCTTGTATGCAAACATAGATGGAAATACAGTATATAAAGCAGACTTTGTGCAATTTTAACAAGCTTGAAAGTCAATATTTGATATGACCATCTTTATTTTTCAACACATCCTGAACTCTCTGAGGCAAGCCTTCTTGTAATTATTTTTTCTTTAGTCTTCAGCAATAGTTTTCCAGGCTTCTTCAAGGACATCCAAAGCTCTTTTTTGGATGTTGGCTGCATTTTGTTCTGTTCTCTGTCAAGATGATCCCACGCTGCTTCAATAATATTGAGGTTCGGCCTCTGGGGACGTCATTCCATTACTGATAGTGATTCATTCTGTGCTTTTTCTATCCATGTATGCTTTTACTATATTGGCAGTATATTTGGGATCATTGTTATGCTATTAAAACAAAAAAAAAAATCAAGCAATTGCCAGATGCTTTCCAGTTGTTTTTTCATGGTGGATCCTTCGACCACCTGCTGAAATGCAAACTCAAACCATGACAGAGCCTGAACTGTGTTTTACAGATGGCTCCAGACACTCACTGCTGTACCTCTTTCCTGACCTCCTACATATGTATTGACAATGATTTGAACCAAACATTTCACTTTTGGATTCATCACGCTATAAGATCTGTCAGCACTGATTTTCAGTCCAGTTCTTGTGTAATTTGACATACTTCAGCCTTTTCTCCTTGCTTCCCTTCCTTAAGAATGACTTTTTGACAGCCACCTTTCCACTGAGACCATTTCTGATGAGGCTTCAGTGAACAGTAGATAATTCAACTGAAGGGCCAGATGCTTCTCTCAGGTCTGTATCAGGTCTTTGCTGGATTTTTTCCCCCTATTTATTTGACAACTTAACTTTAAACATACTGTTCTTTTACTGTTCTTTTTACTTTTTTGTCCTCCACTTGTCCACTGAAAGGTTACTAGTAAGAAACAGATACAGTTTAAGACTAGTTCTTGGTTCAGTTATCTGTCATGTGGAGACATAACGCTGCTACATTCTTTGAATTAGGTGTGTTTTTGCACTTGAATGATTCATAGGTCAGTGTTAAGTGGTTTAACAAAAAAAACAAAACAAAACAAAAAAAAAAACTCCTTTGAAAATGATCAGGTACAAGAGCAGAAAAGAAAATGAGCATCGACCTTAAATGTTTTGTCAAAGTTGGGAAAGGTCAACTTGTGTTCCGCCCACTTAATATCATTTATGCTCCAGGTAGCTGAAATTCATTCACATCTAACAGGCTCTGGTCAATATACTGCCGAAAGACTTTTAGATTAAAATTTAAAGACATTATTGTGGAATAGTTGTCATTTAGGATATATTTTTAGCTCACTTACACAAACTTGCAGACTCTGACAGGGCAGTTTCTTCATCAACTTCTTCAGTGATTGGCAGAAGGGAGTTAAAGAAACAGGCAAAACTTAAAACAGTTTTGCCTGTTTAATATGTGAGATATCATTATTACGTTTCCTTTTCTCTGAATCATTATTGTGCATCCATGGCTAAATGCTCCCATATGTGCTGTTCCCAGACCTGGTGTGTCTGTGATTTAATTTTCTCCATGTGAATGTAGCTACTGTCTGTGCTGATACGGACTAATTGGATTCGGAGTATCTCATTGTGATTATTTGATTACAGTTCATTACCCTGTGAACTCACACCACCCTGAGCTGCAGATTTTCAAGCACCAGGAGGTGCTGCGGGTCATACAGGGGTCCATCACTTGCTGTGAGGTCTAAAGTAAGGCAATGATGATGTCTCTCCTTCAGTTACTGGTTTGATTTGATAGAGAACACACCAGAATAAGATGATTATGGGTGGGAAAGCAAAGTGAGTGCAGACTGTGTTGTGTGTTGATCCTTTTACCAGAACAACTATGTCTTATAATACAGTATAATATAAAGGGAATATAGAAACTGTGGATTGTAGACAGTGGTGGTGGTAAAGATTAAGATGGAGGCTTGCATGGGGCTCTGAGTGACCAGGGTGAGGTGGAGATGTTAGAACTTGGTTGGATTAATAAGAGTCCTAAAGGCAGAATGACAGAAGAGCACTGAAATTGAAAGCACACAGAAGGGAGGCAACAAAATGAATGATGTCAACAGTGAGGTTGACAGTGTGGGAAAGAGGAAATGATAATCAGAATAGACTAGCAGATTATGCTAACGCCAAGGAAAAGGGGCAGATGAGTGATTACAGATCTTCTCTATTGAACATTTCCTAAAGTGTGGCTCTGTGACCTCAGGAAACATTTTCCTTATGACTTAATGGGATCATTCACCAGTTGCTGTCATGGTCTGTAGCTTTTGTGGACTTTAGTTTGAGTTGCTTTTCATTGATAATTTTGAGATTTAGTTTTAGCTTCTATTTTAGGTTGACTTTTACTAGTTTGAGTGATTGTCCTTGGATTTAAAATTCTGTTATAATTGTGTTCATGTTCATATTCTTGTATATTTCCTTAATGTTTTGATGTCAAGACTTTGTTTCTGTGTTATGTGTTTTCCTGTTTCTTTTTATTTATTTATTATTTAATTTGTTCCTTGCCTCTTGGCTTTAGGTTAACTTCCCTCCTCTCGTCTCAATGGTCTTGATCGTTTTCAGCTGCATTTTGTCACCCTCCTGTGTTCCAAACCAAATTGACCACGGCAGACCCGACGGCATGAACATGGTTTGCATCCTTTATTTACACACACAGAGCTGCAGCTCTCCCGCTGCCAGCTCAACGTAACAACAACCAACAACCACAATGCAGGACCCAGTACCATATTTAAGTTGGCGGGGCATGATTGCAGATGCCGTGCAGGTGTGTCCACCTTCCCTGCACGGCACCGCAGGCCACGCCCCGCCACACTCATGTGTACATATAATCCAGTCTTTACCTCAGTCTTTGTCACAGTGTGTGTTTGGTCCTTTGTGTTACTTATGCTGCAGTTCCTAAGTTTGGACTTTGTTCTCTTTGGGCTTCTACACTCAACCTAATTAAAGGTTATTTTTTCCAATTTATGTCTGTGAAGGTTCTCAGTCATCCAGGTCATCGTAGTCTAAGGAGCTTGGAAAGAAAAGTGTCTGGACTTCTTTCCAAGCTCCTTAGAGTTTTTCAAATTTACCTGTTTGCCCACATACCTGGATCTGGGTCCTCATCCTTCTTTGTTTTACAATAGTTTCCTGTCATATTAAGTAAAACAAAGCTCAAATTATGATTATTATAAGAGTAAGGAAGATTTCATTATTATACTCATTGGCTAGCCACTGGTGTATCCAAACCTTCATTTAGGTTGAATACCCAAAAAGAAATTAACAGGAATTCAAATCTAAACATGCAAACTAGGAAGCACATGAGGACATATACCCAGATGCTATGAGCAAGAACAAAAGTGAACGACAGGACTATTTATACGCACTGAGGACTAATCGGGGCACAGGAAATAGGTTGGGAACAAGCAACAGCTGCTCTTAATTAGGACAACAACAGGGGAGGAATCAAAAATCCAAAAAACCAGGCATATAAGACAACCGACTATCCAAAAAAACAACAAAAAAGAAGTAATACCATAAGTGCAAAACTACACACAGAGATGAAAAACTCACACAGGACATGATAGCAGGGAGGCAAGAAAAGTAACCCAGTATGCAAAGAAAACCTTAAAGGACTAAGCTCAAATAGACAACTCCGTTATGTCTAACTATTCAGATATATCAGAATTTAATAATAACAGAAACTAAAATCTCAAATGACAAAGTAAACAACAAACCCACAGACCATGACACCTCCAAAGTGTAGACATTGGTGGTGATGGAGCAGGATATGCACATGACTGATAGGATATTTTGGCTGAGATGCAGTTGGCGCTGGGGAGGCGACGATGGAGGAGGAGAAGGAACCCATGACAGGAATCCTGAACGGTAGAATGAAAATTTACAATAAATTCAATCAACAGTCGAACTTTCCTGTATTTCCACTACCAAACCCTTCCAACCTTCAAATGTGGACCGATCTAAGTGGAACACTTTTTATACCTGTAATAACTTCACTTTGTGTTCATGCAAATTAAAGTAAATTAAAAGTTTCTGTTCATGAGCATAAATCCATAGACTAATCTTTGTATTTAATGAACTGCTATGAGAGTTAGTTGCCTAGTTACTGAAACCAGAACCACCGTTGACAGAAAGTCAGAAAACAATGGCGCTGTGATTTCTGAGAAAGGGCGTTTAAATATGAAAACATCAACAACGAACTCTTGGCGAGCTCAGTTGAGCTTTGATATGTCAGCAGCTGCAATGAGCCTGAAAGGTGACAAGTTCTTCAGGCCTAATTAAACACAGATGATTTAACAAGTAATGCTATGAAAATAGTTGCCTCTTTTTTCCCTCCAAAGGGTGTGGGAGGTAGGCCTACCAGATTTTCGCTATGATGGTATGATTTTTTTATATGCCTCCCATGACTGACAATTCTTAATAGCCTTTTTGGAGTTGATGTGGCTCCTAAACGCTTCCACTTTGCAATCACACCACTTACAGCTGGAGACATTTCATGGACTGACATGTTACAACACTAACATCCTATTAGAGTACCACACTTTAATTTAGCAAGCTCTTTAGATTAATCCATTCTTTCACTAATGTTAGTAAATGTAGACTTTATGGCTGCATGCTTATTGTTATACACCTGTGGCAATGGGACTGAAAACACCAAAATTCAAAGAATAAGAGCCACAACCCAGTACTGTCCATTTGGTGTAGTTAGCATTATATTTAATCACTATTATCTACTCCATTCACCACTGTCTTGTTTTTTCTCATCTTCACTCTCAGTACTATGCCTCATTTTTGAAGTGGCTTTCCTGCTTGTCATTAGGTTTCCTTAAATCAGACGGGGCCCTCTTAGGGAGATTGGGTCTCTCCTACTGTCACTGCAAACTTTCCATATCACTGCTGCTGTAGTTTAAGATTGGTCAGCCTTCGGGAATCCAAAGAAGTTCCCTGCCCTGTCTGCATCTCTGAAAATATCTATGCAGTTATCTCCTTTCTAAATAGAGGTGGGTTTGTGTTTCTTCATAAAGTAGTTCTCCTGTTCTGGGTGATTTAGATACTTAGAGACCTTCTATATAAGTCTATATCAAATATGCAAATGCTACTCATTGCAGTTTGTTAGATTAATGCTGGCTTGTTTTCAGTTCAGTTTTATATTAGGTTTCATTTACTTTCAATTTAGCTTATTTCTGTTTTTCTTGTCAAGGTATTGGGTCGAGATTTAAGAAGTTCATAACAGCGCTTACAACACTTAATTCACAATATACTGTTCAATGAATGTGTAATTCCTGGGTGTGTGCATTGAGTTTGTACTTTAACTTGTTCTTTTTTCCTCTCATTTAAATGATTATATTCTTTGTATGTGTATCTTTTTTAGTTTTTAAAGCAAGTGTGTGTGTGTGTGTGTGTGTGTGTGTGTGTGTGTGTGTGTGTGTGTGTGTGTGTGTGTGTCTTAACTGTATGACCACTCATCTGTACAGTTACAACTAAAAGGTATTCTGTTTCATGCTGATATCAAAATATGCACCAAAGTCTCCTAAAAGTTGACCAGTTGAGAAACTGAAACTAAAGAGCTGTTTCTGTATATTGATATTTTACTTTAGCTCAGTTTGTAAGTTCACGTCATTGTTTTGGGTCAGTATTTATGTTAGAAATTGAGCATTTTTCTTGTTGTGTCAGTTTCTGTGTCATTTTCTTCCTATAGTGTCCTTTTTGACTTTGAGCAACTTTATGAGACAATCTTGAAAATCTGTCAGAACATCACAGCCTGCCCACAGCTGTGAGTGTCACAGCGTTTATGTCTTTTTGGAGTGTTTGCCACATAAAGCGGTCCATCTCCACTCCCTGGGCGATGCTGACCTGTGTATCATCAGTGTATCTGCTGCTGTAGCATCCGACAGTTGCCACATAATGGATAGCTGGGGCGGTAGAGTAAACAGTCCGGGGCGTGAGCTGTGTGCAGTGGAGGTCAGGCATGTTGATTTATTGCCTCTGTGATAAATCGCCTGCTCTTTCAGGGAGGAGGTCACCATCAGGATCTTCCTGAGTGAGGAGCATCTGTAGATTCAGCTGTGGCCTCCGTGACCTGCAGGCGGGGCTGCTGATGCAGCCTGGAGCCTCAGTGTCAATCGAAGTCTCCTCCTACTCCTTGTCACTCATCTCCTCCTCCACTTCTTTCTTTTCTTCCCTTCTTTGCCTCACATTTACTTTCCTTTTGCCATCCATCTCATCTTTTTCATTCCTCTTGTCCCTCTTTTCTGCCTACACATTTTTGTCCTCTTCTATTTATTTCTCATCCTCTTTCTGTCTCAAATATCACGAAAGTTTTCTTGTCGATCTCCTTCTTCTCCTCTTACAGCTTATTCTTCTCCCCCTGTGTCTTGTGGCTATTTGCCTCCTACTCTTTTCCCCCTTGTCATCTCTTGCCGCTCCTTCACCCATCTTCTTGTATCCTCTGTCAGCTGTCACAAGTGCTTCTCTCCTTCCTCCCCCACTTTCTCCGACTTAATCAGACGGCACGAATTAATGTTCATGCAGATATCATTTAAGGGTCATGCAAATGCTTATTTCAAGGGAGACTGAGGACACACAAGAAAGCGGCATATTTACCAAGCCCGCCTCAAAATCAGCGGTGATTATCCCTCATATTTTCAGTTCAGCAGGGTATTTATTAGACTAAAATGTTAATGAGTCCAGCTGCGGTTCATTTGCATTTGCATGAGGTGCCCCTGTTGTAAATAACACCTGATGCCGAGATATTTAGACACGTGTTGCACATGTCTGGAAAGAAACGGAGCACAAAGTAAAGTGTCTGCTCCTATAGAACTAACCAGGCTTCAAGTATGGAGCTGCTGTGAGCTGTTAAAAGCCAAAAAATAAGAAGAAGCCATAAGAAATGATGATGGTGTGGGGAAAAATGATTGGCCTGTATGTAGGATGTTGCAATTCTGAAACTGTCAGTCAAGGCTCATTTTTCATCTATTCACTCCTGTGTTTTCAGTATAATGTCTTCGTATGACTGAGCCCTCTCTTTGTTGAATTACCCTCATAATTATGAACATACTTTTACAGTCAAGGTAAAAAAAAAGAAATATATGAATCTTTGACTTAAAAATGTAATTTCTTTCATAGAGACTTGTTACTATAAATATTGTATTTACATTGCCCTTTGTGCCTTATATTTATTACAAGAGTCTCCTAGAAGAATATTAACTCTAAATAAGAATACAGATTAAATATTATTGAATTTGGATACAGTATGTGCTTTTTTTTTTTTAACCCTGAGCACAGTCTGCAGGTCTTTTTTTCCCCGCACTAACCAGTAGGAGATATCATGGTGGCTACGTTCAATCACCATGAGCCTGGTTTCTTCCTGTTAAAAAGGAGTTTTTGCTTTGCACTATCGCCAAAGCGCTTGCTCATTTGATTGTTGAGTTTTTCTCTGTTTTCTGTGCATTGTTGTAGGGTCTTCACCTCAAAATATATATCCCCTTGAGGCAACTGTTGCTATGATTTGGCACCATATAAATAAACCTGAACTGAATTGAACGTTCCTTGATAGTGTAATGTAATGGTCCACCATGTACAAAGAGCTAGTTTTAATTTATATTGGGTGACTTATATGAGACCCAAACTAGGTAAAAAGGAAAACAAAAACACTTTGTAAACCTGATGCTCTGTTTGAACCCAGTCACCCAGCGACAAATTGAAATAACATTATCCGATCAATGTTCCTCATCAGCATGGGGCAGGTGATCTCTGTGTGTCTGTCTCATTCTTCACTCCTCTCATTATCTCAAATTCTAGTAAACACACGTGGATGCAGTGATGGGAAGCATTCGCTTGGGAGATCCTTGTATGCGCTCGCAGTCTGGATTCATCCAGCATGTCTGACTGTGTTGGTATTTGCATGTGATGTTTTGATACAGAGAGATGGGCAGAAATCACCTTCTGCAGTGTCTGTGTGTGTGTGTGTGTGTCACCAGACCCTGTCATTCGATTACAGGTCACACTAATCTAATCATCCAGCTGTGAGCTCAGTGAGCAGCCATTTATGAAAGGGGCTGTAGTGCTGGTGAACACAGACCTCAGTCTGTCACCATGTTACCTTTTGCTCAATGACAAGCTGTGTCTGGGCTTACTCTGATAGCCCGCGGCTATTTCCCAGACTGATTGCTGTGGGAGTGAGCAGCCTTTGCTTCAATTTAGACACCGCACCAGCTCTAGTTAGACATGGAAGTGTAAACAAGAGGTCACATCTGGCCTCCCAAACGCATGCAGGTCTGTGTGAAACCTGGAAGATGTCCAGGTGTGATGGAGGACAGAGGGATCTCAGAGATAAATCTGTTATCAGTGTGACTTACAGGACTGGACAGGACAAGCAACTCAACTCTCCTCGCTGAAATCATATTGACAGGAAATACGGCTCCTTCAGATAAACTCTGAGACGTTTCGTCTGGTTTATCATTCTCGTGCCCGCTTGTGAGGGTTGGCAGCTGATACAGATTTTCTCAGGCTCAATCAGCTGAGCGGCTTGAGGTAAAGGAGATCGATACTTTTCATTTTTTACCACAGAGGCAATATCGACCGTCTGGAGCAGCCTCTTCAGTGGGCGCGGAGAGGCTTTCTGCGCCACGATAAGAGGCGTATTATTTTAATCATCCTCATCTCTCATCTGATCCCTCTTATCTGTCGCCCGTAAACAGGAAGATGGTGGAGGACACGGTGGCAATATAAAAAGCTTGACAGAATGCTTTGGAGTCACATAGGTGTTTAAAAAAAACGGGTTGATTCATGTGTGAATCAGCGACTTCTAATTTTTTTACACCCTTTTTAAAATTAAAGTCGGTGCTAATAGAATGACATGCTATCAGGTTGTGAAAACAGGCAGGCTCATAGATGCAACCAACGCGCCACTGTTATCACATCCAAACCTGGAAGTAACCATAGTCAGCTCATACAGATAACTGGAGTTTTAGCACTCACCATTGGTAGCAAAAGTGTTACAATACTTTTAAGGACAAAGTACATCAGAAATAATTTGTCACTGGAGAGAGGCAAAGAGAATTAATTAAGAGCAAGAACTACCATCAGACTGTCCTATTCAAAGGAAATGCAGAGTCTGATTAGCAATGAACAGATAAAGAAATTGGAATTAAGGCTCTGAAATACTTACTCTCTATTTTGAGTATGACTAACAACAGTTATAAAAGTGAGAGGCCAGGAAACAGCTTTCAGCCAGTGGAAGCATCGTAGACCTGTGAACCACGGAGTAGCCCGTCTTTTGCCCTGTGACTACTGGGAAAGGTTCCAGACCTGCCCGAATGCGATAAATGCCAAATGGATGAATGGATCATATTTTATCAACATGCTGTAAATACATGGCTCACTGTTTCAGTTCGAGACAGCATGTAGTGTATCTCCTGTACTACATGAAAGTGTAGTAATACAAGTATTTGAATTCTCCAAGACAGCACCATTGTCCCTTTATTTCGCTTCCACTCTTCCTCTGATGAGGCTTTGGTAAACAGTAGATGGATCAACCGAAGGCCCAGGTTCAGGTCTACTGTTTTATGCCTGTCAAACTCTGTTATCTTTAGCATTTATCACAGATTCAGGTAAAAAACTTGGAACAAATATACTTTGTATTGGTCTTTCACAAACAACTGGAAACTTTCATGTGTTAATCTGATCCACATCTAGCAGAGTAGATATAATTTTAATCAAACTGAAGCTGAAGTGTTGTTTTAGTGCTGCTGCTGCTGCTACATGGACACTAACGGACCCACCTGTTACATTAGGTGGCCTTCATAGTCAGGGGTTAAAGTGGGCTGGAACGATCCGGACCAGCATTCTGGTACCTTCAGTTAGTGAGCAATTAAGTCTAATAGGCTGCATATCGATTTTGAATGAGTTAGTGTTGCTTCCAGCGACAGCATGGAGATACTTGCTCAGTACCTAATCAGAATAATCATACACCCTTAACAAGAAACCTTTTTGCTTTCATCCTTGCAATGTACTCATGGTGCAGACGTTAAGTTTTGATCACTGCTCTTTAGCACTTAGCTCGAGCTACAGAAGATCAGTGAGCCTGAACAGAGTTTCTTTATAAATGGCAGTTAATTTTAAAGGCAACTTTTCTAATGAAAAAATAAATTTCAGGAAACACACAAACTGTTTCTGTGCAGTTTTCACAAAATCTGTCTGCAAGCTGCGTGTTGCTGTATTTCCACAGGAAGGGAAAAAATACATTAATGTGCAAAACTCAGAGACAGAGAAATATGTAAGAAAAACCAGACAAGAGAAGGCGATGAGAGATAATTTGAAACGGTCTGATAGCAGAGCTTACTAAAGGCCAGCATTGGAGTGGAGTGGACATCGAACGTGCTACCTCTGCTTGACCATAGATTACGCTTGAGTAACATGAAAAACTGATCCTGCCTTAGACCCTGCTCATCATGCAATACTTGAAGCCTTGGTGAAATTTAAGTGGGTAACATATCTAAAAATTAACCTACAGTGAATGAAATGAAATCATCTCTAAACATGTTTTATTTCTTCTGTAAAGTTTAATATGGGAATCTGTGGATGTGACCATGTTTTGAACCAGCCTCAAGTGGCAACTAGAGGAACTGCAGTTTACCATTTCTTTACTGTCTTAATGTTCAACCCCCAAAGGTTGCAGCTTAAACAGTACACATGAACCTACTACTTCTCCTCTGGCTGCTCCAGCAACAAAACTTGTTACCTCTGCTGCTGCAGATTTACTGTTTACAGCTTTATTGCTGCGGCAGCCACGACTCAGCAAGTCGAACCCATTGATCGCAGGTTTGGTGTTTTGATCCCCGGCACTTCCCTGAAGTGTCCTTGAGCAACACGCTTAATCCCTAACTTGTTTATAATAGTAAATCTAGGGCCTTACATGGATGCCTCAGCACTGGTGTATGAGCGGCAGAATGCAAAAGCACACTGTAAAATCCTTTGGATAATGGCGCCAAATGATCCCATTTTACGCGTATTTAAGAGTGAAACTACGTGTTCTGCATCTGCAAGAATCCATCCTGCTGACATGCTGTTTGGCATGACTCTGAAGCCCACCTAGATGCCGAGGTGGTGCTGACACAGTGCTTTGACCTGCCTGCGGATGGGGGCGAGGGAAGAATCGTTTCTATTTTGGGAAGTGAAAAATGGTTTCCATCTTGAGATCACCATTATCATGAGCTGCAATAACAGATAGCTGTGTAAACACTCAGAGGAGCCAGGAGACAATGTAATGGTCATATTATCATAAGAAAACAATGAGTATTTATATTCACATGCATGCACACTCTATGATGAAGCTATAATATTTCAGAGAAAAAGAATCATGTGATCACGTACCATCATGCAGCCTTATGAAGAGGAGAACAGTTGGGTTCCATCACAGTTTTTCAGGAAGCAGAGAAACCAACAAACTGCTTATTGTAAATTTATTCATTGACTAAACTGGCATATGAAATGCAAACCATTTCCATAAAGTGGCAAAAAGAGGCAGATGCAATACAAAGCTAATGGCTGCACTAGTAAAGTTGTTGTTTCAGTGCAGTAATAGACTCTTGAGGATAAACTGTTGTTCAGAAGTAGTAGAAAGAAAATGACGTAATTATTCTGACAAATTAAATCATGTGGACCCCTGCCTTTGTCCTTAAGTTTTGATAGTCTCCATTAATGCAATTCAAAACGATTACTTGTCTCACTTTATTGGATTTCTTTGTAAAAGTTGCAGCAGATCCTCATATAAGTCCTTCCAAATGGTCCGTGTGACTGCAGAGAAACAGTGTGTGTGAAAATCCCACTTTTACAATGGAGGTTATTAAGTTTAGTTGACTGTAACTGTTTTGTGGTGGTCAGGGAAAAGTCATTGTCATGGTAGATGGGATACATTGGGTTCTTTTCTCTTTAACCCAGCTCACTTCAGTCCATTATGTTTTGTTTCGTCATGACAAGGTTACAATAACCAGGCACCTCAGTGCCGCCAAATGCTGATTACCTTGAACTATCGCTGCCAGCTCCCATTCAGCCTCCCTATGAATCACTTCTGCTGCATCCATTGTGTGACACAAACCAGAGATAGTGAGGAATTTACTCTCTCTGTGCACCTCTGCTGTCAGGAATGTCAAAGTTTCGTTCTTCTGGGGCTGGAAAATATATTTTCAGATCGAAACCATTTATTATTAGAAGACACTCGATTTCTTTGAGCCCAAGAGGTGCTGAAATATTTCTTAATGATCATCCAGTTCAATAAGATCACCAAGATTGTAGTCAAGGGATTCAACCCTCTTAAAAACATGTGACCCATGCTTCCACTTTAAGCAGTCCCACACAGATTTACCCAATAATCCTTGCTGACAATTCACCAGCGAGAGCTTTCAGGATGGTAAAGGAGATTAGCTAAACAAATACGGCACCTTTTGGAGGCTAAATCTTTCTTCAAGGAGACTGGTGAGGAAAAGGCCTCTGTGCAGGGTAATAAAGACAATGAATGAGACCGAGGTGTCTGTATGTGACGGCAGGATGATCAGATAGCTACTGAGGACAGCCTGTGCCCTGGAAAATCACACATTTCATCTTTACAGTATTCAAGCGTCACTCACTGTTGAAGTGTCCTTGAGCAAAAGCTTTATACAAAAATTGAAGAAAAAAAAATAGGAAAAACAGTGACTTGCTGTTACAAGCCTCTGATCCTCTGGTGTGTATGACCTTTTTGACAGTAATACAGGTAATAAGGTCTTTCTTTTGCTTTGTGTAAAAACATAGAGAATTAAATAAAGGAGCCACAAAGTCTCCACCTGGAGATCAATAGGGTGCATTGAAGCACTGAAGACTTTTGACTTTTGAGAGTGGTGGATAACTAATACAGTTTCATCATTTTTGCAATTTAATAAATGCGATTATAAGATGATCTGAATGTTATTTTGGATACTATGGGTTTTCTCTTTTTTCCTCCACTCACTACTTTTTCCTCACTATCTCAAGGATGGACATCACATCAGTTGTACCTTGTTGGAAAGAATGGTATTCATAGAGCAGTCCTTCAAGTACAAATGTCCATAAAACAGAAATATATGTAAACAAAAACTCTGTCAGTCCCTATTCATGTTCAGCTAAGCCAATGTGGAAGTGTCAAAAATCTGCATTCTGCAGCCCCTCTTCTCACTTAAGACTCAATTAATACATTCCTGTTCAATTTACACTTTATTAGAAACACTAGTTCAGCTGCTCACCAACACACCTAATCAGCCAGACTGCTTCAAGCTGATAAGCAATAGTATCCTAAATAACCACTCATTACATGCAAGGTATGACTTTGACCATAGCACGGTTGTTGGTACCAGAGAGGCTATTCTACTGGGATTTTCCCCTCAAACATTTCTAGGCTTCACAGGGAATGGTCCAAAAAAGTAAATATCCATTGAGTTCTCTGGCAGAAAATCTCTTGATGCTGGAGTTTAGAGGAGAATGGCCAGACTGCTGTGAGCTGACAGGAACGCATCAGTAACCACTTGTTACAACCGAGGTATGCAGAAGAGCATCTCTGAATGCACAGTACACCAAGCCCTGAAACAAGCAGACTGCAGCAGCAGAAGACCATACCTGGGGCCACACCTGTCTGCTAATATGGGAAAAGTGTTATTTGTTTTCTTTAATTTGGCAAAAGTGACAAACAATCACACTAAGCTCTCACTATCCTTCATGCAGTGTGAGAAACACAACCCAGTCCATATGTCCTTGGAGAGACTGTCTGAAAAATACAGGCTGTTATCCTTGTTTCCCTTACCTTACCTGATATGATGGGAACGCATTTAAAATACCTACAAACACAATTTGATTTTAACATGGTCAGACAGCAAACCTGAAGAATTTGTCCTGAGAGACTACACAACAGCTCTTACTCTAGCCTGAGAGTAACATGTAAAATTGTCACATTTTGAGAGGGGCTAAAATAAATCTGAAAGATATAAGCATGTTTTTGGCCCTTGGCTCTCACTGATGCTAGTGAGACAGAAGGCAAACAACACACACCTGTGCTTTCTTACCTGATATCGTTGGCTCCTCTTATCCTTATTTGTTTTCAGAATCACACCTACTTGTATCACATCTCTTTACGGTTGGTTGTTTTTTTTTTTTTTCTTAGGTTTTGAAAAGACAGGCGTTTCCTTTGGGAGTTTATCTATTTGCTTTGTGATTGCCTCCTCCTTATATCTCCTCTCTGTCTCACTCGGATAAATGTGTTTCATTTTTGTTGTGTAAATTGTTATAAGAAGCTCTGCCATCAGCTGCCTCAATGGTCTACTTGGATTCTTTTCTCACAGGTGTACAGAGAGCTGAACTGTGTAATTTTGTCTAAACAGAACAATTTAGTGCATGAAATAGTTTGGGGTATAATTTTGACTTAATGTGGGGACCTCCTGATGATTACTAGTGTACCAGCAGTGCCAGTCTATAGTAGTAAATGCAATTTTAGCTGCAGATGTAGTTCTTGATGCAAAAATTACTTTATCTTTGGCATTAATCAGACAATGGTTACCATCTGTTATCTGGAAGAATTCTCAAAAAGAAGATAGTTTTGTTCATTAATTAATTAACTGATTGAGCACACAATCCTTGAAGTTGGCCTTTCTAGTTAGCATATTTCAGATAAGGTGCACAATCTACGCTTTAGGTCACACAGGCTGAAAGACTGGTCTGGTACCCTCAGGTTGCTTGGGAAAAATATGTATAATACTGATTTCTCTCCACGTTTCTACTAAACCTTACTCCAGCCAAGCTTCCTAGATTCATGCAATATCTGACCTTTTTGTTATATCTGTTGTCTTTGATGCTTACTCTAACTTGAGACCAGAGGAGTCCTTGTTGCTGCTCTTCCAGCCTTAAACCGGGAAATCCCCCCTTTAGGGGAGGCCCGAAAACAGAGCAGATCTACAAAATTACAAATTTTACATAAGCTAGTCAAAACTGGCAGTTGGCATTGTGCAACTATGCTTCTTTAACTGTACTCCAACAGCTTGTGCCAAGCAGTGATTTATTTTAGTTTGTACCTGTGATCTGTGAAGCAAGACACATATAAAAGAAGCATCCAATTAACGGCCCTCTCCTCCAGCCATTTGGAGGCAAACACTAATGGGAACTCCAATTAACATGAATGACACTCACCATTGCCCAATGAAATCTCTGTAACCGGGTAGGAAATTGTAATTTTTTTTTATGAGGAAACTGCTCTGAGGCATTGTGGGAGATGGAGTTATTCGGTTAATGTAGTTTAACAACGACAAACAAGACGCGTCTCGTTTTCGTGTTCAAAATTCATGTAACTGTATTTCAAACGTGGAGCGTAATGTTGGTCTTCTTTTGCTGCCGGTTGAGTGAATTTTGGTGCTGTTGGGTCAACGGAGGATTCCGTGCTTTGTGTTTACGTCATTTTGTCGATTTGTTTTATATGCTCTTTTATTTGCTTGTTGTTTTAGCTGTGTTTGGTTTGTATGAGGCTTTAGCTTACATAAGAGACCTGGTGTAGAGGTCCATGAAACTGGATGCCCCCCCCCCCACCCCGGTACCGGCGGCGTTGGGGTTTAAGGGGTTTTTAACAAATAAATAAATAGATAATACTGGTCTCACTAGACACAATGAAAAAAACACAAAGCAAATCTTTACAAGTAGGCTCAGCTATAATTTACACACTAACAAAGGTTAGACACACATCCAGTAACTGGGCACTTGAAGGAAAGACAGATTTACACGTCAAATGTCAATAATAAATCTGTAGCCGGACACTCATAGTATCAAAAGTCTTTATCATAACACTTTCCGGCTAACAGCACTGGCTGTTATGAAAGGCACATTTACAGCATATCTTTGATGATCAAGAGCAAAACAAGCATCAGATTCTCAACGAACACTTAATAACACTCTAACAGTCATTTATGCTGACAGTATGGTGGCAGCGCATGAAGGGGGGGCATAATCTACGGCTAATACTCCAAAAGTGTGTTTTCAGGATATACCCTCAAACACTTCACCCTGCAATTATTATCCAAGAAATTCTGGATTTCCTCACTAAATAGTGACATAGTTGCTGTAGGACGGCACTTTGACTGCAAAATGATCCTTGCTTTTATATAGAAATGAAACCAGCTGGAAAACAGCTGAGTCAAAGCCCCTTTTGCTAAAAGATGCGCTCCAGAGGAGCTGTACTCATCAGCGCTGACTGACTCAGACTGATTGCATCATGTTGGCAGTAAATAATGCAAATAAATTAGACAAACCTTCACCAACCTAGCTGACGGTGATTGTAATACAAGGCAGACCGTGATTGTTTGGAGACAGGTTGACTCACACCAGGCGACCTGTGCAACTGCCTCGTGATCGAAAGTGGTTGCCTAGAGTTTAACGCTGTTGCATGCTCCACTTCTTAGTGACCAGCTGGTTGCTACAGCTATTTGCAGTTGGTCTCCAACTGCAAAAAAAAATAAAAAAAATCAGTGTGATCATCACTGATGTTGCTGTCCTGTTTTGCTGTAGCCCATCCGAGCATAGCACTTTCATGCTTTGTGGTTTGCTTTTATCAGATCATTGCAAGGCTCTCCAGGAAATAATACTGAGCTCATACTAAATCAGCATCTGTCAGCAGATTTGTCATTGACATATATTGTGTAAATTTGTTTCTTATTAAAGTATTTCATAAAATTTGAATTCATCATAATAGAAAAAATACTGTGGCTATAAAAAAGTGGGAAATCAGTGTCCAGAAATCAGTGGATTCAAGGTTGTAAGTATTCCACACACTGCAGCGAGACTGTATTCCTAATTAGCTGTTATTCATATCTGTGCAATGAATGCAATGCAGTAAATAAAACTTGATAACCAGGCTAGACAAGGCTACCTGAAAACTTCTAAAGATGAAGCTTAAAAAACAGAGATCCATGATGGCTTCACTTCAATGGAGACACATATTAATGACAAAGGCATCATAATGTACAAAAGACTTATCATGCCACACCTCCAGCATAATTCACTGCTTCATTTACCCATATATTCAATATGTTTTTAATCATATTCAACAAAAAACCACAAAAATAATTATATTGTATTACACTGCACTAGTTCACCTCGTAGACTCACTACATGATAGAAGTAGTTCCAAACATGCAGATATTTTGCAGCTCTCTCTCCTCAGAGTCCCGACTGTGCCGCTCTGCTGGGCTGGCACAGATGCCTGTGATCCATCATTACCAGGCACAGCCAATGCAGAGTCACCTCATCCCCACACTATCTCTGCAGGCTGTCTGCTAATTAGGGGAAGCACAGAGTTGTGAAGTAGCTGCGGTGTAATAAAATAACATCTACAGTTCGAGTTATGCGCACGCTCCCAACGTGTAGCAGTGATATTTCAGCTCACTGAGGGTATGTTTAAATATGCTGTTATATCAAAACTTTTCCTCCAAAATTAGATAACTTCCACTGGAAGCAGCACAAAATGGAAATTAAATGGAAAAGTGTATTCCAGTAAATAGCTTGAGCTGGAAGTTAAGAGCTCAGTGACACATGCTTTTAAAAAGTCCATGCAGCATGAGTTAAAATTAGAAAAATAATGCTGATGAATGATTTATTATTGTATATTTCTATTTTTTTTTCCTAGGCTGTATTTTATTACAGTTATGTGTCACCACTTGTCAGAAACCAATTTAATTTTTCACAGCAAACAAATGCCAGTAAATGTTGATGACTGCTTTCAGCTGATCTTTGAAGTGACATTGGGTGTATCGCCCACATAGCGGTGTAAAACCACATGTCCTACCAATTGCTGAAATGCTACCGGTGCTGCACCTGGCAGCTGCTTTCTGTTGGCTGTTTCACAGCTTCACAATGATTTGGTTGCTCGCAGGATGCCATGCACAGATTCTTGGTGCTGCGCCAAACTTTGAAAGCTAGGGATACACAAATGAGGAAGGGTAGGGCTGATGTGCCATATCTGGTGCTCTGTGGATTAAATTAAATCATGTTGCAATCCACATAAGAGTCTTTGTCAGGTCTAAATGTTGTAATCTAATAGAATCCTGGGAGGGAGAAACAAGCTGTAAGTACTTGTTCTTTATTTAATGGTATTTAGCACTCAGGGGTTATATGGCAATGTTTCTTGTGAATCATCTACACTAGTATACTTTAAAAGAATGCAATGCGTTTGAGATGAACTGGCTGTTTTTTAATGTAAATTTTCAGCATTTTTAGCTTCAGTATCAGCTAAAAATGCTGTATCAGTTGATACTGAGTCATATCATCCTCAGTATCAGCCTGTTCTCACTGCTGGTTGAGGGCTGTGTTGCATAAAATATGGCCAGAAGTATGCCGACAAATGAACGTTACATCCTCCTATTTCCAATACTGCCATACTGTCTAAGCGTCAAGTGTCTTAAATTTACCTTAAACTTACCTGGATGTGCTTTGGCATTTGTGCTGATACACCAAAGTTAGTGAATAATGATGGCGGCCTTTCACTGTAATTCATGTAAAGCAGCTCTCGTGTCATATTTAAAAGCATGTTTACAATGAATCCTGTGGAGTGGCATATGTTAAAAGTGAAAGCAATACTGTCGCAGCAGATGGCTTACACTCCCTGAGCCTGGTTCTGCTGGAGGTTTCTTCCTGTTAAAAGGGAGTTTTTCCTTCCCACTGTTGCCAAGTGCTTGCTCAAAGGGGGTCAGATGATTGTTTTCACTGGTCTACCTTACAATGTAAACCACCTTGAGGTGACTGCTGTTGTGATTTGGCTCTATATAAATAATATTAAATTGCACTGAACTGAAAACACAAAGTGAAGCACACAAAACTCCCAAAAATGATACGATCCACGGGTCTCTTTGCTGCCGAATTTCTGACATATTGCTCTGCTGCACTTTAAAGTGCCAAATGTGAAATTAATCACTCTTTAAAAGAAAAGAACTGTTATCTCTCGCTGTTCACTGTTGCCATGGTTGGTGCATCACTCATGGAGACCAAAGGACAGTTCACATCTGGTGGCAGTGTTTTATCCGTTGACTTTATGCTGATTGCATAGGATAAAATACATAGAACAGGACTCAGTTTGCTAAAATACCTGTGTAAGTCTGTTCTCACTGGCACAAAAAACCATATAGTGTGAAAAAATGAAAAAATAGATTACCCTTTTCATGACTGTTTCATGTTTTCTTGTGAGACTGAGCTAATTTACATCATAATAGCAGCCCCACATTAAATGTACACAAAAGCATGTGGTCACGGTTTCATTTTATTTGGTGGTTGAGATTTTCTCAAGACATTAAACAGATGGTCAGGACTAACGTGTAAAAGATTTTTCTAGATCTGCATTTAAATGAAATATGCACACACACAAAAAGAAAGAAAATGAAGAGCAAAAACCAAAACTTAAAAATGAACCATGTATTATTAGTAGACAGTTTTACAATAAGACCCAAACAATTATCTGAAAAACCATTACTGTCAAAACAGAAAATATATTGGCCGTACATTTGATATCTATTAAAAAGTCTTTGGGTTATTTTTTAACTTATTAAAAATGTCCAGCTCCTCAAACAGGAATGCTTGCTGACTTTCTTACTTGTCTTTTGCAATCAGAAGCTCATTATTGTTTTAAAGTATTAAAATAAGAGATCTCTATGCAATGTGTTTAAAAACCAAATGATAAACTTTGAAGATAATCATTTTGATAAATCTGTGAACGATAATTAGCTGTAGCTCAGCGGTAAGTTTCCCCGTGGCTGACCTGGTTATACTTCAACTATAACATAGCCCACATCAACGCTGCAACTCAGTAGCTGATTTTTTTACTATTAAGTGTCTTTTGCTGAACTACTCTGGAACTCTCTCCAGCAATTATTTGATGTTTCTATTTAAAATTTTGAGGGGTGCTTTGTCAGCCTGACTGCAGCACAAATAATTTATTTCCAAAATCTGTATTAAAGGCCACCAGCTTTATTGAAAAATGTCTGTTTCATTTTCACACAGACCTTCCCAGAGGGGGATCAGATAGCTGTCGGAAGCAGAGCCAGACAATGTAGTCCCTCCTACCCCCCCCCCCCTCTAGGACAATGACCCGCCACCGTATGCCCCTCCCACCCCCTCCTTTTTCATCCTGCAGACATATGAGCTCATGAGTTCCCTCGATCATTATCTTCAGATCAATTTTAGCGTGCATGAAGCAATTTTGTCTGATTCACCGCTCCCCAATGTCCTGTTCATGATCAAGTGCCCACTTCAGCTACAGATACCTTAAACCAAAGGCTAATGAATTAAAGCTATCTGGACTAATTTTGAATCATTTTTCATTGGATGAACTGAAAGGTGTAAGTGCACCGCGTATAATTAATCACATAAATTGCATAAATTAGCTCAGAGAGCTGTTTCTTATTTACATGTTCCACATATTTCATTGTACAAAATGTTTTGCTGTTTTTTTAAGAGGGGTCTTAGACCTGGCCACTTGGACAAAAAAATACAATCCAATGTATGTAAATCTCTTTAGCTATTTTCCATCCTGTTATTATTCCTCTACCCAAATCTAATCTGGACTCCTGCAGCTTTAGAAATAAGCTAATTTCAGGCTGACAAAATTATGTTATGAGAATGGGAGTGACTGGATTGACTGAAAGGGCAATAAGGGACGATCAATGTGCAGATCCACGCTGGACTTTTAGCTCCACAGTATAGAATTCCCCGAGGCAGATTTATCTTCGATTTTCATGACATTTAGACACTCGTTTTAGTCTTTGGAACAGTAACCCACAGCTGCGACTCTTCCCAGTTCATCCGGTTCAGTCCTGCTTTCCCACACAGGAACTGAATGATCAGTGCCGTGCTGAGAATCTCTGAGGGCCGAGGGCCTCAGAAAAAAAGGAGAAACTCTCCTCCTGTGAAAGGGTGAAGGACTTCTTTCATTTATTTTATTTTGATTCACTGGAAGGGTTCATCATCAGACTAAAGCTCCCTGCTCTAAAACGTAAAGCCGACCCACAAGTGCATTCTTTCTAGTGGTCAATAAGGGTGCGACTGCTCCAGTTGTAAAAGCTACAAGATCTGTGATCTGTGATCTCAGTAAACACTTGCCTGATGAGTTTGTGACCTCAAACGCTAGTTTCAAGTCTATGAATTGAACATGATGTTCATTTTGTAAATTATGGTTCTCCTTAGCATCCAGAAAGATACCCTTAACAGAGTATGACTAAGACTGTACTGTATGATCATGTAGTTTCAGAGCCACCCTGCATTTCAGAGAGCTAAAATGATGGTGACAATAAAGACGCAGCTCAGTCCTTCAAAAATCAGACTCTGCTAACCAGAGGGAGATGTCATGGATGCCTTCTCTTCTATACAGTCTACGCCAGAAAAGAAGCCCTTAAGTCATTCTCGACTGCGTTTCAGAGCACTTTTGTTTATCACTGCTGTACTTTGTCCAATGACAAGGGTACTTGTCCAAAACAGCGAACTGGTCTTAACGGCATTTTTGGCACACACAAATACTCCTTTGATGTGACATTAAGGCAACAATAGTGCCAGTTCATGAAGGCTATAAAGAAAGGGTGCTTTCATCACCTTCTGCCACTGGTATAAATGTACAAATCTGGTGAGAACCTCCCCCATCAGCATAGCAAGCATTCCAGTGTCAACAGCCCTCAGTCTGAATGACTTTAAGCAAGGCGGGCTCCACGGGTCACAGGCATCACTTACCTACATGCAGGAAAACATCACTGTGAAAACATGGATGGAGAGAAGTTTTTTTTTCCTCTATAAAAACATGTGAGAGGTGTATCTGTGTGCGTATGTATATTTTTGTGAATTTGCACTCTCTGGCTTTTGTGCACAAGTGTGAGTTTGTGTGTTTGTGTTTGCAGAGGTCATGTATACAGAAGAGTTCAATCAGGTGCCACACACAGATCTACAAGTGCAGATTCAACAGGAATAACTTAGACCTCCCACGTCTTTCTGGGTCTGAGTCAACCTGTCATCATGCATCTTCCTCACACCCCGCCACCCCCTCTCTCAACTCCTATTTCACCTTAATTTGTGTATTTTTCACTGCGGCCAAATCTTTTATTAGAGGCTATTCTTCTTCTAACCTTAACATCTAAAACCTACGTGGAGCAGCGTAGCGAGGCCAGCTGGTAAGGCTCAGGCAGGAGTTTTCGACAGAGCGATGAAGAAGAAGAGGCCGAGGAATAAACTAGTCCCTCAAGGGAGATATAAACATTTACTTTTCCATAAGGGGATGGCCGTAGCGTTGCAAGCAGTCGGAAAAGAGGCACAGAGAAAAAAAAAGGTGAAAGTAAAAGGAAGCAAGATAGATAGAAATGGAAGTGTGTGACTCATCAGTGTCCCTTAAAGCAGTTTATTCAAACAACAGCAGCTGACCTGGACACTTCTTTTCTAAAATCCTTTTAAAAACAAGCAGAGCAGATCATGTAAAAGTGACTGTAACCACAATCAGGTATTAAACTGCAGTGACCAGAATGCATTCTTTGCTTAACGAGAAGTTTTAACATTTAACCCTGACTTCCCCCCAAAAATCTAAGCAGTGTGCTTTGCTGCATCTGTTACTTTTTTATTGGGCTAACTTATATTTTTTAAAAATCCACCAAACGTCACTTTGTATGGAGCAAAGAGCCACATAGTCTGCACTCCCAACGAGCTGTTGGTAACACCAAATTTAAATGTATTTATAGATCAATAATTAGTAGCCAGGCTGTAATTATTTGGACTGTTACACTCGTCTCTGTTATTCAAGCTCCGCACTTCAGCATTCAATTTGACATTTAAAAAATGGACACTAATAAAATTCTAAGTCTTATCTGCTTACATGGGCATTTAGTATATGGAAAGGGGAAAATAGCACACAGGCGCTGTCCCACGCCTACGTCCTCCCATAACCGTGCAAACACAAGGTTGTGACCGACTGGATGAATCTTTCTTCATTTTGGGTTGACAAAAGTAAATTCAAAACTTTTCTTTGAGTTTCCAGATGCACCACGTTGCCCCCTGATGTGCACAATGTAGCCAAGCCCTCAACTTTATGTAAATGAGGAGTGTGCTATTCGACACCCCCCTCGCTCAAAATGCAACGCGACACCACAAGAATGCATTGCATGACTGCTCACACAGGCAGTGAATGCTAAGTGTGGAAATGATGGCCCCTGTGGACATGTACCTTCACAGGAAAGAGCTTGCATGCAGCTCAGTTATTGCAATAACTATATAAAAAAGGACAGTAAGTGGTGATGTCAGGCAATAAAAGGTGATGGATAACATTCATTAGATAAGAAAGAAATGCCAGTGAACAAACCTCAGAATGTGCCTCTATGGTCCTTGGAGAATGATCTTGTAAGGAGCTAACATCAGAGACTAAGGGTTGCAGTATTTCTGTGTAGATAGATTTGGACTGCATGAAAAGAAATGTCCTCTGCTTTTTTACCCACAAAGTAAGCTCATACATTTGATTCATATTTTACTTGCAAAAACTGAAAATCTGTGCAGAGGTAGAAACCAGGCAAGGTTTGAAGTCTTTCATCATAACCATGTCTGCTGTTAGACCTGGTGGGATAAAACAAACGAGTCTAAAGCAGTTTGCTTTGAGTATTACTTGCATTTATTTCCTCCTCAAGTATTTCTTTTTCCACTCACATGGAAAACAATTTAATAAAACATTAAATTACTCTAACAAAAGTCTTAGAGAAGCTGATATGAACACAGATACTTTCACATAATTGTGTTGTATGCAGTTGGGATGCATCTGCTTTATGAATGGAGTCAAGCTCAGCTGCATATGTAGTAGATCACTTGATCTCAATGCCCTTATAAGTTATTGTAGCCACTTCAGTCCAGTTGATCATGCATCACACTGATGTCTTTGAAGATTCATTTTTATCACTCTCTTTGGTACACACCATAACAACTACAATAAAAGAAAAAGTTTACAGCACACCTCCCTCTGTCTTTTTCGAAATCTCTCATGTTTGTGTGCGACAACACAAAAATCCCAAATATGCTGAAAGGGACTGGTGCTTATATAGTGCTATACATAGCAGAAAAATCTGCCAAATAAGGAAGCAGCTGAAAGCAACTTTTACACAGAATGTAAGCAAATAAAGGCCACCGCTGCACTTGTTCACCTGGAACACATGCAAATTAAGGTTGTTTTGGAACTGTATGTGCTTCCTCTGCGTCTGTGCTAGCTCTCGCCACAATGTCGTGCTCTCAACTAAACTTTGGTCATATGACCAGTTACAATCTGCATCAGCCAAACGTTACGTAAAGACCACATTTACCCTCTTATTTTAAACAGTTTTGATCATTTTTTTAAAGACTGTGAACTCAGACATGATTTTGACAACAAATGTAAAATGTTTCTGGGACAGTTACGACTGCTTTTGCCTGCCTATAGGTGTCTCACATCTGCAAGCCTCTTTGCAACCCACTTCTACCCAACTCCTCTTCTTGATGCTGTGTTTGACACATAGTATAAAAGACTGAAGTAGCTGTGAAGCTGTGAAGTCACCAGTTGGTTTAAGAAGTCCTGTTCTGAAGTCTTGAGATGAGCATTCTAGCCATCTGCCTCTGAAACTGAATATGATGAAAGAGGAGGTGAGCTGACTATGAGACCACAGTGTTAAGACCTCAAGGTTACAGGTGTGCTGTCCCCATAGACTTCTATAGAATGGGAAGTAGTTTTGAAACCTCAGGTATCGCCCCTGGTGGCTATAAAAAGAATCCAGCTGTAAGGCACTTCTGCATTGTCTTCGGAAGCTACAGTACATCCCTTTTTTATACCGTCTATGGCCTTGTCCTGTGCTGAGGTGTTGCTGCTGTTCTCTTGGGTCACAGAACCGAATCAGGCTGCTATATACAAAATTATAGGACAGAAGATAGGAGTGATCTTCTAAAGACTTTTGTAAATCTGTAGCTTTTTCTTTTGTTTCGTGTTTTTTTTTCTCCACATCATATAAATATAAAGTGGGAATATAAAGTCAAGATTTCACTTAAGATCTTTTTTAGCCGTGCATACACAAAGCCCGAATTAATCAACAAAACATAAATGACTCAAGCTGTTACAGCAGATATTTAACTTTTAGTAATAAAAAGAAGCAATTTGTTCAGTTCTTTGGTTGCAGGATAGAAATATTGAAATGGATTTTTCTTTACAGAGCACGACGTGATTACAGTCTGTTTACCAGCTGCTAATGGAAGAGGACTGGGGGGCTGTAATGCCTGTGTCACTACATAAACACTCAGTGGCACTTTGATGGTGCTCCTTTATTGCAGATTGCATTCATAAACAACAGGAAAAAAAAGCTGAACAATCTGCACCCTCGCTCTGCTCATGCATGCGTGTGTGTGTGTGTGTGTGTGTGATTCAGAACTCCTGTGGAAAAACTGTGTGTGATATATACATCAAAATGAATCCTCATTCCTCTGTGTGTGTGACAGTCGAATCATAAGGCCATGAGAAACATTAGGATGCTGTGTGTTGTGCTGGCAGCCCCACTGACCCTAATTTATAATGACTCCATTGTCTTGGGGAACACAGACGTATATCAGGCATAAATGAAGTAGGACAGGCACTTTAGCTGGGGAGATGAGGTGATTATAGCTCATGGATTAGTCTGCCTGGGTGAGGTGGATCATCAGCCCCGGGGTGTGCGCACACACATACACACATGCGTGCACATGCACAAAAGAAGAATACGCTCAAACACGCACACACACAAATCACTTGACCAGCCGGTTTGCGTATGCACACTGATGAGTTTGCAAGACGCACAGAAGCATGCACACTTGTGCACAAACAATGACCTCACAAGAAAGCCAAACCAAACACAGCGTACGGTGGATTTACTGTAAACAAAGCCAACGGGAACATGAGCACAGAGCTGCCGAGTTCGGGTTCAGCTCGCTCCCCAGCCGTCTGAGGATGTGTGGTGCACAGCAGGCGTGTGTCACGGTCGTTTCACGAGATTTTTTTCCCATGACTTTGTGTATTTGCATGTGGTTCTTTGCCAGTTACAGGTACAAAGAGCTGTTTCATAATGCAGTACAAGTGTAGTCAGGTTTATTTTAGTAATCCAGGAAGTTTTGTTTCATCGAGGTGGTTTTAAAAAGTCTGACCTTAGATATTATTAAAGAATATTCCGCAGAAAAACAAGTCATGTCTTTGTCTGGATTAAGATTGTCCAGTGTTACAGCCAATCCAGGCTGGATCACTGTTTTCTCTGGAGTAACTCCTTGGAAGTTCTTCTTTGCTGCTGTGCTGTGAGCACAAATCTGTTTAAATTCATTTTAGTTTAGTATTAAAGCTAATATGACACTGACTCATACCTGGACCCTCATATTATGAATCATTTTCAAAATGTGCTCTCTATTTAAATACAGGTCCAGAAACAGACCCCATGAGCCTGGCGAAGTTATTTAATGTTCAAATATTGTTGTTTGTGGCCTTGTGATGGTGCTTTTATGTCACTGAATAAAGACAAAAAAGGGGAAGAAGTTTCTTTATACCAATAACTTTCTGCGGTTGAAAATAAACCTGTTGCTGAAGTGCACTTCCTCCCATGTCCACTTGAGGCTCTCTTCAAAACTGAGTAAATCCCCACAGACTGCCATGTTAAAATTACTTTACAGTAGAAATAAACATCAATACCGATTTTACCCAAACAGCTTTAATCTCTATAGCTAATTTTCCCATTTGTAATAGCCGGGGTTAAATTGTACAGAGGCGTGAATTTATGGATGTTAAGGGTGGGTTGCTAAAGCTGCACGCTATTTAATAGATTTCATGTCGGCTAATTCAGGTCACTAGCTTCACCCTTCCACTGGATGTCTGAAGCCTTTTTAATTATTTATCTGGCACCCTGTTATAAGGTTAGAGGGAAACCTGCAGTCAACGGAGACTGCAGAAGTCACCTGGATGAGTGACGAAACATTTCTCCCACTGAAAACGCTACGTCCAGATCAACAGAATCAACTTTTTGGGACTTACTTACCTGGATGATTGAGCATGCATCAAGACATATTTGTCTGACAGATAATACAGGTTAGGATCATCCAAGAAGTTTGGATTCCATTGTTTTGGTGAGTGAAATTCAAGTTAGTTGTAGGTGATGCAGCCATATGGATTCAACTTGCTTACCAGCTTAGCTATAACTAAACAATATCTTAGAGCTCTGGAAAACAAAATGCTAAAAAGTCAACTGAAAAAGAGTTTTCACCGGACTCTCTGCAGTCCTGTGAAGAACTAAGTCCAGCCTTACCGCTTCCATAGGAATTAAGAGGGTAAATAGCAGCCGGGTTCTGTGGTAACACAGTGCACACATGGTTTTTCCTAGACTGGACATCCCAGCAAATTCACCCTGCAATGTTCAGAGAAACTTCAGGAAACCTAAGAGGTGTTTCTACAAGCTCTTGAGTCATGGGCTTTACTTAGAAGCAAACTTTCTGTTTTCCATGACTGCAGTAACCCACAAAACAATAGGCGATCTCGTGGTTGTGACATCAATCATTTCTATAGTCTCTGGTTTATACTTGCTGTTTGTAAGAACATACTGTGGAGTACCTGGGTGTCAGGTTCAGTGCAGAGCAGCATTTTCTTTCATACTGGAAGATACTGATGACAGGAGCTCTATAAGAGAAGATGTTCCCAAACCTGGCGATGAGGATGAAATGCTTTATTTGCCATTTCTCAGAAAACTGATGAACGCCCACCCACCCAGCATCAAATGACAGAGACAGATACCAGCTAACATCTGAACATGAAACAGGCACTCATGGAGAACACTGCACATAAAAGACTCAGTGGATAAAAACATATTGAAGCCATCTTTCTCTGAGGCAGCTGTGTGAACCACTTAACCACTCAGCTGCGGAGTCCCACTCAGAAAAACATTTGATTTGATTTACTGTATAAGGCATTTGATGTGATAATTCGATGTGATATCTACCCTATGCCCTTTCACTTTCACATCATTTCAAGCCGCTCTCACCCCAAAGCTTGCCTCCTGGTAAATAAGAAAAGAGTGGGGGTGGTGTGAATCTCATCATGTGGAAAAAAAATAGTATTTTCTTCTCATCCATTTAACTGTTGCTTTTATTGAAGCAATTTCACATTGTGCTCTGAGTAGTTTTTAAAAACTAAACTAAACTTTAAAGGAGGGGAAATGGAGTTCAGCCGGCCTTTTTCGGCTGGAATAAATCAAGCTGTTAGTGAACAGAAGCCACAGTGTGAAGAGCAGCGGCGACTGTTTAGTGTCTTAGTGCAGTTTACAATCCTCTTGCTGAGCCCAGTGGCACTCAGACGAGCTTCCTCGGTGGTACTGTTGTTATAAGGAGGATTAGTTCAGCCACCAGGCTGAGCTCTGTCTGCGTCTGCCTCGCTGTGGGACAGAAAAGCTCACCTGATGACATTTATGTACCCTAAACACCCCGAAACCCACAATTTACTTTAATTACTTAATATAATCTCGTCTCTCATGAGCACGGTGTTGCAATCTTCCTAAAAAACAAAAAACAACAACAACACAAAAAACTGACCCTCAGTGAATTCCTCGTGATCTGCGGAGCTTTTTCTGTGACTACCACTACGTGGCGCACTGAGTCATGAACTCAAACCAGCACGACACGGCAGGATGCACATGCACAACACTGGAAGCTATGAAACAAATGTTTTATAATGCCTGTGTGTGGCCATGAAAAAAATAAAAGATAATAAAAAATAAACCCGGTTTCCATTTGTTCAGATAATAAAATATGTGGCTATTTAGAGCAGAATGGAAATGTTGTTTTTTCTCTCCAAAAAACAAGGGAAAACTCTGCCAGCAGAGCGCTTGAGATCGTTTTACAGGTTTCAGAATGGCAGCTTCCCAAGTGAAAACAGTGCTTTGGGGAAAAAAACAGAAAAGAAAAGAAAAAAAGCTTGTTTTCAGGCCACCAGAAGAGCTCTTTATTGACATAATTATGTCAGTAAATCCATTGAACGAGTGTTTGAAAGGCAATCTGCACGCTGATGTCACATTTGAATAAAACTTTTCAAGTACAAAATGAAACTTGGACATTGTCACTGCTTAGTGAAAATGAAGCTGAACCGGTGAAAGTGGCTGGTTGCGCAGAGATCTGAAGTCTGTCTGCGGGCCTGTGGGAAGCCCGCACACACCAGCCACCCCCATCAATACCTCCCTCAAACCCCCTCACCCGCTCGAGGAGGAGGAGAGGTGTTGTTTTTGTAAGCGAAACACACGTCGTTCAAAAATCCAAAGCCGATGGGAGCGCGCGCACCCGTGAAACTGTACACTGCAAGAAATATCTGCAACAACAAACACCGCTGCAGCGGGTCGGCTCCAAAACCCCACCGTGAAGAACTTGATTATGACCCCCACCTCCCCCGTGCACGAGCACGGGACAAATAATATGGTGAATTTGTGAGGATGGGTTATTTGTTCATTCAAAAAAACCCCGATCTGGTCGGGGGGGGAATGGTTTATTTAAAAGTGGGAACAATGCAAAAACAGTCGATGAATCCAGGTTTTATTTGACTTATTTTTCTGGGAAACGAGCTCGAGCCTCTTAACTGTCAAGATTTTTTCCAGTGTTCCCTGACTGGCCCAGTAGAAGAGAGAGAGAGAGGGAGAGAGCGGGGAGGGGGGGGTTGGTCCGGGAGAGCATGGCAGCGGGAGCCACACGGCGCTGCTTTTACTTGCTTCGCACCGCTTCTGGCGCGCTGTCGGTTACGTGGCGGAGCCGCTCGTCGGGGGACATTTAACCTGAAGACCGCGCGCGTTTCCACGAGAGCTTTGTCATCTCGTGCTGTTGCTCTTGGTCGCTTGGATAGGAGAGATCGGACAGCTGCGGATTAAGCCGGAGCTGAAGCTGCTGCTTTCAGTGTTTGTCGCTGGATCCACGGAGAGCCGGAGGAGAGGTCCCGAGCTGGCGAGTGCGGCGACACGGGGACTGAGTGTCTGTCTGCGCTTTTTCTTTTTAAAATCTCTGCCCTAACAGGAACACTTTGCCTTTTATCCTTTTATTCTAACACACACACACACACACACACACACAAACACACACATATATATAGTATTCTTCTGTACTGCGTAGATTGCGCAGGGCTGGCTCCTGTTTTGAACTGTTTCACTGCGAGTTGGAGAAACTGTTCGCTGCGCGGTGCGGAGTTGAGTCGTGGCTGAAGCGGTGGTTTTGTGGCGTCTCTTCACTTAAAGTAGATCCAATCGAGGAAATGATTTGACTGCTAAAACCCCAAATCGCTGCTTTTAAATGAAGAAGACGGCGTTTAAGCTCCAGGTACAGAAGAAAAGAGCTCCATCTTTAAGGAAATACAAGTGGACTGTCATCCACAGAGGCACCACCAGCACACATCAGAGCCTGTTAACCTGATTCAACAAAGACTTTCGGCCAATTTTCAGTTCATCGGAGTTCCACAGCAATTATGCCGCAGGTGGACATGATCCTTTTCCTCATCCTCATCATTGGGATGTGCGTGTACGGCCAGGACCCTGCTTCCAAGGTGGTGTCCGACCGATACGCCGTCTTCTGGAACAGAACCAACCCCAAGTAAGTAACCCCGCTCTCCCGCAGGGACGCAGCGACACGGAGCGGGGAGGGGGGCTCCCTGTGCCCTGCAGGAGCGCCCTGTGCGCTGCCCTGTATGCAGCAGTGCAAAAGGCTGATTGATCGGCTGAGGTGGTTATACTCTCAGCTCTATTTGTGGCATTACAGGTGCGGGCAACTGAAGGTAATCCACTTTAGGAAGCAAAGCAAAAACCCAGCGTTAAATACTGATAATTTAATAGCTCAGCTGTTATCACACCTGTTTGTATCCATGATGTAACATTTGCCTTTGAAGTGCCACCATCTTTAAATCTTCAAACCAAGCCTGGCAGATTGCTCGCTACCTCGCTCACCTTAATAATTGTTGTCCTTGTTGATGGATTGTTGCAATGATTGCAGATTAATAGTCCCTCATGTCTGAGTCTTCTTTGTAATGAACCATGCACATTTAGCAGCATAAATCTCCCCATGACAGCTCCTTCACCAACAAGGTGTTTTTACACAGGCTGTCATTTACGTGCTGTTATCCATTAATGCTCACTGTTTGCTCCACATTATCAGGCTTGAAATTTGAAAGCAGATGTGTTACAAGTGCTGCTTGGAATGTGTTACTGTGGTGCTTTAAAAATAATGCTGAGCCGCTTGCAGTCTGCTGTCATCGATTAGAAATGACAGGATCGTTTTGGTGCAAAACGGAGAGTCATCCTGTGAGGGATTGCAGATATTCCCTGTCAGCTTAGGGTTAATGTTATTGATCTATCGCACTAACACATCGCTTTGCCCTGAGAGAGCTGATAAATTGTAATCTGATGTGTTTCTTGCTTCCTGTTTGAGAGGTTTCTCCCAGAAACTTTTGCATGGATCCCGAGGTGACATTTCTCCTCCAAAACTTCCTCCTGCCTGTGCCCGGGCGCCTCCCTCCCTCAGTGACTCAGTGCTTCACTTTTCCACCTTCAGCACCGGAGCGCATAGTGATATGATGAGTGTTTGTCACTTTGTTTCAGCTGGAATACTTTCTTTATTAGCAGGCTGCAGTTTCAGCATGAGTCAATAAATAAATATTATATCAACATTTGCTCAGGGCCCAGGAACTGGTTTCTGGGCTTCAGCAGTCAAAACACACATCAAGAGCCTTCGCATGTCTTTGTAATGGTCACCCTGAGGGCAAGTGTGTGTTACGGAGGAGTTAAACTGACAGGATGTTAATGATAGAAATGCAAATGCTGCGGCGGTGACATCAAAGGAGGTGATGCAGTTCTTGCTCTGCTGCTAACAGAAAGATATCTGAGTCTGATAACAGCCTTCTGTCACACTCGCTGGCTGCAGGTCCTCTCCTCCCTCCATTTTTGGCATTGAAGCAGTTCCCAGTTCTCAAGTCTAGTTTTTTGGTTGCCATGCTCCCCCCCCACCCCCTTATCCAAGTGTCCCCTCCGCCTCCTCCGCCCTCCTCCTGGCCCACGCTGGGGCAGACAATAAGGGGGTACACAGGGGTATTTCAGCAGCGGCCAAGGCACAGCGTGGCGTTCGGTCTTGTGAGAGATCCACACATGCTGAGGTCACACACTTGGTAGTAACCAGGCAAGTTGCGGGTTAAGCAGCACAGAGGGGACCGTTGTCAGGGTCAAAACCGGGGCAGTACCGCCGGCCATGGGGCCCGATGACGGGCCCAGCACGGCACCCTGCCTGGGCTTTGTCTCGACAGAATAGGGACTAAATAAATGAGTAACTCTAAATGACTGTCTCCTTTTCTCATTCATGACTTTAATCTAAACCTGACCCTTGCTGTATAATGTAAAAGAGGGCCATGTTAAAAAGCCCAGGGGCCCCTGACCCGCAGCAGAACTTAAGAGTATTCCATACAAGCTGGCGGGTGCTGAATCCCTGCTGTTTAATGTAACCATACTCAGTGTTGGAGCCCTGGGAACCTGCTGCGGTACAGTCCCAACTTCCAGATGAGCTTTCTTACCCCCCTCTTCTCCTGTCTCTGCTGCATATTTGACCAAAGTGAGGAAAAATGGCATCCGGAGCAGCAGTCCATACTCAGCCATTCATGAAATGCCCTACAGGAGCTCTGGAATTGAAATGGGAAGTGAGTCGTGAAAAATGGAAATGCTTTGACATTTTCATGTTTTTTCCATTGTTTCAGAGGAGCTGAAAGGAGCCCTTTTTTTGTAATTTCGATAAACGTTGCGTTCATGTTTGCCTTGCTTTCATCTTGGGGAACAATCTTCCTGCGCTGATGCTCGGTGCTGATTAGGCTCAGATGAGCGGGACTTGGAGCCCTCAGGATGGCCCAGCCTTGCCTGGAGTTTGAAAAGCTTTCACAGTCGGTGACAGCGAGTCGCTGTGCTTGTATAAGCTACTTAATGAAATTAAAGAGAACTCCAGTATCAGGGAGACTTGTTAAAAAGAAACAGCTCACACATAATTGATATAATGACTTATAGTTATTTTTTTAAAATGTTAAATCCCTTAAAAAGAACTAAAAAGACTTCAGATTATTGTCTGTCAGCTAAATCTGTCTGGTGTAGGGGCTGGAGGAGACAGGAAAAATCTGTCCCATTAGTTTGAGGGGGTGTTAGCCGTGCACTTGGCTGCTATGCTGCTTTGGAAAGCAGCTAATTTGGATATAAACTTTAAAAATGCTGGTGTGTGCCTCCTCTTAGGTCAGATATTGTCTGTGTGGTGGCCGTGCAGTTTGAAAAGGTTAATAAGAACTGTGTACTTAATAAATTGTTCACAAGAAGTGAGTTTATTAAAGGAATTATGTGTATCGACAGATGTGTAGAAAGCAGTTTTGCAGACAAACTTTTGTGTTGTCGGGTTGCAAAACATTTTTCTGCTATTCACATTTACAGCCCAACCCTGATGGAAGATTTAGTGAGATTTACAGATGCACTAATATTCATAATAACACACCTCAGGGCGTTTTAGGACCTCGTTTCTGCAAAGTGATCCATTACTATTAGTATATTAGTGCATTAAAGCCAGTAAAACAGGCACATTGTGTGCATTACGTTATCTTTTGGGCCAGTTGAAACTCTCCTATGGTCGTGACACATGATATCGTGAGACTATCCGCTTCTCTCAGGGTGTAACGGACCGTTCCTGCTGCTCCGTAGCTCGGCGTTTTAGCCAGCTAGCCAGCTGCGAGCATGGAGATTCATCTGAGTGAGTCCACATCGTCGAGTGATGCTGAGCCCCAGCCACTTAAATCTGTGTTGGGATTATTCTGGGGTTCCTTGGAAGATTTTCTCCTCTGTAAGAAGTCTCTAGCCCCAAAAAACACTGAGAACCTCTCATTTAGAAGGAGAGAAACATATGATCAAAAATAAAAAAAAGTTTTTGAAATGTTGTTGGTGTATTTTCAGGTATTACGTTTAACTGCTGCTGCAATCTCCTTTAAAAAGTTGTACCAAATGTTTAAGAAATAATTTTAAATGCTTAGTTGAGCAGATCCTGGAGTGCCAACAAATATTTGTTAATGTCAAAGTAATAAAGCATTAATAACTTATCTATTACTATTAATTAAACATCTATACTACCATATAAAGTGTTTTTTGTGAAGGTTTTAATGCTCATAACAGTATGGAGACCACCTTTAGTAATGACTATATGAAGTATGATGTGAAAACTAGCAATAAATCCAGTTGTGGCTTACAGGCCCTCAATAAATCTTATGAGATTATATTATTAAATGTTCACCTAGTGTGATCCATCCTCATAAATGTAACATATGAAGTGTTTATTAAAAAAGTAACAGCAGGATAAAAACAGCCCAGTCAAGGCAAGAAACCTGGAAAACAAAAACTGCAGCTTTTCCTTGTGGAAACACTCATGTAAGAAAAATGAGCCACAGATGTTCCTTGTCAGCTTAGCCGGCTGTGTCAGTAACCAAATGATGGAATAAAGTGAACGAGTTGGGTATTTAGTGCTGCTCTGACAAGGAGCTATTAGCAAATTCCCCGCTCACCAGCTATTTAGCTGCTTCATTAAAGCCCACCCGGGTCCATATGGTCCGCATGCAGGCGTTGCCTTCGCCCAAGGTGTTTATTTGTTGCTGATAGGTGGGATCAACTGAGAATCAGGGCTGAGTTCCGACCCTAATCTCCCAAGCTGTTTGTGTCTCCGATGCCATGGAAACTGATACCCCTCGTCATCAAAGAACCTCATTGGGTGGGACTAACGACCTGACAGCTGGGGAGAGAGGGATTCCAGCATTCAGGGGGAGCACTGTCACCCCGGGGGTTTCTTTTAATCCTTGATAATGCTCATCTAAAGCTTTCCACAGCAGATGCAACATATTTCTCCATAAGATAGTCAAAGAATCTTTTCAGTGGCCTCTTTTCATGTTTAAGTGTTCACTTAAAAGACCTCTCTGATGATTGGCCGTTTGCAGTGAAACCCTCCGTGTGCACAGTTCTCCACATGGCAGAATGACCTCCGATATTTGTTTTTCCTACACCGCTCTCTTTTTAATCTCCACTTAAAGAAACAATACTCCATTTTTCACTTGGTGGCGAGCTGATGTTGTGATAGTTTCCCAGTGGCATTGTGAGTTGCCCCATTTGCATTGTTCCCAGTGTTTACCCTCGCTTTCCCCTCTCAGCCTTTTCCCGGCTCCCTGCCGCTTGGTTCCGCTTGGATTAAAAACGGACACAAAAAGGCAACCACGTCCAAATATTGACTGGGTCTCAGGACCGTAGTCCTCTCCCAGCACTGGCACAGAACGCCTGAAAGGCCGCTATTGTTCCACTCGTACTCAGCAGCCCATAGCCGGCTTTTTAGCTATGCAGAGAGAAGGAGGAGGAGACGGGAGAGGGAGAGGTGGAAGTGAAGAGTGTGCGTGTGCTATCTAAGGTGGGGCAGGGGGTTTCTACGGAGAAACTTACACATAAGAGGCCAGAGGCTACAGCAGGGGAACAGTGTCCAGGCCGCGGCATCCCAGGGTGGGGTCAGAACCAGTGTTTCCACCCTGAGGAAGTGTCAGTCTCAAAAGGCATCAAAGAGAGCAGAGCAAATGTGATTTCCTGCACCGGGGGCTTCAGAAACTGTCAATAAACTGAGCACGAGAGGCATCTTATCTGAGGTTTACCTTCCATTTTATTACAGAGTGCAGAAGCATTAAGCCCGCTCGCAGCACTTCAGTCTCTCAGTGCATGAAATGAAAGAGCGTCAAATCTCAGATAAGAAATCTCCCATATTCAACTTCTCATGTGTCCGTTTCCTACCACTCTGTGTACTTTAATCAGTAGTACCTTACAGAATGTACTTCAGGAAGGCTGAACCTTCGGGTCAATTAAACCGGGAGCTTTATATTCTCAGTTTTCTGCAAAGAGGGGGAAAGCTTTCCTGTGGAGACGCGTCAATCTGCATGCTGTCTGTGACTGCCTGGAGAGTGAAGCTGCCTCAATCCTCCCTTTATGCTTTGACTAAAGACTCCCTCATGGTACCGCGTTGGTGCTATGCGGAGCTTTGCATATATACATCTTACCTGTTATAGTAGTCTGCTGCCACTTGGGGGCTGTTTCATAAATATGTGGAATGCCTGGAAATATAGACAACTGAAAAAAGGTTTATGGTTTAAGCCAATCTTTCAGCCTGAGCGTGGTCACTGCTAATGGGTGACTAGCTGTTGGCCTTTTGTAGGAACGACCACAAATGTGTCTCCATCGCTTCTGTCGTTGGTTCAATTCCCACAATTCTTACACAGACTGTCATCAGCGTGGGACCATAAGTCAGCCTTAATAGGGGCACGGCCTCAGGCTGCCAGGGAGTGATTGACAGGAAACAGTGACTAAAGCTTGTATAGTGGGTTTACTGGTTTACAGCAGTATCTCTTTTGAGGTACAGCACAGTGAATGCACTGTAGATACAGCAACATATCGATCTCATTTTCCTTCGCCATTTTTGTTTTTCATTGCCAGATTTTCCATCTTTTTCGATTCTAAATAGTCTTAGTTTTGTATTCGTGAGAGCAAAAAAAAAACAAAAAAAACCCAGCTGACAGTGCAGCACGACTACACCAAACAGATTCCAAGAGAAATCAGCTCACTTTAAGAATTTTCAGGAATCAACGCTGGAGAAAAATCACGTTTGAATTAAGTGGAAAAAAATATCTGTTGACCAAAATTTGAATACAACCTCATTTCAGCAAAGCAGGAAAAAAGGCTGATAGTAGTCTAGAGGAAACTGCCTGTTAAATTACTGGAGTTCTCCAATTATTTTAAGTAAAATTACTTTCCAAGAGTCAGAAAAATCACACTTATTAAATTTAAAGTAGCGCAAAGAACATCCTAAGAAGTATAATTTCATGGTACACGATTAGATGGTTTTATAGGATAAACATTGCTATAATGAAAGAATAATAAGCTATGAATAATTCAACAATGATAAAAATCAATCATTAATCTCCAATAAAGCCCCCCGGGAATCCTGAAAATGTCTTTGCATGCTAAATAATAATGAAAAATTTTACATCATCAAAAGACTTTTTAAAGAATAATACCACTTCTTGGATTTAAAAAAAGTGAAAAAAAGTCAGCCAATGAGGTATTAATTTAATTCGAGATACTTGTCAACGTGTGTTAAGAATTTTCTAATACTCAGTATTTACGAAAAATACCAAAATGAAAAACATCTGCCGAACACAATAAGTTCAACTTGTTTTCAGTACAAATCAACATGTTTCAAGTGTTTCGAAAGAAAGAAGAACAAAGCAACTCAAGAGCATTAAAAGTGTATTTTCACAAAAGTAGAAAAGAAAAACGGCCTTATAGTTTTATAGTGCAGTGTGAGTTACTTTTATTACAAATTCTCTCAAATTAGTTCAACTGAAATACCCAGTTCTTGAATTTTACAAAGAGAAAAAAATCTGCTCATGCAGCATAACTAAAAATTCACACACATGTAAACTGTATGTGAATGTCGATATTATGCTTGTTAATTTGCATGAATGAAGAAAAAAGTCACTGTTTTACACTTTCAGGTTTCTACAAATAGGCTAAAAAGCAGTACTAGAGACTAGAGTATAGAGTGGCTCTTGACATATAAAAAATGTGGTTACAGTAGATTTGAAAATGTATACTTTACATTAACATGCGTTAATTTTGTGAGGAATTCCGTAAAAGTGAGTGCAACTTGAAAAAAAGACAGAAAACAGTAAATATCATCTTTCGGTTTGGGAAAAGTGGAAAGTGGAAAAACGCTTATGCAACAAAACTTGTGTCAAGTTTTAGAAAAAGAAACCTGAATAAGGCAGAATGCCATTAAACGTTTTTTGATCTAGTGAAAGTAAAGAATGAGCCAGAGCCTTTCACACATTGTCCTGTCAATCATGCAAATCTGCTCAGTATCTAGACCAAGAAAAGGCAGATTACAGGACCAGACTCTAGAAAGATCAATGAATCATGTCTAGATCAGTACAATCAGATTTTTATAGCTGATTTTTAAGAGTTGTGATTAAAGATGAACCAGAAAGAATGTAAAATTTGTAAAATACTGATTCGTTTCAGGGAACCGGTTGTGTTATTTTTTGTCAGATTTTTTCCCTTCGTGTTTAAGAAATAAAACTTTAACTGTGACTTAGCAGATCGTCGATAAGATCCATAAGAGTTCAGATCAGATACTGTGAGAGTTTGGCTTCTTGCGTTTGATATGCGTGACAGTCACTGTGTTAGTGGGAGACTCTTCAGGCCTGATCTCACACCGTCTCACTCCGCTGCACAGAGCTTCACTTTTCTGCCGTTTTAATCTTAGCGGGCCTTTTTTGTGTGTATGTGTGTGTGTGCTCTTTAAATGTGAGTGGTGAAATGGCATCCCCTGTGTCTTTGTAGGCACCGGTGAGGGTATTAGCAAAGAGGCTCTAAGGGGCTTAAGAGGTCAGCCTCCCCTTTGTGTGGAGACACAAAACACTTCCTGTGAGACCCTTCACCCCTCTCTGTTCTTCCCTCAGAAAGCCAGGCCCTGCCTGACCATTCACATTAATCAGCCTTAACTCCTAATGACTGCAGTAAAGCTTCTAAAAAGTGCCTCCAAAAAAGTCCTAAGAGCCACTAAGCTGCTAACAGACTGGGCACGGCTGCCGCTGTTTGCAGGGCATCACTTAGTATCAAAGATGGCAGGGTGGTTGCTCAGCCATCCTGGCGTCCCTTTCTGGACTCCAAAAGCTGTCGAGACATGCGTTCAGATTGTTTCTTAAATCGTGTGCCACCGTTCACACTAAAATCATCAGTTTTGGAGGTAAATGTGTTGGTACTGTGTGAATTATTAAACCAGATTACCTCATGCAAACCCAGTGCCAGTCAACTTAATCCATTTTTCTTGATTGTAATGCGGTTTTTGGCCTCACTCTATGTTGTTTCTTACCAGAAAGTAAGAAGAAAAACGCTGGAAAAAAAAGTTCAAATGAAGTTGCTTAACTGGGACTTTTCAGGAGTTACGACCGATAAAATGACTTGACAACAGTGATAAATTTTTGCTTTAATGAAGTTAAAGGTGTATTTTACTAAGTAAATGAATCAGGTGGAAAAGTTTTCCTTGACATGTTTGGATTATTTAAAAGTGAATTAGTCTCCTTGAGCATTTTTTTTTTTAGACTGATGAGGATAAAAGTTTGATTTTTCTGTAGTTTTTTTCCGAGTCAGCAAAGAAAAAAGGTTTTGCTGTCTCCTCTGGTTTAAGACAAATGGATGTAATGAGAAAATTGGCACTTCAGTGGATTCAAATCATACACAATTACATCTGAAACCTAAACTGGCTTCAGATATATGCTTGATGAAAAGCAAATGTGATCATTTTGACAGCAGGGGCCAAACCTCCAAGTCAGTGTTTCTGGAACTAAATTTGGGTCAGTGCGGCTTTTGGAGGGAGGCCTGAAACGAAAAGTATGCGTACCTCCTCAATGGGACGATATTTCCTGATTTTAAACGGCTGCTGACTTTGGGTTTTCTGTGTATCTTGGAAGAAATTAGACAAAGCTGATGTGTGAGCGTGTTACTGTTCCAGTCAGTTTGTTGAATCATGTGTGATTCACAGAGCGATGAAGCTCTCAGAGCTTCACGTACCATAGGCATATTTTTTTGTTGTTTTTAGCCACAAAGACAAACCAAAATATCTCTGATGAGCCAAAAGCTTTTGTGGGAGACTCTGCTGCTGCCTAATTGCTTTTGTTTCTCGGGTTCAAATGTCTCGTGTAATCGTTTTGGTATGGGGGTTTATCTGATGCTGGTTAAGAGCTGTGATTTTTTCATACCACAACAGAGAAGGCTTTTTAGCTGTTTAGCCATTTTCAGACTCCTGCGGTGAAAAATATTGACTGTTATTTATCTGCGTGTGTTGTTTAGTGAACTTGGTGTGACTTTGCGGGACCTTTCGTGTGGCTCGCCGGCCTGTTGAAACTCAAAAGTGTTTCCTCCTGTTGGATTTCAGCAGACTTGGTGCTTTGGGACCCATGAAATATTAAAAAAGCTGTTTGTGATCTCACGATAGAGCCTGGACAAACCTTCACACGCAAACCAGGAGAAATCCAGGTCAGGACCGCCATGACTTTAGCAGAAGGGTCGACACGATGTTGGCCTTTTTTTTTTTTTTTTTTTTAATTATTTCTCACAAATCCTTTCCTGGCCTCTGTTGCTTTAGTGATGAATGACTGTGATTAAATTGTTTTTGGTATTTTATCATTGTACAACTCGAACTTCAGGGCCATTAATTGAAATCTCAGACTGCCAAGATCTGTACACTTTCCATAGACGTGGCTGACTGACTTCCCCTCCTCTTCGCCTTTTTCTCTGCGGTGTGTGGCGGAGCGGTGCAGCACAGGCAGCCATTTTCCAAATTCGACTCCATTTTGTTTCAGGGAAAAAAAAAAGTAGGTTACGAATCTTGGGCTATCACACGAGCAGTTTCTGATGTTTTCTCATTCCACACTACTGATCCTGGCGTATTTTACGCCTCCTGCCGAGTCCTTAAAGTCAGGTTTTCTTCAATCGAGCGCAAAGAATCTTTTAAAATATTTTTTTTCCCGAGAATATTTTAAACGATTCCTTTTTTCAAGAATATTTTAAAAGTTTCGCTCTGACGTCTGGTTTTTTCTGCGTTGCCAAAATTAATTTTCACTTCTCTGAAGATAATTCAGGTTTTTTGGACTCGGTTATGGAGGGAAATTATTTGACGAATACAATTTTTGTATTACTGGAGATAAAAATGTTTATTGTACTTCTGGAGCTTGAACTTTAAAAGAAAATAGATAAAGACTAAAAGCAGCAGAGTAACTGTCAAAATCAGCATGAAACACTAAACGAGGCCACTGCAACTTTTCCCGCCCTTAAAAAGAGTCAAAAAGACTCGACATGTGCACTGAAATGAATCCAAATTAAACAAATCTTGAAAAATGATGTGGCTTCTAGTGTGGTTTTGATTTCTTGAGGCTTTTTCGAGCACTCCAGCCTAAAATTAATCAAAATTCAAGTCCAGTTAGAAAGAAGCTAGTTCAACAATGAGGGCAGGAAAAGTTTAGCATCTTAAAATTCTGCTTTTTCACCTTGTTGTGCGTGCTGCTTCTGATTGACCCACTAACACAATGCTGAGTGCACAGGCTGCGTTTGATTTTTGCACGAACCCTTCGGTGTGCGCCGCCACAGCTGCCCTTACATGAGCTGGTACCTTGGCTCATATCACTGGTCGCAGCAATGGCAGGAGCACGGTGGGAACACGCGGGCAGACGCTGCGAGCGCTCGCGCTGATGATCCCCTTTTATGTCTTGGCTCCATCAGGGCTCCGAGTTATTCTAGTGCATAATTGATGGAGGAGTTAGAATAGCAGAAGTAATGCGATGAGAGGGTGCAGCCAAGCGGAGCGAGGGATCGCGTGCGTGGGGCTGCAAACATTGCAGGGGACGAGAGGAGGGCATCTGGCGTAACAGGTCCCAGCGCTGAGTCGACACAGCCTATGTCACCGTCTCAGCCAATCGCTGCTCTCCTCTTCCCTGCCAATGAGACGTCTCCGTTGGAGCGGAGTACTACGTTCTCATGAATCACACAAGGAGCTGTTATCAGCTGTTATTACCCCTCTTACGCACTGGTTTTAATCTTCAACTTGATGATGTTTAGCTAAGATAAATTTGGTGGTAGTTCTACTCTGATTGGTTTGGAATGCAGTAAATAACTTTGGGGTATTTTTGGCCCCAGAAGGCTTTCTTTGTCCCTGTAGTGCATTTCTTTAGGTCGACTGCGGGATCAGCAGGGACAGGGTGGATATCACACCTAGACGAGCACCTACAAAGAAAAACTAATGGCCCAACAAGCCCGCATTGTCTGTTTAACAAAAGGGACAAGGTCACAGATAACCTGCCACATCCGACATCAAAGAGACTCTGAGGAAAGGCTTAAAGAACAGGCGAGGAGACGGCTAAAGTTTCACTGCGGTTTAACGTCAAAAAGTTATTAGACCAACAGAAAAGCAAAGGGATAAATGAACTGAATATTAATAACACTCACAAAAAGTTTTCTTTAATTTTTTGGAGAAAGAAGTTACGTTCAGACTTAAATAAAATCTACAAATATTCAATTTACAAAGGTAGTCATGAGTTAATACTTGATTTAATCCAGCACATAAATCACTCTAATTTTACCCTTGCATACATGAAAATGTAGCTGTTTTTGATGAGGGTTTTTTAAAGTTTCAGGGAATTGGAATGATGGAATGAACAGATTAAGTCAAGAAAATTCCCCAACGTTGAAAATACTTAAACATTAATCACTGCTTTTGCTGAAAAATTACTGCTTTAAAAAGAAAATATAGGATTAGAGTGATCTAAGTGGAAAATGTTGATTATTACAGTTTAATAAGCACAGCCAAACCACCGATTTTCTATAAAACCTTTCATGGAACTAGTTTCTCTTACTCAGACCATATGATTCCTACATATACTGAGTTTGTTGTGTTTGAATTAGTCTCTTGTGCAGTGTTTTAAAGTGCAAAATCGCTCACAGCTAATGGGAATTTATTGCAGTTTCACAGGCATAGAAAGTGTTTTTTTTAATTATCCAGCAGGCAGCGTAATAAAAACAGTAAGTTGTGCAGAGTTTTTGCGTGTGGCTCTGCAGACAGTAGCCGGTGGCTGAAGTCGGCTCTGAAACACAGACCTGTCCAGCGGAGCACTTAGAGGCCACTGGACCGGGAGCGTGCCTATTAAGATCATAAAATCTCGCTCATAAAGATGTTTTATTTGTTTCCTGAATGTGCCGGCTGCTTAGGTTTCCATCAGAAGTCTTTATGGCTCAGTACTCATATTTCTGTCTCTGGATGGAGGTGACTATTAAGTTTTAGTGCACTTCTGTAAGTTGCAAAAACCTGGTCACCAAAAGTTCACTAATTATTTTTTCTATGCATGAACGTACTTAAAAAAAACTACAACTCGATGTTTTGGAATAAAAATCACAGAAGGGTGTTATTTTTTTTTCTTTTTTTATGTCAGGTGTTATATATTCGTTACAGGGAAGAGAAGTTAAAAAAATATTTTCGTTAAATGTATAGTTTAGGAGGTGAATCAGCAACTTTAAGTAAATGTACAAAACTATATTAATAACTGTACTTGCATCTATAATAAATATGATCATATGTCTTCATATGTCTTTTACACAGTGAAACAAAAAACAGTTATACATTTGTAAATAAAATGTAAAAAAGTACAATTTATATCAACATACATGTATTTTTATTCAAAATAATTGAAGTTCATATTTTTCTCTGAAACTCAATTCATAGTTCATATGTATACAAATATATTTATTATACAAGGTGTTTCAAAATAAGTTATAAAGATATTATTTTTAGCACACATAAATAGCATTTCAAAACAGTCTTGAGCACTGATATGTAATTTTGTAGTTTACTAGTTCGCTTAGACTTTTACTGTGACATATGACAGTATGGTGCTGTAAACTTGATTTAAATTTAATAAAATTCAAAAGAAATTAAATGTAATGTTAAAGTCAAAGATTTTAATAATTCAGGAACATTTTTTATATCATGAAAAAATATTAAAACAAAAATGTAGTCAATGTAAGCCTCCATTTATTTTTTAAATTTTCATTAAAATGTGGATTTTTTTTAAATCTTTCAATAAAGCATTCAGATGTTTAAATCTTATGACTGCTTAGCCTAAATTATGGGGGGAAATTTTTTCTTTGATCATTTTTCAAAGGCGAACTGGATTTGGAATGAACCTGGCCTTAATGCCGCCACGTCTCGTTGGCGCTGGTTTCCCCTTCTGTCGCTTTACCTCAGTTTCACTTATTTTGAATCTCTCTGATTATTGGCTGGAATAAAAGGAAAGAATTGATTGAAGAAGAAGAGGACAGGGGGAAAAAATGGACTTGTCGAAGTCCTGTGACTGCTTCTTTGGGTCACATGGTCTTTCCAGAAGTAGTGCTGGTGAGGTCTAGACACGCGATACACAGGGGGGTTAGAGAAACACGCCGGCTAAGACGTCACACACATTTACCATCCACCAATCCACTCCTGTATGGAGGCAGGCCCATTCTAAATTTTGCCCAGCAACCCAGCAGTGTAGTGGGAGATGTGGTGCTGTGGTGCAGCACGACTCTTTGACACACTTCTTGACTTTTCCAATTAGTAGCTATTATTTAGCGATTATTTGAAATCATTGCAAAGAAATTTTTGATTCTGTGTGGGCCGAAAGTTTGCGTCAACTTTGTTATAATGATTTTAATTATTATTTCGGGTTAAATCAAATCAACTGGCGAGGCCAAAGCCCCAGCTGAGAAGTCTTTTTTAACAATCTGGCGATATTGCGTCCTTGTCGTTAAAAACCTTCAAAATGTTCAAAATTAGGTTAAAACCCTCCACACTACAGCGAAAATGGATAAAATGCAAATTTGATCCAAGCACCCCCCCACCACCTTCCCTGATACCCCCACCCCTGCACCCATAAGGAAAAAAAAAAAACTGGGTGTGTTCTTGTAGAAAGTCACCAATCAGGATTAAATCATAACCCCTCAGCAGCCAATGAGCCATGGACCAGCTGTGCTTTCATTGGCCCGCAGAGCACTGATAACCAGAACTGTGCCAGATACACCAGGGTAGAAATAACCCAGAATTACTGTAGCCTGAAGGGAGCAAAGCTCTTAATGCAGCATGTTGAATTCATGCTGCAGAAGCCTGCTGCTTTCTGGGAGATGTAAACTGTATGGTTACTATGTACTGTGGCACACATACACACTGTTGCAGTGCCCATGACATGATAAAAATGTTAGATGGTTACGTGGAGCTGAGTTTGCTTTTTTTGCTTCCACAGATCCTTACTTACCCTGATTTTTATTTCTCACTTTGCTTTTTAATGAGCATCCAAAATGAATGACGACAAAACCAAGTTTGCAAAATACTAACACGCAGCTGCAATATGAATTTATTAGAGAAATTCCCTTTGTATAAGTCAGGGTTAAATCGGTGCTTGCTAATAGTTGGTATATGAGGACCCCGTTTTAGAAACACAAACTCTAATATTGAAAATTGATGCTGTCTCCCAGCTTTGCTGTCCAAATGTTAAAATATGTCAGAAGTCACAGAACTTCGATGGAAAAAAAGTTAGATAAAAAACTGAAAAATTCACTTAAGAAAAAAATAAAAATAAAATATAAAACAAAAATTCTCTCTCTGTTAGCTAGCTTTTGCTCAAAAGTAGCTGGAACAGCTGCCTAAATCTTGTATTGTGTTTGTCATAATCCCAAAATGTCTCTTTGGTTTGCCAAAAGTATTTATTATAATTGAAAAGTTGTTAAATCCCTACAAAACAGGTGCCGTGTCCCTGAAACTGAAGAAGAATTTGCATGTATAATATGAAAACTTTAGTAAAATACTGAAATGCACGTGAATCATGTTTAATTACATTTGCCATTTATACAAGCTCACGTAAATAAAGCAGCAGAAAACTGTTGTAAAGCAATATCAATAAAATTTGAGCCTCATTCCCAATTTTTTTTTTCTTTTTTTGTAGGAACTCTTCTAAGATAGCATGTCGTAAACCAATCAAGCGTACGTCATAAAAATATTTGAGGATTAACAGCAAAGCCCCACTAAAAAAACAAAAACAAGAAAACAGTTCAGATTTTTAGTACATTCAGGGCTTTCGTATTGGCTAACCCTGCTGTCCAGATGTTAGTCGACCAGCTGTTGCTGCTCTGCTATCAGAAATGAGAAGTTCAATTAAACCTTCTCAGACTTGACAGCTTTGTTCTACCGTATAAAAAAAGAAAGAATCCACTTTTACCCCTGGCTGCTCTGCTGACTCCTCAGCTCTCGGCCAGGATTGAGCTCAAGTCCCTTCCTCCATGTGTGCAGCACACACCCAGTGGACATTTGTTAAAGCTTGAGGTTATTTAAAAAATATTTTCCTCAGCTTTTTTTTTCTCTTTGCTTTTGCATATTTCAGTACAGTATCAGCTTGCGGAAAACACAAATGTTTTAAGCCTTAGTCCAAATCTGGAGCAGTTTTGTGACCAGATCCTCGGAGCAAATTGCTTTGGTTGTGATCCTGTAAGAAGAAGTTCAGGTGCTGCACAGATGAAAGTCAGCGCATTGGGGACTTTAATTTGGCGGTGTGCTCTGTGGCTGCAGACACACATTTAATCTGCTGTGGAAAATGAGTGTGCAGACTTTGGGGAGACTTTTACACACACTCAAAGGCCATGCATGTCTGCACACAGAGGAAAACACACACACACACACACGCACACACGGATGCAGACGCAGACTTGTGTGCAGGGTGTCATATGTTTATCCTGTAAGTCAGCTGTTTGATCATAATTTGTGATTAATCAGCCATGAGAGCTTTTGAATTAAGAGCAGCTTTTCATGTCAGAGTAACTGCAGCCTAATCCGTCTGGCCTTTCCCAAATGCTTTCTAGTTTAGCGAGCAGATGACACAGAGCAGGGTGCTCGTGCTCGTACGTACGGAGTCTCTTATAGCTAGAGTGGCAGGGGTCGACTTCTGCCTCACTGATTAAATGTGTGTTTTGGGGGATACTTTCCATTTCCGGAGAGTCTGCTTTCACATTTAGACACTTTCATTTATATACAGTCAAGCAGGTGAGGAACCTGAGGAGCCTCTCTTTCTGGAAAGTAGAAACTGAAGGAATATTACTCCCAATTTAAAAAAACAAGGTGCAAGGAGATGGATGTTTTAGAAGATGCCAGAGTAGAATTACTCCACAAAAATAAGATTTCTTGTATCAGTCTTTCAGAGAAACCTGTCAGAAAACACTACATGTTCACGTAGCATCACTTCATTGTTTCCAAAACATTTATCACTATAAAAACTTGACTTTTTCCTTTTCATTCTGCAGGAATAACATGGAGTAAATAGACTAGCATGTGGCTGATAGCGCTAACAATTTGTCTCTTTGGTTAAAGATTTTTTTCCAGCTTAGTTCACCGATTTAGAAGCTAATTTAGCTCCTTTATTTTTCAATCGTGTAATGAATTTTAGAGATGCAAGGCTGACTTAAAATCAGATGTCCACTACATGAAGCATAGTAACCATGGACTAAAGTGATAAACTATTTGTTACGCATGAACTGTTTGTACACTAATATCTGGTTCTACAGTATTATAGTCGAATACAATATAAATGCTGATTCTTTTAGGAAATTTAAATTACCATTTACGATATAATATGGCATTTGTTTCGATGAAAGTTCATTAAAAGAGGATCGTTTAGAGGTGTTTTAAGGATTTTTGTGGATGTGTAATATGGCCGACTAAAGTCTTATGATTTAGCTAATAAACGTGCGAGTATTACCAAGACTCCTGTACTGCTCAGTCATGTAAAGCCACAGTATTTGCTACAATGGTTAATACAGCAGCATTCCTGTAACTGTAGGGGAACGGTGACAAGGCTCATCTTTCCATGCCCATGAAAGATCAGACTGAATTCGTGGTATGAGGTAAGGGCATTCACTTATCTTTCACACAGACATTACTATAGGATTACTATAGAAACACTCAAATGGCAATATAATGGTAACCAAACAGCTGACGGTATTATACTGTAAAGCTCGCCTGCTATACGGCACAGTGGGTTGTGTTTTTATGCTAAAAAACTGTTATTCTATTTTCCGGTAAGTATACACTAAAATAACAGTTAAAAACATCTGGACTTCTGCTGAAATTTAATTTCTTAAAGTTCTTTTTTTGGGTGAAACTGATCCTAATTTCCAAGATGATTCAGTTTGAAGCTAGGCTTTGATTCCAGACTGTGAAGTCTTTAATCCAAAGATTTGCAGACTCCCCTCCCATCTGGTAGAGTCAAGTCACAGCTCGGTTAGGACCCAGACATTTGCTCAAAGCATAATGTGGACAAAGGGCGGACAGCGGCTCAGGCTAGTGCAGCTCTGATTTTCCTGTCGTTTCTGCCACACGCTGCAGGATCAGCTGCAAAAATATCAGATCCTGCTATAAGGAAGACTTTGCACGTATGTATTAAGAAACAATTTCCCCCTAATCTCATGGGTTATATTGCCATTAAAATGCATCAAACTCACCCTGCATGGCATGCCCCGGGCACACTGTTCCCTCCCCACAAATGTTTCTCCTACTGCCCTTTTGTTCCGCTCCAGAATGGAGTTGACGCGTGTGAAACCGAACGTGATACCAGGGGCCCGAGAGTTCATTATTCCCTGCTGTTCTCACGGGGCGAGTGAAAAATCACTCCTTTGTGCCAAGGAAGAAAGAGCCTTCCTCTGACCTCATGGTTGCGCAGTGTAATGTCAAAAGGCCCAGAGGTTTGTGTGGTGTAGCCACACCCACTCTGTTGTGGAGCCGCCATGGAATCCGACCGGGGTCCCTCGTCTCTGAGAGTGAGAGCTACGGAAAAAAAACCCTGCCTTTTGTAAACAAATGTTTGGATCCCACATCATATACCACACTAATTGGACTTTGGCTGCTCACAGCATCTTTTTTGGGGGTGGGGGGGGTTCATTTTCTGCCTTCTGCGTACACTGACCACAGCCACTCTCCAATTAGGCTCTCTCTTTTAACAGACATCTTTCTTCCTTTTCACTTTCTCTGTGCTGCAGTGCTGTGCAGTACCAGATAAGTTGGAATTATAGGTTTCTTGATGTCTCCTCAGTTAGGGGCTCTCCTCTCCTCGTCACATCTCTCAGAAAGTTGACCAGCTTCAAACACAGTCCTCTCTTCATCAAAGTGGCTGCAGAAAGTTTCTTAAGTGCAGATCCTGCACGGTGGTGGATCTGAAGAGGCGTTCTCAAAGCTACAATCTGAATGCTACCAGATGACATAATGACCCACAGGAGCCTGCTGCCTTTCAGGTGTTACTTAAAGCTGTGTGTGGCATGTTTATATCTCTGTGTGTGTGTGTGTGTGTGTGTGTGTGTGTGTGTGTGTGTGTGTGTGTGTGTGTGTGTGTGTGTGTGTATCTGAATGCCATAAGCATACACAAATACAAAAACTTCTTTTTTGGGAGAACACCTTGAAATGCTTGTTTTGTTAAAGTAAAAAAAAAACAAAAAAACTACACTTAGTGGCCACTTTTTTAAGTACACTTTGCTAGTGCTGGGTTAGACCCTGTTTTTTCCTTCAGAGCTGCCTTCACTGTATCCTAAAGGTGGATGACTGTGGAGGCCACGTTAGTAAAGTTTGAGATGATTTGAGCTTTGGGACAGTACGTTACTCTGCTGAAGTCATCACACTGTAGTTGCAAAGGGATGGACTGGTCAGCAACAATACTCAGGCTGTGGTATTTAAACGATGCTCACTTGGTTTATGGTTTCCTGTTTCTAGCAGACAGAATTTGGACTCGGTGTGGTCTTCTGCTGCTATAGCTCATCCGCTTTGAGGTTTGACATATTGTGCAATCAGAGATGCTCTTCTGCATGCCTTGGTTGTTACAAATTTTTATTTGGTTACTGTTCACCATTCCCTGAAAATTCTGGAGTTCATTGTGTGGGAAATTACCAGGAGATCCAGAGTCTCTTTTTTCTGGTTAGGCAATCTGCCAACAATTTCCATGTGTTTTATCAAAAACACACTTCAGAATAAAGTTAATGGATAAAATTGGAATCATTTAGTTTTAATGAGCCCAAAAATGGTAAAATTCTCAATGAGCAACCAAAGATTATTACATTTCTCAGAGAAAAATGACCGTTAGAGAACAATAACAAAAAGAAATGTCTCCAAATACTTTAGACTCTAGACTAGAAATGGTCTCATTTTTAGAATATCTTGAAAAAACAATGTAATCAGTTTCTACGGTTTGATAAACCAAATTATTAAACTGTAAACAAATATGAGCTTTTTGGACGCTAATGTTGGTTTATTCAAGATTTTGACGACACTTATTTTATGGGAATTTCCTGAAGCTACAAAACTTTTTTCCTAGACAACTTTTGCAAAACAATAACAGATTAAAAAATTACCTTAAATGATTTAAGATTTTGCCACAGCTGCTAAAATCTTTTGCTTTACTCCATGATTTTTTTCCCTTTAAAATTCCTGCTGTTGCCAAATACTTAAATGCAAAATCCTTCACTGCAATCTGCAGCTTCTTAACGCATTCATTGTTTAGTTTTTACGAAACTAAACAATGAATGTTGTTTAGTTTCGAATCGTTTTAAAGTTTTAAGGTGTAATAATGCACCAAAGATGGTAATGTTTCTGCAGCAGCTGCTAAAAGCTTTGGCAGATCCTGCCCGGATCTGAGGCTGTAATGGAGTTTTCATAGAAAATCCCACTAACTGTGTGATATATGATCGCCAGCTTTAATCACTCATAATTATGACACGACTCAACCAAACCAGCGCTCACATAAGGTTGATTTTGGAAGCAGTTCCGACGTTCCATGCAGCACCTCCATCTTTCCGTCGTCTCCCACCTCCCCCATATAGCACTGCCTTCTTAGCCAGGAATGTGGAAACGGCGCGTTTCTACAGAGCTAAACCTTCATGGGAAAAACATAGCTTCTTCTGTGGAGGAAGAACTGTTAATGGATTAAGGCGCTGCTGTTTCCCACCCGGGGGGCCAAGCCGCGATCATACCGCGGTTTATTCAAGCTACATTTCCCCCCTCCATGTGCACGCAGGCTAATAGGCATGGCTAGCGTAGTGCAGCTTTAGACCCTGGTCCTCCGCCATGAACTTGGCTTTCCTGCCCCTCTTCACCCCATTCATGTCAGCAGGCCCTGGCATTCTTGTTGGGCTTTTTTTAAATGTGTGCACTTTGGGCGGCGATGAAAGGAGTCGGGAGAACACGGGATCTTAAATCACTTAATGAGGGGAGACAGGCAACGCTTTTGTCCAGCTTGTTCTGGAGCTACGTCCAGCCAAAGGCCTCTAACGGGCTCTGACACCTCGCTCTGCTGCAGACCTAAGTGTGTGTGTGTGTGTGTGTTGGTACATCGCCAACATTGCTTCAGCCAGCTTGGCTTCTGCGTCCTTACAAATTTTTGCTCTTCATCTCAGCATTCATTCGCATTTCCTCACCAGTCTCGCATGTTTATTTGGTCTATTTCGTGTCTTTGGGCAGCGGGAAGCATATTTGAGTGTGCGGTGAGGGTTAAGTGGGAGTTAGAAAGAACCCTCATCATGGGTTAGGCACGGTGTGGAGGACAGGGTCGCTCCCTGTGGGTGTTTGGCCTTGGCCTACACTTAGCATGTGCTGACTGCGACAGAGCATGGAGGAAAAAGCCAGAGAATGAAACAAACAAACAAGTGGCAGCAGAGTCTGACGTGCTCAGGTTTGGTCATTATCATAGCCTTGAATTTCCCAACGCAAGCCTCTGTTGATCCGATGAGCTAAACACACAAATATGTTAATGGTGGGTGTTTAAAACTGTTAAACACTTTAATGAGCCCCAAAAGTGGATAAGCTTGTTTCCAAGTTCATTTTCTCAGATACTGAAAGTCATGCAACCCTCACTTTGTGTTTTACAGGGTGCATCAAGAAGAAGAATCCGATTTCAAAAGGCTATTTTTTTTAAGTGGTGGACATAGAAGCTTGCAGTAAATCTTAAAATACATGGCTGAATATAAAGAGTGTGTCCCCCTCCAGATGCACGGCATGTGTCCAAACTCATCCCGTCCTTTTTGTGAGCATGTCTGGATTCACTGCAGCCAGTGCTGTTTTTGTGGTACCTACTGGTAACTTTATGAAACTCACGAATCCCCTCTTTCTAACACTACGTGTTTCGATCATTACTGTTGAACAGCTGCGGAATTAAAGCACTTTGAAATCGTATGATTATTTTTGAGATGCCCTTTATTTTAACAGCTTAAGCTCAAATTCAGAATCTGAGTAGCAGCCGTTTGAGCAGTACTATTAGCCATAAAGTGATTTTCCTTTTACAAGTAACTACAAAAAAAGGTAGAATAATTTTTGTTTTCTTTCAATCATGTTGTCGTGTCTGCCTCCTTTGGTACCAGCTGCTCTTAATAAACTAATTGATAATTAATTTTTTTATGTCAATAAAATAGTATATAAAAATGGGACATCGGACATGTACAAAGGGACAGCTCTACTAAAACGTCCAAAATAGCGTGCTATTCTCCAAATAGCACTTACATTACATTACATTCACACATACACACACACACACAAAAAGAATTCCCATCTCGTATGCACAATCCCGTCTCTGCACTCTCTTTGCAAATACAGATGCCAAAACCCAGTTTGCACTGGTGCAATGCGTAAGTATTGTATACAATATTAGGATAGTATATGCTCACATATTGCCTCTTGTTAGGTATTAGAAAGTCAGCTGAAATTGACACATTAGCACCAATGCCAAGCTTTGAGATTTTAGGTCCTCGGTATCCACCAGCATTGAATTCACACCGTGTCGCCAGAATGTATAATAAAATTTTGAAAACAAGTTCTTGAAAGATTATTGTGAAATGGGAGCATGTGAATGTGTAACTAATCAAATAACTCGATTACTAAATGAGCCGAGCCTCAGATGCAAGAATTCTCAGATAGTTAACCTCACTCCGTGTTGCCTGTCGTTACACCATTTGGATGCAAGATTTGGTAAGATATTTGCCGTGGCTTGCCGAGGAGTTAAAAACTCAGAAAAAACAGCTGCACAGGCTCCTTTTAATTAGCAGTTGTTTAAAGGTCTGGAGAAATAGTACCCTTAGTCTGTGCAGCGCTGTAGTGTCACGATGCATGATGCTCTTGGTTGAAACACAATCAAGAGCATTGTGGCAATGAATATCCATTAAGATCACATTTTATATCGTGACTACTGCTTCTGTCTATATATACATTTTATCAATGCCTTAGCCATCAACTTTTGTCCCTCAAATGACCCTACATATGTGGGTTGTCTTGAACCGTTTTATTATTATTATTATTATTTTTATTTGGCAGCCAGATTTCAAATCAGACTTAATTACAAGATTGCTCATGTGTTTCCCCCCTGACTCAATTGCTCATATTTATTATTTTTAGAGAATTATAAACCTGTCGTAATTCCCAGGGTGACAAATACTGTCACTTTTTCATTGTGGCTGGCATCTTACATATACACACAGGACAGTTTTTGACATTGGTGCCTAAATTAAACCAGGTAGTTCTGGTGCCTAAGCCTAAGCAAACAGTGAGCAAAAACAAGGCAAAGCCATCACGTTTATGCAGTCTTTATAGCTTCAAACAGGTTATTTTCTTTTGGGAGTCCAACAATGCCCGGCATAAATGCCCAAAAAAGTCCTCATCCTTGTTTTGTTTTGTTTTTAATTTATATACCCTTTTTTAAAAATAGTTTTTTGCCCTGGTGGTCACATTAGAAGCAGTAATGGTGACCACTGAACATCAAAGTTATGGATGTCTCCTCCTTTATTTTGATAGGGGCTTGTTAGCTGCCCAGTGTTACCAAGATGGTTGGATTTGCTTGTAGAGCCACTATTATTGGAGATGATCTGAGATGCCACTTTCTTTGATAAAAAGTCGTATTTGACAACCAGCTGGAGTTGCTTGATAATGGGACTATGAACTTGTCTCTGCTTCAGTAGCACCACATTCATAATTAGGATCAGTATTTCTGGGCAGTCATGGGTCAGTTTTTTAGTCCAGCCCTCCACCAGCTGACATCACTGACCATGAAACATCCCCCACCCCTCGTCTACCTCCGTCCTCGAATCAAGGGCCAGCTCTCTCTCGTCTCCTCGACACCCACTGCTCCACACTCCTCCAGCCGTGAGATGAGCTGCTCTCTCTGCTGTCTCCGCCACTGCTAGTTAAGTCTATTCACCTCACTCAGTCCATTTTCACTCGTGCGCCGCTCTTAACACTCTCCCACATTCTTCACCCTGTACTCCTTCCTCCCCCATTTTCTTCTGACATTTCTGCCCAAGGTGCGTGTTAGCGCTGGGATGGCTGTGTGGATTTGACACTCGTACTCCCTTCTCTGGCTCTCTCTCTTGCACTAATTCATTGTCTCTCACTGTCTGCCGCCATCTCCCTCTCCTCCCTGTTTCGCACATGCTGCACGCACGTATTTCACACATGCTCACGCACACACTGACTGCCTGGCAGTTACAGGACACCTTTCAGTGTTTCTCTCTTGTTCTCGATGTGTAAATGAGTTTTTGTGAACTCCTCTTCATTAGACTCGGCGCTTTTTTAAGGCCACTTTGGGTGCCCTGGTACCAAACTCGCCCGGGATGACCCATTAGCATATCAGTTGCAAACTGCCACCGCAGAGCTGCTGTGCATGTGTGTATTCACATGTGAGTGATTGCATGTCTCCTGAAAGTCAAGATTTATAAGTCGTCCTCAATTTAGCTTCTCTACAGCCGATTCTTGGCTGTTAGACCTCACTGTTGTTTTCAGCTGGCTCAAGTCCGGTTCTTTTCACAGTCCTCCAAAACAAAAGAATGGCATGAAGTTCCCATGGTAAATCACATTTACATTTTAGGCCTCAGGCAGCATTACAACAGACATCACGAGACTGGCTGTTTTAGACTCACATGGGCACTCCATTAAAAACCCATAATGGGCTGCACTCCTTTGCCACAGGTGCTGGTAAGATTTAAAACTAAAAAGAAAGTAAATTTAAAGGCTTGTATCACATGAGTATAATTTACAGCGGTTTATATTGTGGCGAGGCATGATGTTACATCTCTGCAATGCGAAGAAATTTCCTCAGGCTTCTATTTGTTTGAGAGCGTATGTGAATTAGAGGTCAAGATGTAGGAGTGCAATATGATGGTCTCCAACATAAAACTTAGAGGTGTAAATCAACTTCTTATGGAAACAAAAGGAGTCCTGCATTTTCCTGCATCAGATCCAGAAAAATACATTCAAATAACAACAACAACAAAAAAAAATACAAAAACAAAGCCAGGACCTATAAATTTGGTTTCAGGAATCAGTGCTGTGGATGTCAGGGTCATGTTTTTTACAGATGATGCTGCTGTATTTTTTTGGCAGCACACACGGATCTTATTGGATAAAGCCAGGAAAGATTTTTGATGCTTTGTTGCTAAAGAGTTAGTTATAACTAGATCAGCTGGTTAAAGGTAAACCAAATTTTGTCATATGCCATGTAAATAACACAAGCAATGAGAGGTTTAAAAACAGCAGGCTACATGTGTTTCAAACACCATTAAAGCATATGCTTCCATTTGCTCTGTTAGATGACGATTATTTCTATATTGTGGCGGTACAAAGCCAAACTAGGCACAAGGGTTGGAAATTGGCAATAGCTGTAAATCTGTTCAGCACATTAGTTTCATCTTCTGTATTCAAACGAAGTTAAACTGCATCATTTGTTTGAAATAATAATTGAAGCATTTCTGTTGGTCGACAGAGTAAAGGGCACAGTATTCTTATTGGTGAAAATTAAACTTTTTTAATATGATATCAGTTGTTTGAAGTTCTAGCATGTTATGTTGGGGACCTCATGGCTACAGAGCCCTGACCCACACACCCCTGAGTGTCCCAGGACTCCACTTTAATTCCAGTTATGTCCCACTGTAAAGCACATTTAATACACTGTGAATGCACCATGAAGCTGACTTATAGTATAAGCTCTTACTTTAATAGCGTTTTTTGTCCTTTATAATGAAACTTTTATCCTTATTATTATAGGGTGGAAACTGTAATTGATAAACCTGTAGCCATTGCTAATGTGGTTTTCTAAACTCAGATTGTTTATTTAAAAAAAAAAATTCACAAATTAAGACTTTTGTTATTTAATAATTTTAATGATCTGCAATTTTGGAACGACATTGATTTTTTGTTAGCATTAAAACACAGCCGGTGCTATAGTGTTTAAATGAAATGCTCTTTAAACAAGTGAAGCTGAAGCCATGAAGGATCCTGAACCTGGTTTCAGGAGCCCCCGCAGCGCTTTTGGACTTTTCCGGATGTTTACTAGACTAAATGACAAGTTTATGCAAAAAAAAAAAAAAAAAAAGAAGCACCAGCTAAACCGCAGTCCACCCAAGTAGTGGCTCAGGAACAAATCCCAATTTCCAGAGACTGTATTCGTGCCAAGCAGCCTTCTGCCAGTGCTGCCACATCTGTGCCTACTCAAAAGTTTTCTCGCTACATTCCTCTTCCTAGAAATATGTAGATGTGTTTTCAATCAGAGGATCCCAGAGGGCTTTGGGCTCTAAGACAATGTGATTGTGATTTTACCATTTTTTCCCACATTTTTTTGAATATAGAATTTTTCTCAGGCTTTCAAATTAAACTTTTTATTTTCAGTTATGTGATTATTTATGTAAACACACCTTTAGCATTTTTGGCACTAGACTGTTGTCAGCTAACATCAAAAAGTGCAGAGTGTGAATTTTTGTCCTGCTCATATAAATATGGATTTGTGCTTGTGCGAGCAGACTACAAACAGACATTGTGTACCTTGCTTTGGAAGCTCTTTGCAAGGCATTTGAATGGGCGGCTTGATGGGCCATGAGACCATGAGAAACACCCGACATGAAAGCCGTCGTCTGCACACCAAGGAAATTCTGGTGACACCTAATCACAAAAAGAGAGGAGTGAAAAAAAATCAGCCGGAGCCCACAGCGATCTCCATGGGTTATCTTGAGGGAGCGTAACCTTTGTGACATTGATAGGATTGTACACAAAAGAAGGCGCTGCGCTTGTGCATGCACCAACACACACAACTGCACCAGCCTTCTTTCACTGGGTTTTTTAGGGGTGTGGGTTTGCCGGGCTCTGAAGCTGCAGCAGAAGTGATGGATGTCAGGTTGCCCTCTGTCGCTGTTTTACTCGACTCGCCTTAATGGACCTTTTACAGACTCAAGTGAAATTGATGGGAAAACTACTTCAAAAAAATGAATCGGGGCTCTTTTCTCTTCTTTTCTCAGGTTTGCAACCGCAGAGCGCCTTATCAACACCTAATATTTTACACGCAGTAAAACCTCCCGTAAAAATCTGTTTCTCTTTACCCCATATAGCTGGTCAGAGCTTAAGGAGCTGGAAGTCAGACTCAAGCTGGAAGGCACCCAGTGAAACCAGTCACTCCTCTCCTCTCACAATTATTTCTCAGTCTTTTTCTTTCTCATCATTTGACAGAATGTTCTCATGTCAGGCCAAACATGTGATTCCCTTTAAGCTCTGCCCTTAAGCAGCTGATAGTCCAGACATTTTCTCTCAAGACAGACAGTGGAGACAGCGAGAGGCGCGACTATTTATTTTATTTACTTGTCTATGGAAAGCGGCTATTTCTAGGGGAGGTGTAAGGCCGACTTGATGAGGTGTTTAAAACGGGGGGATAACACCCATACCAGGGCGCTATGATAGCCTCCCTGTACCCCTGATGGACTGCATTTAATGTTTTTTATGTCAAGTAAATAGTTTGGAATATTGAAAAAATGGCCAAACCAAAGGACCAACTGCTACGAATCTGATGCAACTAATTATTTTGATACTGAAACACTATCCAATATTGACACCCTCAATGTGGCCGGCCAAAATCCCAACAAACTCCACATATAAGCAAAATTGTCTGCTCGGTCTGGCCTAATCCTACAGACATTTGACTTTAGGATAGGAAACCATATGTCTGGGAACTTATCGGCTATCATCTGGTGATTTATCCTCCAGGAAGAGTGATTAATATTCTCAAGCCTCTGGTGTAGCCAGCAGATATCTAGGCCAGGACTTCCTGTTCTTTCCATCATATACAAATCATGACTTCAAAAAAAAAGAGGAATTGAATCATTGGCAGACATCTTTTTGAGATTGAACCTCACTCCATCCCTCTTTTGCTCTTCATGTGGACAAAGCAACAAAAATCTGACTGATGGCTGTAACTCTGAGTAAATATGGAAACCCATCATTTGCAAAAATCTTGGCTGTTGTCTACATCTAATGCAGATTATCGTCATCCCTGACTATCCCAAAATTGGCGATCAGGATGAACAAATCACATTACCTGTCTAATAATTCATTGGTTTAAATGGCAAAAGGTCCCTGTAGGACCATAGCAATGTGTTTCCTAGTTACACCAATGGCAACAAAGCAACTATTGGTAGCAATGTGGAGTGTAGTACTCTGCCTGGGACTCAGGCTATATATAAACTGTTAAAATGGTAGATTCTCCTGTTAAAAAAAAGTTTCAAATAATGAGGACCGTGGGAGCCAAAAGCTCTTCCGGCTTCAGACTGCTCTAACCACTTGATGTAAGAGAGTTTTTTCTACTCTTGGATCTATGTGATGTCAAAGAGACTGGATATCTCTAATATGGTCATCTCAAGCACACAGCTCTGCCTCTGTGGACAGCCAGTGCAAAGAAAGTTGACTTTAAGGGAGAAAAGCTAAAACATCTTGTTTAGACAGGGAAACTTAGAAGCTGCATGAAGGCCCAGTGTAAGATATAAGGATATTTTTGAACTTTAAATCAAATACTACTCTACTACTACTCCATTATATTAGGAGCTACTCAAGTAGAGTCCAAGAATGGAAACAATAGGTCCCAGTGAAGGTGTTTTAATGCTCAGTATAACATCCTGTTGGAAAATTGTCGTATAATTTCAGCCAGGCTGTAGGTAGCCATTCATAGCAGCGCTCTCTGTTGTTAATATAAAAGTGCAAGAAATAGATATGCATTGAAATCCATCTTTATGAAATGTGCTTCATCCTAATAATGCCATTTCACTGGACCTTTAATTTGTTTCTCTTGACAAGTTTTTTGTGCAGAAGCAGTGACTGTGAAAACAAGCATAGAGGAAGGAAAACAGAAGATGGTGGTAGGGGAGACAAAAGGGGAGGGGTGGACACAGGTAAAGCACCACCTGAGGAGAGCAGAGCAGATTGAATCCACTCAGATCTTTAGCTTTTCTGAGACTCTCTCAGCAGAGTCCAGGGTCCCGCCATGTGCACCGAATCACGACCTAATCTCATGTCTGCCGCCTCTTCACCCATGCTGCTCAGCCTCTCGATGCGCATGTGTTTGATGGCTCTCGACTCTGAAGTGCGTGTGTTGATATGTTGATATCGTTTCTGCCCGAGTCACCACCTGCGGCGAGTAACGGCGACATAACAAGCCCGATCTGATCAGAGGTACATGCATGTTTGCACACGTGTGTTTAATGATCTTGTGTGTGATCAGCCTCTGGCTCAGAGATAAGAAGGCAAACAGCCCACAGGAAGTCACGCCGCACACCCAGCCGGAGACAGACTCCTGTTCAAGCGCAAGTGTCAGATTCTCAGTGTGAATGCATCGTGTTTGGACCATGGGCGGTTTTGTTGATGTCATATTTCTTTGTATTGCAGATTCACCATTAGTGAATCTGCAAAGAGGCTGCTGTTAATGTGAAACACATCCAGATAGAACGACGAGCACAAATTTGTTACTTTTAGTCGAGATTTGTGTCGCCCAGTTTGTAGAGAATTTATTCTTTTCTTCTTCACTGTCTTCACGATATCTGGCTCCTATTGGGGATTGAAGACATCTACCGGCACTTTTGTTCACACTGTATTTTGTGCTGATTTTTCATGTGGTTGTGTAGTGTAAATTTTGTGGCATGTCCCTGCAGTGGTGCAGCTGTGTTAAAAGCTTGCTGGCATGTACGTTTCCTCTTCCTCGCAATATTACCCCTGAATCCAAAGACGTTCTTCGCAGCAAGGCGTCAGAACAGGATGTGGATGAGTTAAATGAGGCACACATTTTTTTGGTTTGTTTTAGAACTCTTTCACCTTTTCACACCAGCTGGGATAATTTGCTTGACTAGGGAGAAATTATTGGACTCATCCCAGCCTATGTGGCGATACCTTCTATAAACCAGGATAAGCATGTTGGGGCGAAACAAAGGAAGAAATCAGCTATTTTAGGGGTCACCATCTGATCATCTGAGGTCACTGCTTACTTTCATTATGAATAAAAATAGGTCCAGAAATTTCAAAAGGAGGGACTTACATGCGCTAACATGCACATGAAGCTCCACTGACTACCAGAACAGGACAGAGAAGCTCCGATTACAACGTGCACAGAGAGTGTGACTTCATTCTCAGCTGAGGAGGCCATTAATCCATTAAGTGTTCACTAAACAAATAGTTGTTTGCTGCTAATGTTCACAATCTCATGTATATGTAACCTTTAAATCTGAAGAGCTACATTAGTAAGAACTGCAGTGACAGCAGGAAATGATTGATGGTAGCATGATGTTGAGATCAAATGACAAGGCATTAAGAGGAAAACCAACATCAGTGCATTATTGGTTCCACTTTGCTCGTGTTATTTTTTGCCTCGGTGTCAGCAGAGGTCAGTCGGTCTTGACCCGCTGAACCTCTGTTCTTCATGAGTCCACAAAAACTTCGGGTGTCACTCAAACGATGGCCTCCCCCTCCGCCTCCACCCGTCCCTCAGCCATTGTCTAAATGTCATCTGGCAAACAAAACGCCTGTTCATACAGAGCCGGAACAAAACACAGCATCCTCCGTTCACACTGCGACTGTCAAACACTCCCAGCAAACGCTGCCACCTCCTGAAAAACACGCCTGTCTCGTCTCTTTTTTTTTTTTAATTGTCGGGGGCAGAGAACTTCTCACCCCAGATCAAAGGGGGTATCACAGCAAACATGGCAGAGATCCCAATCCTGAAATCCATCCTGTGTGTGTGTGAAAGAGAGAGTGTGTATGATTTGTGCATGGAGGCCATGAAAAAGCCCATTGTGGTTGCGCCAGTGTGCCTAATTAGTGTGTACACAACTATGTCAGTCGTTCTGTGATCTCCTCTTGTTCGGCTGTTGTGTGGGGCTCTATTGTGAGCCGAGTGGGAACACCGAGGGAAATGTAGATCTCTGTGTGTCCCCTATAGTAGTGTGTGTGTTATCAGAGACACACATCAGCGTTCCCGTCTGTCTGGTTGCGGTCTCGTCTTTGCCTCACCCGGCGAGCTCAGCGTCTTGGATGCAGCTTGATTTACGGCTGCGAGGCCCCGCGGCTCCAGGATCGGGTGGCGCTGCTGCCCTGTGTGCCAGCCGAGGGCCTCGAGGAGTCAAGTTCAGCCTGCCTGTTTACTTTATGCACTTTAATAACTAACTTTATGCCCTTATCAATGGGTCTGAGGCCACTGTCTCTTTTTATCGTGCAGCTCCAGGGTCTGGTTTCCCCAAAGTACCCGAAGGTCTCGCCTGACTTTTATTTGAGAACATGCATGAGTTGCTCAGATAACGCTTGCATTTAGGTGCTTTTTTCCACTGATTATTTCCTGTTTTTTCATCAAAGCTAGTTAAAAGATAGTGTCCTCAAAGTCAGCAGCGATAAGTAAACAGGTTTGATGAGTTTTAAAGTTTTAAACTTGACACTGAGAATTAAAAATCATTTTAGCTGGAAATTCTCAGGAGGACTTTGCTGACTTTTAGTACAGCCTCAAATAGATGCTGAACTTTTATCTTCAGCAAAAATAAGTGCAAAATCCTTGCGTTGTTCAAGACACGGGTTCAATACTAATAATATTCATTTTTATTTTCACCTTCTTTTTTGGCTGCAGTGTTGAATACACTCCCCAAGTGTACGAAATGCAAACCCCCCCCCCCCAAAAAAAACAACACCTGAAAAGAGGAGAAGAATTCAAGCCTTTGATATGAAATTGTATAAAAATGCATTCCCATCACCCAGGGATGCCAGGTTACAAAACAGAAGAGACATTTTTGTTCGATAGCTTCCCTCGAAAACAAAGCTCGGCGAGTTCAAACTGTTGGAAGATTAACTTTGACTTAATCTAATGTTTTCTGTTCCCCCCTGCCCTGTTTGCGCAGATGAAAGAGCTGACTGAATGGGCTTTGTACTGGATGAGGGATAAGACTATTGTCTGGATTTAGCTATTGTCACAATGCCCAAGGATTTTCAGTTTACCTTGTCGGTGTTTGAGCTGCCAGGTTTTACACCATGGAGACAAACCGTCTGCCTTAGTGGAGTTTCTTTCATGCATTTCTTTTTATTTCTCAAAGTTTATTTGCAAATAAGATATCCTGTTTGGATGAAGATCATTTGATATTCCCCTGATAAAAAAGGCTCCAAATTACAACCGTGTCACTTTGCCACGTGAAGTGTTGTTTTAGCGATAAACCATGTGTCTCGAAGTTTGGTATTTTTGAAAGATGACATCCTCAAAAGGAAAAGGGAGAAAAAAAAGCCTTCAAACAGCCCATTCTGGTGATGCATGAGGCGGCACCGCAGGAGCTAGATAGATGGGAGGAGGAGTTAACACCCCTATCTTGTTTTTCTGCTGATATCAGTAATCAGTATAATTCTGCAGTTGTGACTTGATAAAGATCTCGTTGTCAAGCAAAACTTTTCAGGAGGATAAAGCGTGCATTTGATCTCCTGTAAACACTTTAAGATGGATTCGCCCTGTTGAAGCTTCACGTCGCCTGTCTCCACTAGAAAAAAAGAAATAATAAAATACAGGAGTATGTGTGGTGGTGTACTGGAAGACAAAGCAACATGAAGATAACACTGAGGTGTTTTATCATTCTTTGATGTTCTGGTATAGCTCTTTGAGTGTGTGTGAGTATGTCCTGGTTTATCAGCACACAGAGATGTGAGGGGGCCTGACCTTATCGCTGCGTCTCTTCAACCTCCTACATCCCATCCTCCCTTTCTGCTCTTGAGATCGTCAATACAGACACACGCACACACCCAAACAAAGCAGATCAGAGGAAATGCTCTAAAACAGTTCAATACATCCGTCAGTGACACTCTTTGATGGGAGAGGATGGCCGCCAGTGTGTAGTGACGCATCCCGGCAGCTGATATCGATGAAACTCTGGATGTCAATGTTGTGGACCGAGTGGGAAGGCCCCATCATTGACCTGTGGCCACTTAGGGAGGAGAGCCTGTGGTGGTAATGGATTTTTAAGCCATGTCTACCTGTGCTGTGCTACAAATGGTGTGAGAGTTAGCTTGCTTTGCTGTTTACTGAGCGTGTGTGTAAATGCAGAGATTGAACGCTGCCAGAAAGCAAGTGATCTACAGCTCAATACTGCGCCTGAACGCATCCTGTGCGGAAACATGCAACACTGAAGCTGCTGGTCTGCTACCATCCGCCTCATGCTGCTCCTGTACAGGCGACGTGAAGGCTGTCTTTATTTCCTGTCTAATTTCTAGGAAACCCTGCATTCACCTTGCTTACACAATGTTAGAGTCAATAATCTCAATAATGCTAAACTTATACAAAACAGGAACTTGTGCTTTCTTGTGTGCAACAGAAAATTATAGCGACTAAACAGCGTCCTACATCTTATGCATTGCACAAAGCTGCATTCTAATATGGAAACATATATATACACACACACACACACACATATATATATGTATATATATATATACATATACATATATACATACATAGAGAGAGAGTTATTGTAACATTTACTGGCACATCACCTTTTAGGTGTTTTTTTTCATCAGTAGTTCCACCCCCATGACTAATATAATGATACCTTAGATCATTTGTTTTACCATATGCATGACTTAATCGTCATTAGATAATGAAAATGAAAAAAGAAAAAAAAGTAGCTTTTCACCACTATTAGCACGCTTTACCTTTTAACTACGTCAGCACTGCGTGGCTAATTAGCATGAGCAACTTGAGCACATAGCTAATTAGCGTATCTTAACATTTATCTGTTGCCAAATGTTTTTCTCAATTTCTAATTCTCAGTCTATATTTTCACACAGTCTACAGCAACACAAAACTTGCTATTAAACTAGTCAAACTGAAGCTCAGTCGAACTATAACTAAGCTTCGTTAACAAACCACTAGTGTCCCTGCAGCTACATAATCCTTCTTTTGTCTGTCTTTTAGTTTTAAAATGTCTCCTCTTAAAAATATCGTTATTGCTTCTATTAATGAAGAAATGAGACCAAGTGTAAAGCATAATGGCAACAAGGGTTATTGCGACATAAACAGCCAAGACTGTAGCCTCGCTGTCTACATTATACATGTAAAATATTGATTTAACTGTGTGGATAATATTTGAGAAATTTTAAAATCAATCACTGTTTTGTTAAAAGTCTGCTTTTTGAGCAAATAAAAGATCCGTGTCCTCAAGTGCACAGCAAACATCTTCTATGTTAATAAAGTTTAAAAGCAGAGTGCTGCCTGATTATATTAAATACATCAGAGCGCATGTTGTTCGTGCTGCTTTCTCCTCTGAACTCCACATGTTTTTTAATCGATCACATCGGCTTCTCTTGTCATCACTCTGCTGGGATGTGTTGTTCGTGACCTTCGGGCTTGCGTCTTTGGTATGAATCTCTATGCCATTTATTTGAGGATTTTTGAGGTCTAGTTTCCCAGGGCTCGCTGAAGTCTGCTCAACTGTTTGATTTAAGGCTGTTATTTTCGCCCATCATTTCTCCACCGGAGGAGAAGGCCTTAATTTATGTCCTGTTTTTTGCAGCGCGACTATGCGGTCGCAGGCCTCATCTGTTTTAAAGCACGGAGGGGAAGTCATTCTGTAACCTCCATGCACGTGTGACTCGTTAGCTAGCATGGCTATTAGCCACAGTTAATTCCTTTCTCCTTCTTTGCTGAAGGCCTACTGAGAGACACATAAATATCCTGAGTGGAAAAATTTAAAAGTGAGGACACGTGACTCAGATCGCTTCCTGACCACCAGCTGCCCAGCTAAGCACTTTTCGGTTACGACAAAGACCTTCGCATACTTCATAACCACTGACACCGTGTTGCAGTGGAGAAAAGGGACGTTCCCGGGTGTCACTTGGTCTTGATCAGAGTGAGATTTACGGTGACCTGACCCAGGAAACGCCAGCACGGGGTGGCTGGAATTATCCCAGGTTGACTCCTTTAGGGAGTGACTATTAGAGGTCAGGGTGAGAGATCTAGATTTATATAGCCTGAGCTACATGCTGTACAGGCTCTTTCTCCATTTAGCTAATGGGCCTGCTGTCATAATAACCATCCTTTCAGGGGGGAAGAGTTATGGCCTCATTGTCTTCCTGCTAAAGTTGTTTGTGCGTTTTCTTCTTGGAAAGCTGTGAGAGCCGAAGGTTGGCCGCTTATGTAAGGAGGGTTGCTGGAGCTGCAAAAGCTACATTAGTGTCCTGAACGCTAAAAACATTGGGCCCATATTATAGTCCCACTATCACCCCAAGTTTTCATGTGTTCAGCAGCATCATAAATGTGATTTCTTAAAGCAATCTGTCTAAAAAAAGAAAGAAAAACTGAAGCATATTCATATCTTATGGTACTGTAAGAGGGTGGGTTGAACTCACTTTAGCATCCTGTCATTTTTAACATGAAAAAATAAAAATGAAACAACAGTTGTGTTAGTATTCAAAAGAAGAAACGCAATGATTTTGTCAGCGTTCGACAACTGCAGCTCCTGCAAGACTTACACAGACTGCCAGTACCTAAAGGGCGACACACACCAGCCGTGTCACGCAGCATCGTGTCATTTGGTGCCGTTAGCATGCACACCAAATGTTCCGTGCAGACCGAAGAAATAGTCAAGCATATGCCAAACGTGATAAAACTGCTGTTTTTCTACATCATTGCCTTATGTTAGGGTGACATTGTCACATGTCAGCCCACGGTCACGCCCAATGGTGAGTGGGCTTACAGAGAACACCATGACGCTCTGGTGTTGTGAGTCATGTCCTCACATTGAACACAGCGTGTTGCCCTTAAGTCATGGAATAAATACTAAATACCCGTAACGCCTCTGATTATGTTTGCAGGTGACAAGAAACAAAATGCAGAAACAAAATTATTCAGTTTTGTTGTTCTTCTCGAGAGTCTGTGGGTCGTTGTGTCAGCTCATCATCGTCTTTTTTAACCTCAATTTAAACATAATTACAGTACATAGCTAATAACCGTTGCCACAGTTTTATCTGTTAAAATGTGTTATTGGACAGTAGCTGAAAGTAAAGTTTCAATCACGAATTTCATTGCAAATTAGAACATTAATAATACACTCTAATAAATGGCTGTGAAAATACGGTACCGTTCTTAGTGACTGTATGGGCTCAGTATTATAGCTGTCTGAGGAAAAATTATTACCAGCAAACTGCTCTACGTATTCATGCTGTAATAAAGTAGGGGGACACTTCCGGGTGCTCCGTTTGTGCCCAAGGTGGTTGCCTCAGTGGTTGGATCCACATATTCCTGTTGTAACGCTTCCATTTATCCAGGCTTGCGACCGGAACTGGGGAAACAGAGCTTTCTAGCCTCTGAGGGTGGGCTTCTGTTTCCTTTCGGTTGTGATCTGCACATCAGACAAAGCTGACAAACAATACGCTATTATTTATTTTTCAGATGAGTCAGATGAGTTTAATCTTGCTCTGTTGCTCAAGCTCGCCCATAACTCATCTGAGTGAATCATGATGCATTCGAGTTGCCGTCTCACTGAGCAGTGAACAGCAAACTTAAGATAAATTAAAAGCCAGTGGATTCAAACCTGGGGCCTTCTCATGAGGCAACTATGATACCCAACTATGATACAAGCAGGTTTGTTTGGCGATTCTAATTGACCGTAGCTCAATTTAGCCTGGCATCAGCATGAACGGTCATCTGTCTTTCTTAGCCTTGTAGCAGACTGGAACAGTCCAGGGCGTACCCTGATTCCCGTCCTATGACAGCTGTGATAGGTGCCAGATTTCTTCTTGTGGGTGGTTGTTAAAATATTAAATATGACGTTGTGGTGCAGAGAGTTGATGAATTTCAACAAAGGCTGATATCTTGTTGAGATCGTACAGTTTGAGCTTCGGTTAAGCAGGAACTTTCTACTGTAGTCTACTTTCTACTTTTACATTAATAAGCTCAACTCGAGGAACATTAAAATAATGGCAACCAACAGCTGACAGTGTTATAATTTTTACATTATACCCTGCACAGCACAGTGCCATAAACAGTACTGTACTGTAACTGAACAGGAAAATGTGTTTTGAAGTCACCCAAATGCAATTGAAAACTCATCTAGAATGAAGATATTTTAAACTGGAAAAACTTGCAGGCTGACTCTACGTACAGTGCATTTGAAGCAGCATAAACAACGTTATGGCCTTTTACAGCAAAACAAACAGCTAACCAGGAAATCAGAGAAGTTAAATAACATTGCAGTCAAGCAAAGGCAAACACACACAGAGCAAATGGACTATGAAACAACAAATTCCTCTTTGTTTTATACAGTGACACAGGTTAGCACGAGACACATCTGTGCCACATTCCTCTCCCATTCTCAGAAACACGCCGTAGCCTCCAGCTAACCCCAGCTACTACGGATTAGCAATGCCACGCTGGCTAACAGCACAATACAAAGTGTTGAGTGGAGCTAACAGGCTGTTCCCCGGCTGTATGCGGAGCAGGTGTGTTGGAAAAACTTTAAACACGTATTCATGCACAGTGACATTTATCATAGTCTTATCACAAACCCGCACAAAAAAGCACATACTGGCCAGACGGGTGGTTATAGATCGGCACGGGCCATGTGCCAGCAAGCGGCATGGTCATTAGAGGGGAAAGGGTGTGCAGAAAGAAGCCAGTGAGATTGCGAGGGAAGCCTGAACCTCCTGGGAGCTATTCCTCTCTCTGCCTCTGTGTATCACATTAGGAGGAACATAAAACTTTATATTGTCTTAGATGAGATTTTAACTTTGTTTTAGACTGGGTCTCGCCCCAGAATTAATGTCGGCCTCTGGACCAGCACTGAGCTGATGCACCACTAAAAATCCCCACTGAGACCAATGCTAATTATATTGTGTGACATCTCAGGTGCAGCCTGCAAAACGCTGAGGGAAGCTGGAGCAAATACACTTTTTTTTTTCTCCCTTTTCTGCCAGCAGCCATTTCATCTGTGAGAGTAATGTGTTTTTGGTATTGGAAATTTTATTCTGTGGGACAGATCATCCAAATCTGTCAGGAAAAATCCGCTGGATTCAAATGACTGGTCAGATTTGTGGCCTTTTTAATATATTCTTTGTATTATTGCGGTTTATATGTCAGCATCAGTTTCCGCTAGTCGAATCCCAATCCTCTTATCAAATCTAATTAGGTTTAGTTTTTATCCTTTGGAAGAAACTAAAGCTATAAATAACTTGAACTTCTTGGTGTGTTATCAGCTTTTGTTGGTTAAGGAGGCAGAAACACTACAATTTTTCTGTGGTAGCCTAATAAATGGCCATAATCTGTAAACTGAATCAGGTCCAGGCTAACTAGTGTTATTTTTCACAAAGCTTGCTCCAAAGTATTTGGAGTCCAGAGGCAGAACTAATTACTGGCTTAAAATATTTATATGATACGCATGAAAGTTTAACAAGAGATTATCCTGCAATTAATGTGACATAATGGTCTACGTTGTTCCTCAAGTGAAAAGTCAGCACTCTGTTGGGCTTGCTAGCCTGCTAACCTTGATGAGTTCATGTTAAAGACTTAAATAAAAGGTTTTATTGAGATACTTATTAGTTTCAGAGCTGATAAAATCCAAGAACCAAGGCCACATCTGCCATTTCAGTCCTCTTAGATAAGTTGGGGAAAAAGGACTTGGGAGTTGGAGTTGTTTATGAGGAATTGCAAAACCGATTGGGCCCGATTCTTCCATATTCCAGTCCTAGTAACAGATGACAGTGTAAATTTATTGCTTCAATTTATTTTTTTACGCGTGTGTGCACGCTTCTGTGTGTATGTGGCGTATTTATTTAGGTAGTAAATCCCCGGCAGGCAGGACCGAGCCTGGCAGTGTAGCTGTGTGTCAGGACTTACTCATCGGTGTTTGGGGAAGGGATTACGGGGGATGAGAGACCTACATTCACACAAAACAGGATGAAGGGAACAACACGGCGAGAGCGAAGGAGTCCATTTACTAACAGCAGACAAGTTCTCCGCCTGTCTCTTCTTCTCTTTTGTTCTCCTGCGCCATTTAGCGAGCGCTTTCATCCAAAGTGCCTCACCGTACCATGCGTGCATGCATTTTTAGCACTGGTGGCTCCACTGGGAATGCAGCACCAGCCCCTCCTCACCTCCGCTACCCTGGCGGCGGCGGTGCCATGCTCTGCCAGTTGAGCTATGCGGGACCACACACATGCACTTCTTTCCTCCTCGTTAGTCCTTGCTTCTGTAAATTATTAGAATAATGTCCTGCTATTTGCGACAGCTGCTTCAGTCACAGCTGAAACACATCTACTGTGGTGGGCACGCTGTTGGATGAAAAACGCTTGCATGCGGATACAGTTTTTGCAAGAGCTTTACTGGAAGCAGTCAAAGCTCATTGTTTGTAATGTTTCATAAATGTGTTTGGATAGCATTGTTATTGTTATAGAACATGGTTATAATTGATACACAAATGACTATGTAATCTGGCAGATGTTGCTTATAGTCCTGAACCTAAAATGAATCATCAGTCAGACCAGGTCTATACAGAATAATACCATCTTTCAGCTCATTGTTTTGGTTTTCCTGAAAGTAACCCACAGAGCAATTTGGTGTTGATAAGACGTCTAAAAGCACAGCTCACTGGTTCAAAGCGGTTTGGTGTGTGTTAAATTTGACTCTAAGGTGGATATTTGGCTGCTACGTTTTCAAAAGAAAAAGTGCAAATGTAAATGTTCCAAGCAGGAGTCTTAACCAGTTCACTAACAATAGTAACTTAGTGATAATTTACTGTATGACAGAAACACAACAGTTTTATATTGGCAACTGTTAGTCACCATGACGATCCAGAGCTACAACATCTATTCTATAAATCTAGTCTGGTGCTCGCCAGAAAAACTACAGAAAACTAATTAGCTAGCTGCTAGTTAGCAACTTAGACTTTACTGGAAGTTTTTGGGATGACCAAAAATGAGGCTAACAGGAGAGCGAAAAATGGACTGTACATAGTAGGCTAAGAGAATAGAAACACACTCCAAATTAAGTCTAATCTTGCTCTGTCTATACCAGAGGTGGGCAATTAACTTTCCCAAGGGGCCACATGAGAAACTGGGACTGTTCTGGTCTCCAGTCTACACGATATCAGTGTGGCCCTCCACAATGGTCCCAGTTTCTCATCTTTGGAAAATGAATTGCCCTGGTCTATGCTCTAAACTATTTGCTAACAGGTTTATGTGCAATTGCGTTGACATCATCAAGTTTATAAGATTGGTGGTTCAACCAACCAACAGTATATGTCTAATAACTACTTATAGAAATCAAGAAATTATGCACTCCTGTCAGAGATGGAAAAAAATGCGCTACCTACACACTAAATAACAAGTGTGAAGTCATGCTTTCCTCCTCCACTCTCGTTTTTTCTTCGTCCTCTGCTGTATCAGTCTGTCGTTGGTCCTCTACAGCTCACCCAGAGCTGTCAGCCCTAAATCAGGGGAACAGATGAGAAACAAATGGGTTTTGTCTTGCACACGAGGGAGGGAGATACGCTTATCAGTGCTTTAGTGGTGGGCTTTACCCAATGCACCACCACTGCCCCGAGCCACAGCTGCCCCTTCAACTTTCTCCATTCCTTCTTTTCCTCTACCTGCCATTTTATCTGAGGAATGTGGGAATGCTGTAAGGCTGGGGATAGAGGGAAAGGGAAAGACGGATAAAGAGAGGGGAAAGATAAAGGAGGGGAAAAACATGGTGTTTTTGGGTGCTGACAGGTCTCTTCTCTACGCCGACACCTTCTCCTGAGACGAGGCGGATTAGAGCCTCATTGAAGGCCAGTAGATCTCCTCCTCCATGACTCTCATTTTCCCAGGCACCCTTCAACCCATTACCAGTCCCCCTCTTTTTCTGCCTTAAACCAGCCACTAGTCCTTATTCTCAGAGGTGGAGTGGGACTTATCTTGTTCCTGGCATTCTGGCAAATTTCACCCGAATGGAAAGTGAAGCTGGCACTTCTCAGCTTAAACTAAAGATGGTTCAGCGTCCCCCCCTTGACTACACCATTTTCTAAGGCGACAACAAGATTGTTTTAAATTAGAGGCCAAGAGGTTCTTTGCAAGCTGCCATATGTGACGACTTAAGCTTAATTTATACTTCTGAGTTCAATTTTCATAGATCCTGCAACATAGCCTAGTGGCTGACACCATTTGCAGCATTTATACGTGTTGCTGTGCGATTTCAGCAACACAAGATTTGTCTGCGCCAAGGTTTCTCTCATGAGTTCAAAACACGGCAGCACTGACTGACCCAGCTGAGTCGTGTCAGGCTGTGTTAAAGCAAGGAAAAATATTCTATAATATACACATGTTGCAAGATTTGTAAACTCTTTAGGTTTACATATGCACCTTGGAAGCACATGAAGTTGTGCCACTTGTGCCTACTTTGTCTGAAGGTCGCTGCGGTCAGTATATGTGCTGAAGAGAGAGGACTGTGGAAGCAAACACTGACGCTCTTTGCTCGGGATCCACTTGGGACCATTTAAAAACTCATCGACTGTAATATCATCCTATTGTGCAGCGTTTACTGTCAACACCATCCACTTAAAGCGGCCACAGATGCGCATATCGTCCGTCGCTGGCACCGAATCTGTGACATGTCATTTGTGGACCGGTGCCGCTGACCGCCAGGCCACCCCGATGCTCTCATCCATTTACGGCAAGGCTCTGAGTGCTTCAGTCATGACGAGGGGGCCCAGAGGCAGAGCTGGCAGAGCCCATGAGTGTTTGTGAGTGTTGGTTAGTGAGTGATTGAACGCAGCTCCCTGTGATGTGTGTGTCAGATGCACAAGAAAAAAGAAAAAGAAATTGTGTCAAATATTTGGGCATGCGTGTGTTGAATGATTCCGCTGATAGATGCTTCATTTGCAGCTTGCAAGCTTTCATTGTGTGCGTGCGGATGCAAATGTGTGGGGATGTGTGTGCGCACCTTTGTAGGCATACATCTATGAACTTCATTGCGGTGTTAATAAGAAGCAGATACGCCTGGAGGGGTGTGGGTATTTGTGTGTGTGTGTTGTGTGCATATGAGTATGAGTTCTCATCTCCGGTGTCAGATCAGTGGTGCAAAGAGAGGAAACACAGAGGTGAATATTTATTCCAAATGGGGGAAATTCCTCTTTATGAAGACAAACAGAGGATGAAACAACGCCGGAAAGGAATTTCAGAATTAAAGACCCGTCGAAAATTCATTAGCAGTTATTAAGATGTACTAGTTTCCTCTGTTTTAATCATCTGTGCTGTGATCTTCTGTCTTATTTGCATTAAATTTCGGGACAATTAAATGCATGCAAACGGCTTGACAAGGGAGCATTTTTATGATCACCGAGAATCAATTCATTACAGAGAAACATTAAACGCAGAAGAATTTGTTTTAATGACGCCGCCACGGGGACCTTATGACAACAGTTTATTCTGAAACATATGGCAAAACATAAATAGGATCTCATGTGGGCACAGAAAAACCCAATGTGCAGAGTATACATTTACATTTGCATATAAATATTCACTTCTCTCTGACTGTGTGTGTTTTTTTTTACTTATTAAAAGACTATAAATACTCAAGTTGACAAGAGTTGACAGGTGTTGTGCACATTAACCACAAAAAGTCAATTATGTCTACTCCCTTGCTTATTATCCCGTGTAATTTTTCCTCCTGCCCTCCCCTTCCTGTACTTCTTCTGACTGATATGAAGCCAAGTGAGTACAGCTGGTTTGTGACCCTTCAGTGGGGTCTCTGGCTCCTCCTTGAATCCCCCAAACCCTACTCTGATTCTTGTCTGCTTGTAGCCGGGGAAACCGTACGAGCGCGAGGATAGCACTTTAGCACGAAGGCGAAACACTCCAATACGGGTGCCAGAATTCTGACTTTGGTCTCAAGAGGAAGTTTGATATTGAGGTGTGTGCTGTGACTTTGATACCACAATGATACCACTGCTTTCTTTTTAGTGTTATACCAGTACCTAAGAATCTTTAGCTGCTTTCCATACTTTCTATTTGAATCCAGTGCTGAAATGTCAATAGTCAAAAAGCAAACTATTTACGCTTTTAAATGCTTTTTAGCCTTTATTGGGACAGGCCGGCTAACTCGAAAGCTGGGAAAAGGCACTCAGAAAATATCCTGGGGCAGATTCAAACCCAGGCCTCTGCAACAGCTCTGCATCATGGGTCACCTGTTCGATCCAATGAGCTAATTTGGCAATCATGTCACTTTTTTTCCTGTCAGCCAGGACAACTTTACAACTAGTGTCATTCAAAAAGAAGTATAGTTGTGTCATTTTTAACTGAAACCAAGTTGTTTTTAATAATAATGAATTATTCTTATTCTAATGAAGTATAAAAATGTGTAACACCTCAAACTGGGGTTCTCTGATATGAGTTATATGAGTTACACTTTAAATGTTTAAAATCAGAATTTTGATGAGATGGGACTAAAAGAAACAAAACTCTGCTCAGGCATGTGGCAACAAGAGCTGGAAATTAATATTCAGGAATGTGAAAAAATGTGAAAACTTGCATCCAGAATGTGTCACGAATAATCAAATCATATTAGAGGTCGTAGCTTCCATGGGTCTGTGCTCTTTATTGGGATTTTGATGTAAAAAAATCGTTTAATTTTCCCTTTTTACTGTCTTTTAAAGTATGACCTGCCTATATTACTTTTTTCCAGTTTATTTTTAGTTTCATTAGCAGTCCAAGTTCTGTTTGCGAACCACATTTGAGCTCGCTTTGGTTGCTTGAAGTGCAATACAGTGGATGCAGTCCCTGTTTTCCTCTTACATCAGCAGAACAGGAAAACAGGGACTGCATTTACCGATCTCAAAAATCATGTAATTCGTCTTACTTTATAAACAGTAGCTGTCACACAGGTAAGAAAATCTTAACTTTCATCTACTGGCTACACTGGAACCCTGATAAATTGTCTGTTGACCCTAAAGCCAAAGTCTGCAAACTAGGGTTCACTGTATGCGAGCCGTTACAGTGGCTATATTTCTATATAAATTGGACGGTTAATGTAAGGTTGAGTCCATCCAGTTGGAAACTACATAAATGTGACCAGAAACATATGATTTTAAATGTCACCAAGCAATAAATAGGTAAAGTGGGGCCCACACTGTGTGAACTGTTGATTTTCTTACATAAGAAGATTAGCCTAATGGTTCCCAGATTATTCAGTGTAAACTGACTTGTAACATGCCTGTCCAGCTGTATTGATCTGAACTGTACTTGTACTAAGATTTTGTTAGGTAGCCTGATAGCTGAGCAGAAAGATGATACCCCCCTTTCTCGCCTTCAGCGCTCTGACTGGTGTACCGTTTCATCTGCTAGTGGAAGCAGCTGCCAAGTAGCATGGCATCAAAACTATTTGAGACTGAAGAAGATTGAATATGCCTGCTACTGCCAGCAGTTCAGGGTAGATAAGATATTTCCTTTTCATATAAGTGAACAGCTGTAAACATGTGAAAAAGAATACATTTCCTTTGTTCTACTTCCAATTAAGGGCTTATCTGAAGTCCATTGCTGTTTTCTCTTACACGCCGTTTAGCTAAGAAGCGCTCATTAGTGGTGGCCTCACTCCAGGTGATAACAACTCGTGCTGAATCAGTTTGTTTTGTTCAAACAGTGAAAAAATGACAATGAGGATTGGATGGGCCAAAACAAAATGAAGGACAAAGAAACATATCCAAACATCGCCCCTCCTTTTTAAATAAAATAATTTATCAAGAAAAGGGAGAAGAGAAGAGAAGAGGCCGAGATCCAGGTCTGATAGGCGAAAAAGGTCAGAAAGGCCGTTTACATTCTCCTCATGTGCAGGCTGTCTGAAACCTGCTTCACATCTGCTGCTGAGATGAAAAGAGCAACGCTGTTCCTCCCAATTAAGACCCCCTAACACACACATCACCACCACCACCGCTGTGTCCGTCTGTCTGACTCGAGCTTTGTCCACCCAGATGTCACCGTGTGTCTGTCTGTAGTGTTGTTAAACAGCGTGAGTACATTTTTATTACTGCTGTGAAGAACAAGACATACTACACTCCAGTCAAACCCTGAATGTGGGATTTATGACAACTATCACAACTCTATTGTTATTGTGAAGACATTTTAGGTCTTTTTAAGGATGGTCTTTTTAAATTTGGGGGGGTTTAAAAGTATACTTAACAGTAATTAGTAGTAATACCAGTCACTACACTGGTAAGACACACAGCTTAATCATTAGAAGACATTTTTAAATGTCAGTTGTATCTGTTACTTGCTCAAAGATCCAGCAAGTCGCAGTGATTTAAATTTACATTTTTTTAACATTCTCAATGATGATATAAGTGCAGCAGATTAGCTGACAACAAACAATCCAAAGGCATGATTTTTCACTCGGCTCTGAGGTGAACAGAAGTCGTTTTCCCTCCGAGAAGTTGTGCTGTTTCTTGGAAACAAAGCTCCTGAATCTCGAGGCTGGAGCAGCCACCAGCCTCCATCTGCGTCCCTGCAGCTCCGGCTCTTGTCACTTGACACCATCTGCATGCTAACAGGCCCGTGAGAGCCTCTTCAGGCCGGCCGGGCACACACTGCAGGGCCCTGCGCTGTCCGGTGACAAGTGTGGTGGGATGAGAGCCAGGAGGCACACAGGAATGCAGCAGGCACCGTGGGTGTGTGCATGTTTCTCTCTCCCTCTCCCTCTCGCTTGCTCGTTGAAGGCAATTCTTATTGTTTCCTTAGTTTGTTTGCCTCTGGCTAACCTGCGTCACTTCCAGAATCTCAACCAGCTTGCTTTTCACTTTGTTTTCATGTCACACCAGCTGCCTTGCTGCCTGTTTGTCCTTAAATAACTTAATTATTATTTATCAAGGATGGAATTAATTTATGTGATAGTTCTTTTAAATTCAAGAGCCATCCTAGCCCCATGTCATGCCCAAACCCTGAAATAATTCAGCTGAAACTAGCTGCTTTGAGAAGGGTTAAGGTAAAAAGCTCATAAAGAAAAAACAGAGAGGGAGATGAAAGAGGATCGGGGCCACTGAAAAAAATAAATAAATAAATAAAAAGATTTGTAGATTTGTGCCTTTCTTTTCAGAATTATAAGAGAAAACTCACAATTCTGGCTGTTTTCTTCAAAGTTCAGAGAAAAAGAAAAGTCTGAATTTTGAAGAAAAAGACAGAATTTCGACTTTAAGAGCTTTTCTCAGAACTAAGAGAAATAATACATTTGGAGGACAAATATTGAAACGAAATAAAATATATTGGGTGATTTTACATGTAAATTAATGCAAACAATTCATTATTGAATTTGTATCTTGCACATAAACATGAAATAGGAAACATGGTCAGTCTTATTATAGATTTTTATTTTTTTTAATCTTTTGAATAAAAATTAACATTTTTTAACATATCCAAAACATAACCCATGTCTGGTTTTGGATTAACTTAGTTAACCAGATCCCAAAGTCTGCCAGGATCAAGCAGCAAAGTCTTTCTATTGTTATCTGGGAGCGATAATTTCCAAAGGAGGTAATGTGGTTGATCAGCAGACCTATAATTTTAACAGGGATCTGCTAAACAGCGAGAAACATGCAAGATTAATGAATGTGTTGCTTATCACACAGCTAGACTGTCGTGTTTTATCAATAAGATGGATTTTTTTGCATGTGCCTGCCATCACTCCTGACTTGAGCTCAGTCGTTTTGAGGGATTATGGGGATTTGAGTCTTTAGATGCATGTGAGAGCAGTTGACCTGCGTGTGACGGCTGCAGCCTCGGCTGCACAGCTATACTACACTTCCCTCCTAGCGTTTGACACCTGGAAAGGTCACATGTGCATACATACAACCACAAAGACAGGCATTTGATAAACACGCGGTTCGTCAAATGTGCTTCCTTCGACCTCGTCTCGCACACAAAAACACACCCACCCAAACACACGGAGCACTCAGTGAAGCCACCTGTGTGAATAGTGCTCAGGTCGGAGTAGTTTGCATTACCTGAACGATTATCGCTCAGGCTGTCAGAGCAGCATAAAGGCTTTGTTGAGGTGGATTAGCCGCCTGCAGGGCTGGGCTCGAGTTTCTCCCTGGGTTAGGCTCAGCAAGCGCCTAATGACAGAAGGAAGGTGCACTCTGTGACCTGTAGGTGTTAAACCGAGACCTCTTCTCGGCTGCGATGACCTGGCCCTGCGATGGGACAGGTTGAATGTGCGAGATGACATTTCCACTGCAGCCACAAAGCCAGCGAACTTTGCCAGCATTAGCAACACTCAAGTTAATCTGAATGCAGCAGTGGCGAGACTGAATTGTTCTTTTGTCTTACAAAAACAGTAGTTTATTTCCATACAAGCAAAAAAGGAGTTCATTTGAAGTAAATAAATGGGCCGCTCCTGCTCGGTTGATTGCTCAGCTAATTAATCATTAGGCTCTTTGGTCAACCAAGAAATCTTTAGACAATTAGTCATCTTAAAGGTCTTTTTTTAAAAGAGGAAAGAGCTATTAGTCTGTCGTTACTGGAAAAAATATGGGAGAGATTAATCTTTGGATTAAGGAACAATGAAATGGTTTTAAGGTTTTTTTTCTAATTTCCTGTTAAGAAAAATTGTAATGAATTCTTCTAGAAAAGATGAATTTAGTGCTAATTACAGGAAAACTGAGGCAATTTTCAGGTGCTGCATGTGAAAATAATAAATACTGGTTCATTGCTACGAGTCATCGTGCAGCAGGTCAGTAGAACCTGGAAAAATTACCCTACATGCAATTTAGCAAGTTCCAGTAAAAGTCTCTGACCTTTACCTCCGCTTCTGCTCAGTTTGTCAGCTGACTTTATAATGTTATGCGCCTAAAAATTTGGAAACATCTGCTGCCAACGGTGTCTTTTAAAGTGTAACTGTAAAGTGTAAAGTGTAACCTCAAAAACTCCACCAAACGCCTGGTTATGAGTGTAAGAGGAGAAAGCAGGAGTGCAGGGACGGATAATTGAAGTGACTGTGTGTTTAGGAATATGCGTCACATACATGACATATAAGAGAAATATTTCAGAGAGTGGGATAAACAGGGTTAATAGCTACTCACAGCTAGTATTTTACCCTGGGGCCCTCACAGAGTTGAAACAACCAGACTTCCTGTCATGTAGTTTTCATCAGCATGCCCTATAAATAGTGTAAAAATAAAAGAAAATAATTGATTTGAGAAATTGTTTCACTGATGGCGTTCAGGATGTTTAAAAGTTAAGTCTTTGTTGAAAAATGGCTTCAGCAGCATATTTATCTCTGCACTGAGTTATGTTCTTCGCTTTGATAATATTTAATTGAATCCAAACAGCACTGTGTTGAATAACATAAAAAATGTCCAAATGTTTGTGTCTCTGTGATTACAGTGGCGCTGGGTTAGCTGCTGAAAGGCTCCCTGTCCATGTAATTGGCTGTTGTTCGGAGGGTAAACACAATCTGAGGAGTGTTGAGCCCGTGAAGTGTTCTCGGTGTGCGTTTGTGTGTGTCTGCGTTAACGTGGTGAGTGCTGAGAGCAGTGTGTGCACAGTACTCTGTGTGTGCTGACTGATGCTGGGTCCAAGTCTTTTTAAACTCTGGCCCTCTGTCTGATTCACGCACAGAGATTTGCTGAGTTTTGGTGACACTTAGCTTGTGTCACACCAGCATCACTGACTCTGAGATAAGCCCACATTTATTTAATAACCTCGCAAAGCAAAAAAGATATTCTAGATTTCTAAGGATTATTACTGACTTTCAGTCAGACTCTGCTGTCTTTAGAGTATTTCAGTTTTAAATTTAAAGACTAGCTAAGTTCAAATTAAATGAATTTGAATGTTTCACCTCTGTCTCAGAAATGGCCAGGTTGTAATGTAGGTAATATTCTATATATAGGTTTGATGCTGCCTTTAAATGGATATCCCATGTTGGTTTCATTATACAACCATTGTGTTGTTCCGTTCTTGAAAACAGTAACACATCTATATGTATAGCAAAGTGGGCCTGCCATTTTTAAACTGATAAATCAGCATCTAAGTTAAAATCTTTATTTTTATACATATCCACAGCCATGGTATTGTAGGTAGTCTGTAATAGAGCAGGGCGATATGACCAAAAATATTTATCACGATATACATTTGAAAATTTGCGATAACGATATAACTGACGATATAATTGACACTAGACAAAATACTTTACAACTCCACAACTTTATTAGTGCAAAAAACCCCATCAATGTATTTTCACTTAAACAAGCAGCTGTTTTTTATGTGCATTAAAGTAAAATGTAAAATGTAACAGTGCAAATTCCTTGCTGACAGTTTAACCAAAAGGCATTTCCAGTGGAAACTGGCCGACATATCCTCAGCATAACCATGTATAATATCCACAAAACTTAGAAAGAGGTTATACACACACAATACGGTAATATTATGTTGAAGCACAGTACGTATCACTCCGCGCCTGCCTACGATAGCCGTAATGCTCCGACAATCCATCAAGCGGTGCAGGTCCGTAGCTTAGCAAAGTTGTACTAAAACATTTGACAGATTTTCGAGCGCCGTGTACCACATAAAATTGTTTCGAGGTCAGTAAACACAACCAGAATTCATACATAAGGCACACGGGATTATAAGGGACACTGTCGATTTTCAGAAAAATCAAAGGATTGATTTTAAGTGTGCCGCATTTTCCAAACAACACGGTAATAACGACGGCCTGCTGGCATGCTCTACCAAAAATAGTGCTTTGTTGTGTATCTGACGGACGAAAGCTAAACCAGTTCCACACCACTGAAGTTGCAGCATTTTTTCAAACCTATTCTGGTTCATCCTTTTCATTTAACGATCCACTTTCGCTCTTCTCATTCTGCGTCGCCGCCATGTGCGTATGTAAACATAGGCACTGCGCATGCGCGTTTTACCCATATTCTATCGCGATATTTCATTTTCCTATCGTTGCCCAAAATTACACCGGTATTATGGTGAACGGTATGATATAGCCCAGCCCTAGTCTGTAATGCGTAGCTATAAGTTGTTAACAGAAATTAACATGCTAAATGAGACAGAAAACAAAGCATCATGCTATCTCTGTTTGCATGTTAAATTACACATAGAGTGCAACTGAGCTAAAACAGGAGTGATGTGCGTTTTTTTCTTTGTATCAGCTACAAATTAAGCTGTTGTGTTTTCAACCATATGTAATGTACAGCTGAGAGATGATAAAAGTGTGGATAACTTTTTCTAAAGCGGACAGAGATGAAATTGGCTACAATTTAGCAATTGTTCTCAGCTGGTCAAAGCTGCCCTTTATGGCGTGACTGATTTGATTGCTAAAAGTCAAGGAACTATCTATCTGTGATGCTAGTTAGCTAGCTAACAGAAGCAGATTTTACCATCAGATGTTGAATTTAATTAGCCATTGTGGCATGATATATTGGTATTTAGACTTGTTAAAATATTGTATTTACTAGAATTTTCCGGTAGATGTAAAGTTTTATGCTTAGGGTTAGGTTACACACTGCGTAAAGAAGTATGTACAAAATACAGTCTACTGCTGTATGAAAGTATCTGAATTTAGATACCCTGCTTTTTATAACTAGAACTTCTTCAGAGTTTCATAAAGACAAACATGCTGACATGAAGTGGTTGTTGGATTTATCTGACGTATTAGCTATGTTGGTGTTGCATAGCACATACATGTGCTTGGAGGGCTACAAACACAACAACCAGCTTATCCAAGCATCGTTGGCAGAGCATAATAAGTATATTTTTAAAATGCATTGTGTTATTATCTTAGTAAAAACTAACAAATAACTATACAAAACAAATGTTAGGGGAATCTAACATAAATATTGGTCAATATATCAGATTTTTAAATCATCAAATATCAGTATTGGTATCAGTCTTAAAAATCCTGTATTGATCGGGCTCCACTTTAAAGTGTTTCTTTTGAAATTATATACGCTCTATAAGTGAATCATGCATTACCACAGGTCAGCAGCAGTACTAGATCATGATGTGATTTTAATGAAACAGGATACCAGTTTATTGAGTTGCTGCCCCTCCCTGGTCAAATAACAGCAGCATTGATTAAGCTGTAAAACTCTTCTCCGAGCTCTGGTAATTGGTGGAGAGATCAAACCTGTGGCTGTTTTGACAACCGGATGGTTTTTCCCACCGCTAATCGTCCCTACTCCTCTGGCTTCAAACCCTGAAGGACAGGAAGGATGTACATTAAGGGCCGAAGTACTCAAAGTCGTAAAAAGTAATGACAGTGTCTGCTGGTACTGGCGAGCAGCTGCAGTCCAACCGTGTGCCTACAGTCCATTATTTGAAGACAACGTGTGAGTGGTCGTATCTTTTTACAATGTTCCTAATGGTTATGGATGAAAATGATGGCACACATGATGACGGCGCTCTTTCCACAAGGCGATAATGGCGGTCACATGCCATTTAGGACAGGAGAGAGCGGGTTGCTAATGGCAGTGAAAGGGCAGGGAGAGGGAGGAAGAGGCAGAAGGTTCGGGGCTGTATTAAAATGATCAGAGACTGCAGCCCTGAGAGGGAGTGAAAGAAGAGCAGGCGGAAAGATGAAGAAAGGGATGCTAGTGTAAAATGAGCACAGAAGAAGGGTTAAGATGGCAAGTCTAGCCCTGCTCTGCTCTCTCCGTCTCCCCAGGGGGTATATGAGAGATGAGAATGCCTATCATTCAGTGAAGGGGAGTATATTTATCCAACCCTCCACCCCAAGACTCCCATTGAATGTGTTTGAGCTCTTTTCCTCTTTTAAATCTTTCATTTTCAATTTTCTTTCTTCATTTTTTCTCTCCTCTTTTTTTTCCACTTATACATCTCCCATTGTCTCCTTGTCTGTGAAACTGCTGCTCTCCTATGCCACGAAGCACAGAATTGATGATTTTTCAAGTATAATTAAATCAATAGCACAATATTAAAATATATTAATGTACAGTAAGCTATATTCAGTACGGTTCCGTTTGATTTATTACGTACCAGATCACAGTACCAGTGATCGCAAGGCTAGTTAAATTTCAGGTAAAGCCAACAATTCAGTAGTCCTTTTTTGAGCAAGCAGTTGGAGAAAGCGGGGAGAAAGAACTCCGTTTTGTGGCAAAAGTATAGAAAATGTACATTCAAAATGTCAAAAATGTTTAGAGTTATCTGAAACTGTGAAAGAGCAATTTTCATTAAAAGAAAACTTTATTGACCACTAGGGGTAGCAAACTGAGCTGTGCTGGAAATGCACGAGCGGGAGATTAACTATTTTTTGAAGTGCAACCAAGCATCATTTGTTATGGCAAAATGTTTGAACACAGAAGATTAAAGAAGACAGTTAGCAGCAGGTATCCTCGGTCTTATCCTTTCCTGGGAGCATCTGCCTCCCATATCAGAGTATTTACACCCACGGATCATTGTCTTTGAATTCCTTGCATGAGTGCTGACCTGATAATCACTCAGTCTTCATGTTAATACGTATATTCGAATTCACCCATTTAGCAATGGATATTTGGCCCAGATCAGCAGTTTTTTATAGGTCACATTTGGCCTTGACTGAGAGTGAAGCCTGACTGCCTCAGCTTAGTCACAGCTTTGCCTCATACAAGGCTAAATATCAGGTGTGCTGTCCCCATTTTAAGTCACCTCTGGTCCGCAAATTACCCATTTCAAGCTAAGATTATGATTTTTGGTTCACATTTAGCTCACAGAACATTTACCAGTATCACAACTAATCTAAAAGTTAGACGAGAACAGGTCCAAATGTGTCCCCTGCCTGAGAGGTGTTTGTTCTGTGTTTCCCTAACCGGTCACTGATGCATTGCTATTAGTAGCAATTGGCTGGGGAACCTAGCTAAGCTGACAATAATCAAACCTACTCAGACAAGTGTTTCTCAGACTACAGTACGTCTACAAGCACAGCACCAAGTCTCTATCAATTATTAAACAGATATAGAAGCTTTATTGAAATGCTGTTCAGCCAACACTTACATTTAGCCCAGACATAAAAGAACCATCACGTCCTTACAATCCTGCAACTCAAAAAGCTCACTTGAACCATTGTTTCCTTATCCTTGTTTTTGTTTTGTTTTTTTGGCTCAACAAATCATCTCTTCCTCTCCATTTTTGGCCTCCAATCACACATTTCAGTTCAGCCTGAACCAAATCTTGATATTTCTTTTCTTTTTCTTCTTATTTTCCGACTCACAAACGAGCGTAGGCAGTGACGGTGTCGCGAGCAACTGTCAGAGTGAGACAGAGAAGAGAGTTGTTGCAGTCTGAACAGCAGGCTAGTATCTTCTCTCCAATAACAATTACATCAAGTGGTGTGTTAAATGAGGTGGCCCACGGTTCAGGGGCTAGGGCTAATCACTGCAGTCTGCTCCCTAAAATACAGCGATAATGACGGGTGGATGGGAGGATTTAGTTGCCGCCAAATGCCTAATTTAACCCAGGCGCATACTGTACGTGGAGAGAAAGGCACCATGAATGGAAAGAAAAAGGACATTTCTGACAACAAAAAAAAGGAGACACACATCTGTCTTACGTCTCCTTCCCTTTGGCGAGGTGTGGAGGTTAAAAAGTCATCTGGTTATGTTCTCAGATGGAAGCCGGCCCGCGGTGAGGTGATCTATCAACGGCGGCTCTATCTCTCCTTTACGGCCCTCTCTCCATCATCACATAGCTGCAGTAAATCCTTCCTCAAACTGACGTGCAGCTGCTGACATGTGGTTCCTATCTAGCCATTTCACCACTGGCCCGGATTCAGCCGAGGTGGCGCTCATCATCACCGCCATCATCGATAGCTGATCCGGGGTCAGTTGTAAAGTTCAGAGAGCAGGCCGGAGAAAGACTGGATGTCAGGTGTTGCGAAACATTTGACGAGGACGTGTTTGTGGACCACATGTTTCTTGGGATGTGATGAGGATGTGTGTTTATTGAAACCTTTGAAAGGGCGTGTCTGTGTATGTGAGGGGGCTTGGCTTTGTTTAATGCTGATCAGCTGTTGGATAGCGGCTGGTGTTATTTTTTTTGGCCAGTCCACCGTATCGGACAGGTCGGCTTCGTCCTGAGCCAGATTTCTGCTGCTCTCTGTGGCCTTTTTGCTCAGAATAATATGAGCCGGGTCTGCAAAAGTCACGTATGTGTGGGCGGATGGGTTTATAGTCACGTTTTTTTCTCTTAAATTTTGTATGCAGGGGGAATTTACCACTTTCAACAGTACGATATATGACTTTTGGCTTTACTTTGGACCGTTTCCACATTAACGACACTCAGTTAACAAAAAGACTTCATTTCTCTTATCTTCAGTGGTTTTTAGTTAACGTTTTGCTTGCATTTTTCCAGAACTTGAGATACTGAGGCCATATTTGTAGTACAACTATTCTCAATAGTACTGTGCTTCCCAGGAACCATTTCCCAATAATCCAGAGCTGCTTGAGTATATATTACTAGATTGTACTTTCTGTCACAAAACTCCCCATGCCGCTGCTTTTTGATTTATTTAAAACTTAAACGTTCATCACTTTTGTGGCCATAAATACTTGGAAAAAAATCAAGGCCTTAATTCTTCTTGACGTTATTCTTGTTAGTCACAAATCCGTCTTTCTAAACTTTTGTCTCCTGCTGCCTCTGTGTGCATCAGCATCAGCAGGTATGTATTCACGTGAAATTCTGGAGCACCTGTCACCTTCATTTATGCTCCTTAGCAGCAGGAAACCGCTTTATATGCATTGAAATTTGCCCACTGGAGGTCCTAAAAGATGGGCCATTACCTCACCGAGTGTACGACTCTCACTGCGCCGAATATGTGAAAGAGGAACATGCGCTCCACCGGCGCTGACACTGGAATGCTGCGGTGGGTGTGAATATGAAATACAGACTCTTAAGGAGGAGCTTGCGAAACTGAACCCAGGACTTCTAAAGGCGGCGCGTGTGAATCCGAGCCGAGGCTCTCTTAAGGCGGTATGCGCAGATCTGTGATAGTCTCCGGTTTGCGAGCTGATGGACGAGACTCTGACAGACATTCTGTGTCATGGGGATGAGGCGGAGGGGGCCCTTCGGGGGCAGATTGAGCGGACCAGGTGGTATAGCTCGGCGTTGGCATGCAGAGCACTCAGGGGATGCTTCTATGTTTAGCCTTTACATGATATTACATGTGCTGTTTTTTCTCGACCTGCTGTTGGGTGTAAAGTGGAGTGAGCCCGGCCTCCTAAGTGGTTCTCCCACCGACATCCTTACAAACAACACATCAAACTTTATGAGTCTTTATAACTTTAGTAATCGCCCTGCACCAATTGGAACCTTACATTATAAAAGAAGATATAGAAAAACTTCATTAATTAGATTTCATTTAAATCTGATTTAACTAGTTTAGTTTATTTTTCAAAGCTAAAATCAATGTAAATGAAGTTTGCTGATCATTTTGGAGGACTTCAGATCAACTAATTACATTATTTACAGACATCCCAGTATGCATCATTTCAGTTAATTTCAATAAAATATATATATACACTGTTTTCTGGGTTAATATTAGGTTGATGCTTTGTAAAGTTAATTCGTACCTGTGTTTTTAGATTTCAAATATGTTTAACAGTTTTAGTGGGATAATCTTTTTTCACGTTTCTTCAGTTTTCAGTTTTGCAATAGCAATCACAAGACTACATCATGGATGGATGGATGGATGGATGGATGGATGGATGGTGAAATGATGTGACTCGGTTATTTTCTTTTGCATCTCCCTTCTTCTGTATTTTCAGGAAACTCTGAACAACAATTACTCCCTACTTTTTTCTTAAAATCTTCAACACAATGAGTGGCAACTTAATAACTGTAGTAACACATTCTCAATTTGCCTTGTAATTAGTATCAAATTGCATGGGACTTTTGAAGTCTCCTAGTAATTTTCATCAACAGCAGCAGGATGTTTCCAGACTTCTGCCAAAAGAAAAAAAAAAACCTATGCGGGGAAAAAACTGCTGGCTAATTTTTGTGAAATTAATTGGGAAAGATTCCTGGAAATCATAAGGGGAATGCAGGAGCCATGAAATAAACTGTTACCAGGTTTTTTAGCTGATTTCACCAGAAAAATCTTGAGGGACCACCATGACATGAGAGTCGCAGTAATCATGATAATCACAAAAAATTATAGAGGCAAACGAACAGAGAAAACTGTGAGTAGTGCCTTTCCAAAGAAAAGCGTCTCAGCATGAATGGACAACAAGGATTTTGAGGAATGGGAACCAGTGGTGTTTCGAGCCTGTAAAATCCATTGAGACTGTGAATGTTAAATTGGGCCAAACAAACTGAGAAAGACACACATTCACACACAGACCTCCTAGTTTGTATACAAGACCTGTGGGAGTTTTAAATCAGGGATGTGCTCGTTCCCAGTCCCCTCCTTTGCGTCCTTTTGGTTTTTCTCACATTATTTTGGCTTCTTCTTTCACTAGTTAATCCTTCACTCTGCCGCTTCCATTTTATCCTCTCTCGCTCTCTTGTCTTTAGACCTCACATACAACCCTCCATCTCCACCCCTCCACCTTCAGAACCTTGAACACAACAATTTTTCCAAGCCTGAGTTTTTAGCATTTCACCATCTCCCCACAGAACGCCTATTACTCAGCCAAGTCAGCTCCACCGCACTTTGATGTGTGTGAGACCTCACTGGTGGATAAGTGCTGGTGTTGGTGTGTGTGTTTGCATGCAGTCGTAGTGGGGTGTGTGTGCGTGTGCGCGCGTGTGTGAATGCATTGCAGGCTTGTCATGGGCGGGTGATTGAGTCCAGACGTTGTGGGCTCCTCTCGTCACCGTTGTCCCTCCCCCTCCGACACCACCAACAACCAGTCCTGGTTGTGGGTTCAGAGTGTTTTGGGCCCAGGGCGGCCTGGAGGGGCGGGGCCACGGCTCCCTGGGGTGCAGTAAAGTGATAGGGCTGCACAGGGGGTTAGGATCGCCCCTGGGGAGTGAGGTCGGAGGTCAGAATCTTGGCCTCGCAGTGAGGATCAGGGCCATGTTAGTTAAACATGCTTCAGGTGGGGCCTTCCTGTAGAAATCACTGCTGCTTAGGCCAGCTCGCATCTGGGTTTCTGTCTGGTTTGTGCATGCACGTGCACTAGTTTTGCTTGTTTGCATCGCTGTTTTTCTCCTTTGTGTTACTTTTTACGGCAAACTTTCTTTTTTAATGTCCTACTTATATGAACGAGAGTAGAAACAGGGATATTAGCATTGATATCCAACTAACAAGCCTTAATAAATAGATACTATAAGTATTTTTGCATACTACGTCTGGTGCTTGGACTCACCATACGTTTGAACTACATGAAATTATTAAGACAAATATGTTAAAGACAGAAATATTTGCCTCATTCAGCTGCAAAGATGGATCAAGGAAGGTTTTTTTCTCCTGACTGTCTTCATGTGCTAACTGATGCTCCAATTCTACTTTCAGTTTTTGAAAATCTAGCCGCACGAGGCATGAAATTCGTCAACAGCTCATGTGAACGAGTGTACGAATGGACCACGCAGTTTATGGTTTTCCATTTGTGTTCGACACTTTTTCTGTACTAACCTTAAGGTCCAGAATGGAATAAGAAAAATAAAACGCGAAGGTTTTTCAGAAAATACAACAATCATGATTTCAGCCTTTTCTTCCAAGCCTTTAATCTCAGCCGAGACTGTTATAGAGACAGGAAATGACATTAACTGGTTGCCATAGATGTGCATTCTTTCTTTTTATAAACAAAATGAGTCTTTTTGTAAAGTACATTGTTGCATTTTCTGAAATTTTGTTGTATTTTTTTGTTTTATGGTTATGATGTGGATCTCAGAGTAGAACGATATGTAGGAATGCTAAAGAGGCAGCTAAGGCTGAATGGAGTAAACGTTTTGGCTGACATGTCTCCTCCTAATGTTAATTTAGCAGTCTGGCTCCTTGTTTAACATATTAAACTTGCAAAGTATTAAATTCGTAAAGCATAATTGTCTAATAGCGCCAAACCTGTTACGCAGCTATGCATACACAGCTCAGAGTGTGTGTCAGCAGTTGCTGGTTGTTGGCCTGAGGGTAGCTGTTGTTGAGGCAAGAAAATAAAAAACATGAATCCAGACATTATTGCACCACAATGAGGGTTTTTTTTTCTTTTAAGGATTGTAAAAATAGTTAATGACACAGCAGTGGCATCAAACATCTCTACATGCTATTCTAATATAATGCGGCCTCTTTAAAATAACTACTTTGGCTTTATTTTATTGAATTCTAACTTTAAAAAGCTTTATGTTAAATTGAATCTAGTTCCTATGTAATTTTTAAAATATGTGAAAGGAATTGGCTATACGTTGTTCATAACACATATTACAAATTACCAACATAATCAAAAGTTTAAATAAATAATAGGGCTGGTTTAATGTGGATATTTGTTGATCATTTAAAGCAGGGCAAAAAACGAAAGAAAGAAACATAAAGAAACATAAAGAAATGAACTTTGTTGATTCAGTAAAGTCACCCCATTAAGTGGAAGACAATGAAATGCCTGCAGAACACAAAGATGGCGGGGCGAGAGTGGGACTCCTGTCTATAGCAGCAAAAAACAGAATAAATGAAGCATGAAGCATTTCATGGGGAATTGAGTTTTTTAAGAGACTTTTTAAACTTCACCTTCCATCCCTCAGCAGCTTCTAAGATGGACGACAGTGAGGTCAGGCCGTCACCTGGGCTCATACACTGACCAAACACTGGCTCTCAAGCTGAATAATGGGCTGTCACTAACCCCTGACCTCAGCTCAGAGTCTAAGGTGTCAGATCGATATCAGCCGAGCACGGTGAGCGTCTCGTCTGACGGGAGGCGTCCCGGGATGTTCAGCCACTGAACCCTGCACGAGCGCCCACACTCACTCCGTGTGCTCGGGAGCGTGCTCGCCACCGGAATCACGTGCACACGCGTGCCCATATCTGCAGCGCCTCGCAGATTGTTCCTCCATCCACTTGGGCAGGTGCTGATGGGACATATGTTAGCCGGGTTATTTTAACCAAACCTGCTGTGGGCCTCCTGGAGTCATGTGACATTAGAAGTGATTGTGTGTCTGCGCTCATGTTTGGTGCTTGTTTGCCTGCTTGCACACACTCTCAGGTATGTGTTTGTTAAAAGCGGCGATTCTGTGGCTGGAGCGCTGTGTTGCTGTAAACTGCAGTCATGGAAACCTGAACAAGCATCTTTAGCACAGAGGGGGTTTATGAGTCGCTCTGTCGGCCCCTTGGGGTTTTACACTGACTGAATGATGGAGCCCTGCTGTGTGTGCGTCTGTGTGTGCTGACTCACACTAACCCCATGCTTCCACTGCTGCTTTGACCTCCTTGACACCAGAATAGCGCTGTCAGTAATTAACCTGCCTCATTCATGTAAGACAGGAGGAGAATCGCTTGTCTCACTCAGTTTGTGCACAGTCAGAAATACTCATCTGAAAGGGTCGGGTCAGAGTCGCTCGGCGGCAGTCTGACCAGCAACAACTTGCTTTAAAAGTGGAATAATTTGCGATCAGCTTATTATCAGCTGATCGCTCAATAAGAACATTAATCACAGTTCTATATTTCATTTCAGGAGACCCATATAGGACTCAGACTGTAAAAGCAATCAAAAAGTTATGTTTTTAAACTTCTTTATTGAGCAGCAAATTAGCTGCACACATTAGAAATCTGCCCACGAGCTAGAATTGCATTCAGCATATATATAGTGAATAATTATCTTAGTATAAATTATTACTTGGATATTAAGAGACATTCCGGTAATTTGCACTTGAGATGTAAGCAGGGATGCTGGAAGCAGGAGGGCTGAGGGGCCACTGGGGTTCCCGCTTCATTAGGTCAAGTAACCAAACACAATATTAGGTCTTATGTTTAACATCAGAAGTTTGATTTTTTTTTTTTCCTCCCTAAATCTAATAAAGAGGACGTTGCATTGTTGGCTACAGTGAGTTTTGGATCCCGTTTTGCACGACTCTTCAACACGTTTGAGCCTTTTTAAATTGTTGTGAAGAGACAACTTTAAATTAAAGGCGCGTTTCAGGCCCCGCTTCATTTTGCTGCATGTGTTCTGTTCTTCTGGAGGAATTTTGTAAAGTCAGAGAAATAACCCTGATTATATCACACTGAGGTCATCGGGGTAACGCGAATTTCAGGCTGTTGAGTGTTGAGTTTGTAATAAGTGGGCATTTACCAGGAAAACAAGGCCTCTAATGGAAAAATGCTGCATTAGTCGCATTATGTGAAATGTAGCCTGACATGTGCTTGGGTCCAGCTTTTCCATTTTCCAAGGAATGTTAAATTGAACATCAAGTTCTTTCCAAGAAATTAAAGATGTGAAAAATAAGGCTTTATTTAAAGTGTGCGTGTTTAGCAAACTTAACATTGCAAAACATCTTGGAAACACTATTTTGAGAGTTCAGCATCACCTTTAGTAATTAGTTTGTTCTCAAAGTTTGCGCTGGTTCATGAAGTGCTCAGAAACTGGAGCTTTGTGGTAAGTTTGGTTAGAGTACGTGAAGCTTTACGTAGGTCCTTGTCTGTCTGTCGGAGCTCCTGCAGCTGCGTTGAAGGACGAGTGAACAGTTGACACAGTCAAGACCATCAGGAACCAATGACGGACTGTCCGCTCTCGTTCCTCCCATCTCATCCAGCCTCTGTTCTCCCTTTCTGAACTATCTGAGGTGCCTTCCCACAAGCAGCAATGTGTTTTCAATCAGAGGCCAATTATTCACCTCCACTGGTTTTGTTCCCAGCAGAAAAAAAGAAGCAGAAAACGGGGAACTGTCTATACTTTACAGGCTCCATTTTTCCCATCTCTCTGCTGTCAGCACCCAGCCGGCCTGAGCCCTCTGGCAGACACATTATGTGTTTAAATGCAGCCTATGTGAGTGTGTTTGTGAGTCTATGGACAGATGTGTGTGTATATAATTAGCCACCTAAGTAATGGTGGCTTTAACTTTCCAGAGGCAGAAAGCTATGAATGATTGGACAGGTGGAGGGAGGGCGATCAAGACCTCCCAACCCTGAGGGCAGCGGGGTGGACAGACCCCATCTGGTGACATCACATTACATGATCAGGACCTTATCGGGCCCATTAAGGGCTCCCCCTTGAGGGTGCGACAGGGAACTACAGACTCTGTGGAAAAGTAAGAAGCAGCGTGAGGTCTGCACTCTGTGGTTGTTGCATTTGCATCTTTCAAGTGTTTGTGTGACAGGAGCTTCATGTGTTTCTGTGGGCTCAAAGCATCGTTTCTTTTCTCTTTTTGTGGAATAACCCTGGGAAGCTGCCCCTCCTGTGACCCACCGTGTTCATTAGGAAAACAACAGGGCGGCTTTATCCTGTTCTTCTCCTTCCATTCTTCTTCTGCTGTTTTCTTTTTCCCCATCAGGTCTTACGTTCATCAGTCTTCCATTTGATTTTCTCCTCCTCCACTCTTCTGTTTTACTCTCTTTTCTTTGATAACTTCTTTGGTTTATTTTCCCATCTTCTACCTTCCTCTCCCATCTGCCTTCTTTCTCCCCTCATTCTTTCATTTAGCTCCTTCTTCCTTTCTTTTGTTTAACCTCGCTTCCTCCACTCCCTGTCTTTGCGCCCTCTACTCCCTCGTCCTCACTCCTGTTTCCCGTTTAGTTTCTCCAAGAACTTTCCAGTTTGTTTTGTTATCTCCGAATTTCCTACAGGGCAGTGTTGTAACTTCTGTGCAGTCAAGGTTGTGGCTACATTAGGAAATCTTCACGAGGTTGTGAACTTTTTGATGGGTGGTTTTAGTTCTTGTAGGTTTACTTTTACAAAGTTTTTACTGTCATTTTTTCAGTTTAAAAGAAAATATTTTTTAGACCCCAAAAACCAAAACTATATCAACTTGCAAGAGATATGTTCTGAGGAAGGTAAAGGAGATGTGTGCAGACTAGGGATGCACTGATATATCAGCCCATTAGTTGACTTATATTGGCCTTTTGGGACATAGGATGATGTTTTCTGATGTCAGTGGCTGATAATTGTGGACATTTAGCCAGGATGAAGTCAAACAGAGTGATGAAAAACTGAAAAACCTTTAACTGAAGATTTCTTTATTTCCCTGCACAAACAGAAGTATAAAAAAGAATAAAAACAAAAGTAAAATATCAGTAAGCGCATCAGTCATAGGTTAAATTATTTTAAACACAAATACCAACCCAGATTTTCACAATCGGTGCTTCCTGAGTGCAGACGGGGTTTTTTTTTTCTTTTTATTCGTGGCAATAAAATAAAAAGTAAATACATATAGTTCTCACTCTCTGCCAGAACATAATTCCTGGCAGCAAAGAGAGGGCCTGAAACATCATTTAAAACCCTCATGTTGGGAAATAAAACAGTAATGCTTTATTTACGGTTCTCCTGTTTCTCAAGACTTTCCTCCAACGTTTCCTGGAAAAAAAAAAAAAGCTTTGTAATATGGGAGAAAAGCGAAAGCAAACAACGTTCTTCTAGAAATTTGTGAGCACCGTTGTTTGTCACAGAAAGAAATTAAACTTTTAATGCAATAGATATGAAAAAATCTGAAATCTGAAAGGCACCTTTTCTTGTTTTCTTTTCTCTTTTCACACCCTTCCTCCACCTCTCGCTCTCTCTGTCTGTGTTGTGGTTTCTCTCTAATCTGGCTCGACCATCCCCTACCTGTGCCAGGCCACGGAGTGACACAAACACACCAGATGGGGATAGAGAAAGCAAACAAAGTGGGAGAGCTGACTGAAAAGAGGGATTATCCATAGATGTGTGCTTTGTTAAGAGCTCCGGTTACTGATTCATTGATTAAACCCCTCTAACTGGGCATGAGTAATTCAGCCAATCGGGGATCATTAATCCCTAAGACAAATGGACTAAGGTGCTTTTGTTTTGTTAATGGCTCATTATGACACATTTATAACTAATACTGAACTGTTGAACCATGATTTTTTTTTTTCTACTAAGGTCTAATCGTTCTTTCTGCCTCCTGCTATCAAACCCCAAAGCCTTGTTCAGCCTTCGACACCTCCCGCTGCTCAGAGCAACAGCAAAAGGAAAAACATAACTGTTGAAATTGCCTCGATCAGCCCTGTGAAGGCTTAATGACTCACTAAATAGCCTATAACAACAAAGCCATTTAGAAAAACAGATGAATAAATCTTTTTTGATGAAAATGAAGAAACCCTATTGCTGGTGACTGAGAAAGCAGTTGAGGCTTTTTAGCTGGGTAAAAGAAAAAGAAAAGTTTCTTTCACACGCTTCAGTCCAGCCCATAATGGGGGTCCTTCTAGTCTTAAGTTAGACGAAGTAGAGATCAGAGCAGAGATCAGCAGGAGACAGACTTTGGTTAAAAGAAGAAACCCGAAGGCAGCGAGGGCTGTAATCTCGTTTATTCCACTACATCGCGGGTCTGGCGGTGCGTTTATGGCTCTGCGTCTTATCAATATTTCACTTGTGCCACTCAAAAACGTCCGTACAGCCTCCATCTGGCAAACATCTGGCTCATCTGCTGGCGCTCTCGCTTCTCTCACCCCGCATTTTATCGTCTTTTGCAGTTAACACCTACAGTCCATATGCAGCCCGCTTTTCGCAGCACATGTTTGGCTCTGCTCGGAGCTAGGATCCAATCCTGTGTTTCACAGTCTGACCGTAAACGAGCAGCAGAGAGAAGCGCATCCAAGACATGAGTAAGAAACCGGCCATTCAAACTACATTTACAGGCAGGCAGGGGTGCACGCTGTTTCAGGGGGCACCCTCTCTCTGCTTAGAGAATATTTTTTGGCAAAAAGGAATATGTCAAGATTAAATCGTGAATGGTTTCACCAACAGCTGTTGATCGATCATGGGCTGTGAATAAAAGCCAAAACTGAGAGAGAATGAGGCCGCATCAAAGCCTCCCCCCGACCCAGGTGTCTGAGGAATGTTTTGACACCCCACCCTCCCTAATCCCTATTCCATGCAATATCTTTCTAGTTTATTTATTGCAAACTTTCCAGATCATTTGAGAAGCACCCTATAATAAATTGCCTGTATTGATCTTTTATGGCTGGAAGCTTTGGGCAGGATTCAGACAGCCTTTCCAGCGAGCACCATGTGAACTCCAGCATAGTTTTAAATCCAGCATTTAAAGTGCAGCATTGTCTCGAGGGTGGCTCTTCTCTGGCGTTGTGGCTGCCCTGATGACTGAAGCACATTTTCTTATTGTCACATTGTTTGGCTCACATAATGTCACACAGTGCTGTCGGACTGTGATTTACAGCCCAAGTGTTGTGTCATTGTAACGCTGTGGTTTGTTGCAGAAATTTCAACTGAATTTCTTGCAGGAAAAAGTTTAGCAAGAAAGCCGTGTGAGCAGCTTCTTACAACATCTAGATGCAAACATTTATCACTGTGTGCCAGAATTATGTTCAACTGGATTATTGAAGTGAAAAAGAACATTTCTTGATTGATTATTGAAGAGAAATCAAGACATTTCCTGGACTACATACACTCATGGGACACTTCATTAGTTACACCTTACTAGTACTTTGTTGGACCCATTTTTGCCTTATGTTTTCATGGCACAGCTCCAACAAGGTGCTGGAAACATTCCTCAGAGGTTCTGCTCCTAAGTCACATGACAGCGTCACACGGTGGCTGCAGATTTGTCAGCTGCACATCCATAATGAGAATCTCCTGTTCCACCACATCCCACAGGTGCTCTATTGGATTGAGATTTGGTGACTGTGGAGGCCATTTGAGGACAGTGAACTCATTGTCGTGTTCAGTAAACTGGTTTGAGATGCTTTGAGCTTTGTGACGTGGCATGTTATCCTGCTGGAAGCAGCCATCAGAAGTAATATTTGTGCTTCCACTCCAATACAGAGGAGATGATGTGTGCAGTGTTTAAACTTTTGAATTTCAAGAAAAACTTGTTCTTGCATAAAGTCTTACAGCTTATATCCAAGAACAGTTTCACTTGGATAAAGTAGCTCTGGTTTATTCTAAACGCTGTTTAAAAATCTTTAAAAAAGATCTAACATCCCGAGTGAACCTATTGTGTTGATTCCCCTGCACTTAGGCACTGAAGAAGTGACGTGAAAGCTAATCAGTCACTGGAGACTAATTTTACCACACTTGTTGATGCTTGAAGTAAACTCTGCCCCCTCTTCAGACATGATCCGGATGTATCTGGAAACAAATACTCAAGCCCGAGTAGGGTCACTGTGACTTTCACAAACTTTCCCCTCTTTTCTTTCACAAAGGAATTAGTTAGAAACTCTTTTTAATCCTGACTAATCTTAGCTGTTACTCTGGGGTCGTGTTTGATTGACAGCCTCTGACACTTACAGGGGCACAGCTATAGTTTACAGCTTTGTAAAGACACAGGACAAAGCAGTCTATCCCACTGTGCTTCTGGCTGAGGACATGATACTGTGGAGCCGGCTGACCCCTGGTAGTCATAATATCAGCAAGCGAGTCTGAAACTGAGGCGCGGGGAGGCCATGCTGAGACTGCCAAAGCGCTCAGCTGGTGCTCGAGGGGGGGAAAAAACTGGGAGAGAAAACAGGGCTTTGGTTTCACATTTGACCAGACTATAATTAGAGAGAGAAAAAGATTAGAATATGGCCAACGGTGCCACAAGACACCCACACACCCCGCTATCATGCATACACATACATCCACTCATTTGTGGCCCTCGCAAACCCAGTAGGCTGGCCACTAATCCTGCAGCACATTTACAATCTGTAACGACAACCTGATACCCCCGGCAGGCCACAGCGAGCACACACGTCCCTTTATGCTGCTCATGTACGTGTCAGTAGCAACAGCTGCATCTAAAACCCTCCTTGTCTGTCTCACCTGGGCGCAGATCAGCTGATTGGTTTTCCCGTTCCCTCGGTGAGGAGCAGAGACAGGCATAATATGTGATCGGTGGCCAGTGAGGGCCTGTGAAAAGTCAGGATAGAAAACCCCCTACGGTGCTCTGGCGAGTTCACCCATATCGGATCATCAGCCTGCCGCATGCTCCAGCACGGTCTCTGGCCCCGTCTCCCCTGACGGTCCTCGCTGTGTCAATGAACAGAGGTGGAGTATTGAAGACATCCGCAGTATGTCAGTGATACTGAACCGCGGGCCATTAGCAGCTATAGAGACACATCCAGCCGGCTGTCCAAGCCTAATCTGTCTCCGCTAAAAGCCTCAGAAATGCAACCTTATACGGCGCCTATGGGAATATATGTTTCCAGTCGCTCTCCTCAGGAATGAATACCTGGCATATCTCCCTATTACACTTTTTCCCCACTTCTTGTGTCCACTCGGTGTACAGTAAACACAAGGGGCTGTTTCAAGGCCAGGCTTGAGAACAGGCCTCGTTTTCTCAGACTCACAGATTCCACAAGGGGCTCCTACATCATGCTGTCAAATTGGAGCTAATGAAAATCGTATTCTACGCAGCGATCCTCTTAGCGCTGCAAAAGGCACATGCTAACCAGGGGGATTAGTCCTGTAATGCTAGGGGACTTTAATTTCAGCACCAGCATAAGTCATTGCTGCTGAGTACTAACATTGATATATGGCTTAGGAGTGACTAGCATGTGTCAGGAGAGCTTTCTGCTCAGGCGGGTGCCTTGCGGAGGAACTCAGTTGAATCTCACAAGACGCTGGGGATGATTAAGGCTGACATGATGAGATCATGTAAACAAAACCAGAGCCTGCGTGCATCTTTTTGATGGTCCAGCCTGAGCACTTTTTCTTCAGCTGTGGCCTTGTTGAGTTGCCCAACTTTTTATCACTTGCCATCAGGTATTGCGGTATTCACAACTCTTTGGGGAAATTGGTGAACATGACGGGTAGGGACTCCCCAAACAAATCAATAAATAACTTCCTGCACACTTAAACAGCTGCTCCTGATGTACCCTTTAGCAAAGCACTGCTTCAGGGGATCTGAATGTTAAATGTGAAGAACAGCACAAACCAGGCAGCTGCAGAGAGCATGCATGCTCAGTGTATCTTCATTAGGCAAATACATGATTTGAAAGGTCAAGACCAGTAGTCACACTTTGTATGATGTTGCCAGGGGAATCATCTCTTCATGTAAACGTGCAGAGCAATCATTGCAGCCAATAATAGACCAAGTATGGCGGCATTATTGCTGCAACACAAAACCTGCCCTCAGTCTTCATTATAAAGACAAATATTCAAAAAAGTCTTCAGACATGTATGCCTAATGTGGTTCAGGATTTGACACTAAAATATTCCTCAGATAACATTTGCACAGTTAGCTTTTTTTTCTTAGCGAATCAGGGACTTAACCTTGAAGGTTTGGGCCCGGTAAAAATCCCAGTGGGGTTTATAAATATTGTTGCAGTTCAAAAACTAAAGCTGACACTTTACCTGCCTGAATAAAGTTTCCCACATTAAACCAAAGACAGCAGTTACAGTAATGTCACCAACTGATTAGTAAAATCCTATTATGAAGAAAGGAGATGTTTTCACTATTGTCATCATGGTGTTTTGAAACGTGGTGGTTGGATCTGATTGTGAAACCGCATGCTTATTGATTAACGACTTTTCAACCACAAGTCGTTAGCCAGTGTGCATATGCTGGATTATCCTTCTTTCTCGCTCTTGGAATGACCAAAAAGTACAGAATGGACTTTATTCGTGACCCAAAATGAGTGACTGAGCCCATTAACTCATCAGGAAAGTGTTGAGAGGTTGAGGCTGAGGGTCTTTTTCCCATGGATTTCTATAGGACTGGAAGCCTTGTTTCCCACCACCACCACCAACCAGCTGTATCGCCCCAAGGTGCCCATTAACAAGAATGCAGGTTTCAAAGCCCTTCCGTGTTGGCTTCGCTTTTTAGACCCTGTAGCTATGTTTGGCTTTTAACACTCATGGCGGTTATGTTTCTTCTGTTCCTTCCAGATTCTACCGGGGTGACTACCACATCGACGTCTGCATCAATGACTACCTTGACATCTACTGTCCGCACTACGTCGGCCCAGTTGCTGATGATCGAGCAGAGCGCTACGTCCTCTACATGGTGAACTACGATGGCTACAGCTCATGTGACCACAACTCCAAGGGCTTCAAACGTTGGGAGTGCAACAGGCCTCTGTCGCCAAACGGACCGCTCAAGTTCTCAGAGAAATTCCAGCTCTTTACGCCCTTCTCCTTAGGCTTTGAGTTCCGCCCGGGCAGAGAGTATTATTATATCTGTGAGTATCTGCCTGCCTTTTGGATATTGCTAGCATTGCAGTTGAAATTAAATGTTTGATCCGATTTCTATTTTTTTTTTTTTTTTTTCATTTTTTTGTTAATCAAATTAGTCCACATTATAGAAATTCAAACCCCTTTATTTTAGTAATTTTCTACAAACCAAGAAGTTATTATTTTGGTATTGCTGGTAACTCAGTGCTACAGGTATACTATGTGCACACGTCACCACAATAAGAAGCTTCAAGTATGAAACACATCTGTAGACCAGTGTGAAAGTCATCTTGGAATTTCGCAAAAAAGACATCAACAGTGTTCAAATATTGTTTTGCAAGTCCTTGAAACCAGGGCCAAACCAAAACACAAGCCAGAGGGAACAAAATATCTCTACTGTTGAGGTCTTGCTCGAGGTGCCGTTTGTTGCTGACTGGCTGAGCTCAGCTTTCTCCTCCTCGTGAGAAGACTCGGGGAAAACAAGCAGCTGGGAAGTCATGTTTTCATAAGTGAAGTCAGTGCCCTGCAGGGCCAGAAGACATGGACTAAATGAGACACAGAGCGCTCGATGGTAGATTTGAGGTATTTAGCTGACACTTGTGGTCGGGAAAGACCCTCACTGGTACTGACATTAATAAAGAGTGGAAGAGTCAGTGGAAAGACTGCTTTGGCATCACAACAAAGATAATAAGATAATAGAGAATATGTAGAAAGCTTATTTCCCATACTTCCCCCACAGTGCTAGTGTAGCTTGGCAGCCTTGCCTCCAGACTGAGGTCACTGATTTAACCCGTCAAACAATAATTTCCACTTTAAAGTACTTTTATTGTAAGAAAATATCTCGGAAACTTTAATGACACAGCCAGATTAAAGGTGACACCAGAGATTTTCAAAGGTACTTACTTTGAACATTTTCTTCCTTTCCTTCCATGGATGTTTCCCTGCACTAGCATCTGGGATCTTAACATCATCAAGACTGCCGTCCTGCGAGTTCCACCGGATCTCATTCTGTATTTTCATTGCAGTATTTTGTGTTGTGATATATTACCCGTCACTGGATGTTTCTGTTGGATCTCTGTGTCAATTGGCTAGTCTGTTTGACTCCATTCTCTTTATTGTTTAGGGAGATTGCGTTGTATTGATACTTCTGCCAAAGAATTGTTGATGTTGTTGCAGTTCCTCAGATGTGGATAAGAAAAGTTATAGATTGCTTAATTCTGCTTCATTTGTTGAGTTGGCACTGAACTGACAGAAGCCAAGGTTTTCTGCAGATTGATGATGATTGATCATCGAAAGAGAGAGAAGAAAGGCAGAGAGACAGTCCATATGGCCCAAAACTGCACACAGCCATATGGACTTTATCTTGCTGACTCAGATTCATGACTCATCAATCAGATACTTGTTTCTTTTCTTTTTCCTCTGAGAACACAGGGTCTGACCACAGGATTAAATGACAAATGACAGACACCTCCAGGAGAATACCAATGCCCTACAGGCAGAACATCTCATGTGTCTGTATCACCATTGTCAGGGAAAATGGTGGTTGCAGAGGTACTTCCGCGACATGGAAACATGTAAATCTCAGATCGTGTATAATGAATTGCAGCTGTATGTTTATTTTGTGTCCATCTCTTTAAATATTTCATTATTTGAAGTCTGGTGGGTGGATGGATGGACTGTCAAGTTTGGTGATGATGAATGGCAAGTCTCAGATGATGTGGAAAGAATCACTGTCAGGAGATATTTGCATGCGAATACACAGAAGCATTAGGCAAGCGACAAGATTTTTGGTACTGGAAGTTCTCTGGTTATGTTTAATAGTCCACCTTTATTCCCATCACATTTGAGCAGGCTTTGGCTCGGCGGTGCATAGAGCTAAGGAAAAAATACAAGCCATCACTTGACAATGATTTAGCTTTTCATCATTTTAATTTATATGTATTCATAAATATTAACCAGTGAGACTGAACAGGAAGCCTTGGCCTGGAAGTCCCTTGGCTATGCTGGAAGCTTCAAAATACCATTGCCTCCAAAGTGAGATTTTAACTCTTTCCTGCATAAAGACAAAATTTAACAACGTCCTCTGTACCCTTAATGATGAGTTTTGACACCTCAGTATATATCAATAAAAGCTTGGTCTGATGGCCATTAGAATAGGTTACAGGTTTTCCAAGGGTAGCTGCATAGGAAGAGCTCACCTTCACTAACACCCGATGTAAGCCCAGTCATTTTCTTCTATAATCAGGCCCGAAATATGACAGAAACCACTGAAGCTCTTTTCGGAACTGAAAGGTTACTCCTAGTAGGTTTTGAAGGGTGTCAAAGTTCAAGTAAAACCAGACAGAGTTATCGGCAGGCCGATAGATCCGTAAATAGCTAATATTGGTTGATGCTATCAATATCAGCATATTTATAAGTGCTATTACATGAAAATGTAAAAAGTAAAACAGGCAGGAGAAACACCCTCCAGCCATGTTATAAATGTTGACATCACATAGTTTGTCCACCAGAGGGCACCTTGCAACGTCCCTGTTTGCTCGAATTTGCACAATCGGTTGTTTCGTTTGTGATGTGGAACATGTTACAGAATTGGGCAGAGCGCAGACGACCAAATAAAAATAAGATATTCCAATACATTATACAATTTTTAAAATATATATTTTTTATCACAGATACACAAAACATAAACAGACTTCCCTAACATTAACATTAATAACACTGTGTAGTTATTTAAATCTGCAAATATCAGTATCGGTTGTAAGAATTCTGTATTTGTTAGACTCTGCTTTGAAGTGCCAGATAAACACCAACCTGTTTCTACCTGCTGTAAACATCCACCATTTATGTAGAGCATTTTTTAACCACCTAGAATATGTTATTCTAATAATCATTCTCTTTTTTTGGAGCAGTCGTGGCTCAGGTGGTAGAGCGGGTCATCTACAGGCCGAAAGGTCGGTGGATTAATCCTTGACACTTCCAGTCTATGTTTTGCAGGATCCTTGGACGAGATACTGAACCTTGAGTGCATCAACCAGAGTGTGCGTGTGAATGTTAGACAGGGCACTTTAGCATAAAGGAAGCACTGGATGAATGTGTACAAGTGGGTAAATGTGAGTTGTTGCTCTTATTTTGGTCTCCACCAAGCATGGTTACTTACCTCTCCCTTTAGCATCTAAATGCTTAGAGGCCAGGAATATTTTCTGTAGTGCTGGGGAAGTAGGGTGCAGTCTGTTTAATAAAGTGCTTTTCTCTGGAACTAAATGTTTGCACAACTATTGATGGACAAAAGTATTTTTGTGTTTGTATTTACCACAAAAAAAAAGAAAAATATTAGCGGAAAGGGGATAAAATGCTACTGATAATGTAATCCTTGTTGGTTTTTTTGTATCCACATAATTCACATAGCACAGTTATCTAACTCAATTTATAGAAGTGTAGATTACTATGATTTTTTTAAGTTTCTATACAGTGTAATGGTTAACGTTAGCTTGACTTTAACCAGCACACCAACAAAACTTTAAGCGCAGTAAACAAATATCTTTTTTTTAGTATGTCTACAGACATGTACATTTGACGTTTTTTAAATGTTAGAATAAGCGATCGTTTGTGTTTCGAATGAGCCGTGAAATCCTGTAATTTATACCGATGACAAAAAAAAATATTTCTGTTTATGCAAGAAACCCATATTTTTCCAGATGGATCCGGGTTTTCTTCTCCAGATTCCGAAGTCCTGGCTGTGTTACATTAAACGCTGTTTTATCAGCTGCTGATATCAGCTGCTGATATCAGTGTCATATTGCATGTTGACATTATCCTGCACCGGCAAAGCCTAACAATAGTTGATAGTTAATACGATTGTTATACATGTGGTTTGAGAAGCTGTTGTGTGGGCATGTAAATGACATATTGAGAGGAGTGTTCATGCCTGCTTGTCTCAGTGAAGACAGATACTCCTTTGTCCTCCTCTGCAGTGATTGTCACTCGCCTTAGGCTTGGCAAAGGGGGGTGTGGGTGCATGTCAAATGGATGACACCTGCAGCTGCATGTGGACCAACCCTTCAGGCAGACAGACAGACTCTTAGGGGAAAGCCAACCTGGTGTGAGATCAGTACTACGGCTAGTCGTAGAAGGTCAAAGGTCACCAGTATGATGACGAGGTTTGTGCTGCAAGCTTCTCCTGGCCTCAGAGGGCGGCATGTTTTTCTAATAGAGCCACAGTGGAGCAAGGGTAGCCTGATCCTAATCTCAGGGGATAGAAATCCAATTTTCAGAGGAGACAGTTGAGAGTCTGGCTTTCCCCGCGTGAGAGAGATGACTGTCTCCCTGTAAAGCCCTCCTGCTTCAAACGCCCGAGTCCCGCTCCGTACAGCCAGCGCAGATCTACATTGATAATGACGTGAACCTTGGCAGCACAGGACCCCGACAGTTCTCCTTTAGCTCCTCGCTGCTAACGCAAAAACAAAAGGCTTTGTTCCCCAAGATAAACCAATCACCACAAGAAAAACATCTCTTCCCAGAGTATTTATATCAGGATTTGTCTAATTCACCTCAGAGTCACACTGAAGCCCAGTCTTACACGCCATCCCAGTCTGTTTAGAGATATGGAATATGTGCTGCAGGTCTGGACTATGCGATTGCATTGATTCAGTCCCCACAGTACATGACTGAATGCGCAAAGCGTGTCTAAGCGTGTGACCGGGAGGTTTACCGTTGTCTCGTCGACAGATGACCTGACTGTAGCTGGGGTCTAGAGTTGCAGGCAGAGCTGGAGTTACAGTCACGGGGAAGCACGGCTGTGTTGCTTGAGGAAAGAAAACCCAGACTGTGACCTCAGTGGTAGACACAAGAGAAAGGAGCAGAGACAGTCGGGTAATTGCATGTGTGTGGTGGAATCTGTGAAGCGATGGTGGCAGGAGAGAAGGAGGGTGAGAGAATGTGATGAGAGAAAAACATTGTGACCTAATGCCAGGGAGTACGAAATACAAGAAAAGAAAAGATTCTTCAACAGCTTTGCAACTGTACATTAGAAAAAACCAAATCAAAGGAATAAAAAGTGATCTAAAGGACACAAAAAACAATGCATAACAGGATCTAGTGATATATGACACCAGAGTGCATTTTGAGGCGTACACCATGGTCACCTGCCAAAGGTAAATAAGAGCAGCTTTGTTTTATCCCTCCGGAGGCTATTCTTTTTTTTTTCTTTTTCCTTCCACTTCCTTTTTGTGTATGCCCACTGCTGATTGTCTGACTGATCTGCCTGGTGCTCACATGGAAAGTAGGAAACTTTCACTTTCAACTGAATAGTTTTAATAGCAAAGAGTAGCAATGAGGTTTACAAATTTTAAATTGATGAGAAATTATTTCCAAGCCTGTCTCAACCCAGGGTGTCAGTTACTGTAGTTCTATCACATACCTCTGCTGTCACAGAGGGTTTTCTTTGGCTGTGCATTAAGGCACAGCCTGCAGCAATACTGGATGCTGAGAGATAACAGTCCTCCTCTAAAAGCTACAAAGTCCACAAGGTTGAAGGATGACAGTGGAGTAAATCACAAGTGTGTCAGTAAGAAAACCACTTGTAAACTTTGTGTTTTTCATTTTTCACCTTTTTTGCTTTTGTTCATGGGTAGGTTTAGGTACTAAACCCCATTTTTTAGGTTCAGTAAGTGTCTGTGTAGGCTTGTCTGAAGCAGGAATTATACTTTCCACGTCTGCGAATCTGTTAGGTTCTGCTCGGGTTCCAGTGATGTAAATTTTGTCATCTGACAGTACCCATGCCTGCCTGTTTTTTCATCCGTGGAAAATTTACATTACAGTGCATCAACCACACAATCAGAGGTCAAGGAGGTATAACAGGAATGATTACTCGGGTCTTCAGCTGTCCATGTCCATGAAGTATAATCTGGGCTAAGGCTTTACTAAGAGACCAGTTCTGTTGTTTAGCTTGAGTTTCATGAACATTGTGTATTCCCCACTTGGTTGGTTAGATATTGCTGTAGATTGCTTCCTGCTGCTTGCTCAAATTGGTCTCAAAGAGGTGCTGTACCGAAAATCTTCTTGGGATTTGCTTCGGTTGATAGCAGATTGCAACGGTTGCCTGTGGTTTCCATAGAAGACGCCAACTCGTCTGCAAAAACTCGCAAACCAACAAACCAACTATTCAATAAGTGGTAGTCAAACTGTAAAAAATGTGATACAAACCAGAAACGGAGACTGTTTAGCTTCACAGTAAAAGGCACACCTCTTAAAATGTGTGTGTTTCAGCTATAAGGCACAGTTTTTACTTTGCCACACACTGTTTGCAACTGATTACATAGCAACAGGTGGGAGCTTCCAGTAATCACTTGCCAACATTTTTCACTAGTGACTGGAGGTTGAGAGTGGGTCACTGAGCAGTCTCTAGGTCTGTGTCACTAAGGCCCAACCTAAGGTCCAACCTGTTGCATCACAATCACCAGAGAACACCTTATACTTACCTTTGACATAACAGCATCTTTGAAAAAAGGGGCATGGGTGGGAGGATGAAATTTACAGGTTTTTGATGAAAGTTATAAAAACTGCTTGTTTGTCACAGGATGACTGCGGTGTCTGCAGATGAAGTGGGTTTAAATTGTTTTTCAGTACTTTAATAAGTCATTCGCAGTACAGTCTACTTTTAGGTTTTCATTCCAACTTTTTTCAAATGTTTTGTAAAAAAAAAATTAATAATTTAATGGAAAAATAATGAAGAAGTTATTTTAAAGGCTAAAATGATTCTTATCTTAGTTGCAGCTCGAATCCGATAAGATTAAAAGAATGTCTCGGATGGAAAGTTGGGACAGTTGTTTTTGTCTCTGTCCTTCCAGACGTTCCGTGCAAGTATGCAGAAAACTTTTTATAGCCATTGAGCAAAGTTAGAGCGAGATAACAAAAGCCAAGGAAAACTAGACATAAGGAGCATGAGCAACATAAAGAGTCAGTCTGGCCAGTCGAGTTCAGTTCACTCAAGTTCTGTTCCAGCCACCGTTGGGCTGTGAGGTAAGTTACTCGATACCCGCTGACAAAGACAGAAGCAGTGTGATTGACAACGTTTCTGTCATTTATTTTCTCCCTCTGCTGCTTCACTTCCAATATTTCTCTCATGGTAAAGTTTAAAGATGATTTTTATCTCCTCTCACAGCCGCGCAGCATCTGATAAAATGCCTTTTTGAAATATGACGCCCCGAGTCATCTGCAACTGGAAATACTGACATGGTTTACTTTTATCAGGAATTTACCGCTGGGCTAGAATCTATCACATGGAGGGTCTGGGTGACGGAGTAGCCAAGTGTCTGTAGACAAATTGTGGATACGTCTTTGCACAGATGTACATACAGAAACCACAACATACATACATACATGCGCACATACATACTTATCAAGACATTTAGGGCGTGTGTGTGTTTGTACAGTCAGATCAAGAGCAGTTTGAGACACTTGACAGGCAGCAGGAAATGGCAGAGGTCGCTTTATCAAGACACGTGAGGCGAAGCTAGAGAAAGAGAGGAAAAAATATTGTGGGACTAAGATAAAAAGGCAAGAAAAAGAAAAGCAAAATATAGTATTGAGAAAAGTGCAAACCATTCGTCACAGCTGGAGACACCCTCAGCGCTCTATTAGCTGCTCGGACCCCGGCACTACTTGAAAACTAATTAGTTTTGTTAGCTCGGGAAAACAATCACAGCAAACATGCCCAACCCCAGAAACACACGCAGACACACACACAAATTCTAATCTTTGCCTTTCACAATCAGGAACCAGAGGAAATGAGATTTCGAAGGTGAGCATAACAGTGTGCCACACATCTGCAGAAATGACTGCCCCTGGCCAAATTAGACTTGGAAATACGAGGGTGACATTGACATAAAATATAAAGCAGAAATGCTTTTGCATCGGGATGAGAGGGAAGTTCAGACACCGAGATAAAGCTCTTCAGACCGAATTTAAAGGGAGATAAGAGTGGAATACCTCTGATGGAGAAACAATCGACCTTGTCAGATTGTTCGTTTCTACTGCTCTGCTGATGTTTATGAATGAAGGTAGATTTAGAGAGCTAAGAGGCCGCACAGTGAATGCGAACAGATAACGTCAAGTGGATTTGGACCAGAAAAGCAATCCTGTAATGTAGCTATGCAATTTTTTTTTACCTTTCTGCTGTGTAGATGATGTGCTCATAGAGAGCTCTCTGTGCCTCCACTGGTCACGGCTGTGGAGCATGTCATAGAAATGGTCTGGCTTTTTTAAGTAATACATCAGGAATACTGCAAACACCACGGTTACTAAGCCTGTTAATAATTTTCCCTACAATAGGATTCATTATCAGATAATTAGGCAGTCTGATCAACTTCATCTGGGACTTGAGTGATTCGGAATTATTGAAGAATGCAAACGCAGAAGGTCCGACTACAAATAAAGTATCTCGCTGATATGACTAGGCTGAAAATATCAAAGCTTCAAAACTGGTAAAACCTCCTTCTTTTATCTCCAAAAGTTGAATCTGTTCATCTGGACGTAGCGTTTTGTGGGAGAAACGTTTCGTCACTCATCCAAGTGACTTCTTCAGTCTCAGCTGACTGCAGGTTTCCCCAAACCTTATAAACAGTACATTTGCATAATGACTGAAACCAGCCCACTGAAGGAACAATGGGCTGTGAGGTCAGTTCCTTAATCATAATTATGCAAATTCCCATGAATTTGAGAATGCATCAAGACCTCCTTCTTTTAATTAAATAGTTTGAAAGAAGCCAAACTCCTTGAATATTAAACACAAACAGCAATACAAGAAGTATCTAGTGTTTTTAAAAAGGGTGATCACATTTATGACCAGACATTCGATGTCAGCCAAATACATTTCGATACTAACAGCAAAGTAAACAGTTTCCATCACATGACACATCCATCGTTACCCATCTCATTAGTTTAAAGAACTCCAGTCCCTATAATTTTGTAATAGGATGGCTAGATTCAGATTCAGGTAACAAAGAACTCTTTTCCCGCAGTGCAGTTGCTTTGTTGGTGCAGAACCATTTTAGCTTTGAGAACCCATTAATTGTGCAGCATTACAAGCTTAAGTTCTATGTCTTTGTGTGCTGCATCTGCCAATCCTGGTAGTCCTCTCCGGCTAAATTTGGGCCCAGCAGCTTTTGCGTTGCAATGCTGGTGCTGGATTTGCAAGTGCTACAGTCTTTTATTTATGGTGGAAGTTTTTTGAGCCATTTCTAAATTGGGCAATGATACTGTGGTGGAAGAGGGATACAAGAGGTATGATTGCTTCTAAAAGCTCCCATTTACCATCGTTGGATCCCTTTTAGAATCATTATTAAAAATATGCATGTCATGCTTTGCCAGTTTCCACAAAGGCTTTAGCTAAAGACACCACCAAAACATTTTTAAAGCATGCTATAATCAAGTTGAAATTATTTATTGTTAAATGCAATTACTTATTTTGGATGTGTGGCCTGATATAGGTGTCTGTCTGTGTAGCACTTTGGTTATACAGAAACAATAATTATGGGGATTGTAACCATTATAGAGGCTAGGAAGACGACAGCGATGAAACTGCTCATAGGTCATATGCAGATTGTGCATTCCCCTTTCTGTTTAGCAACCAAAGATAAACCATCAAAGACATGGATGAGAAGCACAAACAATGGCTGGAGATTTTTTATTTTTAATGCTTAGTTTCACAGCACTACAAAGCTCTTTGTGTTTTGACTTTTATCTTCTATGCAGCAGGTGGCGAGTTAAAGACTCAACAACAGCGCAAACGTGAACAAGTATAGCCCACATTGCCAGTTGTTTCAAATAGTTTTGACTCTGCCCCCAACTTCCAGACACATGTCTGCAAACTGCAAAGCTCTCTTTAGCACCGCACGTCTGAGTGGCTGGTGTTTGGGTTGCATGTTAGAATGAAGCCTGATAGGGTGCAGCGCTGATACTTGTGCTCTCAAAGCCGTTTTATTACAAAGTATAAAGGTATCTTTTGTCAAATTAAGAAGTTCAAGTGTGGTAATAATAGTGACATTTTAACTGACATTTTAATTCAGAATGACATTTCCCATGATCACGCAGCAGTAGATTAGATCAAGGAAGGTATTTCAATATCTGAAACTGAAGCTGACATGTTTGAAGTGCCTTTGTTTCTTAACTCCGTGTGATGTGTCCACAGCCTCCATCTCTGACGACAGAGGAAGAAGGAGCTGCCTTCGACTCAAAGTCTTCGTCAGGCCTCAGAGTGAGTCCCAGATTGTTGTGTCTGCGCTACCTGGTTTTCCATTCTTTATGTGTGCCAGCGTGTGATCGGACTGCGCGTGTGTGACGTTCAACTCGTCTAATCTTCACATCTCCTCTCTCCTCTTTGTTTCTCTTAGACAATTGTGTGAAAAACTCTGGGACCGTGGAAGAAGGAGTCAATTTTGATGATAATAGTCACAACTCCCTAGAACCTGGAGGTTGGTGGGAATATACTGTACAGTCCATGATGTTTGTCAGTGTGTGATGGTGACGGAATCATGTGGGATAGATAAAGATTATTCTGAGCACGTGGTGATGGACAGATTAACCATCGAGTCAGAGGTTTGGATGACGTTAGTCAATAAAATGATCGACAAAAATTTAGTTGATAGACTGGCATTTAGGTAATTGTGATATACCGAGATTTGGATTTGCATCACTATTTCCCAGTGTGTCATTTAAATGCCAAGCTGGAGGATGAAGTAGGTTAGCTGTGATTAGCAGAAAAAATGGTGGCTCCTTTTAATTCAGTTAAATGTAGGTGTCGTGTCTTGGCTAGGTGCCGTGACTTCCTGGAGTCTTTGGTGGCTGCTGGTATCGGGTGACATAGATATGAAAGAAAAAAAACTTGGACATAGGGCAGATGGAAAGATTTTTTAGATGGAGCTTTATAGAGATAAGGTATTAGGTGCAAGGCGTAACTCTAAAAATACACCCATAACAAGGAAGTAGCAAAATCTGATGTTTTTAGCCATCTTCTATGACAGGACATTGTTTTAGCACCCAGCATTTCCAATAAGGTATTAAAAAGCGTAGTTAGCTGTGTGTTAGCAGGCTAGTTAGTTAAGGCATTTGTAAATATAACAGCATTACTCACTGCATACAGGTTAAATATTGTCAAAATTTGCTTTAAGCTTAATTTAATCTTTTAGTGCCGCTTGTCTTATGGCTGGGATCCACTTTTGTCACATGCAAGGCTCGTTGTTTTTTGTTCATCAGTTTAGAGAGCTCAGTTCTTTGTTCTTTAACGTGTTTCTAGTGCATCCCACCAAACTGCAGCTTTTAGGCATTTATCAGTTAATTTTTGATAGCAGTTAGACGTGACATGGAGGCCTCTAAATTAAACAAAGGCAGTCGAAAGCCATGACTTTTCCTTCTCGGTTGCTGGTGGGACTTTATTGGGCTCCATCTCTATATTAAACATTTGTAAAGCTCTTTCTGAATCATTTGTTGCCTTTTAAGATATTTCTGTCACAAAAGGGAAAACAGTGGTTGGAGACCATGGCCAAAAGTATTGCCACCATTTGCAATGAACTGGCAATCTCATTGACTTTAAAAGACAGAATCAATCTGCTATCAATTTGTGATTGAATTGGGTCAAGTTACAGGCAATCTGTTAGATATTAAAATTAGCAATAATCGCAATTTGTTATCTGCAAACACAGAAATTTGTATTAACCAGAAAACTATATTCAGTCCAACCAGAACCTTATAGATATGAAACAGAAATTCAGAAAATTCTTCATAAATAGAAACGTAACTTCTGCAGGACAGCAATTTAACCACACAAGGCTGGTGTGCAAATGATTCATTAGTGGGTCAAATACACCTTCCAACCAGTCGGTGCAGGCCCCCCTCCCTGAGCCTGGTTCTACTGGAGGGCTCTTCCTGTTAAAAGGGAGTTTTTCCTTCACACTGTCACCAAGCACTTGCTTTAAGGGGCTTGTTTGATTGTTGGTGTTTTATGTGCTATTGTAGGGTCTCTGCTTTACAATATAAAGTGCTTTGAGGTGGCTGGGCCATATATAAATAAAACTGTATTGAAATACACAATCAAAATTTTGCATGAGTGAGTCTTCTACTCAAAATCATCACACAATTTTAGCAGTTTTCCCTGTTAAGTGTGCATTTTCATCTGTTTGCTCTTAGATGGCGTCAGTCACGAGTCACCAGAGCCAGCAAGAAGGGATGTGAACTCCGCTGGTCTTTGCCAAACTTCCGTTCTCCTGCTCAGCTCCACCCTCATACTCCTGGCTGTCATCTTGTCTTTATAGCGGCGAGATGTAGAAGTCAGGAATGGACTGTCCTAACTGGACCACAGGCCGCTCTACCCTGCAACCTCTCCCCTCAAGGAGCACTTTTAAAAGAAAAAATGAAATAAAAAAAAAATTAAAACAAATCACTGACAATCTCTCATTACAAAGAGAGAGGAAGGGACTTCGGTGCTGAAGCCTTTGATGTTTTTTGACTTTGTAAAATGCCAACTAGTTTGATTTTTGACTTTCTGGCGAGTGCCGATGGTCGCGGCGCCCTAAGGTGAAAACGTCTTTTACCTGTTCGCCTCATTTAAAGTATGCAGATATTACACTCTCTTTCTTTTCTTTTTTTGCATTTAAAACAAGCACAGAAACATGCTTTTAAACATATAAACACACAGGACACAATGTCTACACAATCAGTACACTTTTTAACGCGAATGGCAAAGAAGCACAGCAGGACCCCTCTGAAGTTTACAGATGAACTCTGTTTTTTGTTTTTGTTTTTTTTACATTACATAACCTCCAACATGTAACATGATTAAATCTCACTTCAAAGTGGAAGAAGATCCTGGAGTGGCACATCGGCAAAAAGGAAAACAAAGATGCTATTTGTTGGAGACTGTTGGTACAGGCGTGGATGTACCGGGCGGGCCTTTGATGGATTAACCTCTCTCTCAGGTTAAAAAGGATGCATTGTCTCAGACTGTGGAGGACCCTTTATGAGAGATTAAAAAAAAAAGAAAAAGTTAAAGAAGCACTCATCTTTTAGTGTTTGGATAGGGGGCGATTTTAATGGTTGATTAATGTATGTGTTTGTTTTATTTTTTAATAATTCACATAACTCAATTGTAGCAGCCAACACGGGTGTACAGTAAAATATTTGAACGGAGCGTAGACGTCGATACGGTCTTTTGCCTGGCAAAATGTATTTTTCCTATTTATTGTGAAGTCCTTGTGCTTTTTTCTGTTCTGGTTCAGTCTGTAAGTACAGTAGAAAGGCAATAAAAAACAAACACCCGTACCCGTTAAGTTAGTTTATATTACCCACAGTTCATTTGATACTATTAAAGAAAAAAAAACAACAACACAGTTTTACGTATCTGTTTGGACTGCTCGCTGATGATGGTTTTTAATTGTTTTTAACAAAGTCCGGGAAGAAGAGGGGAAAAAAAAAAAGTCTGATGTGCTATCAGGGTGTAGAAATAGTAGAATATTTGTGTTTGAAATGTCATTAATGAATGTCACAAATGTAGTTTTACTGTTACACTATTGTTTTTGTGAATCACTGTCATAACACAAACTATTGTAAATAGAAGGCAAAGTTCCTACAAAGTTCAGGGATGTGTTCATGCCTAACATGAGGTCCATTTTTTCTTTGTTTCTAAATCAGGGAGAATTCTCTTCCCTAAAATAAAGTAGAAATTTTATGTGGCGAAAAAGTTTCAGTGAGACGGTGAGCGAGTTACAAAGCAGGTGGAAGAAGTGTGCGTAGGATGGTCGGGACTGTGATTCATTTACCCTCTTTGATGTCGTGTAAAGTGGCGTCTGTACAGAAAATACACCGGGGGCACCCTCGTACCAGGTATTTCTGGAATGAAAAAAATCGACCACCAGGGGAGACGTTATAAACAGGAGGCGGTGTCCTGTTCTCTTGGGGCAAACTGAAACTGACCTGAGAGAAGGGGGGAAAGAGACGAAGAGGCTGAGATGTGAAGCACTGTAGTGCCCCTGCTGAGATCAATAATGCTCTTCTATTTTCTCCTCATGCGACAGGAACATGTGGTAAACAGATCCTACCGTCACATTCACTCAGCGCCAAATAACATAGCCTTGCTAATGTCACTGCTAAAGAACAACACCTGTGCTGCCTGCTTGTTGGAAGCACGGGAGTGTTAGGGCCACTTTGGGTTAAAATAAGTTAGGGAAAGAAACTGAAGTTTTGGTAAGAAAAGAGTAAAAGATAGTAATTACATTGCATATTTTTTAGGTTCAAAGTTGCAAATAAAAGAGAATTTAATCATTTTATGAGAAACAGTATGATGTATGTAAGCTACTTTCTAAGAACAAGGGTCGTTTTACAAGTAACTATATGAGTGCACACTTAGTTGAAATCTTAAGATTACAACATAAGATCAAAACTTAAAATTTAAAAATAGTCATAGTGGGTCATGTATTGTAACAATTCACTAGTATGAAAGTAACTGTTTTATTCCCCATATAATGTATTATATGTATTGCAACTTTTTCCCCTTAAATGAACAATTGAACCTAAACTCAAATGCTAAATATGCTAAATATGCATTCTGGCCCCTGGCAAAGGAAACTAAATGGAAAATGGAAAGGCTTGCATAGATTAAGTGTATTTTTTATAACTTTTACAGCTTTTTCTATTGATAAAGACCCCCCCACCACCACCACCACCACACACACACAAACACGCACACACACACACACACACTATAACATACAAACATAGACAATAAATATAAATGACAGAAAAGTTCCTGTTTTCCACCAACTACTTTAAAAATTTCCTTTTTTGTCCAGTCCACAGTAAAAGAAAAAACAAAGACATTTTCTATTAATTAACAAAAACTTTTTCAATAATTTTAGACATTTAATGTAGTTTCACTGGTTCACCCCACTTGATGTCCCTGGCTTAGAGATAGACTGTAGAGATTTCTCTTGAATATAATGGAACTAAACTATGTTAGGCTTGTTATCCTCAAAAGGCACCAAAAATATACATTTAAAAAACTTGGCAGAAATTCTTTACAAACCTTCTTTTGAGCAGGAACTATTTTTCCAAATTACAATAGTCAGTTAAAGAAGTCATGCAGTTAGCTAACATCAGATTCATCTGAGGCAGGCGTGCCAAGACGTCATTTGCTTGCTAGGTGGTGTTCGTAGAAAGAAAATACTTCTTGCATAAAGTTTTTATTAAATAACCAGAAAGAGATACCTCTGGAGGTTTTCAAACATATATTTTTGGGACTTTTGTTTTAGTTCTGTTATAGATATGTGTATCACTAATATGTCGAAAAAGTTGGGCGACTGGGGTAATGATTTCAGTCTACATGGATAAGTAGTGTAAGTAGTTAAAGCTGGCCCTAACACTCCATCATAGTGCAGGACACCTGTGGCATAGAAGAAAAACAACAGTGTGTAACTTATTGCATAGTTTATAAGTTGCTCCCGAAGAGCAAAGACAAGACCAAAAAAAATTATAGCTTTGAGTTTTTAATTTGATCCTCTGTGCCTGGCAGATACAAGGACCACTCTTTCACAATGGCTGGTAAACTGAAGCTGATGTTTAAAACTGGTGGAGTGTCCCTTAATTTATAACTTGTTTAATTTATAATTACTTCCTCAAATTTTCAATATAGTGCATTGGGTTTTTTTCATTTAATTCTGTGAAATTATCACCTCTCCTCAGGGACACAAAGGGAAGAAGATGGGGGATTTTTCTGATAAAGCATAAATTTGTTACTTTACATAAAATTTGCATTAAATAATCTCAAACTAGGCTATTTGCCCCCTTTACCATTGGCATGCTTCACATCCTAAACAAAAAGTTCATTTAATGGGGACCTATTGTGCTCATTTTTAACTTTCTTCTGATTGGCTGCCCCTTACAACCGAGTTTGAAACCTGGGGCTTCTGTGCTAAGACAACCATATTAGGGTTATCCACCCTCTATGATATACAGAACCAAAAGAGGAAAAACTTGTCTGAAACATAGTGTTTAGGGCAATCCGAAGCCTGAGCTTTGGCCTCATGTGGATTACTTGTACATACTTGCGTCATTATTTGAATCTTTAGCCATGCTTAACATGAGCACCCAACATTGTAATAGTGTATATGCATGACAGAAATTAAGAAAAAGCATATTAGGTCCTATTAAAAACTAAGCTAAGAACTTGAGACAGACAAGAATAGAGTGTAAAAGCATTATTTTCAGGAGAATCAGGAAATTAATAGTTTGAGGTGAAAGGTTATTAATATAGCGGCACAAGAAAGTACGCTGCGCATCTGAATTAGTTAACAGATTTCTTTTCTGTCATTTTTTCAAGAGCTTAGTAAGATTTAAATAACGTTTTCCTCCTAACACAGCTTGGCCACTCGCCTCTCCATGAACATCAGTCCTGTTTTTTAAGCCTGGCCAACATTAAAAGTCCACTATCATTGAAATTATCGCCTCCAGCCACACCACGTTGAGAAACCCCCCCAAAACAATCTGTTTGTTTTGTGGATACTGTGTATCCAACAGTTAGCGTGTTATAACACACAGTGTTAGATACTCTTTTTTTCTCGTCCCACACCTCTTTTAAAGGGCGATTTAACTGACATATTAACGTTCTTAGGAAGAAAAATGTTTGATACAAAAAAATGCAAACTTTCATTTTATATGTCTTTTATACGAAGCAAGAAAAACAAACAAACAAGGATCATCATTGCACCCACTATCTGTAAAATATGTTTGTGCAAATGTGGCACATATCAAACATGCAATACGGTTACAATCATGACTCAGATGGCCTGACGAGAGAACTAATGGATGTCCGAGAGCTCGAAAAATTTGTGTTTCCTTTTGTTTTCTTAAACCACTCTTGATTTTTTTTTTTTTTTTTTTTTAACTGTTGCATCCAAAGTGTCTTTAAAGGTGCAGGATGTTCTTTATTTCCGTTTGCTTATCTACACCTCCAGCTGTTTCTGAGATGTAACAACAATAATCGGTGTAAAAGCTCAATGTGTTAGTGGCAGAAGAAGACTGATGTTTCATGTGTTTTTGAGCAAACTGTGCTGCAAGGAGGGCGGGTAACGCGCTCTAACCTGATTCTGTTATAATGTAGCTTCAAGCTAACACCACTGTTTCTGTTTGCAGCATCTGTTTCCCATCCTCTGTATCTGAAATACAGATGTGTGCTTTTTTTCTTCTGCAGGTCCATCTAGCAGTGGGAAGCTTTTTGTTAGCCACAACTGTGTTTTCCCCTCCCCCAAGTAGACGTGGATGTGCCACCAAACTTTCTTTAAAACATTGTAGTAACTGTACCTTGTGCCTATACGAGTCCCATCCTCTCCTGTACTCATCTAAACTATTCTAATGTCTGTTTCCTGCTCAGTCCTTCACTAGATTTTTCTACAAAACTACAAAAAAAAAAGGCAATTTCTTTGTAAATACACGTGTTGGAGCAGCTATGACTAACTAAAAAAAGATTTAATAAATATTTCTTTGTCGTTGTAATTATCGTGTCTGATTTGTTTTATTAATCGTTATGGAAATGAGTGACAGCTTGTGAAACGGAAAGAACATCAAAAAGGCGTGAAGGCTTCGTCGCGGCAGCTCGAGCAAGCACTGGATGTTTGTCTTGGTTGTTGCTCGGTGCATAATCACACAGGCCGAGTCCAGGGGAAGTGGGTGAACAGCTGTTTCTCCATAATCTGGAGGTAATTCAGTCTGAAAAAGCACAAAACAGAAACAGCTTCAATTAATCTTGCAGGGAATGTGCAGCGCTTCGGGGAGCTCTGCCAAGAAAACTCCGTCTCACACGCTCTTTTGCTCCTCACTCCGCTCTGCCTCTCCTGCTGTCTGATTTAATTTCTCAATTTCTGTCCTTCTTCCCCTCTTTTTGTACCTGTGGTGAGTTTGCCACCTTCAACTGGCTCATTTCATATAATCTAGATCAAGGTTTTTGCCAAATTTAAATAACCTGGAGAGACAATGTAGGCAAGGTGTCCAAAATAAATCTTAACATTTATTTCATGGGAAATGCATACATATACCTAAAGGACAGAGTATCTTGATTACCAACATAGATTGCATATAAAAGATGGCTGTAGCTTCTGTGATGTCAGCCACTTGTTCGTAAATCCTGTTATGAAGTGTTTTCACTTTCACTTGGCGTTTTGAACCAGATGTGAAGAGCGAGGGGCGGCTCTGACTGTGATTGGGTTGTTAGCCCAAGAGCACACCCTGGATAATCCTTCTAACTTCAATAATGACCAGAATTTATAAAACATGGTGTTTTATCCAGTATGGCCTGAAGCTAGAGATTAAACCAATAAACTCATCATGAAAGCATTTGTTGAAGTCACCCTAGACAGAGTATTTCTTAGACTTGGGTAGAAGTTAGGTCTAGGGTTGAGGTTGTCACCGATGATGACTCAGATCTTAATTATTAGTTATTATTAGTCTCTGTCTTCTTCCCCTCACCCCCAACTGGTCGCGGCCGCCCCTCCCTGAACCTGGTTCTGCCAGAGGTTTCTTCCTGTTAAAAGGGAGTTTTTCCTTCCTACTGTTGCCAAGTGCTTGCTCAAAGGGGGTTGGTTTGATTGTTGGGCTTTCATTATTGCAGGGTTTTACCTTTACAATATAAAGCACCTTGAGGCAACTGCTGTTGTGATTTGGCGCTACATAAATGTAATTGAATTAAATTGAATCTTAGATCAGAATTTTGTTTTACCTCGCAGGCCATGTACAACCTTCTTTAGCCTTAAGTGGGCCAGACCAGTGAAACTCCCTTTGCTATGAATGTAAATGCATTTCACTTCACATTTAATCTGTGAGGTCTTAATACGAGTGCAATTTCAACAGTACTTCTCAGTTTTTCTACATGACAAATGTGTAAAACTACAGATAAAAATTCTGGTAGCTCAGTGGCTAGACAAATGTTTTAGTAGGTATTTCTACAGTATGTAGTGAAAAACAAGAATCTTTCTGTCTTCAGATTGTTCTATTACTATCCATTACATTACTTTGGTATAGTATGAATTGCAATGGAGGAGGCCTATCAATTGGAAAAGCTGTAAAACCTAGGAAAATGCAGTTAAAAGTTCAAAATCTATGCAGTCCTTCACCTTTTTTAACCTTTTTTCAGTGGGTCAGATTGGAGTCTTTGCCAGGCTGATTCTGGCACCCAGGCCTAATGTTTAACACCGCTGTCTCAGAGCTGTCTTCTTCACATGAAGGAGCAGTTTAAGGAAGTGCGAGACTAAATTTCTAAAGGTAAGAGGTTCTGAGAGACATTTATAATGCAGAAGAGGCAGAGTTGTACAGTTAGTCAATCTGAATGTTGCCTATAAAATATATATATGTATATATATACATATTGTTAAAGATAGTGCATTCACCTTTGACAGCGTGACAGTTTCCAATTAACCATCTAATATAAAAAGCCACACACAACCATCACAGGTCAGAGGCAAATGACCACAAGCAGGTATATATTTTTAATGTGCACATTTAATGAGACAGATCATCATAAGCACGTCCCAGTGAGTCTAAAATGGCAGAAAAACTAACAAAGATATTCACTCTGACATTTCACATCTTTTGAATGTTTTTGGCTGGTGCACCTGCACTTCAGACATTACGTGTTTGACCTTTTTGAGATCTTCCCTCCTGTTGTTTTGGCAACTCATCGAACCACTGATTGGCAGACCTCTTCAGATTTGCAGATTTTTGCTGCTCATTGTTATTCAAACGATGATCCACACCTTTACAGACAGGCTGAGACTGGCATTGCTTTAACCATGATCACTTTGCAGTATTTTGGCTGTCTCCTGTGGCCTACGCATTTCCTTACTGACAAACGCCAGATTGTGGGAATGTCTCGAACTGGACTTCCCACTGATATCCAGACTCTTGTTATCTGTGTTTTGGGTCTGAGTGAAATATATCTGTGAGACACTCACACTTCCTGTTCTGTCTGCTGTGTGCCTATGAACTGCGATTATAAGTAAGCCGTTATGAATACGGTGTCAGGACATAAACATGCCATCAGGAGTAACCAGTCTGGGATTCTTCTTATATTCAAACTCTTATTGTATGATTACAGGGGATAAATCCAAGAACATGTTCACAGTGACGGGATTACCTACAGACAGATTCACTTTATCTGCTCTGCTGTTGCATAGATCAATTTAAGCTGCTAATTATTGTGAGGGATGATTTCTTTACAACTCACTGTATTTCCAATGCACCCCCTGTTTTTTTTTGTAATTAAAAGCCTTGTTTTAGCATTTTTGCAGTTTTTAAACTGTCACAATGGGGGGAGATTTCAGTGCTGAGCATGAGCTCACAGCTGATCATCTGTGTGTAATCCTGGATTAAGCCACCTGAGAGAGTGAGGGAGGATGGAGAGAGGATGGTTGAATGGGAAGCCCATTTCTTTAAACCAGTAAAGGCCTAGAAGCCGTTTTCTGTCAGCTTCTCTATCTGCAGCACACATCAGATGCCTTAGCAGGAGGTGGAAGGAATGTCGCTTTCATTAACTCAGCTGCGATGATACCCGCTACCTTGAGACAATGTTGGCCTTGGGAAGTGGAGTCTGCTAGTTTTTATTTAGTCTTCGAGCACTGGAGATAAAGTGGAGACTGAAATACCAGCTGCGGTGGGAGCGCTTGTTTTCTGAATAGTCCAAAACTATTTGGACAATGCTCCTTAATAGTTTTGGCAATGTAAATAATGTTTTACCCTTTCCTGTTCCAACGCAACAATGCCTTGCCCTCCTTATACTTGTTGGTACCTTTTAAAACAATCAAACTCTGGCTGTTCTCTGTTACTCAGGCCCTCTTGCGCTGGTGCTGTGTGTATTTGGTGTTGCAGGAGATGTAGGACATGTGGAGATGTAGGACATTTTACTGTCCTCCAGAAAGCAGATCTAGTAAAAAAAAAAAATCTCAGTTTGCTAACCCTGGAATAAGATAAACTCTGGGTTTTTCTTTCCCAGAAAGAGCTCAGTGTCAGATGTGAGGATGACTCGCTGCTCACTGCTAGATTTGATTTTTGCACCTGAACCTTCTGATTGACTCATTCATGTAGTTGCTGTCAAAGCAAATGCCAAAGTGCAATCATTTGCAGTAGTTCATGTCTTTAAAAAAATACTGAAATCCTGGTTTGTTGTTATATTTAACATGAGCCTGTCTGTCATTAATGTGAAATCTAGATGTGTTATCTTTCTAACACTGTGGACAGTAAAGCAGCTGTCAGGCTGTCAGCAAGTTCCCCTGCAGTGAAAGTTTTAGTGTGTGGTGGCAATCACTGTTAAAATAAAAATAAATCTATATGAAGCTTTAGACACATAACACACCAATTAATGATCAATCATTTGTTAGGCTGTCACACGATGTGGTCACACTGATGGAAGAATGCGTCATCTTAGCTGGTGTCTTAGGGATGTTTTGAGTATTTCTGTGGAAATTAGGCTGAAATGATTTGAAGATTCTAAAACAGGACAAGATGTTGTTTAAAATGAGTTTTTAAAGGCTGCGGAGAGTCTGATTGTATAGTGAGTGGATTTCTTGTTGAGACGTCAACATATTTAGTCATTAAAACATACATCAAGCACCAAATTGAAAGGTGCAATCTATGAAAATTTAAAGACTAAACCTCAACATGGTTTCTTCTGAAAAAAATCACCTAAATATATGCATGAAAACAGCCTGAACACAAATTTGCTTGTGGACCTGTGAGATTAATCAGACCCAGCAAACTTGTGTTCAGGGTGTTTTCATGCATATTTTTATCTTCTCTTTCCATCATCTGCATTTTGTCCCCGTCATGTTACAGTTCAATAATTAGATTTAAAAATCAAATGTAAAAGTTGGTAGGATTCCAGCTTCATCTAATAATGAAAATGAAAGTCGGGTAAATGATTGAGTGGATCACGCTGATTAAAATGACTCTTTTCTCCTTCCTTGTTTTTTGGTCGGCACTGACACACATTCATATTCATCAAGCCATCCGCATCCATTTTTGTCTCCTTGGCTAATTCAGGGTCGCGGTGGGGCTGGAGCCTGTCCCAGCTGTCACAGAGGTGGGGTGCACCCTGTAAAGGTCGCCAGCCTGTTGCAGGGCGAACACAGAGACATAACTATTTACACTCGCATTCACACCTGATAGCAAATCTTTGGACTTTGGGAGGAAGAGAAGGAGGGAACTTGCCCAGACAAGGAAGGGCCCGAGCTGGCCAGTGGATTAAAACCCAGGACCCCCATCTCAGAATCGATGCAACTCAGATTTCAATAAGGAGAGATCATTAAAGAATAGAATAACTGAACGTAATTGATTGAAAATAGAGAATTCTATTAAGCTATTTGGCATTAAGACGCCCTGACGCCCCATCATAGCATAACTGAATCTCACAGATGACAGGAATTAAGAAAGGACACTGTGGAGTCTAAACACTTGTGGCGGTGAAGATGACGAAGCACGTGAGCAGGGAAAGGCAGAAGAGGAGTGAAATTTAAAACAAACAGAATGGAGGCCCATTAGATTGGAGATGTCAGGCAAGAAAATGATTGGACTAGAGCAGTGATGTCAGCATTGAGTTAGATAGCATGGGAAAGTGGACGTCAAGAGTAGACCAGCAACCGAACACCCAGGAAAGCAGATGAGTGATTACAGAGCTTCCTTACAGAACTTATTTACGGGCTTTACTTTGTTGGAGCTGCTCTAAGAAACAGCATTCTGAAAAACTATTTGAACTTTACCATTGCAGCGAAACATCCGGACAGGTCGTCTGAATCTGTTATTACGACTTACAGTTGTGTTGTAAAGGGAAGCCACCTCTAGTGGTCAATGTGTCAGCTCCTTAAGAGGACGCACAGCTGGAAACAGAGTAAGCTGAGGTTTGTAACGTTTTTAACTTGGGAAGCAAAGGATTGTTCGGGTCAAAATACATGCTTTTACTGTCCTCCTTAACTATTGTGTTGTACTCAGAGAATTTGTGCCATTAGCCATATTTTTTTAATCAAAAAATATGTTCCTAATATTGCATCACAGCCATGTATTAGCATTTCCTTTTCCTTAAAAGTCTGTTACATTTGGGCCACATCTGGATGGAAACCCACCTACGCTGGCAGACTATTTGAGACTATTGGACCTTTCCTGTGGATATCCTGATGCCTGTCAGGTTTTCAAAGTTAAACAGCAGCCTTATCCCAAATTCAACACATCTGTGAGTGCAACATCACCCTCCACACACGCACAATCATCCTGCTGACTGGGAAGTAAAAGGACAGGACAACCCCTCCCTGCCAAGCAACGTTAAAGAGTTCCAGGTCCGACTTCAGGCACGAAACTGTGATTACACATATGTAAACATTGATTGTTGGTGCTGTTAAGTGGATCAGTGACATCTGCCTTGTGTCTCAACAGACTCATGGTAAGAATTTATGATTTAATCTAACACTATCCATCTCATAAGGCAAAACATTTACATAGTCTGATCCGGGTATTACATTGGAGGGGAGGGGAAAAAAAGACAGCTGATGGATGTGTATATTTGGGATATGGTTATGTCCTCTAGAATAAAATAAATAAGGGCTTAAGGGATACACATTGACTGGCACTGAGGTTAAAATGTGATGCAAGGCTGGCCTGAAATATTTCAAAATCTAACATACTTAAGAGACGAGAAGGTTACGAGTTTGACACCTTCTAATTCACGACCCTTCATTTCCCTGATTAATTTTCCTTTCGTCTTGGTCTTGAGAACATCTCGTGAGACTCGTGTTAATTTGATCTCACGGGAGAGCCCCCCCTATAATATCTCCACTTTAATTCTCAACGCTTCCTCTTCAAACTTTTATTCCTGTCCTCTCCAATTTAGCTGAAGGCTCGAGCAGATGGAATGGGGCGACGGGCCACGGTAAATGAATCATTTTAGGGGAGTGAGACGTTAATATCAGCAGCCAAACAATCGCAGCCCCTCTTCAGAATCTGTGACCTTCAACCGCGTGGCAGTACAGCCGCAAACCCTGAGGACAAACTCATTTCAGAAATCATCATGGAAAATCATGTTGGCCGTGTGCGTGGACAGCCGGGGACAGGCTGTATTACTGAACTCCCCCGTATTCCCATAATAGAGACCACACAATGGCACGCCGGCCAATTCTCTGCCCCGCTGTTAAAATGAAGCCCTATTCAGTTTTATGTAGGCCATCTGTAAGTCTACTCAAACCTAAAAATAAAGACTGAGTGGAATAGAACATATTCATTGCACTGTAGACTGCTCTGAGATGAATGGGATCTCTGAAAGAGGGAGAGAGGGAGGCGGCGAAAACACAGAGCATAACACAGTGATTGACTCAAGGCCACTGAAACTGGCTAAATCTATTACTCAGACACATACATGACTGCAGGGCAGAACCCATGCATTAAAGGAAAAAAAAAAAAAAGGAATCAATAATTGCAAAATTGCCTCTTGTAGCGGTGCAGCACAGTATGGAAAATTGCAATTGATCATTAGTTATTCCTCTCTACATTAAAGCTCCCAAATCATATTTGGTCTGCCATGAATCTCTGTGTTGTGTTTTGTGTGTTAGAAAAAAATAGCCATTGCATTAAATCAGCGCGCCACAGCCATGTGGTTCTGCACAAAGGCCAGCAGGATGTTCTGCTGCATTGGCTGTTTTTATATTTTTTTTGAGAAGCAAATGATGTGGTGGTTTTTGCAGGTCGCTCCCAAAAAATGTACAGTACAGCACTTTGCCAAAGGTTAGGGAAAAGCAGCTGTTTATTTATAGACAGTGTAAAAGTGAAGCCAGTGGTGGACCTAGAAATGTTTCCATCGCCGGGCAATGGGGGGGGCAAAGCAGGGACAGGTCTCGGCAGGGCTGTACAACAGAGGGGGCAGTGGCCCCCCCCTTGCCCCCCCGTAGATCCGCCCCTGGGTGAAGAAAATGTTGAAGTGCATCAAACCTGCAATGGACAGGAGGAGACATTTGGCTACAAAAAACCATCCAGTTGTTAGAAATCTATGAAAAAACAGCTCTCTTCTCCCTTGATCTACAGCATCAGTAAACAGTGTCCGGATGAGATTAAAGTGATTAAAGAGATAAATTAAAGAGATTAAAAACATGAAGTTCATTTTTTTAAAATTATTACATTTAAAAAATATATAATTTTAAATTATAGGCTATATTAGAGTCAAAGAGAACAGTAAAGCATGGGCGGCTACTCTATACTCTATGAAAGATGTAGGTATTTGAATAAGAAATAGCATTAACAGTAGCAGTGTTGATGTAGTATACAGCAAGTGTTTTGAAACACCTGAAGCCTCTGTGCAATCTTCAGCAGCATGTTACAGTAACTGTTACACAACAACAACATGAAACTGAAACACATGGGACAACAGAGGCTGCAGGCAGTCCACAGGCAGGTGTTCTCCCAGCCCGGGGCCTCGGGAGGCCACCTGGCTCTCAGGAACAGGAACACGAACACGAACACGAACACGAACACACACACACACACACACACACACACACACACACACACACACACACACTACATGACTTCAGAGGGCATTGCTTTGATTTACATTAGTTTCCTGGTAACATACTGTCAACTTAACCAGTACTTGTCCAAATATAATCCCAACATTAGCTCACATCTTCAGCTTGACAATTCACCTTAAAGAGGCTTCCTTTTTGTCCACAAAAAGCGGCTATGTAAACAGATCTAGGTCCCCACAACATGAGGAATACCTAGACAACACACACACACACACACACACACACACACACACACACACACACACACACACACACACACACACACACACACACACACACACACACACACACACACACACACACACGGTTACTGTATGCAGGAACACGCAATTTCCAACAATGTCACTACATGGGATCCCAGGAGCCATCTCACAGACAGGGCACGTGTACAACACGCACACAAACAGCTAGTCGCAGCAGAGATGACGCCCCGCCCAAGTATAATTGGTGAAAAGTGGTACAGAGTAACTGGAACAGTCACAGGAGCTGTGCGAGTAAATCTGGAGCAGGTGGTTGCGAGTTCATGTGCATTATATTTCTTGTTATGTGCTGAATTTGGATTAAAATATGAGAATGATGAACTGGCAGAAATACGGTTTGGTTGGCTCGCTCGTGGTTCAGTACTCATGAGCAGTTTATCAAATCATGAATCAGGAGCCTTCTTTATACACTTTATTGGATTTGTGAAGTGTTATTATTGACACTTATGAACTTGAGGACTAAATAATAATTAAAAAGGTCACAAAAATACAGAACAAGTATGAAACTGAAGCAGAAGTATTTAACCCAGTCATCTGGAGCAGGATACCATGGAGTATAATCTGACTCTGCCACTGCAGAAGCAATGACTGTTATTTATGACTATGCACACTATAACAGATAACAGAATGTTTACTCTGGTAACCACACAACTTAAAAGTACCCCCAAAAGGAACATTTAGACCTTTTAGGTGACTTTTGATTATATTTTTAATTGCATAATATTTTATTTCAGCATGTTTGAACTTTATCAGCCTCTATATAATTTATTACTGGTAGCTAATTGTGGTGCTATTAAAAAAAAAAGCTTTGGACTTCTTAATTGACACTTTTTTCCTTTTCTTTCAGTTTGTGATTCCAAAACTGAGGGAAGCAAATCTAAAGTCCTTTTCTCCACTTCTCAAGTGAGGCAAATTGCACCACTTTGATGTTGTCTTAAGTGCCTTGCTGAATAACTTGAGGCACAAACAGTGTTTTTATGCTAATTTTGAATTAAGGGAGTGTCTACATCCATTTGTGGCTAAATATGTAAGAAAAAATTGTGTATGTTTCTGTTCTGTGTCCTGTGTACTGTTTGTTTGTATATGTGTCTTTCTGGCTGCTGTTATAACCAAATTTCCCCTTGTGGGACAATTAAAGGATTATTCTATTCTATTCTAAACAAAGGACTGGAAATGACAACTTGTGACTTTTAATCCTGATTCCTAATTAAAGCCCTACACAGCTTTCCATAAGCATCCTTGCGTGATTCATCTAAAACCAGAACTTCTGGTTTTCCCCATACGACTGAAAAATAAGTCAATGCAGAAGTATTAAAATCTGCACTTCCTCTAGTGGCCACTTGAGGCCAGCTCTAATAGAAAGCAGATCCAAAGAGATTTTTCCTCCTCCATAAATATTGCAAGGATACACAGGATAATTTTTTTTAATCTGTTTCTTTCAGGTAACCAACAGATATTTACTCTGATTCTTTTAGGTGACTTTTGATTATATTTACCATTGCATAATATCTTTTATTTCAGCATGTTTGAACTTTATCAGCCTCTATATAATTTATTACTGGTAGCCTAGTGTGGTGCTATTAAAAAAAATCTTTTCTCAGCATGGCTGCTGTAGCTGATTGGCATCATGTGGTCTGCCAAGCCAACCTAAACTAATTTCTCCCCATTTTTGTGTGGTTGGTGCATTTTTAATAGAAATAATACAAATAATGTTGCTTGCTGTGTGGCACTGATCAGCCAAGAAAAAAAATGGTCACTTTGTTCACCCAAAAAACTAAAATAGGTAAAAGACCAGTGTTGTGGTTTCAGAGTCAAAAAGTAACTAAGAAACTAATTGGAGACTTTTGCAAGAGAAAACATGATTTTCAGGCTCATGTGCAACCCTGTGTTGGCAGATTTATTATATAAAAAGTAGAAGAGTAAAAGAACTCAAACATAATCTTGTGTTTGGCAAAGGGGAAAGAATATTTAGACTTTCTACACAAGTTAAAGTTATTAAGTAGCTTAATTGTGGCTGTGTATTTAAATATGTATTTAAAGTACATCAAGTAAATATACACATTATGTGCAAAGGCACTTTTATAATCATGTGCCATAGACTGTAATATTACTGAATTGTAAATTATTGATGTGTATATCACTTTAATGTTGCAACGGATTCAGTCGCTTATATTGCTTGCCATGTTCATCTATTTTAATGCAATTAATATGTAAGATAATAAGTAACTAAGGGTTTAAGATGAATAGCATTGAATACAAAGTACTGTAACATCTAATGGTGTTAGGGATTGTGCGACTCTAGTCCACTGAGCAGATGAGAGACATATCTCCAGTGTTTGTCTATTCCAGGACCAGCTCCCACTCTGCCAGGGCTGGGTAGGGTGCTTGTTTAAGAGCACCTGGTGGCCCAGCAATAATCCACAGCACCTAGCCAGGCTCAACACAAACAAGCCATCTTGTGGGTCCAGTGTGATGTGAACTAGGTTGTGGTTAAAGGTAGAGGCTATGCAATCTAATCTCTGTCTGTTTAAAACTGAATTTACAGCCATGAAACGTCACTTCTGTGGTAGCTTTAAAACTTCATGTTAAAGTGCACATTCAGGGCTTGTAAAGATAAGGTTATCAGATCCCAACAACATAAATGCGGGACAAAGCTTTGGCTCCAGAACCCCAAGATGTGCCAAGATGTGGAAATGTGGACGGTGTAGTCTGGGGTGTTTACTCTGTCAAAGACTAAAAACCTGTCCATGTGTTTTTTCTTTGTAGGTGCCTTCCATGCTTTAGAAACATTCCTATGAGGGAATGCACAAACACACTTGTTCCAAAAGCATCCAGCCTCAAATTCTGGAGATGTTACTGCTAATGGGAACAGTGACCAGAGTGGGTTGACAATGGTTTGAAGTATCAACCTTTAACAAATGCAGCCTTAATGTAAACTGCTGGAAGCTGTTTAAAAATTTAGCAATTGCTGGCGAGGGGTCTGTAAATGTCAGGCATAAGGAGAAAAGGACCAAAGCACTGAACTGCTGAAACAGCGTCCTGTCGAGCCATCAGTTTTCATTGATTTTTAAGAACAAATTAAACATGTTAACATCCACATTAAGGGAAAAAATCTAGTTGTGTCTTAACCACAAAGTTAGTTCTTTTAGTCTGACAGCGTGTAATTAGCTTCACCGCTGCTGTCTGATCTGTGAGAATCAATGGTTTGATAATTAAGGGGTCGCGCTTAATGCCAATTTAATAAAAGGGCACAAACTCTAATCAGCTGATCAGCTCAAGTGGTGTAAGCATGTATTTAAAAGCTCAACTGTCCCATCCTGTTGCTGCTGCTAAACAAGCAATTACATCACCTCAGCTCCATTTCTCCCCCCCCCCAGCACTTGTGCTTGTTCTGTCTCCAACTCTGTCCTCAATGTACTAATGTTTGTTTGACTTTTAAGTTCATTTATTGTCCCCCTAAGAAAAAGAGAAAACATCTCTCACACCTTAAACAATTCAACTGATCCTCATGGGCAGGAGAAAATGTTGGAAAAAGTCAACATGACGAGAGCGGGGAGGGGGGTTACTCGGGGTTAAAAGGGCTTTCCTCCAATTTACAGTGTTTTTATGGTTGGATGGCAGGTTTCCTCCCAGTAGTGTTCAACATCCGGCAGCCCACAATACACCATGAAGCAAATTCAAACGTCACTTTTCAGAGAAGTAAAGTGTAAATAAAAACTCTGCACACATGCACTGTGTGTGCGTGTGTGGTCACATGAGGTGGATATGAGTTTATCGGGGAAATCAAGGAAGTCCTACAAACCACAAACACACTCGCTGGCTTACAGAGCAGGAAACACACAGCTCCTTATAAAAGCCACACCTGCAGCGACAGGACCGCAATCACAGCAGCTGATCACAGGTGTGTCCACTCAAAACATTTAAAGCACTGCGTCGTAAAGGAGGTGGACACACACGGAGTCAGAAGGGGGGGGGTGATATTTTTACAGCAAGGTTGTGGTTTAAGAACATGCAAAAGCAAATTGTATTTCCACAGCTTGTTTTAAATCTGCGTTGTTCAGGCAAGAAATGCATTTTAAAAAGAATTTCTTAAGCAAAACAGTACTTGAGTACTTGTATAGTATCTTCCCTGAAAATGTCTCATTCTACAGTTTGTCTCGCTCTTTAAAAAGTGGAAAATATTAATATGCATGTCTTTATTCCTTCTGGGGCTTGTTGATAAATTTAGGGCTGCCAACTTCTGGGTTCAGCTTGGAGTGACAGTTATCCCCTCAGCATGGGGTGGTGGGGCCAGTCTGTGGGTGCTCTCCCACATTCAAAAAAAAAAAAAAAAAAAAATGCAAGAAATTCTGGATATTTTTCTTTTTTTAAACATATGCACAGAACTTCATGGATTAAGCCAAGAAAAACCCCTAGATTAGTTAGACTGAAAACCAAGAATGCATCAAGAACAGGATCGGGACAGCTGGCTTGAGCATAGCTGTTAAGAGAGCTTTGCCAGCTCAACCGCTACTGGGACCGTATCTGTTTACTCAGGAGACATAAGTACTATTGACCTCTGTCTCATAATTGTCTGTTAATTGCTGCATTTGTTTTTTTGTGGACTACTTTATGCTCCAGCAGAGCCTGGTAAATTAGATGGTGACACAGCTAAGAGTGTGGGATAGCTTCCTCTTATCTTGACTCTGCAGCTTCGTTTTTTGTTTTTTTTTCTGTCAAAGGAAGATGTTGCTACTGGACAGCTACTTCGTTTCAAAGGGTCTAAAAAAATATATATATATATATATATACTGCTATAGGTGTTTTTAAATTCGAACTAGGTGATCTCTGACAAGGCAAGTAAAGTGGTTTTCCTTTTTGGACACATGCCTATAATCAGGGGTTAAAGTGAAATCTGGCAGGTGGGAGAACTCAGGTTGTGTAGCAGGGCAGCACGAGGAAATAACTCACGTAGAAATAAGTCACATAATAATTTCTATTGTGAGCTCTCTTAGTGAACAGGTGATTGGCTGTGCTCCAGCCAACTACAGTGTAAAAACCTCATTACACAAACCATCATGGCTCCTTCCAGCCCCTAGCCATGATAAAGGTGGAATTTGGTAAGTGACGAACACAGTCAGCCTCAATTCAAACTGATGAGTGCTTATAGAAGCAAGTCCTGCTACTCACCAGCTATGCTCAAAAGCATCTGAACACTGATGTTTCATTATTCTTTATTTTATTTTATTTTAAGTTACTAATTTTGTGCTCTGCTCTCTTCTGTGGTGCTAGCTTGATGCTGAAGTACTGCAAACACAATTTTATTGACATTTGAGCCATATAGAATGAACCTGCTTCACTATATTTTGTACTAAACTCTCTATTAGATTTAATTAGTCATTAACCAAAGGTGCTGGAACACCAGTCTGTGTCATTCCAGTCCACTTTAACACCTTCCTGTAAATGGCCTTTACAATAGTCGGTGCCTGCTGCTCTGTAAGACACACTGCTTACCTTACCTGGGTGTGACGGCAGCAGACACTCTTGCTTTTCATTTTGGCACCTGTATTTTTTTTTTTTCAGGTTTTTTGACTGTAGTGAAAGGTGTCAGCTGTATAATGTTGCTGGTAGGGTGTCAAGATGAGTATTAGCTGATCTTTTTCCTACTTATTTTTGCTGTGTCACACAGCCTAAGGGCCACACTGGGAAATGAGAATCGCACCAAGACTCAGACACACGTAGTTTAATACCATGTTGTTTCATCAAATGTGTCCCATACAGCAGTCTCACTTGGAATTTAATCCACATAAAGCCCACTACCACTCATCAAAAACCCCCAAAACAAATGATACACAAGACTTAATATAACACCCACTGAGGAATTTAATAAAACAATATTACAATTTTACAATGCTGTAAAAGCAGCATGTAAAAAAAATTGTTTGGGTCTTCTTCAATTTAACTGCTGTTTAAGAAGTTTCAACAAAAGATCTTTGCTGGTGTAGTTCACCTGTAGCATGCCCAGTCTTCTGCCATCAGATGGGCTGTGTGAAACTGAAACTTGCCTTCAAAGATCCATCACTCACATTTGGCTTGAGGAAACCTGTTGTACTGTTAATATAATAGTTTCCAGACAGTCATCGATAAACTGATGTACGTGCCTCTGTCATGTTTTTGAGTTTGAGGACCCAAATGCAGAGTAAAACAAATGCATCTTTATTGGTGGATGAGAAGTCCAGCAATCCAAAAAAAAACAAAGCAGAGCGCACACACACACACACACACACACACACACACACACACACACACACACACACACACACACACACACACACACACACACACACACACACACACACACACACACACACACACACACAGGAGGGTAATAAACAAATGCTGTGACCAAGGACATAGCAAAGACAGTGCTATTTTTACAGTCAAAACACACTAAAGAGTGATGGGTGTCAAGAAACAGCTGAAAACAATCAAGACAACAAGCAAGGGGGAAGTCAAATGAAACACAGCCAAAGAAGACAACCAGCTTTCAAAATAAAACAGGAAATCAGACTAAGATACTTCATTTTGACAAAGAAAAAACACATGGGGAAGGGCTAGTGAAATAATAAACTCTCAGATCTTGACACTCTTTATACTTTGTAAATACTTAGGTAGCTTGCTTGCAAGTGCCGTGGATGTGCACCTGTGTGTTTAGTCTGATATGTACACAGCGTGAGCATCATTGTGCAGACAATAGCTGCAATTCAAACTTTCTGTAACACTTTAGGTTTTCAATAATTTTTTTTTTTTTTTTTTTTTTTTGAAAGGTCAAATTTAGCCAGTGGACCTCAATTTTGACACACAATGTAGTTTAACAGCGACCTCAGTTTTCTATTTCTCACCAAAAATCATGGTGATGATATAGGATCAAGTTAATAAGGCCCCATTCACACAGGCTTAGAGATGGACCTCTGAACATCTGTCAACCATTGGTTGTGTGGGGGGGGGGGAAGTATTCGCCGTCGAGTTACAAGTGATCACTGCAGAGGTGTAGTGAAACTGTGAGAAGTGTGACACAAATGGGAAATGGGGATTGTTTACCTTCAAAGTAAAAGTTGTGCTTTTTGAAACATGTTGGCTTGACTTGACTTGTATTCCACTCTTCACTTTTATCACTGCTCAGCTAGCTTAGCAACTATTTGCAAGCAAACATGAAAACAACCCTGGCAATTTGCTAGAAACCAAAACAATTGCCAGGAGGTTGTTGGTGCAGAACCTTCACAGAGCCAGCACCCTCCAGAAACCACAGTGTTAGTATCATGTCCAGTATGAAGGCCAAATCTCAAGCAATGCGTGCATGACGTCACAAGAGAAACCTCAGTATGGTCAAAGTCATATTGCCAAAACTTTCATGATGGTTTAAATGTTTAGGATGTATTATGTGAATATGTTTAAACCATTAGGTAAAGGGAAGCGGTTTTCTGGTGAGCTCTCTCCCTCTCTTTCTGGGTTGGCAGCAGGAACACTGTCTGTGTTGACACCAAGCACAGCAGTTTGGCGAGCTAGCGATCAGATCGGCACCATGTAACGCTCTGAAAAAGACATTCAGCCAGAAAATGCTGGTGTTTTTCCATCTCTTACCCAGCTCTTGTAAATTCTTCTACAAAACACACGTTCTTGAATCCAGAAGTTCTTCCTGTTTTTTATGTTTAACAATCCATTTTACTGCGTTACATTGTTGCAGCTGTGTGCTTTCAGGGTTTTGTTGCAGGGAAATTCCGGTGCAGACACATACCACCACCATTCATAGCTGCACTGCTGGTTTATAGCGTGATGAGCTGTTTAGGAGCACAGCAGCCTGGTCAGAACTGCTGTTAAATGTGGAAAAAAAAACAACCCCAAAACACATGATGTACCTTAGTGCAAATGAAGATGTTGGTATTCCCAATAATTCGATTATTTCAATTAAAGACAGGACTTATTACCTATTACTACACTGACAGCTACTGCAATTTTTTAAAGGTAGACTGGGGTTACTAGAGAGTGCATTGAAGTACAGATTAGCTTAGATGCCTGCATGATTTAATTATCATTACTCAGTTGTGTTTGATTTCATTTCAATCATAAAAAACAGAATAGGATGTTTCAAGTGCATATAGTGTCAAAGACCTCCTGATGGTTTCTGAAACCATATTTAACTCTAGATGCAGATTTTCTGAATTGTGTCCAGCAGCATTTTGACCGATGCCTTTATTAATGTTGCTTGTAAGCCAAAGGGTACCTTTTTATACGGAAACCTATCAGTTAAAATACTAAAGGTACACCTCAGAGTACTGAACCTGTAGAGTTTTACAGGCAGTCTGTTAAACTTGACTCTAATTACATTGGGTAATTACTGTCAAATAACAGAGTAATAAAAAAACTAGAATTTCACTTATACCAAATCTGAAACACAAACCTTTTGGATGTTGTATGCCACATAACAAGCCATGATAATCCATTAAAATGCTCCAATGGCGCACATATAGTATGAATGAGGCCTACAAGATGCTTATAAGCTACAGTTAACTGTGTTGGGGCATATGTCAATCAACATGACCATGCTGCAACTCAGTTATTCAGTTTTCCAGGTGGATGAGTTATAACCCCACACACAGAGTGGTCATGAGCAGAGAAACTACCTATAAAAGCCAAATGTGCTTTTTAATTTGCAAAGGGTCAATGATTCAACTTTTAAGCTAGTCCTCGAGTGGCCACTGGTGGAACTGCAGTTTGTGCCACTTCCATTTTAGCCTCATTTGTCAACTCCGGAGGTTGCCCATGGGTCTAGGAACAGTTCTTGGATTGGGATAAAATAAAAAAAATATATGTATGGCCCTTTTTAACAGTAACCCTGTGTGTTGAAAAATGATGATTTTGGAGTCGCAGCCTCTGGCACTCCTGCATAACCCGGTTTGCCAGGACAGAGATGCCAGAAGGTGAATTAGCTATGCCAGCAACTGGATAAATCCTAAAGACTTTAGTAAATGTATTTACTTTCATCTTGCGCCATCATGAGGTCATCATTTCAATTTGGCTGCAATGTCCCCATAGATGGAGGGTACTGAAGGAGAAATATGATGACTGGATTACTCTGCTTGTGCGTTTGAGATGTGTTTTTAATTTCTAAATGAAAACAAATGGAAATGGAGAGAAGGAAAAATGGAAGAAAGCCTTTACAAAACCTCACAGGCTATTAATGTAATGTCCCTGAGTCATCACTATGAAGATGCAGAAGAATTTTTAATAGATGCCATATGTATACAGATTTATATGTGATATCTTGTGGTCCTTCGTTATCCCTTGGGTTCAGTGTGTCCTACAGATTAATATATAACTCCAGCTAATGGGAGCGAAATGAATAATCTGCCTGACAGGAGAGTTTATTAAAAAAAAAAAAAAAGTTAATTAGAAAGCAGCAACCCTGTGGAAGGTCTGAGCATTCTCAGAAATTATGACCTTATACACAAAAACCTTAAACAGATGAAAGATGATTGGGGGGGGACAGGGGGCTAGCAAGCAACCTCACAATGCCCCACAGACAGGAGCACATGGAGCACACGCTCAGCCGGTGTTTAGTCTCCGACATTCCTCGCTTTTGTGAGCCTCAGTTTGAGTTCCCTCCTCCACCTCTGTTTGACATTCCTTCCTTTCATGCGCCTTTTCTTTGTTAATTGCCCTGAATGTTTTTATTGCCTGGCTAATTAGCATAGCTTTACAGTGAGGTGACACCTGGTTCTGTTTCCCATGCCACAGTACAGTGTCGCTAACCAGCCCGGGGACAGGGAGTCTAACAGTTGTGTGGTGGCTTGCAGACGCCCGCTCACATAGTTTGATGGATGAGTAACTGCGGCCCATTTGTAATGCAGTGCCATTAACAGGCACCACTCCCGGGGCTGAACAGTTCAGACTGCTGATTATCACCAATGAGAAACAAAGCTGCACTTAAACTTTTTGTGAACTCTGGTTTGGGCATTTCTATCACTCGTATCATTTCTGTAATTATGGAACAGTTTATCTTAACTGTCCTGTGTTAAGAGGAGCATTTTAGTAATATTTGTTTATGCTAGCTTTCCTCAAGACCCTACACACATTTGTTGGCCTCGACTTGTTTGGTTGAAACAGTACATTTAAAAATACTTAGTTTTTTTTTTTTTCAGGCTGATGCTCGGAAGTAGTGCTAATGATGATTTAAGTGGTGTCCATGAACATTTACATGAAATGTAAAACAACAGCTGGCCTTATTCTAAATACACCTTGACAAAAAAGAAAGAAAGAAAGAAATCAACCAAACCCACATCCTGAAAGATCAGCTGATACAGATAACTGTACAAACTTGTCTTACAGTTTCTGATATGTGCAAAAGTCTACCTAGATAAATATTATACCGAGGTATTTAAAAAAAATTGTCGTACAATATTTTGTCAGTCTTTGTTTTGAATGCATTTTTCAGTACGTCATTTAACTGCTTAAAAAGAGATTCTCAAAAAGCAGTACATGCACAGCCCTTCCATCAGTGCCACCACGCTGTAACTGACTCATGTGTCTGATTGTTCTTCTGACTGCAGAGAGGTACCGCGATCAGGTGCTCAAACCCGTACTTATGCCATTCTTGTGGCAGCACCCCACCCTGTGGTTGTTGCACCAGGACAATACCCACCCACACAATATCAGAGCAGTGCAGCCCTTTCTGGATCAGGAGTACATACAGAAACTTCCCTAGCATTCAGTCCTTATAGGTCTCTTTCTACTATCCTCCTCATTCACACAAACCTTCGTTATACCCTTCTACACAACATCCATGAATCTTCTCTGTGGTCCTCCTCTTTTCCTCCTGCCTGGCAGAATCAGATATTTGGGTATTGCAGGTCCTTCTCACCAAAGCTAGTGCCAGGGCTCAAAGTTCCTTTAAGTGCATTGTGCTTATACACTGCATATAAAAGATGGATATCTGCTTAGGGTCTGAAAGTAATGCCAATGTAGAAGAGTTATTTCACTGAGTGAATGGCATTCCTAGGAAAAAGACCCCAAATCTCACTTGATCTGTGACCTTACTGAACCTCTTCCCTGATGAGTTTGTTACAATCACTACTTTCAAGTGTTACCGTACTATATACAGTATGATGTTTGTTTTGTTAATCATTCTTCCATTAGGGCAGCATGCTTGCGTTTGAGTGAAGTCACAACTATATTAGCACGCAATGTCACTCAGTGTTCTGTCACTCATCAAGTCTAGTTTGAAAACACAGAGATGGCAGCAGCCCAACCTTTTTCAGCCCGAGGGTTCAAAACTGGATTTCACTAACCATTTGGTGATGTCACAATGACTACACCCATCTTTCATATACAGTCAGTGTTTGCGATTCCCAGCAGTGTCACAGCACCAGGAAAATTCCAGTGCTTACATATCCATAAATGTGTCAAAATTCCCTTTGAGTGTTTCCTTTTGCAAATGTGTTATTTAATTTTTTTGTTGTTGTTGTTGTTGTTGTTTCCTCAGAACATTTGAACCCTTGTAACTAAACTATACTTAAGGGCTGAAAAATAGGCTCTCTTAATTTTTACTGACAGAATCAAATCTAGAAGATGGGCCTGGTACCAAAATAGTAGTAAAAAATAAAACAGGAGACTTTTCATATGCCGTAACCTGTTTCAGCCACTCAGCTACTTTTGGAAGTTTAGCCAAAACACTTTTTCCAAGTTTCCTCCAGCGAGTTACCAGGAAGAAAAGAAGGATAAAAGATGCTGAGATTTCGGTTTTAAATCATGAGTTTTGGACTGGGTCTAAAATTGATTTGGTTGCAGTTTTTAAAGAACTCAAATGTGTTCTACAGCTCTGAAAAGTTCATGTTGTTAAATTATGGGGGCTCAGTAATGCACAAAGGGAGAAAAAAAACAACAAAAACAAACCCCAAAACAAAAATAAATAAAATAAAAACTAGGATTTTTTTTTATACAGACAACCATTCACACTCACAAGGGCAATTTAGATTCACCAATTAACCCCATTAACTGGATTTCTTTGGACTGTGGGGGGAAGCAGGTGTACCTGGAGAGAGAACCCACGCAGACACAGGAAGAGAGGCCTGAAAGAAGAATATGATTGTGACAAAACAATTTCCCCCCCAGTCCAAAGTTAAGAGGAAAATATTCATCAGACAGTGAAAAAAATGTTAAATTTTCCAGCGTTGGTACTTGGTCCTGTGTGATATATACATTACCACTGCCCTATCTACACATTAGCCAACAATAACCATTTAAAAATAGAGCAGTGACTGTAGCATAATAAAAGATCCGGTTGCTTATTTTCTTTATTTTCTCTATCATACTTCAGGCATGAAATCTGTAAGATGGACAGCCTGATTGTGCAATCCTTTCCTTCTTATCCTTACAGCAGCATCCATTTACAGTTGCACAATTTTGGCAACTGTAACTGAGTAAGGGGTGGGAATCCAAGGAGGTCTCACAGATGTAAAAATAGCAAATTTAAGAATGATTTATTTACAAAAAACCCCAATAAAATTATTATCATACTTAAAACACCAATAAAATCAGCATGGGCTAGGCAAGCTAAAACTATAAAAAGGCAAATTAACAAGAATGGGGAATAGATCCTTCTTATTTCCTTCTTGCCTTTCTGACTCATGCCAAGGCAAAATGTATTACTGGTAGATGATTTATCAGCTGTTCATCCAATGCAAGATGTGGTTCTGATTGGATGTTATGGTCACATGACCATGTGACCATAATATCCAATCACACATGATTTAAGATGACGCCACCCTGTGATTCACTGTCTGAACAGCATGTATGCTTGAAACGTCATATACCACAAGCTGCAATAAATAAGGAAAATGGAGTTTTGCAGTGTGTGAACCATTAAATCTTTTCTGTGTTTAAGTGTTTTTTAGGTCTGCACCAGCCCCACATGGCAGTGAGGATGTGCATATATATATATATATATATATATATATATATATATATATATATATATATATATATATATATATATATACATATATATATATATATATATATATACATATTTATCAATCAATGAATATTTACAGTTTAAAAGCAAACACGACTGTGAGGCTGGCTGCCTGTTAGGAATGGACTGAATCTTAAAGGTTAAGTGTGCTGACCTCTTGTGTAGAAAGGAAACAACTGGCAGTAATTCACCCCGAGCGACACCAATCCTTCTGTAGAAACTGCAGAGTGACGGTAGTCACTGGCCATGGGCAGAGGTCTGACCTCTAACCCGCATCCAGATCTGACTCCACATCAAGTAATTTCCTCAGCTTCTGTGTGTCTCCAACAATGACTGACTGCTTTCTGAGCTTTCCGCCCCCTGCTTTCATCTCCTTTCCTAAAAACCACCCAATCCTTTGCTCCATCACTTCATGGCTGCCGATTAAAGTTTATTACCACCAAAATAAAAAACATTTTTATTTTGCACAATAGCAATGGGTATATTTTCTTAAGTACCTAACAAAGAGTTAAAAGTGGAAACTCTTTCCAAGAAAAGGAATAGAAAGCAAAGAGGAAAAGTGAAATAAACAGTGAGTAAAGAGTAATAGATGGGAATTTCCACAGCAGAACGATCTGTGGCACCTGAGTGGTAGAAATCAGCATTAAGTGGCATAATTTCCACTAGATCAGTAAGTAAGAAAATAACCATACTTCATACAAACAAACAAGCAAGCAATCAGCTCAGCAGCTTAGTAAATGGTTTGGGAGGCTTTTACTGTTGTCACTTGATGTAAAAATAAATCACAGTGACTATAACTAAGAATACACATACACTAATTGTAGCTAAATAGCTAAACGATCTTTCAGCAAGGCAAACTGTCCAGTGTGTCTGTTCTGATTTCTTTACTAGTCTGCTCTCATAATTTACAGAAGGGGTGAGAATTTCATGAGAAAATATTGCTAAAATTCCAGTGCACATTGTTCAATGACAGTAGGAATAAATTTGACTCAGTCTGGGGGTTAAAAGTTGATTCATAAGGGGTGTGGGGTTGTGCAGATGTTTGTACGCTTTGACTCTCACAGTGCTGGAATGCTCTGGAAGTGTTTATAGTCTGGTGTTTACTCTGATCTGTACTGTCTGAGGACACGGGTGTATTTATGCCAAATGAAAAGCATACCTAATTTCCAAAACAATGATTCTTTGGACTCGGCAGTCCATCCCAGCACCACCACTTTCCCGTGTGCTGTTTCCAAACTCTGGTCAACAGTGTAAACTCATAGGAGAGTGAAAATGAATATTTGTCTTGGCTTCCAGAGTGTCAGGGAGAAAATTAGCCATGTGTTAGAAATAACAGCATAACTGTCAAAGCCCTACAGTAATGTACAGGCCTGCTCTCCTGGAACAGGCGAGGTGTGAAGGAAAGGAGGCGGGAAAAGCACTGTGTGCTGTCAACAGACACAGCAGTTTGGTAGTTAAGGACAAGGGTCACCTGCATCTTCCAAAAAGTTTGTTCCTGAACACAAGCCCTGCCCTCTTCAAGTCAGGCAGTTAGTTTATACTGGAAAAATATTTTGTGCATCAGTGCCTGGATGTAAAAATACCCTATCACTCACTGTAATAACTCTGGAATTCAATACACAGCTCACTCGATCAACAACAAAAAGTTAAGTTAAACTTCAGGGAGGGTGCCCTGGAGATGCACAAAGATAACCACCAAAAAGGGAATAGTTTTTAAGGTGGTGGACGCAGACCATCGCTCATTCCTTATCTTCTATCTGCTTAGAAGTAAGCAAAGAGAGTGGATGTAGGGAACAGGAAAATGAAGAAGGAATTAAGGAAAACTGGGAAGAAAAGAGGGACGGTGTGAATAGAAAGTAAAAGGAAAGGCAATGAAATTGATATAAATATTTAAAAAAATCAAGGTATAAAGCCACAGAGCTTAAATGATTGTCAAAAAACGAATAAGGAAGGGAGAAGATGAAGGCTTGTGCAGATTCGTATAAATTTATGTCATTAATGATGTCCTAAACCTAATCTTAGTGCTTACGTTCTCTGCCATTTTAAAGTGTAACAAACTAAACTAAAAGATTAAAATGTTTAAAAACATTACACGCAAAGTGCATCTAAATTGTCGTTCTATTTATTTGTAATCTTGCAATAGCCATCATCCCTTTGATCTGCTTCCAGATCACAAAATGAAAGAAATTACATTTTATTCATTATAGATTAAAAATTTGCCTTCATAAAAACCCAACAATTCTCTAGGCACATACACCAGACAGTCATAGAGAGGAAAAAAAACTTTTACAAGAAGAAACCTCAGAGAGCAAGCTCTGGGAGGGCGACCATCTGCCTCGACTGGGGAGGCTGGAAAGAAGAAAAAGAGGAAAAAAAGGGGGAAAAAACAAGAATGGAAGAAAAGAGGAGGGGAAAGAGGGAAAGAGAAATGGAAACTTGGAAAAACAAATCACAAAGGGATTGGGAAGGAAATGAGGAAAGAGAACAATGATGGAGGGAAATATAAAAAAAAACCCAGAAGAAATGAAAGGCTGTAACTAAGAGGGAGACAAAGTTTTTCAGAAACTGATTGCACATTGAATGCAACTTTATTAAAATGACCATGAGTCAAAACAAAACCCACAAAACTTAACCCAGAATATGTTTTAAGTACTGAGCTTTTTTTCTCCTTTTGTGGCAACATATCAGTGTGTTTTGTTTTTGTTTTCCAGAGATTTATGTTTGATAGAAACAAAGTATTTTCATTGTTAAAGATCAGTCAGATTGCTCATGTTGTTTTAGCTGCAGGAAACGGCAGATTACTGGAAAAAAGATGGAGAGCCAGTTGGATTTCCTCCGTCTGCTGTGCTGCACCGTGAGATTCACACTAATATCGCACTGCTGCGGCTGCACTTCAAGGTCACAACTTGGAAAACATGTTGAAGGTTATGGTGTGCACTTTATGAAGTAGTTAGGTCTTAAATTTGCACTTTTTTACCCCAATTCTCTTCATAAGCGTGCACACAGGAGACGATTCTACAATCTGTGAAGTCACTGAAAAGTGAAATGCTCTGGAACGTTTGAGCTGTGTTGGCGGATGTGGTGCTTAAATGAGAGGAGCTGCCAAAATTCACATTTTCAATCAAATCAGGCTCCCATAACTTGACATGTCTGTTGCAGAATCAGTCTGGATTGCCTCTGACTGTAAAAAAAAAAATTATGGAAACTGAATATGCCTCAAAAAATTGGTTGTTACAGAACTAAAGCCTAGCTAAAACATGACTAAGTTAGGAAAACTGTGGGTTCTTATTGGTCAGTCACTGCGGTTAACTTTGCAATTTGGTTTTATCAAGGAAGCAGTAGGATGTGTTCAGATTGGAAACAATATAGATGACAAAAAAGATGGACATAGGTCGAAGCACAGACTAAGATACCTGCAACGTAACAGTCACAATAATAGATTTTCACTCACCTAACCTGAAGCACAAACTTGTTGGATGGTCTGCACCTAGCAACAAGCCGTAATATTTATGAGATAATTCTATTAAAATGCTCCAAATGACACCAGCAGCACAGAGGGAGAGGACGGGTCCGGTTCAGTGATGTCTGTTAGCAGAGATGAGACCAAACAGACACAGACTGGCTTCAGCTGGCTGTTCTGGGACACCTGTTGGTCAAAGTGGCCATGGTCTTAATAGGAGATTTACTCTTCTTTGTTAAATCTATGCTGTAGGTACATCGTGACTGCAGAGCCTTCTGAAACCCTGCGCCGTAATGTGACATGCATCTCTCTAGAAGTGTAATTACTTATCATGTTGACACAGGCATAAATTCCATCTATTGGTGTCTTCGGAAGGCTACGTCGGAGGCTCTATATATTCAACACAAATGGAGAAATAAACTTTTTTAAATGTAAAAAGAGTTGTTATGGAGGGAGAGATTATCTATAGAAGCCGAATTCATGTTGTTGTACCAGACTGAAATCCAGATGCAAAGCTGGGCATAATATGGAAGTCTAGGATCAACTCATTTCTGGAGCAAGCCTCGAGTGGCCACTTGGAGAACTGCAGTTTCTGGCATTTCAGACTCAGCTTTGTTTTTCAGCTCCAGGGCTTGTCGTTTACTTGAGTTGGTGGACTGCCATATGTAATGTTTTCATCTTTCATTCAGAGCTTTCAGAAGTTTTAATATCGGTTCGCAACACATATTTGGTTATTCAACCTGTTACCTTTTGTCTAACAGATTGGATTGATTGGATGTTACCTCTGTGCAACTATATGAGAACAAACACTGTTTCTTCTTTTTGTTCCATTGTTTGTATTTTTCTATATTTAGTTAGCTTTTGGACTCAGATTAATATGAAACATAATAATAATAATAATATTTTGTGTTGTTAATTATCAGTGATTAAACTGCCCTGCAGTTTAGATACACTTTAAGCAGTTACATTATTAATGTGACAATCCAAACTGTAATAATATATTAGTCAAAAAGTGTTGGCTATTATGTGAAATTAGCCTTTCTGAATAATAAGTATTACAATTTTATTCAGAAAGCAGAAATATGGCCTTCATACATATGCAACGGCTTGCTGGTTGTATGAACAACAGTGCATTCAAGTGCAGATAATTGCGCACATTTAACAGAGGTTTAAGGATTAGGTTATTAAAGTAGACAGGAACAGACAACAGGCAGGGTGGGGAGCACGGGAGCCTGTAGCAAGAAAGATAACATGACACGGGGAACAGGTGAGTGGGCGTGTACTCAGGAAGGTGGAAACACGCTGTGTGCTGTCACTATGTGGAGAATTAGGTTGGGACCAGTGGGAAAAACTGATGCTGTCTGGTGGATATATGGAGAACAGGAGAAGAAATGGATGAAGTGGGAACTGTTATAGCAGGACTTTAGACGGGAGATAAACATGAACAACATAACAGCTGCCCAGGAGTGAAGGCAAAATATCTCTTTTGCGTGTAATACTGTGGACACTGGGGCTTTGTGTTGTCTCCCCACGGCTGGAGACATTGCATTGAGCTCCTGCCTCCATGTTGCTTGGTAGATAGACAACATGTTGTTCTGAATGACTTTTATGTATCTTTAACGCCACATCTCTATGCCCAGGTCACTGCTGTGCAGACGCTGGCTCCACCAGTACAAGATAACAACGCCCATTTTCATGATATTCAGGCTTCAGTTGATGGTAATACATTATCTGTTGTATCAGTGCATGCAGGGAAAGACACGCAATGAACAGGCTGAACATGTCATGACAAACCCATCCACCTGTCCATCCATAACAAAAACCAGTAACTTAATCTTAAAGTGTTATGTTAAAACTGACTTCCTGTTGAGCCCATCATCATCCAGACGATATCAAATGTGTATATTAAAGGCAAATTAGAGGCAAATCTAACAGACACTAAAGATATTTATTATTATTATTGTTTTTAATTTATTCTTTTTTTTGTTCTGTAGCCTGGCATTCATTGCTTCCATCTGACAGTATGAAGATGCTTGCTCAGTATTAAGAAAATGTCATCCCATGGCGCGCTTACATTTTTAGCACATCCTAAAGCATCTAGCTCAGGACTCTGGCTACCACAAAAGAAGGGGAATGAGCATGAATGGAGAAAGGTTCATAACTGGGAGGTCATTTCAAGTGTTTCAAGAAGCTCAACAAGTATCACCAAGCACAAACTGTTTTTGTGTAGTTTGGTCCACAGTGTGTCTGTGAGCCAATGATACAGAGGCTTCTCAGTGAGAGGAAAAAACTTTGATGTGTCATTAAATGCAACTATAGAGAAAGATGTAAGAGAGAGGGCAAGAGAGGAAAATGAGAGAATTTTAAGATTAAGATTTGTTTTTAGTGTAGCAGCAGCACAGCCCACATGACCACAACCAAAGAAAGCAAATCTACTGAAGCTCCCAAAACTGTATAGTTTCCCAGTTCTTTCCCCACACTGCATCACTACACTGCGTTTAAGGTTCCCCCACCTGCCAAATCCCACTCCCCTGCTTCTATTTGGTCAGTTTCCTTTATTACTGCTGCCTTGGCACAGTGTTTGCAGTAATAGTGGCACTGGGCTCACTGCCAGTTTGTCACATATCGGCACCTGGTCAGGACCCCTTGGCGTCATATTAGAAAGCACTGGGTACTCTACTTGCACAGTTAATGGTATGAAAGGGCATATTTTAGCTCAAAACAAGATCTTTTCCTCAGGCTAATCAGTGAATAAATGCTAAACTTAACATAGAAGGATAAATCTTCAAAATCAGAGAGTGCCTGATGGTCTTAATGTCCCTCAAACAAGACTGTCTGCTTTGATGCCAACGACACCTCGAGTATAAGATACTAAAGGTACTTTCAAGCTGTTTTGTCAGAACCACTGGAATTTCATATTCATGAGTGCCACTTGTCTAACAGACGTCGATGGTACTTTATGTACTTAAGTCAGCTTGTGAATCTGTGAATTTAAAGGAGACTATCTATACTATAGCAGTGCAGTTTTGACTTTAATGTAAAATCTGATCATCTTCCACTGTTACATGCCATTCAAACACGATGCCAGATTTATACACTGAAAGTTTTCTTTCATGGGCTTCAGTGGCTGCATGGTGTAGTGGTTCAACTAACAAGCAAAAGATCCCTGGTTGACTCCCAAGAGAAGACACAAATCCCTTGGGGGTTACATCATGAAGGGCATAAAAGTCTGCCAAATCAAATATGCAGAGCTACCCACTGTGGCGACCCCCTTGTGAATAAGGGAGCAGCTGATAGTAGTGTTTCTTCTTCTTTATCACCATAAAAAGCAGGTCTTAATTTCATACCAAAGTCTTATATCCACTGTCAGTCAGACATTTGGCTTGTCCTAGCGAAACAAAAAGATCCACATCAAACAAGCAGGCCACTCCTAACGGATCCTGTTGGTATTTTCACCTCTGGTTGTTGCTCAGCATCAGAGAATCAGTGCCAGATTTGGTGTCAGTCTCAGGTTGTTTTCATCCAGCCACACAGAACAGAGCCAGCGTGTATGAAAGCGGCCTCCCCAGAAGTATCAAAGATGCGGCTGGCTCTTTGTCAAGACAAAGACGTAATGAGATCTTAGCTGCTCTGAGTCAGCCCCCGAGAGTTTCCCCCCTGCCAAACGTCCGGGGCCAGCCGTAGGTCAAGCCTCGCCTTGTGATTTATGTTTTTCTTTATCAGATGTAATGAGTGCTCTCACAATTAGCTGGAGACACGCTATCAGAGTCCAGCTCCGTGTCAGCGCTGACCCTTGAAGACACAGCTGCCTCTTAACGATGGTTGGGGTGAGTCCGTGATTTCTGGTTTTAATGGGCGGAAATCGCAGTTTTGCCCGCTGCAGCCGTGGCTCGTTACGCCGCCTCACGAGACTGACTCTCACCTCGTCACTGTGGAACATGGCCTTCTTTTTTTTTTTTTCTGGCCCGCATCCTGCTGCAGTCTTTGAGGTTTGTGGCCTTGTAAATCACCTTTGGTAGGACCTCCTCACTGCTTGTAGGTGTCAATGATGACAAATAAGAAAAACTAGAAACAGAACAGGAAAAAGGATGAATTAACTACACTGGGTTTTCCAAATGCCTGTAAATAATGAGCATGAACAGTAAAATGCATTTAGGTGGAAAATAAAATGTGACATGGGTAGAAGCAACCAATAAGCTTTCAGTAATGCTAAACATGCTTGACATTTGCTCCTGTGCGTTTCAGTATGATGCCTGTACAAAAGCATGCAATGTGTTGACCGCATAAAAAGGTTAAGCGGTCTTGCCTTCTGCCCAAATATCCTCAATTTCATATGGAGCCACAGTAAAGCAAGTGAGCTAATTTATAATTTAACATCCTGGTATTGTAATTGCAGTTTTAAGAAGTTTCATCTATTCCTGTATGATCAGTTGAAATTATTACTGGAAGGTAGGACTGAGTAAAATCTGATTCTAGTCCAATGCAAAGCAATTTTCAGACCAAAGGGATGATATCAATATTAATAATAATAATGATGTTAAGATGAATGCATTAAACTACTTAAATATTCACATTTGTTGTTTTTAGCGGTTTCATTCACTCACAGGAAGAGGGGGGCAGAGCAGTGCACATGTGTGGATGTGAGCATAAAAATAAAATCCATCCTTTAATTCGGAAGCGCTGCAGGTTAAAACAAGTTTTAGCAGACACTCATTGCTATTAATAGTCCTGATCCCTGTGCCAATACAGACCAATACAGGAAGGTCAGCTCTGTGATTGGCTGCAAACCAAACACTAATGAAGCTGTGGTGGAGATGAGGTCACCCAACAAACTGTTAAGCTGCTTTCATGCAGGATGCGGCATGCACTGCGGTGGTCACCAAGTTCAGCGGTACAGAGGAAAACAGGCAGAGTTTTCAAAACTTCCAGTAGGATATGAGTCTGTTTTCTAACCTTAGAGCTTTAATAGATCTGTCAAGCTACATTTTTCCTCCTGTGGTCTCCACACAAACTCAAACTGCATTTATCTTCCCTGCCCGCTGCCGACTGGATACCTCGTCTCTTGTGGCCGAGCAGACAGTTGTCACAGCAGAAGGCAAGTTCAAAACTGTTAAACTCAATAGTTTTATTTCAGACTCTGTACTCTAACCTGGCTACTGTTACACAGGAATTTCCCAGATTTTGTGATAAATAACACACATCTTATATTTATTTCCTTATCTGTCTTATATCAACATTCCTCTAAGAAAGATTATTATTTATGAAAAGCAAGTCATTCCCAACTGCAGCTAGACTTTAAATCATATGATTGTGTTTGTTTCCACTTATTTACACTGGGAGAACACAGATTGGCTTGCATAATGGTGATCTGTCGGTTTATTTCATTTTCCCCCTCCCCCATGTTCTTTGCTCATATTTATTCTGGTAAACAACATGAATAAATATTGATAGAACGACTGTGAGGTTTATTACAAAATATAGTCGAAATGCAGCGTGCATAATTTTTTTGGGGGGGCCTGTGTAGTTTCTTTACTCTGAGTGGATAAGCGGTCTCTTAAGTAAATTCAAAGGGCAAGCAAAAGGTAGCTGCTGGGGTTGCTCCAGTTAACCCTACCTAAGGCTAGTATTACGGTCATTAGTCAAAAAAGGTAATATATTATCTGTGACTCACTTTTGTTTTAGTAGTGCAGTATGTTACTTAATTAGTCCCTGGGGAAAGTAAAAATTTTCAGTACTTTCACATTGCTCTGTAACACAGCCTGAAATGCATCGCCATATATTTACAGTCACACACAGTGACACAGATCCCTCAAAATTTAGAAATGAGTGAGTTTTTTTTTCCTATTAATGTATCATATTCACACCTGGTGCGTCATGAGTCATGCTTCAGCTTAACGCCCGAAACACAATCCAATCAGAGGCACTGTGTGGTGGGCCCATAGAATCTTTTCAAAGTAAAAGCCATGTATAGCAAATTTATTTTTTATTTTTTTTTTGTTAACTGTGTTTATTTTTTATTGTATTTTTTTTAAAGACCTCTGTGACCTCATAGCTCAGTGGTTCCCAAACTTTTTTTGCCAGGCCCCCCTTTTTTACAAGAAAAATGTTCGCGATGAAGATGAATTGCAGAATGGCAGATAGAGACAAAATACTGTTACTGTTAATCTGAGTATCTTCAGGTTTTACACGCTTACATATACACACGCAGTTACTGTCCCTCCATTTAGAAAGGCAGAGGCGTCATGGTGTAATTATTTTACGTGTAGTTGTTTTTTCCTGTGTAATAATATTCAACATTGCTATCAATACATTTTTCAAAAAATGCCTCTCTGTGCAAAATGGGTTCAAAAACAAAAACAGTTGTGGGATACTGTTTGTCCGTGATTTGAACAGGGGGAACAAATTAAGGCAGGATCAGCCTGATATTATTTGTATCCCGCTGTAACTTTACTGCATAAAGCGCTAACATGTCCAAAATGTCAGGAGTAGTTAGTTATTACAAGAAGTGTTTGTGAACTAAAAATCAAGAATGTGGGATACTGTTTGTCCGTGATTTGGAGAGCCCAGCGCTGCTCCCGACGCAGGGAAACTAATTTTGCAGGGGAGACCTACCTTGGCACTTGTGCAGGTGAAGCCAAAGGGAAGATATGCTTCACCATATTTTCTAGTCTTTGGCTTGGAAGGAAGTTGGTTTGGAAACATATTTGGCGATGCTTCATCTCCTGCTTTGCGTTTTGTGTGGGAGCCCGTCAAAACCTGTCCACAGTGTCCAAGCGCTCTTTTTTTTTTTTCTTTTCATACCGCGCCCCCCCTGCAATGGCTCTGCGCCCCCCCTAGGGGGCGGGCTCCACACTTTGGGAACCTCTGTCATAGCTGGTCATGGCCATACTTACAGAGCAGCAGAGTAAATCTGGTTTGAAAAATGTCTTTCAGGTAATCAATAACTTATGAAATGTTTGTCATATGGGTCAGAAAGGTCAGCTGCAGGTCAAGCACAGAGGAGATGGGGTGGGGGTAAATGTTAATTGTAACTAGTACAGTGCTACAGTATTGTTTCGCTAAAAGCAATTAGCCTGTTGCTAGGTGTTGGTCAGTTATCCCAGTGGGTTCATAGCATATGATACATAATTCAACATTTGTGAACATAAATCACATGATGTTGTAATGAAATAAAAATGATACAATGCTTTTCTATTCTGTTATATAGGAGTGTAAATGCCAAAAACAGTAATTTAAGCCCTTTGCTAGGTGGTTGCTAGGCAACATAATGACATATTTGATATATTTAAGAATCTTCAGGGTCCCAAAGTATACTTGTGTGCCAGGTTTGGATGTTTACCTCTTGATGGAGTTCACAGACCAAGAAACAAACACACAGACAGAGATTTAGTTTATTATAGTCAGAATATTGTTTTAGTTTCAGTTTCTCTTACATGTTTTAGAGCAGATATCATTTTAAGTGAGGACAATCAGCCTATATTGCTGTAAAACTCATTTATTAAAAAGTGAATTGCATTATAAGAACTAGAAAATAAAATTCAAATGATTTTATTTATTGAAACAAGATGACATGAAGGTTTTATACAAGCCTGAAATTTTAATGGAAAACTTTCACAGACAAATATTTGATGGAATGAGATTTTGTTTTTATTTCTAAAGCATCACATAATCTTCCAAAGTGGTTCAAATAAAACGCCGCTCTCCACTGAGAGAATGATGGAGTGTTCTGTAAACCTCAGATCAATTCTTGAATGTGTGATGTGACTGTTGCTGTTTCCGAAACAGGATGTATATCGTTTCTCCACTCAAAAGAAAAGAGCTCTGATGACAGAGTCACTTTTCATTCTAATAACTGCTACAAATTGAACAATAAACATGTTTGTTGCGGTCACAAAGAGACTTGGAGAGTTACAACCAACCTCGTTTCTTATCTCCTCATAAAATATGATTTATTAAAATCCAATCTGATTCAGTAATAATTCAGTGTAGTAATGTCCTCATTTCAGACCAGAATCCTGACAACATAAATGAAAAATTAATGTAACAAAATAAAGATCAAGATCTTGGTTGAAAATACCACAGTAGATGAAAACAAGATGCTTGAACTGACTGTGCAAAGCATTTCAATTAACATTTACTGCCTGATGGGAAACCTGATGTAGAACAGCACCACCCACTCCTGCAATATGTTGGAAAACAATTTTGAAACCTGTAATGAAGAATTGCACTCAGAGCCACATCATAGCACTTTTTAATACTTTCCAAATAAGCGGCTTTATTTGTTCAGAGATCTCTTTACAGGGCTGCATTCCTTGCTTCATCTTCCCTCGTAAATGTAATATGAGCTTGTCATACAGCACGATAAAAAATGATAGGCGGCGGCAAAGTGTCTTTTTCACAATAGATGAAAAATATTCTGTTTAAATGATCATATTTCATTAAGTTAGAATGAAAGTGAGCGTGTTTGAAGGCCTTTCCTGTGCTCTACTCTCTGTTAGCCAGTCATCTATTCTTTCCTCAGAGCTAATTAATATCTCCATGCCTCAGGGTCCCAGCATGCCTCGCTGCATGTTGCCCACACAGCCAGACTTCCTGGCAAATTGGGACTGCACAGGGGCACGCGTATTCGCAAATACTGTATAACTATACATAAACAAAAGCCCGCCTTCACACGCTGAGCTGCTGAAGACAGATGCTGCCTGCGAGTCCTCTGCAGGTCTGCGGACATCAAACAGTGGGGAGGCCTTAATATTTCACATTAATGTCACAAGTTCAGATGCGCTGATCACACACAGCCCTCTGAATCCCTTTGCTTGCTAACATGGATCCATCTACCAAAGCAATTCCTGTCATTAAGGGCATCATGAATTTTACGTTCCAATTGTTTTTGACCACCTAGTAATGAAATATGATGCACTTCATTTTCATAGTGATTAACTTCCCTCTGTGACCACCTTCATACTCACCTTTACTCAACATCTGGGATTCCTGTGATGTTTTCTGGACATGTTCATGCTCCCCAGAGGATGAGTTGAGTTAGTTCTATTCTGGACTCTGGAAGTCCTTCTAATTATACCGTCTAATTAATATGCTGAGCTTTGCAAATATTCAATATCGTTTTTTTTAAATTACCATGCAGATTGCTGTGAGAGGTTGATCACTAGTCTTATCAAAGCTAATGCCTTTTAGCTCTTCTACCTCCCACAGAACAATCTGTGTCTCACAGACAGAAGCAAAGTGATCCAAATTTAAGCTCTAAGCTTTGGAACTTTGTTGTACTATAAACTGTTATTCATGATCTCAGAGAATGTGGCTGTGCATAAATGAATGTTGACAAATATCAATGAACTGAAGCAACTTTCTGAAGAAAGATGGGCCAGAATTCCACTGCAATGATGTGATAGAAAGATAAAAATCATACAGAACACCATTATTTCAAGTTACTGCTGTTTTCACAGGACTGCACGGAGTCCAGTGAAAACAACTGTAGCTATGCAACATGTATTTAGCATTAGCTGCTTCATCACATCGAGGTTAATTCATACTGATATCCAGGTAAACTGTGAGAGTAGAATACAGAATCAGAGTCTGCTTTTTGGTCAAATATATGCACACATAAAAGGAAGTTGGCTCTTTTAGTATTTTTTTGCTCTTACTGTACAATGGCGAGAGGTAATTAACATGCTTTAAGTGGACATATCATCTGAATTTCAGGAGCGGGACCACTCCTCCTTCACGCCCCCTCCGGCCTCAGGCTATAAAAGTCCCCCTTCTCCAATACCTGCTGTTCTCATTTTCATGCCCCACCCTTCCCCCCCATTTTCCCTCTCTTCTCCTCTCTTCCTTTCCTTCATTCATTTCTTGTTAGTACATGGAGATCTGCCCGACCCAGGAGCCGTCGCCAGTCCCCTTTGAGGTCTTCCCCAAACCACAGCACCAGTTCACACTTCCTCATCGCCCATCGTTACCGAGGATGTGGTCCCAGCTAGTGAATAAATAAATACAGGATGTACAGATAGATATAGAGGTATATGGGCTCAAAATGTGGTCATAAATATTTTGTACTTGTAAATCAGTTTTGTACTTGTAAATCAGGATTTGTATGTGTAAAAAGAATTTGTGCGTCGTAAAAAAAGATTTATATTGTAAAAAGAATTTGATTTGTATTTGTAAAAAAGATTTGTGTGTGTGTAAAAAGATTTGTATTTGTAAAAGAATTTGTGCGTGCGTAAAAAAGATTTGTATGTGTAAAAAGAATTTGTGCATGCGTAAAAAGATTTGTATGTGTAAAAAGATTTGTGTGTGGACTTAGCCAAAAAAACCCCCTGCAAGTTACAAGTACGAATTTTGACCCTATTTTTCTTCCTGTCATCTGATTGGTCAATGTCATGTCAATCACAAATGTAACAATCCAATCAGAGAACAGATGGGGTTGGCTGTCGGAGGGGCACTTTTTTTGAACTGCAGGTCCTTGAAGGGTAATACAGTTTGAAGCTGGAGGATCTCTATATAAATATCCGATAGCAGCTAGGTCCCCTTACTTTCAGCAGCTGTTGAAAGGATAAAGTTGTGGTATGTCAGTGGTTAGAAATACCATTATTACTTTAGGATTAGTTTAACACAAAGTCAGGGCTGACCCGGGACCATTGCTGTGAGTCACAGTGCGCAGCATAAAGGTCCTTTCACATCAGACGCAGGATGTGCTGCTAATGCTAACTGCTAACTAAAAGCAAAGGATCCAGAATTTGTTGCGCTGGCTGCTGAGCTCTGTGGGTTTTTGCAGCAGCTCTACCTGTACTAGATGCACCTGCTCCTTGTCGTTTCTATCTCTGACTTTATGTCCTCTACAACAGTTTCTGTTTTTTTTGCTAGTTCTTCAAATGTTCAATAAAAACATGTATGCTAATTCATAACGAAGAAAGCTTTGTAATGAAGACTGTCATTTCCAAAACACTGCCCCCCCCCCCGCGTCCGCAGCGCTGTTGAAAAGCCTGTGGAAGTCCCTGTATAAAGCACGTAGACCTGTGACACAAAAATCACCAAACTCGGACGACCACAGACTGTTTTCCTTTGTGGTGAGGAAGGAAAACGCTGGGTTGGCATGTAAAAGGGCATTTATTCCCTTCAAGGACCTGCAGTTCAAAAAAGTGCCCCTCCGACAGCCAAACCCATCTGTCCTCTGATTGGATTGTTACATTTGTGATTGACATGACATTGACCAATCAGATGACAGGAAGAAAAATAGGGTCAAAATTCGTACTTGTAACTTGCAGGGGGGTTTTTGGCTAAGTCCACACACAAATCTTTTTTACACATACAAATCTTTTTTACGCATGCACAAATTCTTTTTACACATACAAATCTTTTTTACGCACGCACAAATTCTTTTTACAAATACAAATCTTTTTTACACACACACAAATCTTTTTTACACATACAAATCTTTTTTACGCACGCACAAATTCTTTTTACACATACAAAACTGATTTACAAGTACAAAATATTTATGACCACATTTTGAGCCCATAGAGGTACAATGGTATATAGATATGTACAACAAATGCCTGCTCGTTTCCTGATTCTGTATTGTTCAAATCCTGAATCAAAAGCAAGTTAGCACCAAATACTTTTCTGAAGACCTCACTGTTTGTTGTAGCCTGTTCTTGTCCTGTTTGTTGAGTGGATCCTAGCGGTACAGTGATGGATGTGGAGAGAACAAACTGAATTTTTGCATTGAGTACTTTCTCACTCACTCACTATGTCTTAATAGACCTCTTTGCATTTAATCTTTAGTTAATTTTAATCTCTGGCTCTCTACCACAGCATGTCTTTTGTCCTGTCTTCCTCGGCAGATTCCTCCTGTCTTCCTCCCTCACCCCAGATGGTTGCCCCTCCTCGAGCCTGGTTCTGCTAAAGCTCCTGAGAGACTGTGGATCCCAGAAACCTGAAGGTTTCCACAGCAGACACAGTGCTGTTGAGTAAGGTGACTGGGCACAATGGGGAGGGCCTCCTCCTGAAGTCCACTATCATCTCCACAGTATTGTGTTGGGTTACTGTCTGCGGTAGCAGTAACAGACTACATACAATTGCAGTATGTCCAAAGATCCAAATATCCTACTTTGGAGGGAATGGTTCAAAATTTGTTTCAGAAACAAGAGCAGATGGAACAAATGACAGTCTATATCTATTAGTGCTACCTTTAGGGAGACTTTGGCTTGATGGAAGCATCTGGAATTCAACATGTAAGGGATGCTGATGGTCCACAGAGATGGTCTGTGCCTTTGAGGGAAACTTCATTTCTTACAGATGCTGAGGGTCGTTAAGGGAGGCACCAGTGATTTAACGGCACAGCTTGGCAATTTGCTCCAATTTCTAAGACTACCAAACCAATGACTCGTAAAACACTGGGATCTATACAATACCCTGTTCGGCTGCACCGTTGCGTTGCATTACTGTGTGTTTATTTTGTTCAGCAGAGAGACCCAAATATATACTGTGTACCAGTCTTTCCTGTAAATAAAAGTAGCTAAGACCAAAGAAATGTTTATTGATTTTTGGAGGAGCCCCAGTGCGCTTGGTACCTGAACCACACCTGACTAAAGGTGGGCTAAAGGCCGCAGTGAAGGAACATACAGTAAATATTTGGCACTGGTCTCAACAAGGAGATGCATTTTGGTTTATTTATGCAAAAAAACAAATCAGCAGTTGTTGTTTTTAAGATGCCGACACTGATGAAAATATTTATTATCCTATAATGAGTTCTTGGAGTTTTTTTTAATCTGATGCAAGCTCACAGGGACGCATGGGCGTCATTAATAACATGTTTTTTTGATGTTACACAGAGCTCTTTTGGCAGTAATTTGCTAACTAAATATCTGAAGAAAATCAAATTCCCATCAGTTTTTCTTTGTCTTCAGTTCTAATTTGGATATTTTAGCACGTTAGCACACTAAACTTGGTAAAACAGTGTGCAACATTCCGGCTAAACATCAGTGTATTAGTATTACCACCATGAGCCCAGTTGTAAACCCTAGTTTTCTTCTTAGAGACAGTGAAAACTGTGCAACACGAACAAAAAGAGAGACAACCATAAAAATGGCCTCAGGAGAACTGCCACTGAGTTTTACTCTTATTAGATCCTGAAATGTAATACTCTGTGTGTAGAGAGTGGAAATGAGCAACATTACATTACATGGAAGTATGCGATGTCTGTTCTGGCTTTCATGTGGAGACTTTCTGTGTCCTCCTGTGACTCACGGCCTCCTCTTTCTCATATTTCCTCAGTTTCCAGGCTTGCATTAACCACAGTGCAGAAACTGCTCTTTATGGATTGGCCCAAGCTTAACCAGAGCCATCAATTACAGGATGGTCAGACACAGCCGATGTTTGGTCATAACTCCTCGAATCGGCCACGCAGGCAGCAAACTCCTCCTTCAGCATTTAGCCAGCTAATAATGATTTAATGGACAGGCTGTGACAAAGATAAACAGCAACCTCATTCTTGACAGGGGAAGCTACTAATTACATCACAGGCAGAGTGGAGGCAGAGAGGCAGTGTGTCTCTACATGGACAAATAACAGAGTACAGATGTCTTCTACAAAGAGGGACGAACCCCCGGGCTGCAGTTCAGTCCCCGGAAACAAGATGACGGTAAACTGAAAGAAATTCCCAGGGAAGCACGTTGGAACCAACTTTGATCATTATGAGTAGGGGGAGGGAGGAAAAAAGGACCGTCAACAAACTCATCATAATAAGCTCTGATTTCGTTTATGATCATCAAATGCAGCTCATCACAGAACTCCTATTGTGCACTTGACAATAAACCCAATGTCGCTGCAAAGAGCCACAGAGAAAACATGCCAAGTTTCATTATTTCCAACCTCCTCTTCACATTTGTTGTTATGGAGCGTTTCACATTTAAAGCTGGGACAAATGCTTTGGTGTTAAATGTAGATATGCAATATGATTTGCACTTGAAATTTAATGATTATACCTCCGGTATGATTACTGTATTATGCAGTTGATGTCTTTTTATATGTAATCCGTTCCATTTCTTGATGCTGTGGGGAAAATAATTTAGATTTGCACGGATCGTAATGAACTTAGCAGAGTTCTGTTTGAATGTTGATCAGACATTGGGTGAAAATTAATTGCTTTTTTTTTGTGAAATACTGGAAAGTTTCTTTTTTGAAATCTGCTAAAGTCAAAGCGTTTTTGTGGGTACATCAATTGAGATTCTCACTGGAGCAACTGAATTTAAAAAATAAAGCTGTACAAAAAGTGTTGGCTTCATTGACTCACTCAGCTCCGTGCAGGCTTGGAGCCCGCGGTGAAAACACGAACCTCAATCCTGCGGTTTTGGATCCCCACTTGGTCATTTTCTCGTCATACTTGTCTGCTATGAAATGTTTTTGACAATCATGCCACCCACACTGGAAGTCTGAGCAACAAACATGAATTACTGCGGTATACAGTACAGTATGTGTCTTACATTAGTGTTGTACTGATCTGTAAACATTTGACATGGTTTTCTGTTTAGTTTATTGTGATTTTCAATTGATTATTCATGCAGGTATGCTCACGTTCCAAACTCTGTAGTAGTTTAACTTTTTAAAAATCGGATTGAGTTTGTTGTTTATTTATTAGGTTTGCATCTTTTTCTGGGAAAAAAATTGAAATACATTTATAAAGAGAGATTTTGCCTGAGTAATTTGGTTTATAAATAATATTATTTTTTACTACTTTTTCTACTTTATTACTTTTTAATAATTAAAAAATTATTTTATTCTTTACTTATTTTTTTACTTCTAAAGAAAAAATTATAAAATATTTAATATTTTTAAAACATTTATTTTATTATTTTTTAATTTCCCTGTTTTGTTAAATTATACTTTTTCACTCTTTGAAAGTATTTCTGTTTTTTTTTTTTATAATAACACTTTTTTTGCACCGTAAGGCCTCCGTACATTCTAAACTAATTGCACTTAACTCAAAAATTAAAGTTACAAAAACAGAATCAACTGTGCATACATTTTACCCAGAAAGGATTATTCTCTCAGCGACCCTGAACTGGGTAAGCAGAAGAAAATGGATAAATGGATAGATGGATGGATATAAGTATGATTCTCTTTCAGTGGCCCCACAGAGAGCCATTCATTACATGTGACATGGGTATTTAACCATGTGGTCGCTGTGGTCACAAAATGACCGGCCTGTGTTATAATTACTCATTTTTACACAGGCCGAAATGAGGAGAGCTCAGCCCACTTTCTGCTGGCTGCTGTGCTGCTTGCTCACATTCCTGGTTAATCCTGTCATGTCGCAGTGTTTGCTTTACTAACACGATTTCGCCTGTGCTCGCTGCTTCCTAGGTCTCACTCCGCACGGCAGGAGCCTGAGTGGCATATTAACTTATAAACAGACCAACACATGGAATTATCCATTTTCCATTGTCCTTCTCTGGAAGTCGTCCCAGGCAGTTATGACTTTCAGCAGGATTACCAAGAACTAGAAACCCTCCGAAACAAGAGAGGAGGCCTGCGCAGACGAATGCTCTATTAAAGAAGTGTAAAGGGTATTTATTACAACTTTAAGCAGCCGGCGGTGGAAAAAAGAAGCAACAGGGATGTAGGGGATAACACTTTTTGAAATATTACTCTAAGTAGAATTAATTCCTGCCTGCTGAATGCCTGGACATCCCAGGTGTTACTGTGAAAGTACCATCTGGCTCATTAATTGGAAGTTATTCCAGACGATTACTGATACCCCGAGGACCGCAGTCCACTTTCTGTGCACGCATATTGAATTTCATAAATAAGACACCACCACGCTTTGCCCCGAGGAATGGCTCAACCGAGTTTTTATGGGTGAACATTGATTATCAACAGTTCAAGGTATTTTACGTGCGCTGAGCAGAATTCGCAGGTGGAAGAGAAAATGAATCCTTTAGAGTGGAAATATGAAAGAGGAACAAACCGAAACGCTTGGGTCATCTAGACAGTGTAAAAACCATTATTTTAATTAAATTCACGTCCACAAAGGTTTCGCCTCGCTCTCTGGAAATGAGTTTTTATGCAATATAAGACTAGGCCAGTTATTTTTAGGACATGAAATAATCGTTCCAGAACCAAATAATTGAAAAGTTAATATTTAGATGCAATAAGAATATAAGCAATTTAAATACATGGCTAAAAATCCCACTGTGAAAACAAACCTAGTGAAATGACTTTATTAAAATTAATGTAAGAGGTTGCTGCAGTTTGCGTTCACACAAAACGTTTTGCAATATAAACATTTAACAGTTATAAATCACTGAAACAAATGAAGTCAATTGCACCTAACTTTTCTCAAAACATTACTCAACTAAATACTTTAAAAGGGGGTAGACTTTGCAGACCGACACTGAGTGGCTGCTGAATTTTCCACTGCAATAATTTTGAGGATACAAGTGAAATAGTTTGGCAAGCAGTGATGGAGAATTTATGCAGAGCTTCACACCTAAAAGCTTGGGGATTGTAAACACAGGGGTTGACATCAATACAGATAACCTCATGCTGTCAGGACAGGGCAATAAAATTACAGTTCTCAACTGTCTTGATCAATATAAGTAATCATTACTTAGTGAAGGTTGTTTTTCACTCCATTACTTTAAATTTGCTCTATTTTACTTATTTCCACTGCCATGTTTCTGCTTTGCATGAGTCACAGTTCAGACTAACCCCTATTATGTCTTATACTGGGCATTTTATTATGTTTTCTGTTTTATTGTGAAGAGTCCGCTCCATGCTCAGTGTGTTTAGTTGCACTTCCACTGTGGTTCAGGTTCATTTGGCTCAGCTGTGTTTTCCCAGGTGTTTCCACTTCCCTCATTACCCTTCTGTGTATTTATGTCCTGTCTTCCCCTGTTCCTTTCCATGTCAAGTCACAGAGTTTTCTTTCTTCCGTTCAGGCTCAGGGACTAGTTATCTCACGTGATACTTTTTCATGTTCCTGTTCAGGCCATGTTCAGGTTTTCATCTTTTACTTTTAGCTTTTCCCAGTTTAGGTTTCAGATTAGTTTTTCTCCAGTTTGCCTTGCTTTGTTTTTGTTTTGATATCAGCCCAAATAAACGGCTCTTTTTGTTGTTGTTGTTGTTTGTTTTTTATACCTTGTTTTTCTCCTGTGTCTGCGTTTTCGGTCCGCTCCACAAACACACCGGCCCGCCCAGCCCGTGACAGTAACAGCTCGACCAGCGTGGACCTGGATAGACGAGGAGCACCGAGTCCAAACCCTGGCTCAGGCCGTCCTGAATGCCTCCTCAACTGAGCGTTCTCCACCACTGCCTCGCGGCCCTGAGTAGATCCGGGTTGGCTCGCTGAGGTTCTGTCCCAGCCCAGAGCCACCTGGACTTACATCTCCGCCATGGACTGGCCGCTTTTCTTCACCGTCTCGGTCGGACCTCCCGTCGCCTGCCTCATTTTAGGCGAGAATGTGGGCAGATGACAAGGAGTCCGCCACCACGTCACTCCCGGCTTCAGCGGCGTCAGCTTCCCTCGCACCCACTCCCAGGAGGAAGCGGCGTCCACGCCACATGCGCTCTCTTTTGACTGCGGTCGGATCCCCAGACTTGCCCGGAGCAACCGGCAGCGGTGAGTCAAAGAGACTTTAGTTTTACGGTGCGTTCACACCGAATGCGATAGACCCGACCAGAGCTTCAGGTTTACATGTAAAGTCGATGGAGGAGTGCGATGAAGCACGACTGGGGGTCGCGCGAAACTTCAGAAGCAGATTTGCGTCGCGAAAACGCTTTTCTGCCTGATTCGCGCAACCAAGTAGCGCAACTGAAACATTTGAAGCGCGAAGTAAAATACGCGCTGCAGTTTGTGTGGTGCATTTTGTGCATTCGCGATTATCGCGTCTACCCCTCGAGTTGGAAAAATCTGAACTCCAGCGTCAAGTCGCGCTGCGACAACCAATCAGGAGCCTGGTGACATGACGCTCTGACCTAGTTCGAAGGGGCAGGTCCAGCCAAAGCCATTCATTCTAGCAATCAGTAGTTTTCTGATGAGGCAGCAGGCTCTCCAGGGCAGAAACAATGTTCTTATTTTTCTCCTCCTTCTCCCCTGAATCATTCCTGCCCTGTACAACTCCATCTAATTCACTGTAAACACTGCAATAGTTACACCCTTTTTGCACACGCTCTTTTCTCTGGAATATTCTCGTCAATTTTCTTGACATTTATTCATAATCACCTCTGTTAATCCTTGATATTTATAATTGAGTGATCTGCATATATTATCGCCGATCGGTGCCTATGCCATTCCCAATATGCGCTGGCATGACTTCGGGGCAGCATGAGTACGAGCAAATGTTTGGTTTTTTATGTTTGGTTTTTTTGCCGATGTCCGTGATGCCGCCCCCCACCACGATGCCCGTATCAGGGCTTTGGAGCGTGATGTCACGGGGGTGGGCGTGGAAAGGATTTTGGCCCGATCCGCCATTTTGGGGGTCTAAGCAAAGCGCAAGTGAGTACTTGCTGTGTGGTCGGCTGCAATGTTCGATCTTACGACCAGCACGGGAATAAGCTTGGGTTGTCTTTTTATGCTTTCCCAACCTGGAAGCAACATGAAGGAGCTTATGTATCGGATGTTACCAAACGAAGGCGTCTAGCCTGGATAGCAGCCATGAGACGAGCTGATATCAAGTTCTGTTACATCTCCAGATATCAGTTGGTGTGCTCCAGATATTTTCATTCCGGTAAGTTCTAAATATGTTCATATCACACTTTATAGCTGAATAATATTATCGTTGATGGTCTCGGATGTTATAGAAATTGCGATCAAACATCGAATGAAGTGACTTTGCAGACATATGTGCTATATTAATGCACTCCAGCTGACTTACCTTGGTATGAATGACGACGTACTCACAGTTTGGCGGCTTGAAAATAGCCAAATCTTGCATCCAGCCGTTTGTAAATTGGATGTGCACCTCCAGTGACTTGTAATTACGAAACTGGTTCGCAGTGTAAGCACTTACTCCACAAACAAGATATGTGAAGATATCAGGGTAGGACAGTGGCGATAAGTCGTCTGGGTCTTTACTCCACTGCCGTATTTCATTTGGGTTCAGATTTGCGATGCACTCTTATTTATTTTTTTTTCAAGTACCGCTGCTTCGCCTCTGGACGCAATTGGTCTCTATACCGTCCGTTTTATTTTGAGCTGCTTTTAAGCATGTTTCTTGTCGTCCTCGTTCCAACACAGTGTGTTTGTTTTGATTCATAGACCCCGAAAATGGCGCCGCGCTCCCACAATGCATTTCGGCATGACGTCAACTCCAAAGCCCTTCACCCGTATCAAAAACTGCTACTGCGTCTGGCACTACTTCCTCCCATATTTCCGCTTCACGCGCGTGAAAATTGCATATTTTAAAGCACAACCAGTTCGCTTTGGACGTGCTTCGAGGTGCGAATGTGCACGCGACCTGTTAGGGGCGTCTGGCGCTTTTTGGTCGCGTCTATTGCATTCGGTGTGAACGCACCATTACTCCGTCAGAGCCGCTGTTCCGGGAGAGACTGTTTTTGCAGAAAAGAAACTCTGGTACTATGGATTCCAAAGCCTGTTTGCCTTGTGCTTCTGAACATAGGGTAATTATTTCAGAGACTGAATTCCATCTCTAAAGAATTTAAGTCTGTTTCTATGTTTGTCTCCTGAACAGGAGGTTGCTGGTGTTCCAGCTTAACTGGTGTTGCGAATTAACTGGTGAAGGTTAAACAGGTGTGTGGTAGACTTTTCAGGAGCTGCTACTGACAAACCAGCAAATAAGCACTGAATATTTAATCTGTGACATTTGAGATGACCTTAAACACAGTCCATCAGCCTTATTACTCTTGAACAATAAAATATTAAATTGTCAGGGGTTTACCTGGTGATATTCTCACGAACGAAGCGTCCGCGGAAATGGCAAACAAACAAACGTCACCATGCCGATGCCGTTCACAGGACAGCAAGAGTAAACGATCTGTAGAATCTTATCTTTATCATTCCTCTCGTACATTTTATTACTCCGATTTCAGCATTTTCGCCTCACAACTTAACCGTGCAGTTTACTCTGTGTGCACTCAAATGGAGTCAAGTCAACTAGCGCCACCCGTGGCCAAGTGCCATAGTCTACAGCCAAATTAATTTTTTTTTCTGTTTATTTAGCATGCATAATATTTGTAGTCCCGTTCTGTACAGGGAAGACCACGTACACTGTGTGGTACCACTTTCCACAGCAGGTGCATTCAATCTGGAAGAAAATTAGATTGTCAGAGTCATTCATCTAAAGTCAGGCTGGTAATTGAAACAACTAAACGTGTTTAAATGTGCAGTTAGTGCATATTTCTGTGCAAAAGTCTTATCTGTGGATCACTTGATGTTTTCATGTATCCTTTTGGTGCTCCAGTGTCTTTAAAGTGCAAAGGCATGCAGGTTACCTGACCTACACGTTTTCTGTTGGAGCATCAAAGTGTCATTTTACCCAGTGATGTTGAAGTAAATCATTCATGGTGCTTCAGTCTTGATTTGGTTATCTTACTCACTCATCGGTTTCCGCACCAGAGCTTTTCTCACCACAGGCACGGCATAGCTGGGAAAGGTCATCTGAAAATATATGCCACATATGATATATATATATATATATATATATATATATATATATATATATATATATATATATATATATATATATATATATATATATATATATATATATATATATGAAGACCCAAATGCCGTTTCTCAGGTATACCTGAGTTTTGGAACAGAGAGAGCCATGTCCAGTCTTAGCCTGGCAACCCCCTCCTCGTCAACAGAGTAGTGTATCATTGTCCCAGAAAATTTGTTCTGAAAGCTGACCATTTTCTATTCATTAGAATTTGTTTATTCATGTACAATACACATGAGTATTTTACCTACCTTGCATACAAAGATGCCACAGGATGTTATGTCCTGCTGTTTAGGATGGGTGACAGTTGAGCATTTCCATTTGCCAATGGCTGAACATTTCCTCCTAACTACAGCTCTGTACAAAAACGGGTACTTCAGTTACTGAACTTAACTCATTGCAAGAACCTCATGTGGCCATCTTGTGTTGCCCCAAATAGGTCAACAAAGAGCATCTATTGTGCATCTAAAAGACGTTATCTTCAAAAACACAACAAATAAATTGTATTAAACCTTGTAATTTCATTTACAAGTCTCATGGTTGTGTGATTTCTTACAACGGGTGTCTGTTGTCGCAGACTGCCCTAACTGCCACATCATACCACAAAGTGAAGATCTTGAAATTAAATTATGAATAGTCTTAAATTAGAAAGTTCAAGTTTCAAAGCCAACTAATCTTTCTGAAACCCTTTGTGCACCCCTGCCAAACTGATGTCATTAAATATGAGTATATAACTAATGCTTTAATTAATGCGCCCCCCCACACACACACACACACCCCCACACCCCTACCAGCATCAAATAGGCATTTATCTAGATGCACAAACATTACACCGTTGTTTCTTTCCAATAAGGTGACCACTAATTTGGAAAAGGTTTACATACCTCACTTTCCCAGGGGCCAAGTCAACAATCTTTGACCACAGCACCTTTTTTTTTTTTTTTTTCATATTACTGTGACAATATCATTGTCAGGGACTAGCCAAAAATCTTGTTCACTGTCTGCTTACCATTTTCGGGGTTGCAGCAAGACTGCACCACTGATGCCCCCTCACAGGAGGGTGGTGACACTGGTGGTTCTGATGCCCCCTCACAAGGAGCAAACAATTTCTTCAGTTTTGCAGGGACCCTCTCCTCAGGCTGCAAGTAGCATGTCAGTTGGTCTATGTTAATCTTGCGTCGTCTTTCCCTTCTCTGACATCAAGTTAGCACTTTTGCTCTCCAGCTTCATAACTGTAAAGGGTCCAAGCATATCCGAATCCAGTTTGCCACCTTTCCTCTGCTCTTGCCTTTATATTTTTCTGCAAAACAAGGTCTCCCTGAGCTGAAAATTATCCTCCTTCCCCCTTTTTGCCTTTCTCCTGTGGGTCTTTTGTTTGTCACTTCAGCATACACCACCTCCTGGTATTTTAGGCCCTCACAAACTTTTGTTACAAATGATGGTATAGACCCTTTCTTCTGTAATCTGTCAAAATAGAATGACACAGAGGAACTGGATTAAAACATTTTCTCTCATGGAATTATTCCAATAAATACTGTTTTTGTTGCTAAAAGGCTAGTTTTCCCAGAGACTGAGATTGTTCCCAGGGCTTCCCCAGAGGCTGAGATGGCAACTTCAGCCAACTCTGGACACCTGGAGGTTATAAGGAGAGTGAAGCCTTCTCCTCTTCTGTCTGCGGGGAGTTTTGCCAGTTATGGACTACGTAAAGCTGTCAGTGCCTAAAAGTGCCCAGAGCAGGCTGTGTGTATTCTGAGCTGGCTGGGTGCTCTGCAACACACCAACTAGCTTCGCCTCAGCCAGAGGTCTGTGCACCTGGTAGTCCTGCGCTTGTTTTCACTGGGAGCTCCAGAGAGCCCTCGCAGCCACCTGCATTTTCCACGCCAGCTGGAGGCGTAGCCCAGCTTGTCCTGTATCCTGTCACTCTACCACCTGCCACACCGTCACATGCTGCTCCACCCTGTGCAGCCGCCTTGCCACCACCAACAACTGCTGCTCCACCACCGGCTCCAGTGTCTGCGGGTTCGATGCCGCCATCTGGTCCTGTCTTTTATCAAGTTTACGCCACCATCCAACGCCAGTCAAGCCGCCCGAGGGTCTTCACTTATGCCCGCTTCGCCACCGCCGCTAGCCCCGCAGTCGGCCTCCTGAACTGTTAAATTATGGACTCTGGTGCCGTCGACCTCTGGGTCGGCCCCTTGACAGGTTGCTTTTTGATTTGGGCCCTCCATCCTGGACCTCCACCACCCACCTGGTGTGGGTTGTGGGGTTTTTTTTGTTTGTTTGTTTGTTTGTAAAGTTAGGGGTGGCCCAGCATTTCTTTTGTATGTTTGTGATAAGTTGTGTTAATATTAATATGGATTTGAGGTATTCTGGTTTTTGCTTCATCTTGGTTGTATCTTTTTTAATTTTTTTATGTTTTTTTCCTGTTCTCATTGTAGTCTGTTTTACTATTATGTCCATGCCCTCGTTTCCATTTTATTCTCCATGTTTCATGTCTGTGTCCACGTTGCCAAACTCGTTCTGAGGGCATCCGGCAGGAAAACACAACGTCACAAAGCTTTTAACTGTATTTAGGTTTTATAGTTTTCTACAGGTAAATACCTCGACGACCACCACACTAATAATTAATATCTTACTACATAATTTACTTCATGTTTTTTAAAAAAAAACAAAAGCATATTGTTAAACTTGTCCTTTTTTTCTTATATTAAATGGGACAAAAGTGAGTTTTGCTAGTTCGGCCTACTTAAGATCAAAGTGGGCTGTATGTGGCCCACGACTTAAAATGCACATCTGACCTATAGTATGAACTAACAAGGGATTTTTGGCTGCGTGAGAGGCCTTAAGAGGGCTAGTGTGAGTTTATGTAAGAAGTTTAAGAATTTATCTCAAGATTTTCACTTCTTGTAAAGATTAATACAAATGCACTGTTCATCTTTTTACAGCAGACACACAGTAAACTCTAATGTTATGGTTTTAATGTTTAGGCATCTGCTAACACTATTACTGGCTTCAAGGCTATGGACGTAATGGCATCAGCTTGATAATTTGCAACCAAAACCAGGAAATTGACTTCTCATGAACTTCTGCAACGGGCTTATTTGTCTCCATTTATTCTAAATTTAAAGATGATTTAATGTGTTTGTGGTCTTTGAGTTTGTCAAAGCTTCGATCAATTGATTAGAGATTCCTGCCCTCGCCCCCTGCAACTCAGGGCAGGGCACGGGTTCTGCACCTCTAACCCCACCACTTAACGGTGACCTCCCCACAGCCAAGAAAACAGACTCACACTGTTTTGTTTCTGCTTGGCTCAGGGGGGAGGATCCACGGTTGTCAGATTTTTTTGATTTTTTTTTTTTGAGTCTCTCAAAGGAAGGGTTAGGGTTTTTCTCTACACTGTTCTCGTATTTTTAGTTATAGTCTTTAAGGCAAGTTCTAAGTCTTAAAAACCTAGAAGTGTTGATTTTCCAGTAGTTTGGTTTCAAAGTTGACGTGATGATGATGATGATGATAATGGTAGTAATAGTTTTATTTATAGGCACCTTTAAAGACTCTCAAGGTCACCTTAAATTAGCACAAAAAATAAAAACATAAGGTAAATAAAATAAGGTAAATAAGGTAAATAAATAAGGTAAATAAAATAAATAAAAATAAATAAAGTGTGAAAGTATAAAAGCTAAACATGGTAAAAATAGACTAAGACGAAGTCATGATGAAAGGTATGCAATTTCTAAATGAAAACATCAAAAAGATATAGTTAAAGTGTGCTATCCAAAAAGGAAACATCCCAGATAGTTAGCTCTTAGCTGCAAGCCATATGCAATGAAACCAAAGGAAACTCAGACTTTTAAAGGTTCTGTATATCAAGGTTTTATAATTGTTACAACAGTAAGAACTGTCTGCTTGCTATAAAAAGAAATGGTGAGATAATGGCATCCTTTGCAGAGAATTAAATCATGTTCTGTGTGTTGTAATCCTAGCTTCTTTGTTATTTGTTTTGGTAGCTGATTAAGCCAAGAATGCATGTTGCTGCATGCGAGTCCTTCCCTTCGAATTCGTCAGCCTTCCACAGAGGAGACTAAAAGACTAGAAGTAATCTCCCACACATTATAAAACACAATATTGTCTTTTACAGTATCCTTATTCATGTATATCTGCGGAGTGTACTACGAAGTGAGATTAATGGCTTCGTGAGCCATATAGCTATAGAGTGAGTTTTCTCTGATTAAATCACCATGGTAACTTACGGTGAACCCATGACCTGGTCAGGAGCAGTATATGTTCTGAGTTTCAGAACATAACCTGCTCCTGTGGCCTGGACGTACCACATTTTCAGTTTGTTTTATTTCAGCATGTTTAAAGGTATCTTAAATAAATGTGGAAGATGTTAAGTCGTACCTTACTAAAACCACTGGATGAAGCACTCATTGTGTATTGCATTGACAGGGGAATGTCCAGGTATTCATTTGTTGATGAAGAAAATGTCTTGGCGTTATACTTGATCTGCTGCTAAGTCTCTTTTTCACTACTGGAATTGTAGCTATCCCTCCTAACAAAACACATACACTAATACCTGTTCAGTCAGTCCAATTAGCTTCACTTTGATCTGCTGACAGATTGAAGTAATTTCCATGTCTGTTTTATCAGGCTGTGGGACAGTAACATCGAATGTTTAAATGTATCCAATTTGAAGTTTCAGGGCTGTAATGTGCAGCCGTCACCTTAGAAACAAAACAGCAACACTGACAGGACACTCGGTTATAAAATAACTGAGTCATCGTCTATATCACTATAATTATCCTCTAATATCACTGTAAAACACACCCCGTTTTATGTGTCTGAAGCGAGAGCCCAGCTCAACAGAAAGCTGATTACCACCCTCATGATGGCCATTATTTTTGTCGAGCCAAAGAATCGCAAAGAAAGCCTGGCTGTTTTGACCTTTGTTCGCCATATACTCCTCGGTTTCACTGTTTCACAGCAGAATACTACAATTCTACAACGATGATAGAAAATCTGGCAGAGAACTAGGCTAAGGCTAAACACACAGCTTAAATACACAATTAGCTACAGGTGAAACACATTAGGGCAGACCAGGCTATCGCACAGGGGGAGACACAAGGGGGTGGGGAGGATGGGGCTGCTGAAATGAGAGACAAAGGTAAGTAAAGAATCACAAAGGGGAAAAAATAACAGAACATAACTTATGGCGTCCAATGGGACTTCACAGGATGTCTCTGATGCTTTGCTTCCAGTGTGTCTGTTTTACTGTGACACACACTCAGCAGCTGAAATACAAAATAATGTTAGTCAAGTTGACAACAAGTCAGTAAATTCATGTCATTCAATGGGCTTTACAATAACTGTGGATGGATATTTGCCTTGGTGTTGGCGTAGTGCCTTTCAAAGTAAGGAAGCTCAGTTCTAATCAGTTTGGCGCACTTAAAGTTTTTTCCAGTGACAACTTTTTCTTCTTTCAGCTGCTCCATTTAGGGGTGGCCAAAGAGGTTCATCTGCCTCCATCTCACTCTCTCCAGATTATGTGCAATAATTTTCATTTCAGGACTAACATGGCAACAGGGTTCAGGTTTCTTTGTTTACTGAGAACTATGCAAAATTAAAGTTTTAACAGTGTTATCATATAATACACCTATATTCCCAAACTGCTCATGAGAATCATTTAAGGTAACTGAAATTATGTAAAAGGGATTGACTAACCCAGCCATGGGAGGGCACAAGCCAGTGGATTTCTAGCGATGAGCCCAAGGCTGGGTAAATCGATAAAACAAGAAAGTTATCTGGCATACATACATATACATATTGAAGGACATGCAGGGAGTCGGCATGATAGAAAAGGCAGATGATCTGCTGTGGCGACCCCTAAAGGGAGCAGCCAAAGGAAGATCTCAGTGTGACTGGCTGCTGCTTTTCATCCACCATTTATGTGGTTGCTCCAACAAACCAGTCACTGCTACCTGGCTTATTATCCAGAAACACATCCAACCAAGCCGGGCAGAATGATGAACAGCCTTGAGGTCATCAGAAGATTGGCACATTTAAAAAAATTCCCATTTGAGTTTCTTTGAAATTCCAATAAAATCACTACTTCAACGTTTGGTGAAATAACCATCTGTCTTGTGATTGGTTGATCTTCTGGTCGACTGACGAGATTACTCAGAGGAAGCTGTCAATACGGTCAGGCTAGAGCCAAAGCACCACTTAAATCCCACTGCTTAATTTAACTTTTTAGAGCCTCGTTTGGGGCTGACTAATAGAAATTCTTACTTGACACATTTTATGGATACTCAATGTGATCACCTCACAAAAGAAGCAATCAGACATTCAGATCCTCGCATCATCTGCTCCATCCACCACTGTGAGTAATGATGACACCTGTAATTGGATTCACTCTGGGAAACAACAATCATAAGAATGGTCCAGGGAAGACAAAAAAATGAGTCAATTATGCACAGCAGTAATGCGCTGAGCAGCGGATTTAGACAAACTCATATTTATTCTGAGAGGCGAAGTGAGTTAGACTGTGCGGTGGGCACTCTTCTGAGGTGTTTTATTGAATTTGTCAGGCTGTTTCCTTCTCTGTGGCCCAGTCCTTTCCTCTATCTGTTATATCCATCACACAGACTCGCACACACACAGACACACAAACAAACTTAAAATGATGGGTTTCTCCCTGCACCCCCGGGGCAGGGTCGACCCCTGCACCAGATTAAATCTGACACTCACGACCAACTCTGACAGGGGGAGAAAATACCGTGGGTGAGGATGGGGGAGGGTGGGATTTGAGGGTGGTGGGAGCTGAACGGGGCGATTAGGTTGAAGAGAGGGGTTCAATGGTTAGTTTGGAGTGACAGACTAATAAGGCCTTTCCTTCGTGAAGCTTTATTTTCATATTTACTCCAGAACATCGGGAGGCCAAACAGCACCCTGACTCTGACGCACTCTGACCAGCATAGATTACATAGCAAACACACACACTGGTAAGGTCGAACCTTACCAATCCTGTTACATGGAACTGACAAAATCTAAAGAAGATAAGACTGACACTTGTGTCCAAACCAAGAGGAGGAACCGAATACCAACTAACTGGCAACAGCTCCCTCTGCTGACTGAAACTGAGTGAGCACATAATTAATAGAGCAAAGTGCAGTGATCAGATATTATATTATTATTATACTTAACTGGCCTTTAAATTAATTGGAGAGGCTTTAAAAAACTGTCACACTCAAGAGCATTTCTCTAAAAGTCTGATAGCATACAATACAGTAAATTTATTTAAAGTACAATGTTTTTAAAATCAGAATCAGAAAGACTTTATTTATCCCCAAGGGGCAATTAAGATACAACAGAGCAGCATGAAGATAAGGACAGGGCATGAACAGGCAATAAGAGTGAGATGATAAATACACAGAATATGCAGTATATACACATATTACACAGTTTTAAAATTAAAGTGACTGAAAATAAAAGGAGGTCCCTCATGGAAGGGAATGATGAAGGAAAAATGGAACAATTATAACCATGTATGGAATAAAAATCCATCCAATAAGAGGTCTTTACTTTAGCTGGTTTGACATGAACAAAACACAGAAGCTTAACTGGTTATGTCTTCTTCAGGATGTAGACCCTGAAGTCTGCAACTTTGTCCAACAAAACAATAGCCAAGCATCATACTGATGTCCTTGAAGTTTTATTTATCTGTATATTTATGCAGAGATATATTTATCTGTCTCCACACAGCATGAAAACTAAAAAGACACAAAAGCTTACAGTGTAAATATTACAGACCAGGAACAGTCTCAAGCAGAAAAGGAAAACATAAAAGCAAAATTACTTAAAATGTCATCTTATTGTCCATGCAAAGGCATGTAAACTATATATTATATATATTATCCACAGAAATAATTAACATGTGTGCAGAATGATCTACATTTTGTGGTTTCTCTTTATTATACTAGTTTTGACTCACAATAACACGGTTGTGCTCTCTGCTAAACTCTGGTCATGTGACCTTTGCCTCAAACAAGCTTTAGAAGGTTTACAGCACTTTTAACCACTGTTAAAATGTGGGAGTATTTAATAATCCCACATTTTAGACTATTTTCAATACGTGCCACCCTTTTATTGTCTTTTGTCTATTGTGTTTTATTTAATAGATTTTAACCATTTCTTGTAACTTAGATACACATGAATCTATAACAGAAACATATAAAATACACCTTTATTTGACTGTCTCTGTGACACTTACATTAACTATCAAAAGAGCTACTGTTAACAAAAAAGGTCCCCATGAACCTTTAAAACATAACAGTTGTTTGTATATTTAGGTCTACCTTGAAGTCTCTTCACACAGCCATTTTAAGATCTACCTGTTTTTGTGCAAGTGAATGGAAGGAAAAGTAGCCTAGGCTGATGATAAAAGCAACATACAGCAGATATAAACGTGAAGCATACTGATAAGCAAACAAATCTGTGCACATTCTGTTAGTGTCTCTGTTTTCCTCCCTGGTTTTCCTTTTTCTTTTCCCTTGGGATAAAAAAAAAAATGAAAATATAAACAAAAATAAACGTCATTCATTTACAGATTAATATTTATGACGTATTGAAGCCACTGGAGATGGGCAAAAGAGCTGTTCCTGTCTCGTGACCCTGGTATAGACACACAAAGATACAAAGAGAATTACAAAGAATAAATATATATATATACACTGTTTGCTGAACCTCATAATTCATATCGATAACTTTTCCAGAAACAATAATACAAGATAAAATATTTACAACTCCCATATGATACATGATGCTTGTGGAACTGTATCCTATAACCTAAGAAAGGATGAAATACATCCACTGACTTACTCACTTAATCACTACATCAGTAAATCACCTGGAGCTGTTAAGTAAAAATGTATAAGTACAGTATGTGTAACACATTTTCCTGACATGTTTGCCTATTTGGGTAATAAAGAAATGAAGGCAGCGGAAGATAACCCACAGAGCCACAAGGAAACTGTACAAACTCTACACCTAAAGACCCCAACCCACTATCAAGTGTGAACCATGCTGAAATGTGATCATAAAGAGATGGACATGATCAGCGCCAGTAATCAGACAGGCTTTGGCTTTAACTGATGATGAGTTGCTACTAAGAGGCCCAAAGTGTGGTTAAAAAAATATCCCCCACACTATTACACCACCACATGAGGAAGGATGGATCCATGCTTTCATGCTGTTTACACCAACGTCCCACCCTACCATCTGAATGTTGCAGCAGAAATGTGAGATTCAACAGACCAGGCAATGTTTTTATCTCCTTTTGGGTGAGCCATGAGTATCCTGTTCTTAGCTGATAGGATGGACACCGGATGTGGTCTTCTGTTGCTGTAGCCCATCTGCTTCAGGGTTCAGTGCTCTTCTGCATACTTTGGTTGAAACGAGTGGTCTGAAATCAGCGACTCTCTGGATATTTTCTGCATTTCTCATCAGTGTTTGAAATCCTAAAGATGATTGACAATCCCAGCAGATCATCAGTTTCTCAAATAATCATCAACACAACATTCACAGTCACTTCAGTCAAATTTCTACCCCATTCTGACTCTCAGTTTTAACTTAAGCTGGTTGTCTCGACCATGTCTACACCTACCTAAATGCAATAAGTTGCTGCCATGTGATTGGCTGATTAGCTAATTACATTAATAAGCAGTTGAACAGATGTACCTGATAAAGTTACTGGAGAGCGTACATGTACAGTTATACATATTAATACTGACTGTAATTTTTGAATATTATTAAGAGTTAAACTGTTAAACGATGAGATGCATTCCAGATTTAAAACCCTTGGAAAGCCAAAACCAACAGTGTGTTAATTCCTAAATATTTTTTCACTTCCCACATTGGATCACTCAGCCCAAATACCATGAATCACACTAAAAACACAGTAAATCTTTAAAAATAAATGATAAATGCATTGTTTTAAAGGGCTCCGTACTTCCATAAAACACTTCGGCACCGTAATGTTTAGCGAATGTCACCCAAACAAGATTGAACGTTACATTTTCATCACAGGATTTATATACATTTGGTTGGAGTCATTTACAGTTTGGCAGAAGCATGGTAATGTAGGACTGGTGCATTACAAAAAAAGCCCAACATATACTGTTTTTGTGGTGCTGAACAAACACATGTTCCTCATTGACTTTTAAAAAAAAAAACTTTTTATGAGAATTGTTGACAACAAGAAAAATGTAAGTTATCCTTGGCAGCTATTTTTATGCTTTGGTATATATCAGCATAAAAACTTCAGTGCTGCAGATGTCAACAGGTTAAGCATTACTTTTTAAAAAAATATAAATGAATAAATGGAACAGATTCAAAGGAGGCAAACATCTAACAAACAATTTCTCGGCATAGCCAAGCTCTGCAGTAGCTACATATTTGATTCATAGCTCGTGTCATAGCAGCTGCAGGTACAACTATAAAATGTCATCGATCCCATAGACCTGTTAGTCATCTTACTGTGGCCTCCCCTACCAAGTTTTTATCCCCAGATCCCTCTGAGCACTGACACTGAGACCTACTGAAAGTATTTCACTGTGCAAACACAGAGCAAAAGAATCTCACGTGGTGCTAAAGAATAACAAGGATCGTGCAACAGTATATCACTCTTCACAGTTTACATATTACATTTATGTGTATATGCATGTGCGTCATGCCGTGTAGCTGCAGCTGTAGAGGAAACAGAGCTGAGTGGCCAACACTGCACAGCTCGGTGTCTCCTGAGAAGCGGAATGAGATGAGGTCATTTGAATAGTATATCACTTATAAAAAGAAAAGATCCCCTGAGAAAGCACATAAATGGGCACGAGAACATGAAGGCAGGTATCACAGTGGAAGGCTGAATGTACAACATGTTACTTCACTATGAATCATGATACATCCATTTCCTGGGCTGTAGTTTGTGACTGATCTCTCCCTGAGGATAATTACAGCCTGTACAGTTTAGCTTTTCTCCAGTGATTTCCTGCCCCATGAAAATTAGGCCTCGCTGAATCCATTTATCATTGCATTACCACAGTCCTGTCCCCCCCACTCCCTCTATATATATATATATAGATCCAGGTCTGAAAGCAGCAGAAAATGAAAGGCAATAGCTCCAACAACAACATCACCAGCAATCACACAATCAGTCACCACCGCTTGATTACAGCACTTAAGATAACTCATGTGTTTGAAAACAAGCTACACTGACCTTTGTGGTGGTGAACTTAAAGGAGCACAAACAACCATCCCATAAAGCTATTTTATCTGTTACCATGTGAAAACTAAACTGATATTTATCACTCACTAAATATTTATGCCATTTTCTTCCTGGGCATTTTCTGGAAGCCCTGTTTTCCAGCTGTGCAGACAGAGAGAGCTGATTGTAAAAACAGATATGTGTATTTAATATGCACGATCTGTAGGCAAGGATGCATTTTTCTTTTTGCTACCCGAAGGTTTGAGAAAGTCTGAGAGCTACTGAACAGTTGCATTTGAGGATTTGAGTTTTGGTTTGGTGCTAATAAACATTTCCCAGTGAAGAGCAAAAGCTTTTGCTAAAATACAGTCTAGAAACCATCAATCTGAGCATGATTTTGCTTTTTATTAACATCTTCAAATTTATCAGCATTCATAAAATATGACTGACTGCATAAAAGATGAAAGATTAAAGAGCACAAACACAGCGAAGAGGCTCAGTTCAGTGAGTTATAGTGGAGGTGGGGCTTAAAAGACACGACTGCTACAGACAAATTAGGAAAACAGTAGTTGGAGTCATGGCTTCACCATAGTCACCACAATCATTTGCAAAAAACTTGTTGCCCTTAACCTCGTATTTGATACTGGAATTTTAATGTGTTTATGATACTTCTGTGTCATCAGTGTGATTTTTTTTTCTCCCCTCCACCAGTTAAGTGCACAATACATTTTTAGGAAACAAATTGCATTAAAAAAAGCAGGGTGCAGCAAATCCATCCATTCTCTTCTGCTTATCCTTAATGTTGTTTGGGACTGGACCTTATCCCAACTGCCATAGAGGGAGAGGTAAGGTATACCCTGGGCAGGTCGCTTGTATGCCACAGAGTTAACACAGAGAAACAGACAAACATTCACACCTATGGGTGAATTAGAAGTACCAGTTAACCTAACCTCACTAACTGCATGTCTTTGGACTGTGGGAAGAAGCTGGGTGTAGCAAATGTGCAACAAATTTAAACTCAAACGAATGTTTCATTTTCAAACATTTTTCTAAATTAGAAGCTTCTGGCAATTATTTCGTCGTTCGGGCTTTCAAGAGTTAAAATGGTTCCTTGAAAGATGGGAACCCGGTTTACGACCACCTGCACTCAGATCCCATCTTCAATGTGACTTTGTTGTGTTAAGATGCCAATAAAACAGCAGTAAGATGGAGTCAGTCTGCTATTAGTTTGCATTTAATGGGGTCAAGTTGGCAGTTCCATGCAATCTCTTTTGATAAGAGATTAACTGAATAATTTGCCATTTGTTGCAAATACATTGCCATCTGTACACATAGAAATTCATGTGAACTTAACATTCAGAGTCCAGCCAGAATGTCATAGAAACAGAAATCTATAAAATTCCTCTACAAAGAGTGACATCATTGCTGCAGGACATGATGTTTGGCTCCGGTTGCCTGTGTAGAGACAGGACATTGAACACTGCCAGAAAAAACTTAAAGGAACACTTTGAAAACAAATCAGATCTCAGATGCCGGATGTCTTAACTGATCTGGGTAATGTCTATACTGGGCTGGGTAATGTGTTAGGAACTAAAGGAAGCCACATCGTTTGATAGAAAATGATCAGCCTACAGAGGGCTGAACTTAAAAATCAAAGTGAAAAAATGTGGCAGGATAGTTCATTTTGCTGAACATTTTTCACTGTCTCAAAATGGCACATAGTAGTTTGTATGGCTAGAATGTGAGAGCATGCTCCTAACGAGACTAAAGACAGTGTCCTGGAGATCTCCGCCCAGCTCTCCTAGAGTAACTGGCTGTGTCCTGGAATCTCCTCAATGGGACACACAGTAAACCTTCTGGCAACTGGACGCACCGATGTACCATCCTGAAGGAGTTGGACTACCTGTGCAGCCTCTGAAGGGTCCAGGTATTCCATCATGCTAACAGTAGTGACACTGACCAGAGCCAAAATGCAAAACTACTGAAAAAACAGTCAGAATAGATGAGGAGGGAAAAAAGTGGCCTCCCACTGTAAACCCACTCCTGTTTTGGGGGTAGAAACTGCTGAAAAACCCCTCTGCTGCCTAACTGACCAGATCAATATTGCAGAAATTTCGTTGACTTGAGCAGTGTGCATGTGCACAAAATATCATTGTAATCCATTCATTAGTTCACTCTGAACCAAAGAGCTGGACCACCGGAGAGAATGACATTTCCATTCCTGTGATCATGCTAAAAACAGGAAAGGAAGGTGTGTGTAAGTTGACCCTGTAGCCATGATATTTTGCACACACAGAATGAAAATACATATAATAACATTTTAAGGTCTATACCTTTATTTATTTATTTCACCATGACACGACTGCTATGAATAATGCAAAAGGGCAGTAAATATTGTGGGAGGGAGAAAAAAAAAGTCCTTCGAGTCTGCATGATAAAGCCAGCGGAGGCAGCGCATTACTCACAGATGTATGATGGCAATAAACGCATATCTGGGGAAATGCTATGTACATCTCCTGAGCTTTTCTCTCTCTTTGCTTTATGGCTGAAGATGAATTTTCTCATGCATTTAAATTATACACTGCTTCATTAAAACAAGGGCTCTCATTCAGCCTTTTCTACCAGGAAATAAGCTTCACGAGCAGCCATTAAAATTCATTTAAACATGTACGACGAACTCTCCAGAGAGGCGCGCGCTAGTAGCATAAAATATGACCGTGACGTGTTTGACTTTTGTTGGGAAATGAGGGAATGAGCGCTAACACTTAGCCTGAAGTTTATTTGACAAGGCTGTCACTCCAAAGGGAGCGCCTGGACTGGGCCATAAACACACTTCACCTGCAGTTTAAACAATGTCCAAGTTTTAACACTTAATTTTTATGCGAGAACAAGCCTTCCTTTTATTCCCTTTGTTGTATCAGTAAAACAGCAGGGAGAGGTTTATTTTGAAAAGAGAAAGTAGGAACACATTGCTGAGAGGACTCTACGGCTTTCTGTTTGGTGTCGATTAAATAAGGTGGCAGCAGTTGTATCAAAGTGGGCTCGGAGACCATCAGTAGTGCGTCATTATGTCGGTGGGAAAATGCGGAGTGGGAAGTGAGAAGTGATGAGGGTCACGGCGAGGTCGTGACATCAGGAGCGGGCCTGATTGAGTGAGAGGACCCCGGGGGCTTCTGCTCATGCATGAACCTCCTCAACCAAACAAAATATTTCATCTGAGCGCCTCTGTTCCAAAACACATACACATATCCAATATGTGGACTTCTAAACAACTCATATCAGTCAACACGTCGGTAATGTTCAATGGGAGTCTGTGAAAAGTGTTTTCATCCTGAAAGCCAAGTCTCCTGAAAACGGAGAAAATCCACTTTAAAAACACACGAGAATGATTTAAAGGAGGTGCAGCAAAAGGTTAGAAAGTTACAGGGAAACTTGTGTCTCCTTTTAACTTTCAGTCACTGCTAACAGTTTTTTCCTCCCTTGTTAACATCATGGCTCTAAGGATGGAGCTTTCCATCTTCCTGTCATCTTCCACATTTATTATCCTCAGATGTTCCTAAAGACTTTGGTGTTCCTTTGACTTTCTTTAAGCATCTTAAATGTTTTCGGAAGATTCAATAAACACTCCAGTCTGATAATTATTTGATGATTCTGGCTTTACAATCTTCAGCATTTGAATTTTCTGAATTTTCAGCTCATATTTTCTGAAGAACATCAACATGATGCTGACTTTATTTATCCAATTTTTGGGAAAATCTTTTGTTATATGTTATAGCAGTTACGATGACAACAGAGCGGGTGGAGATGACTGTTCGGGGTGATTTGTGACAGATGGATAGCAGCTAAAGTGAAAAGGAAGGTTCACAAAGTTGTAGCAAGACTTGCCATGATGCATGCTTGAAGGCGGAAGCGCTGATAAACAGACACGACATTGAGCAGGCGACGCTGAGATTTTATCTGGAAGTGAAACGAGTGTATCAGAGGAACAGTTGACCAGAAACAAAGAACTCAGAGTGATGGTAAAACCGAGTTTACGCTAATCTCAGTCAAGCAGCCCGAGCTTTGTGTGAATGTTGGACTGCAGCTTAAGGTCTCTACATAATGGTGATTATTTGACGATGCATCTCAGACCGTGATACAGAGTTATTCGAAAGTTATGTAACAAGTACCGTAACTAAATGTTTAAGACTCCAACACTGGATGTGTATTTGTAAATATGGCATTTTGCCAGACATGTTAAAAAAACCTCCTGCGATCTGGATCGACTCAGATCACTTCTAATTTGGTTGAACCCCACCTCTGAGTTTCATCCAACTTAAAGTAATACTAGTAACAAACAGACAAGCTGAACCAATCAACTAACCTTTGACAGATAACAAAGACAGAATATTCCTTGTTATCTGCACTTTTTCCAGCCCAGTACTTTTACTTTTTCACTTTGCAAGAGTAGCTTTGCATGATTCTCAGTTTAAAGTAATCCTTGAATCCTTGGCACCTGGATTCCTCCACCGTCTCAAAGAGGCTTTTTTACTCTACTCTAGATCCCTTGCCTTAAAGGCCATTTTCCCTCTAAGCCAGTCTTCTTCTTATTGGCTTCCCCTAACAAACAAAAAGGTTTGAATAGCAGGTGGGTGGGGCTTCTGTGCTAACAGCCAATAGTAAACAAAAAACAAATAGAGTGTCATTAATGGAGGGTCTAGAGCAGTATAAACCTCACGCTTGTGCATTTGTTGACCTATAGACATTATTTGAAACTTAAATTAATAACATACATATGAAAGAAAATCAGCAAAAACACAATCATTCCACTTTAAATCTGGTGATAAATGATGACCTATTTTATTTTATTTTATTGTATTTTTGTGTGTGAAGCAAGGCATTATGGAGGCAATGTCTGTAAGTCATTAGTTTGTCTCCACTGGTGCACAGCTATTGTCCATTTGAACTGATCCACGTCCTCACAGCGTGGCTCCACATCAAATACACAACCTTCCCTTTTGTCAAGAAGTGAGCGAGCGCTCTGATGTTCTCTTCCCCATAAATGTTATTCCTGCTCTCATCAGATTTCCCCAGCAGTATCTGTGTCACCTCTTCCTGCCGAGAACTAACTCAAAACATGTTTGCCTGTGATTCAGCATACCACGCCGAACTGGTATTTGTTCATTAAACAGAGCGTTCGTTTTGGCTGGGAGGATCTCAGAGGTTTCTTTGCGGGATCAGGTATCGGTCATCCTGTGATTGTGGCGGAGAGTCTCCGGGTCACCACGAGGAAAGAATTCCTGAGAGGAAAATAATGTGTCCGTGTCAATGCCAGTCAAGTGCGTCAGCCGATCAAAAAGAATGTTTCCACTTAACTCTAGACATAAACAATGATTAAAGGCTCACAAACAGTCTGACAATGATGATTAAAAAGGGATGAGAAAATATTACCCACTTAATAAACTATAGGCGTCTCCCTCTCACTAAGGCCAGAGATCTCAGAATCTAATCCTTTATTATATACACAACATCTACTGAAGATACTCTCCCCAACTCAGGGTTACACCCCTTAAAGCTTGGCCTTATTAACAGCTGGATTGTTGTGAACTTTACCTTCCATATCTATTTCAAATAAGCTGCACAACACAGTTTTGTTTTGGAGTCTCATTAAACATAAAATATAGCCAAATTTACTTAACTGAAATCTGGAGTCATCATGTGAGGATAATTTAGACAAATTTGACGTCCTCGTATAAAAAAATAATAGCAGAAAATATGTGAAAAATCTTCACATGCGTACACAAAGACACATGAAAAAATGTTATGAATTAGATCTGCTTTTGAAGAAACACATGAGCCTTTTAGACACCAATTCCTTTTCATTGATCAGAAGGCATATAAATGTGTTGGCTCTATGTCTGGTTGAGCACAATGGCTACTTTTTCATAAAGTCTGCAACCGCAGTCTTAGTAGGTCTGACCTTTCAAGATGACACAAGTGTGAACTATGTGCCTTTGCATTAAAAAATAGGCATGCAGAAGATCTCATGTCTAAACAGCTCAGTTTAAGATACCTGCCATGATGCATTCACAATGCATACACTATATGAACAAAAGTATGAAGCCATCTACGCATGACACCCACAGGAACTGTTTGGCTGTGAACCCATGCTATGAAGCTCCCAGCGCACAGTTTTTGTGCTGCTGTTAATGCAATATGAGATTTGGAAATCTGAAGCGTTGGCCGATTTTACACATGATGCGCTTCAGCACTCGACGAAACCCGCTCTGTAACGTTATCTGGTCTGCCACTTCATGCCTGAGCTGCTGTGGTTTATAAATGCTTCCACTCTGTAATAATAGCACTTACAGCTGATTGTGGAACATCAAGAAGGGAAGAAATTTCATTACCTGAATTGCTGCAAGGATGACATCCTAATACAGTATAACAGACACTTGAATTCATCTTTAAAATCTTTAAAACAACCCTTTCTTTCAGAAGTGTTGGTAAAGGCAGACCCCTTGGCTAGGTACTTGATTCTGTGCACATGTGACAACCTCACTGAAAATACCTGAATTCAAAGATTAACCACATAGACCACACAGTGTCAAATTTTGCAAGCATAACAACATTTATTCTGTCAGTGTTGTTCATATGTTGGAATAAAACCGAGGTGAAAATTCACTCAACTAACTTAGCATTTTAATGAAGCTTCATCCCATCACAGCTTTCTTCACACATCTGTTGACCTGCTTTGTAAAGTACTTGGTAAATCCACCTGTAATGTGTTGAAATATTATTGTGTCGATACTTAAAATACCTTAGCAGGCAGTATTTTAACAATAGGGTGTATATGTTTGCAGCTGTTGGTGTTGGTGATCAATATCAGCCGAGTGGGCTGGAAACTAACGTGTGTAGCCAGATCCCTTTTTTTGGTATATTTATGCTTTTGTACATTTTCTCTCAATGTTTTTTTTGTTTTTGTCTCTTTGTGTTTTACTCTTTGCCAGAAACCTCCATCCTGTTTTCAGAGACCTTGACCACAAAGATTTAAACAGCACATTACTAAGCGTATTTGTGGCTTGAACGCACACTTAACTTCACTCCAATTAAAGGCATCAGGCTGAACAGATATCTGCTGCCTTTTTGTCCCAGCTGTGAACTGCAGGACATTAATACCTGTCTGCTCTCCACTCCACAGTCTTTTATTTTTCAATCCAATTGTATTTATGTAGCACCAAATCACAACTTTATATTGTAAGGTAAAGAACCTACTATAATACAGAGAAAACCCCAACAATCAAACCATGCCCAATGAGCAAGCACTTGGTGACAGTGGGAAGGAAAAACTCTTGTTTAACAGGAAGAAACCTCAGGCAGGGGCATTGGATGATTTGAATCCTCCTGCCTGAGCTTGTTCGACTTATTTACTTCTCTTTACTTTGTGAGTTAATGTAATTAAAACTATCCATCCTGCCTCTGTTGTGTCTGACCTTGACTTAATTTTTTAAAGAAGAATAACGTTTACAATTACTCATTTGTTGTTATCCTATACAAAAAACAGACAACCAAACACACATTTAATCCTACATTTCCCATATTGCAAATTAATAGTGTTTCCTCCCTTCCTGCTCACACCTCCACTTTGTACTGCAGGCTTTTTGTTATAAACTTGCCGTCTCAAACTCGAGCTAAGATACCCTGCTGGTTAGTCTCTGGATGATTTGGCAAATAACTGTCTGCCTCTTCTAAACAGAAGAGGTAAGTGTGCGAAAGTGAGTGCATGAGTAAATGAATGTTAGTGAACAGCAGCTTCTCATAACATCCTCCCAAAGACGACAGATAATGAGTTTAGAATCAAATCAGGTGTAAATGCTGATATCATTATAGCGGCTGTAATGACTCAGTAATCACCACCATCGCAGTAGTTATGAGGACTGAAATGAAATTGTAAGGGAGCGATGGAAGTCAATGCCAAGAAATGGAAAACTGGAAAATGCTTTGTATTAACGCATTGAACAGGATTTAATCTTCATTCAGAGGAAACATTACACACTGTATTGTGTCTTTTAATGTTAACTGTATCATTGCTTCACCAGATTTACAGAATAAAGATTTATAGATTAACTGGCGAGCATCAAAAATAGCCTCTGATTATAATTACTAAAATATTTAAAGATGTTTATTACAGATTTCTACCAACACAGCAGTTTGGCAGTAACCACCTGGTTCCAGACGGTTAGGGAGGCTGATAGTTGGTGGTGTGCAGCCGTCATTATGCTCAAAAGTATTTACTCAACCAAATAACATGTGAAACAATGAAATTATATATGAATTACCTCACCATGTAAATACAGGAGGAATCATAAACTGTAAAGATGGATGTATCTATTGTGATGCCACCCACCGGTTTTAAACTCCACATTTTAAAGGCTCATCATCAGCTTTTTGATCTTTTCCATCTTAGTTTTCTGAAACAAAAGCTCACCATAACTGGAGTGCTAAATTAGATAGGGTAATACTAGCAAGCTTGGTTAGCACACAGCAATCCTAAATTGTATGGATGTGATACAATGTCTGCACAAACCTGCTAATTAGGTATCATTCCATTAAAAAAGCAATAAACAGTGCAAGCAAGGTGAAGACTTCCAGCTGACTTAATCCAGTTAGCGGAAGTTTAGCTTAGCAGATGCAGAAAAGTAGCCACATCCCTAACTCCAGTATCCAGAAGTATGACTTAAAGGGTCAGAAGCCATGGAAACATGAAGGTTACTCTCAGGGCTCATCAAAACTCTATTTTATGGTCATCAAGCCACAATACCCGTATGTGATATGGCCAAGCATTTAGTTGGAACTCTAAACAATTAACTAAGGCAAGAGAGAAAATATAACAGGGCTGCAAGCAAAATGTATTATTATCATTTTGCTGAAAAGTTAAATTTGCTATCCAAAAAAACCAAAACAAAAAACCAAATAAACAAATTCTAGTTCAGTGAAATTAATGACATTACTTTAAGACAAGGTCAGGGAGTCTTAAATGAAATGGGAAAACACGGTGGCACTGACCACTGGACCTCAATAGTTGCTGTGGAAGCAACAAACAAACAAAAAAACTCAAAAAACCCCAAAGCAACAACCTCAAAGCTTTTAACATGACCTGCAACACTGAACAGAGAGGTGGAGTAGCTGAAGAGATGCGCTGGCAGACCACAGCAACCTTGACAGCAGAGTTTCAACCATGTGTCCAAAGAGGGAGAGAAGCTGAGTAGCCTCAGAGTTTAGCCTTTTGTGGTCCAAAGTTCTGGCATAAACCTTTTACTTGGATAAAGAACAGAGGACGAAGCATCACATGTGCACACATGGGCAGGACCTGTGTCACCTTGTAGTCTGGCTAAGAAAACTAAGGAGAATTTTGTTGTTGATAAAAGTTGGACTGCTAATGTGTTTAATGGTGCGAAAGGTTGCATTTTAACCCAAACTATGAACCTCAGTCTCTTAGCTGAAAAGGCAGCAGATGGTTTATGCAGAAGTGTAAACACGGAGTATTTTCCAAGAACATTACCAACAGATATGAAAAATGTTTACAGTGCACTGTCTTGACAGAGGAAGAGCAGACAAGGGTGACTTTGTGACTCTCCCATTTGTGTTTATCCTGATTCTGTAATCCTCATTACAGAATGATGAGCTGCTTTAGCAACTCCATTTACAGACCTGGTCTGAAAGACTTTTGACTGAGAAAAGTTGATCCAAGTTTTATGTTTTGAATGTTTAGTCTGTCTCGAAGTTTGTCAAAACTTATTTAATTTCTGTGTGTGCTGCTGAGATGAGGAAAGGTTTTCTCCTCCAGAAATACTTTACATACCATGCAGTCTCCTCTTCTCAGCAACTTCTGCTTTTTGTTACTAATGTTGTTGTCCTCTCAATGAAGATATAAACCCTTTGCCCACCTCTTGCTTCCTTATAAATATTGCATAAGTAGCTGCTATTATCTGAGCTCTGTAGCTGTGACCCTTGCAGTCTTGACTTTCAGATAGTTCTACTTTTATTCAATGAATCTTTCCCCTGGAGTCATGATATGTCTGGGTCTCTGAAGACATATTGCACAGTCTGATTGTTAGTAAGCTCTTGTAACTGGTGGAATCAAGCAGGGTCAGTGTGGGTGAAAGGACTCACTTAGAACTAAGTCAGAAAATAAGTTTTGTTACAAATTCCAGTAGATTTGCTTTTTTTGTGGCGGCTGCTGGATTTATCCAAGTGTGTTCTATGATATCTAAGCAGATGTTAAATGAAATATTGTGTGCTTTCCAACCCAGGCATAAAGGTAGCATAAATCTGGGAGTACATTTGGTGTGTCTTCAATATTGCATCTCTGCAGGCTTCACACCATCAAATTACACCAAGAAGCATTTCAGAGCTAAAATGTTTAACCTGCACTGAGCCTTTTATTTTGAAAATCCTCCAGATTCTCTTTGGTGTTTCTGTCTCTGACTTCCTGACCATCTTATCTGCTGTGAGCACCTTGATAGGAAAATATCTAGGTGCTATTTTAAATGAGCACTTCCTCTGGGACACACTGCCGATTCTTTGGTGGAATGCATTCAGCGGTTGAATGCAGTGGCGCCAAAATAAAACACAGCTGTATTTCTGTATTCTTAGAGGCCTCTGCACTGGAAACAAGAATAAAACTATATCTGAGCACATGTACGTAAAGAGTTAAAATCAGTGGTATCAACAATACAAAACCAAGTTTGTGTCTTTGTCATCCTCTTTTCAGGTACACCCACTCAACAAACAATTCTTTTTTATTTTGCTCTATTTCAGCATGTTGTTTTACACCTTCCTGAAACAGAGCTGTGAAGCGCAGCATTGCTGTCAGTCAGAAATAATGAGAAGAAGAATTTGTGTCAGAAAAATTGTGCTGCATGTAGCTCCAAAACCTGCATGCCACAATCCAAGAAAGTTACCAGATAAATTTAATTTTCCATACAAGAATGAAAGTGTTTATACCAATAATACGTCTACGTAACAACTGTACACAAAAATGAACAATTTTTAAATGATAAAGCAGTTTGGTTATATATATGAAGGTAGTTACTCAAAGCATTAGATAAATAACCTTAATTTCAGTGATTATCAGCACATAAAAACTTTATATATGGAACAAGACGTGAAAATGTGAAACTTAAAAAGTTTTAAATTAATGTTTTAAATGCTTCTTGTGCTGGTTATTATATTACTACCATCATCTTTGCTTTTGTGGATATGTTCGGTAGATTTCACTTTATTTCAGTGGCGTTTCCTTTTTTTATAATGTCTCTGTTGCTACCCGTGAATTAATCTAACAGTCACCATGGATACCACAGGCTCCCCTGCACTTGTCCAGCACAGTCCATTATTGTAAACTGTAACTGCAAACACCTCTGTTCAGCTGCCCAGAAAAACCTTTAAAACATGAATCTTTTTATCATTTCATTTGTTAAAAACATTTAATGGAGTGAATAAAACAATCTGTAGAGAATGAAGAAATCTGTATCTTCTCTCCTTATTTTCTCAGTCTCGTAGGTAAAGCTATCACATTTATAACTTTTTTTTTCCCCTCGTTGGAAAATACAGCAGCTGTAGCTTCAGCTAGGAGACAAACTATGAGCCAGCTGCACAGAAATCTTCTGTGCTTTTGTTATTTGTTGAGATGTTTGAACACTGCATTTGAAATTACCTGCTCGCTCCTGTATTATAGCAGTAGCTGTGGATGTTGGTCAGCTGGAGCACCCTTTATGGTATCAGCACCCATGGTCCCCAGAAGACTGTGTGTGTGAGAATGTGTCATAGGCTATTGAAGGGATTCTATTAGACACCTTGATGTTCCTCTCTGAGTAAAGCATGTGATTTACCAAATGAGATGTTCCACCTTGATGGCCAGTCCACCTTAAGGCCCAGTAGCCAGGGACAGGAGACGGTGATTAATCTTCACCTCTACATTATGTACTGGTCAGGTCCTCTATTTTAGAGAGATGCTAAATAAAGGAGAGGGAGAAGGACTGCTTTGCTGCCTGGGAAGTTATTCATTCCTTGTGGATTGTGATGCAGAAGTGAATCCCACCTCCCAAAAACCAGAGAGGGCAGGCTAAGAGTTCAACAGACTGCATTGTAGTGCTGACTGCAGTTTTTTCCTTAATTTTTATAGTGTTTAAACTTTTTGTTTTTAACCATTGTATACTTTTTTAATTGTTATATGGGTTTTTAAGTTTGTACTTATGTGTATAGCATTTATTAAGGATTGTGGCCTCTCTGATTGGTCTGAGCCTTTGCACCTGTTTGACTGAAAGGATGCGTGGCCGCCCATGAGAGAGCTGTCGGGTGAAACAATGGAGCCAATTATGGAGCGTTTCTTCCAATCTGATTGTGGGAGTTTTATCTATGTTACTGTAGGGTTTTTGCAGGATATTACCATCCAGTTAGTACAAAGTTTGTGGATGTAAAAGACAAGTGCTTTAATTTGATCTTATGCAACAAAAACGAGCACTTTTAACTCTTAAAAACTGAAAGTCGGCATGCAGAATAACCTCCAGCCCTACATCCTCGGGGCTCTTGAAGTGCCAGTGCCTCAGGGCCCAGCACGCCTAGTGCTGATTGATTCTTTAATAGGGAATGAACAGCAGCGCCTGGTGCTTTGGGTAATTGTCATATTTGTCACCCGGAGAGGCGAGCTGAGGCAGTGAGCTAAGGAGACGAGCATGAGCAGCGTCTGTGATCTAATTGGACAGAGTTATCAGGCACCGAACAGCGGCATCCGAGCGACGAGCGGTGGTGATCCATATCCTGCTCACAACAAGAATGAAAAGTCGTTGAGAGAGACAGAGAGACATTAGAGGCATTGGGCACATGCATCAATTTACACACATCCTCATAAACACACACACACACACACACACACACACACACATTGAGTGTATCGTATTAGTTTTAGTACCAATATATCTACGTAAATATATAGCAAACAAATCTTTGCCATAAAACAAAGCTGCACACGGGCTTTCATGATCACCTGAAATTTACACTAGAAGCAAGACATCATTTTAATAAGCACCATAAAAGCCTCTTTCCTCTTTACCAGGATGACTGATATCAGGAGTATTACCACACGTTCAATGTGCAAAAGTGTAACACTTTAGTTTTTGCTCACATTTATTATTTGAAATAATTTTGCTCTACATTCTTACTCATATTTTTCATATTTTATTTTTCTCCTTCCAGTACTATGGCCGCCTGCCAGAGTATTCATTTTGACAGCCAGAGTGAAAAAATGCTGCCAATGTTCCCAACTCTGAATATCAAACAATTATAATGACAATTATAATGAATTTATAATTTTTAAGACCTGGAGAAACTGGCAGTTGTTCAAAATTTTAAACCACTTCCTGAAGATTTTCTTTTACAGTGGAATAATTGGTTTCAAATCTGTTTAAATCCCTTACCAGACCGTTTGGCATCCACCCCGAAGGTTTAGAAAGCTCTTTAGCTCTCCTTGTGATCATGAAACCGCACTGTTCAGTGGCAATGAGAGCAGCAGACCCAGAATATAAGAGGTTTTAAATAAGACACGTCCCTCCTGTCCAAAAGAAGACCTTATTATTGGCAACCCTGATTCTATATTTACAGATCTGAATGCATCACTTTAAAGAACAGGCACAGTTTCATCACTCATTTGCTTGCTGAAATATACTGGAACAAATCAGCAGTTTCCTTGGGATGTACTTATTTTTTCATGACTTAAAGGAAGAAAACTTTAATTCGATTTCAGTGAATTGTGCATTTTACTGTTCCACATTGAAACAAAACATCTAAAGGTGAAACTTCATGTCTTGATTCTCTTGCATTCATCACATGAATCCAACATAGATTTTACATTGATCCATACATGGGCCATTGATCCACTCACACTGTGGGTGGCCCATGTATGGATCGGATGGTAGTTGAAGCCAAAGGCCTTGGTGGTCCGATCCCCAGGTGCTGAAATGGGGTTTGCATACATGACTGAATTAAATATTGGACTATTGGGAAATATAAGTAATCCAGGAGCCACTTACTTTTAACCGTACTGTCCACCATTACTGGTCAGTCAAATATGACCTAAAAGGTTTGCCACAACATAAACCATCTACTCCAAAACTTAAAACATGACCCTAATATGGTTGTTTTTTAATATATAAAAAATATATATCTTGAGGACTCTGAGGAAGAACCACCTTTCCTCAGACATCCTGGTGAACTTCTACTGCTGCACCATCGAGAGCATCCTGACCAACTGTATAACAGTCTGGTATGGGAACTGCTCTGCCTCTGAAGGCGTTGCAGAGGGTCGTGAAAACTGCCCAGCGCATCGCCGGAGCACCACTTCCTGCCATAAAGGACATCTACAGGAAGCGGTGTCTGAAAAGGGCTGGGAAAATCATCAGACCCCAGTCACCCATCACATAGACTCTTCGCCCTCCTGCCCTCTGGGAGGCGCTACAGGAGCCTCCGGAGTAAGACCACCAGGTACCGGAACAGCTTCTTCCCCACAGCTGTCAGACTCCTGAACTCTGCCTCCTGACATCTGACCCACGTTAACACATGGACTGAACATACACACACCCACAACCACTAGCACTTTATCACTATCACAATTATCCACATATCTCACTTATCCTAACTGCACTACTGTATAGTTCTGTGTAAATATCATTCTGTACATACGATCATTTTTAATCCTACAACTGTTTATAACTTGCATAGTTCACATTTCTGTATAACTGTATATCTCAGATTTCTGTATAGTTTTTTATTTCATATTTATATCCTGTTCATAGCCTGTACATAACTTGTACTCACTACAGCCTGTACATACTTATAGTTATAGAATATTCATAACATACTTCATACCATGTACATTATAACATACCATAATAGACCCATTTCTGTAATATACTTACATATCTATATTATTGCTAATATATATTGTAATATATCTATATCACGGCTAAAGCACTTTCTGGATGGATGCAAACTGCATTTCATTGCCCTGTACCTGTGACATGTGCAATGACAATAAAGTTGAATTCTCTTCTATTCTATTCTATATTTTAAAACTTCAGCACTAGAACAATAGTAATTCCTTGTGGGGTAATGCGAGTATATACAGCATATACAGCATAAAAGCTGTTTTTTCTTAAGGGAGGACACTACAGGTGATTAGATATGTTTTTGTATTGCCAGCCTCTTAAAAGTGTTCAAAGTGGAGCTGTTAAGCTTTTTCCTGTCATTTATAGTTTACAGTATATACAGTATACAGTTCCTGTTAAATATAGCAAGTGCTTCAAATAATTAGACAGAAGCTCAGACTGAAGAAAGGTTTTTTATACTGGGGTCTTTATGATGTCAGTGAGATTTGACATCCTAATATGTACATATCAGGTGCACAGCTCTTTGTGGGAAGGGCTAAAACAGCTTGTTTCAGATAGAGTGTGAATCCTTCTCTCTGAGAATAGAAAAGGCTGTAAAGGCTGTAAATACAGAGGACCACTTAAATGTGTATTTGAAGAAGACATGCTAAAATAGCACAAAATCATCTCATATTGTCCCATGATTATCCTGAATTATACATGTGATAACATGTGATGTTAACATCCCAACCACAAAGCAGAACACGGCACCAGCGCTATGGTTTAGTTTGGTAAGGTTTGGTTTGCTTCTTTTGACTCTTTTCAGATAGTCGCTTTTCCCACGAAGAGGGTGTCAGTCTGTAAAATGAATGGGGGACTGATGCCTAAAACAATTTAGAAAAACGTTGTGTTGCATGTAGACGTCATAGCACAGATAACCCAGGACACATGAAAAAGGAAGCACGAGAGAGCCTCTTTGACAACACATGAGGAAGGAGGAGGCTACCTTGTTTAAGACCTTCTGATGAAAGAGTTGAACTAATGCTCATGTGTCCTCTGTAATAATTTATGACCCCCTGCAGCTGTGCAAATACCACTATCGAGCAACATTTCTCACCGCGAATGACGGCATGAGCTTCAGTATTATAATGACGGATCAGCCCTGGATAATTCATCTGAGGGCCCTAAAATATGCAATTACTCTGCAAGTTGCTGAGGATCCATCTATCACAATGCACAGCAATTCGCCTACAAGAGGCAGTGTTTTTATCAACGCAGCAGTTAAAGGATAGAACATTATAGACCCTTGGTGCGTTCTTTTGTTGACCAAGAGGAAGATCTGATCCATAACAGCAACTTACAGTGGAGGTGGAAGAAAGCAGGAATTGCAAAATCCATTGACTGTGAAGAGCCAAGTGCTCAGGTTGACCTCTGACCACAACGATAAGGAGCCTGGGAGTGAATGCCTTACAACCTGCAATCAATCTATCATAAACACAAAAGCCAGTCCAATAAGAAATTCTAATGTCCAGGTCTCTTAATGTCTTACTATTTTGTCAACATGAACTTTTGGCTTCTGTCATCTCTTAAGAAACCGCCACAATTTTCATCATTTTATTGCTGTCTGTCCTGATTCCAAAGGGGAGGTTGTATACCAAATTTCTTGGAACCAAATTCCAAAGATTCACAGGAACATGATTTAAAAAATATTCACATAATGACATGTTTGCTCCTCTGCAGGAATGAAAAATAAAGGCTGTGATTAGCTGAGATTTCTTTGTGTGTAAGAGAGAGGTGGAAAGGCCCAGTTCTAGTCCGGTACCAGAATGTCACCCCACATTAATAATAGTAATTCATTTAGTTTCAAAACATAGTTACAAAGTGATTTACGGAAGATGGTAAAACAGCCCAAAGTCAAAAAAAAAAAAAAAAGAAACTTGAGAAACAAACCATAAAACATGAACAAATGTGAATAATATAACAAATCAACTAAATAAGCGGCGGTAGAGAAATAAAACAGATTCAAGAAAAGAAGAAAACAGCTGTCCTGTAAAAGTAAATTTTGAGGAGTGATTTAAAAGCAGAAACATAGTTTGCTAACTACGTTTCCTCTGGTAGAGTTCCACAGTTTTTGCGTCCATTTGTTTATGTATTTGGCTACCATGTTGAAGGATTTTTGGGTATGGAGTCAACCCAGATGTGCTTGAGTTCAGTCCTCCAAAAAGCTGTACATCCTTTGCAAGGATGGAAGTCTGATGAGTTGAAAAGGTTGCTTGAGGAGGAAAGAGAGTGGAGTTTACCATGAACTGGAAGAAATAGAAAAAATAATTACAAGAGCAAAAGTTCATTGCTTTCTGTTTCTCGTCAAGCTAGTGGACCGACAGCAGTACAACCATAAACAATTGTAGTCCACAGTACTAGTGGTCCCACATGTTTTTTTACACTGCCCCCTGGTGACTATACACAGAAACACCATGTATAACATAGTCTGCATAGTTCTTCATAGAACCAGGCCAGAACCATGCCAGAACCATGCCTGTCCCTCCAGAAGGGTTTTACGGTGGCCCTGAGAGGCCAAACGGACTGCAACTTAAGAAAACACCAGCAATAAGAAAAACACTGCAAAAGCACACAAAACACAAATGAAAAGGAAATGGGAATGTAACACGGCTACCATGTTTTGGGTTGCAACTGATCCGTCCGGTTATTGTCTTCCCAGAAACACTTCCTTTGTGTTTTTTCCTATTTCCGTTGTCGTTTTTCCTATTTCTGTTGTGTTTTGTGTGCTTTTGCAGCGTTTTTCTTATTGCTGGTGTTTTCTCAAGTTGCAGTCCGTTTGGCCTCTCAGGGCCACCATAGGGTTTGGCTTATAAGGCCTAAATAAATCCATTATATAGCTGTAAGAAAGAACTTGTAAGAACAATTAAAAGTTAAAATAACCTCTGTAGCTAACAGGTAGTGTAGCAAGGTTAAGAGTGATGTGGTTATGCCTTTCTGAAATTGTTAAGAGTTGCAGCTGAGTTTTGAATGAGCTGAAAGTGGGAGATGGACTTTTTGGCTGTGGCCCAAGTAGAAGGAATTACATTAGTGCAAACATGATGAGATGAAAGCATGGGTGACTTTTTCCAGTTCTGCTTGAGATAGCGTCTGTAATACCTTGGCAATTTGTATGTCAAAAATAAAGCTCTGTTCAAGTAAAAGATCACATTCGAACTGCACGTGGGATGCTGGATGTTGAAGGATGGCATTCCAAGATCACTAACAGCCATTCCAAACCAACTAGTCTGAAATGAGAATGGGTTATAAAGCCCTCGGTCGACAGGCTTGCTAACCTCAACCAACACCTCAGATGTGCAGAGGAAAGTGTGCACACTTGCAAAAATTACTTTTGAGTTTTAAGCTCAGAAGAGTTGCCCCAGTAACAAACCCAACTGACTGACTTTGGTGAAAAAAGGTTAAAAAAAAGATGATGGGGTTTTGATTTAAGCTGCAGTAATTTCATATACCTGTTAATAGTTTTTAATCACTGAGTTATCCTTTAACTGCTTCTGTGGTATTTCCAGATTTAATGAATGTTAATTCATGAATGAATGCAAATAAAAATTACCAATGTGCTCATTGTTGCCTTATTTGTTCTGCATATATACTATTAGTATTTTTATAGTGGCCAAATTTGAACTTTAACATGCAGATTTATCAGGATTTTCCTGGCCTATGGTAGACGTTTTTCATAAGACAGAAACATTACAGAACCTCGGCACAATAAACACACAACGTGTTTGAACAGACTTTTTTATTCATTGTTTATTTGATTGTTGTAGCACAGCCAAGTCACATGTTCACAGGAGGGATATAGACCTTTTCCCCCTTGTTTATCTATGAATTAAGAAAAAGACATATTGCTTAATGTTTGACTGATTATTGCTAAAATTTGACTCAAAATAAATGACAGGACAATCCCATCACTCATGCAAAGTCACCTCTGTCTCTTCACTAGTCTCCCAGAGTGTTTGGGCAAAAGAATTCCTGTGGAAACCTGTCACATGTTTTGTTTTTTGTAATGTAAATACTGTATACTAGGGACCCAGTGAGATGGAGGGAGATGATCTGCTGTGGCATCCCCTACAGGAAGCAGCCAAAAGAAAACAAAGAAAACTGTAGATTTGTGCATATTTTTAAACCATTCCTTACTCTGTATGTACATGCCCTTTTAAATGCACTGGCACATGCCAATAGCAGTCAAAGGCCTTGCAGTGTATATTTACAGACACTTGAATGAATAAATAAATAAAATACAATTTTATTTATACAGCACCTTTCTAGACAGAGTCACAAAGCACTGCACATAAGATAACAAATAATAAAAAGGTAAATCAGACAATATAAAACAGGCAAAAATTAATCAAAAGCAATTTTAAAAAAGTGAGTTGTGAGTTGTTTTTTAAAAACAACTACTGAGTCCACAGTTCTTAAGGAGGAAGAGGTAAGTGGGCAGCATGGTGATGTGGTGGTTAGCACTGTTGCCTCATAGAAAGAAGGTTCCTGGTTCAAACCTCCTAATCAGGCTGGTGATTTCTGGAGCATTCACATGCTCTCCAGGTACTTTGGGTTTCTCCCACAGTCCGAAGACATGCATATCAGGTTAATTAGTGCTTCTGGCTGTAGATGTGGATGTGACAGTGCAAAACGTGTAATTGAACTCTGATCCACCGTGTCCATTTCACGCTTTGCCTCTCCAAAACGTGAAATGGACATGCATGCAGAAAGTTGCATTACTGCATGCCTTAAAATAAAATATCTCGCTGTGCTGTTACTGCAGCTTATGGCTTGCATTCCCATTTCACGTTTTCGAGAGCCAAAGAAATGGACAAGTTGGACCGGTGTGTCTATTATAAGCTTTGGGTTGGGACATCAGGTTGGACAGTGTGTGGTTCTTTGCATTTCCATGTTGGCCCTGTGATAAAGCTTGCAGCCTGCACAGGATGCACTCCCTTAGTCCCACTATAGTAGTGATAGGCTACATCAGTGGTTCCCAAACTTTTTTTGCTGGGCCCCCCTTTGTTTTACAAGAAAAATGTTCGCGCCCCCCCCCCCTCGCGCGCAGCGCACGCACGAACACAGCCTCCAACCACACACACCCATATTTTGCTCCATTGCGGTTTATTTCACACCTCAAACATTTAGTAAACAATTAAGCAAATACAAGTAATCTGCAACAAATTACAGGTAGTAAGAAAATAAACTACTAACTCTTTTATGCTACGTCCGCACCTACACGGGTATTTTTGAAAACGCAGCTGTTTCGTCAACACGTAAACGGCATTTCGAATCACCGAAAACGGAGATTTTTTTAAAACTCCTTTTTTGCGTTTACGTGTGGACGAGGAATACAGAGTTTGTCACATCAAAGGTATGTGCCTTTTTTCACGTCACGCTGTGCGCCACGTTATTGTTTACATGAGATGAATTGCAGAATAGCAGATAGAGACAAAATACTGTTAATCTGACTATCTGCAGGTTTTACAACTTACATATACACACACAACTACTGTCCCTCCATTTAGAAAGGCAAAGGAGTCACGGTGTAATTATTTTACATGTAGTTGTTTTTTTCCTGTGTAATAATGTTCAACATTGCTATCAATACATTTTTCAATCCCTCTGCAAAATGGGTTCAAAAACATAAACAACTGTTGGATGCTGTTTGTCCGTGATTTGAACAGGGGGAACAAATTGTGGCAGGATCAGCCTGATGTTATTTGCATCCCACTGTAACTTTACTGTATAAAGAGCTAATATCTCCAAAATGCCAGTAGTTAGTCATTACAACAAGTGTTTGTGAACTAAAAATCAAGAATGTGGGATACTGTTTGTCCGTGATTTGGAGAGCCCAGCGCGTGCTCCCGACGCAGGGAAAACCAATTATGCAGGGGAGACCCTTGGCACTTGTGCAGGTGAAACCAAAGGGAAGATATGCTTCACCATATTTTCTAGTCTTTGGCTTAGAATGAAGTTGGTTTGGAAACATATTCAGCTATGCTTCATCTCCTGATTTGCGTTTGTGGAGGCGCCCCGTGCTAGCAGTGTCCAAGCGTTTGTTTGGTTTTTTTTTTTTTTGGTTTGTTTTTTCCTTTTTATACCCCCTGCAATGGCTTTGCGCCCCCCCTAGGGGGCGGGCCCCACACTTTGGGAAGGTCTGGGCTACATGATTGTTACCGTGGGCTAATGATCATAAGTTGGATAGGGAGTTAAGATGATTTATGGATGGACGTTCTGTTGACTTATTTGGGTTTAAAGATGATTTTGCCTGCTTTTGGGAGGTACATGTATTCCCTTATGAATGTTTTTTATGATTGCTCATCTAACTGACATTATACTGACATCATCTTAGTCCCGAATGAAGCATTCACCCTAGACATTGTCCTTTTGTGAGCCAAACTAGTTCACTGTGTATATCTGGGACTTGCACTTTTTACCCCCTCAGATCCCTGACTGGTCACAGTGCTAAATAGTTCAAGTTATTATTTCTTTTTCTTCTAAATTTCTAAGATAAATACCAACAAAGTAGAAAATAATATTTTAATAAAAACCTGTATTATATATTGAAACAGATCAGTCTTTAATCTTCAAGTTATTGACATTAAACTATTTGACTCATATGTTCATGTGATGGTAAGCTCCTGTTTTGGGCCTTAATTAAGAGACTGCTCCACAGGCACACGTGTGAATCCATGTGGAGTTAACCTCTCGCTCCATGACAAGTGTGGGGACCGACAGGAATGTGGTCTTTATCTACTCTGCCGCAGTTGAGCAGCTTTTTCTAGGTCATTGCTCCTCAAACATTTTCTTTTTAATATTACATCTATTATAGGTACATTAGTGGCATCATTAATCACTGAACATCTCAGTGGAAGTGATCACTTAAATAGTTTTTCAGCGGTATTTCAGATTCATTCAAATCATAGTAGTTTTCATTTTATTTTATTAAAAACAAGTACTTTTGTAAGCATTTACATAACGAACTGTAGGAGGGAAGTAACAATACCTCCACTTGAACATAACCTTGTAACTCTTTTCAAAAAGATTAGTGCTGATTTTGAAATGCTCTGAATATTTAATATTTCAAATAAAACAAAAAGTCCCTCTGTTCTCATTTTCTACTGATGTTCAATTAAAATAAAATTCACACCACAGGGTGAAATATAGAGAGGGGGACACGAAAATAATAAGAAAAAAAAGATTATTGTTAAATAACAATAATCTAAAAAAGAGAGAGGACAAACATTTTACACTGTTGTGTAGAAGATCCACTTATGATATGGGTCACATTTAAATGTCAGGGGCCATCCAGACTACACCGCTGAACAAGTGGGACGAGAGATTTTATTATTTGGTCACAGGCTGGTGTGGATTGATGATGAGTGTGTGTGATGGGGCTGTTTGATGTATTTCCACAGTTTTTCTCCTTCTTCATAAATGAAGTGCAGACATTGTTAGGCTTACTGTATAAGCTGCTAATAGTAATTAAAATGAATGTTTTTTATATTATATGTGTGGGAAGCTCTGGGTTTGCAGGAGGAAAGGTTATATGTTGTGTCATAGCAGGCTGTTATGTTTGCTACATTATATTTAATAAAAATACAAATAATAAAAATATGACAGTGAGTCACCTTACTTATCTATTTCTTATTTTCTATTGAGGCATTGTGACTATCACTGTTGCCTCATAGCAAGAAGGGTCCTGGTTTGAACCTCCTGATCAGGCTGGAAAGATGTGGCAGGGATAAAAACCACCTACAACAGATAAAAAGTATCTGGAAGTCATGTGCTTAAGAAAGAGGGGGAAAAACCCTCAGCAAGGATATGATCTGAAAGATGAATCTGTCCCTTCAGGTGATCCATCTACTGTTGGATCTAATTTCATCAGACATCTCAGTGGAAGAGTGATTGTCAAGAAGCCATCCTTAAGGAATGGAGACCGGGAAACAAAAAAAGGTTTAGGAATGCCAAAATACACCAGAACTAAGCTGAAAATCATTGGCGATTGGAATTATGGATTGATAAATCCAAATTTGACATTATAGGGTGAAATCTTCATCAGTATGTATAGAGGAGTGGGAGGAGAGAGGGAAGGTACAACGATGAGTGTGTACAACCATCTGTAAAACCTGGCAGAGCTTCTGTCATGGTTTGGGGCTACATTTCATTCAGTAATGTTGGATTTCTTCTCAGAATTGATGGAATTATGAACACAGAAAAGTACCGTCAGATTTTTATCAACCATGTAGTACCATCTGGAAAACATCTGATTGAGAATGACTTAATTTCTCAGCATGACAATGATGCTAAACAGACTGCCAATGCACACAATGAAACACCATCAGTCATGGACTGGCCTCCCAAGTGCCCGTAGTTCAATGTTATTAAAGCAATGTGGGATCATCTCCATGTAGAATGGAACAAAAGGCTGTGAAAATCCAAAGAAGAGCTTTGAATATCCTTCAAGAAGCCTGGAGAAGTATTCCTGAAGACAAGTTAAAGAAATGACAAGGAAACAGCCTAAGAGAGTTTAGACTGTGTGGAAGAATACATGTGGTCTTACCAAATATTGACTTTTAAACTCAGTTCTTGCTTAATATAACATAATATATCGTCCCTGTGTGTTTCCCCATTTCAATAAATTGCTGTAACAATTCCTCTTTTTCCTTAAAATGTAAAGAAATGAAGGCTGGCTCAAGAGTATTGCACAGTACTGTATGCATCAAAGCCTCAACCACCAGAAAAGCTTAGAGTTTCCACATAATGCACTCAAGTCCACATGCTTGGAATAAACTAGTCTTTAACAAAGTCAGTGGATGAGTGAGAAGTCACACACATGGCAAAGAACTTCTCTGTAAACTCTTTAACATCACACTCAAAACCTTAGAAAGAGATTAAAGGTAAATAAGGCCAGAGAGCTGAAATCAAGTCAACTCCCTAAAAACGTTTGGGTCTCCTTCCATCCATCAGTGTGTTCATGGCTCTGACCTCTGTGGAGTCTCAGCAGTGCTGTAGACCAAAAAACAGCTCATCAGCAAACACATCAGAGTTTATTTACTCCTGCTAACCCACTCAGCAGCGTCTCTCTATGGCAGATGAAGCTTGCTCCTTTGATATCCATTACCGTATTATTCGCCGGTAATATCTCTGCCAGCATTATGGCTGTAATTATGACTGTCATTCAAGCTGGGCTTTTAACATAATTGAGTCATAAGAAATTAGCATAAAGGCTAATTTGTTTGATTATGCGTGAATTTTGGGAATTATGGAGCTAAGTGATGACGGCTGTGTGGCAGGTTAAAAATGAGCTGTGGGGAAATTGTTTAAGGAGCTCTGAGGAGAAGTGCAGCGATGCAGCCGCTGTTCATAATGTGTCCGTCATGCCTGCAGATCACTGCCGTCCTACCAAAACCTCGTAAATCCACTCTTTGACTTTCATGGTTTAATATCGGGAGAAGGATCGCTCCCTCCTCTGTAAATCCCACCGTTGGTCGTAAGAAAGGACGAGGTCATCAGTTGACATTCTGTAGACAAACACTAAATCTCAAGAGGTTTATCCTTAGATTTGAAAGGAGTAGGACAGAAAGAGCACAGCTAGTTGGAGTTTGTGCTGGGTGTCTGACGAGCTTATTGTTGGCAATATGAAAGAAATAGCCCCCAGAAAGACACTATTTGGTTTTTGTGCAGACTTAAAAATGAGATATAATGCATTAAACACAGGCAGCTGCCTCTGAGACAGGAAAATAAAGCAAACATGGAAGTGCTCACTCTAAGACTGGCTCCAAACGTGAGTCAGTCCCCATAGACTCCCATGTTAAAATGATCAACTTTAGAGGATCAGAAGCAAGATTGTGGCCTCTATGGAAAGTTTCCCCCCTCGTAACAGCTTTATGACGTCTTCATTAACAGGTGTCCCAACACAGGAAGCTGTATGCTAAGAAGATCTGTTGTTGGTGTCCTTTTGAGCAATTTTACTTGATATATCTAACAAAACACTAAGACGTACTGTGATGTACAGACCACCCAAGAAGTCTGTGCTTTAGTTTTGGTACGAGAAATTCTAATATTTAAGATAAGATAAGACAAGATAACTTTTATTAGTCCCACACGTGGGAAATTTGTTTTGTCACAGCAGGAAGTGGACAGTACAAAAGTTATATAGCAAAATTAGAATACAATAAGAATAAAATACTGTACACAACTGTACAGAATAGAATAAAATAAAATACTATATACAGTAGAATAAATAGAATAAAATATACAATAAGATAAAAATAGAATGCAAATGCTTTATAGAACTGAGTAAAAATACAACGATGCCAGAAAAGATTATTGCACATTAGTATTATTGCACATTTGTGGATGTGTGTGTTTGATCAGTTAAAGTCTTTGTTGTGGAGTCTGACAGCAGTGGGGAGGAAAGACCTGCGAAATCTCTCCGTCCCACACCGTGGGTGCCGCAGCCTGCCACTGAAGGAGCTGCTCAGTGCTGTCACAGTCTCCTGCATGGGGTGGGAGATGTTGTCCAACTGGGATGACAGCTTAGCCGCCATTCTCCTGTCACTCACCACCTCCACTGGGTCCAGAGGGCATCCTAGAACAGAGCTGGCCCTGCGGATCAGCCTGTTCAGTCGCTTCCTGTCCCCAACAGAGATGTTGCCACCCCAGCAGACCACACCGTAAAAGATGGCTGAGGCCAACACAGAGTCATAGAAGGTCTTCAGGAGTGGGCCCTCCACTCCAAACGACCTGAGTCTCCGCAGCAGGTACAGCCTGCTCCGCCCTTTCCTGTAGAGGGCGTCTGAGTTATGAGTCCAGTCCAGTTTGTTGTTCAGATGAACACCAAGGTACCTGTAGCTGTCCACAGCCTCGATATCCATACCTTGGATGTTCAGTGGTTGCAGTGGAGGATGTTTGTGCCTGCGGAAGTCTATTACCAGCTCCTTGGTTTTACTGGCATTGATCTGGAGGTAGTTCAGTTGGCACCAGTCCACAAAGTCTTGGGTTAGTCCTCTGTACTCCTTGTCGTCCCCATCAGATTTGATTCATCATGGATGAATCAAATCTGTTGAAGAAATGATTCAGTTCATTTGCCCACCTCACATCCCTCCCAGGCAGAGAGTTCTGATGTTTGTGGCCCGAGATGGTTCTGAGGCCTCTCCAGACTTCACCAACGTTGTTATGCTGAAGCTGGTTCTCCATCTTCTGCCTGTAGCTGTCCTTCCCATTCCTTATCAGTCCCCTCAGCTCTCTCTGCACCCTTTTCAACTCCTCTTTGTCTTTGGATTTGAAGGCCCTCCTTTAAATGTGAAACATAGATATATGTCCGTACACCCAAGGGTGACCCAGTGGTTTTGGGTTGAAATGAACCTTTCATAAAAAGTGCAAAACATTAATGATCAAAAATCAGTCTCTTTATTTCTTTTTATCAGTGTTGGGTTGTGGCTTTGGGCTGGTTTTTTCAAAGTGGACTGGAATAGAGACCTTTTTTGAGTTTTGAGGACAGATCTAAGTGGGAGAAATCCAAAGCTGGTCACAATGACCAGTCTGGGACAAAATTCTGGCAGTGTCAAACATTTAGCATGACTATCTCATGATGTGACAGTGGCTAACCTACATCTGCCAACTACCCAATAACAGGAAGAAGGAACTTTCTGCTGCTCCTGTTTTATTCGAGGGATCATCAAAGGATGTGGTTTGGCACAGATTTTGTACCAAATGCCTTTCCTGACACAACCTTTCCCTTTATCCAGGCATGGGACTGACACCTGAGGCTGAATTTGTATCTCCTCTCCATCTTGAAGTGGGGAGCTTTCATGTGTGAGATGGTTGTGTTAACCACTAATTATATACATAAGCATAACAGCAAATCTCCATACATCCATTCACCCACTTTTGTTTATCCACTTCAGGTCACCATGTCACCCCATCTAAACCCATAGATCAGGGATGTTACACTCATTTTCTATCACGCGCCACTTAGATCCCAGTTTGATCTTAAATGGGCTGGACCGGTGAAACTCCCCCTTCCCGTTAATGTGAAGAAGTTTATCTGCACATTTAATCCCTGAAATATCTTAATATAAGAAAAAGGAGAAGTGCAATTTCAACAGTACAAAGAAATCTGACAGCATAACTTTTTAAACACTCTTTAAAATGACAGAAAAAAGGTTCTAGTAGCTCACTGCCCAGACTGCCCTGTAATTATAAAACAGAAACGTTTTGCTATATCACAAAAAGTCCTTTTTTTAAATTGCAAAAAAAACAGAAAATCCTGTGGCAGACAGTGAAAAACAGGAACCTTTCTGCCGTTGAATTGTTTACCTATTAATTCATTAGTTTAGTGCAGTATGAATGATCATGGGGGAGCTTCACAAGTCTTTATTAGTAGGAAAAGCTGTAAAACTAAAACTGAAAGTCAAAATTTTAAGCCCTTGTTCACTTTTTTTCAAAGCTGTCCAGTGGACTGAATTAGACTCTTTGCCAGGCCAATTTTGGACCCTGGGACTTATGTCTTACACTCCTGCCACAGACAGTTTAAAAGATGGACACAGCCTAAAGTCTGCTATCCTTTTAATGGCCAACAGAGGGCGATACCTACAACAAACCCTCTGGTTGTATAGAAGTCTGTTGAAGAAGAGCCTTCAGCTCCTTTGTTTTTTTGATTTAAGTAAACATTAAGTTTGTGAAATTGGTCACAAATGTCTGTATTGTAATTCCTGTGTTGTGCATTCAGTAGATCATTAAGTGCATTTTGTAAACTATGATCATTTGTGGAGTCAGAAAAGGAGGATTATCTAGGTTATGCTCACTGACTTGTCTGTGGGTTAAACATGCAAACAAATTGGAGCTGTAGCAGCAGATGCTTGGTATTCAAGCAACAAAGCTGCCAGTTACATCCAGGTTACACAGTGTGGACCATAGCGTGTAGACAACTTTACCCCAGGTCTGTCTTTGGTTAAGGGCTCAGTTTTTTCCTCTCCTTTCATGGATGCAGCTTTCTGACCAAAGACATCGGTGTGAAGAAACTTTTCCCATGAGACATTTAAATTCAAGCACAGAAGAAACTTTTTAACTTTGTAGCCATTTCTAATGGATTTGGAACTTTTTACCTTCACTGAGAACATCCTCTCTGTAATCACTGGAAGTGCTCTTTCTAAAGTAGAACTAGCCTTTAGATCAGTGACCCTGTTTTTTTTTTTTTCTTTTTACACTACACAGGGATCAAAGTTCAGCTCCAGCGCCTCACTCCTGAAGCACGTAGGATGAAAGAGAATTTGAAGAGGCAACAGCTTTTGTAATTTAGAGCGTGGCAGACGGACAGATTTTCGAACAAACGTAATTAACGCTGGTGCTTCAGGACAGCAAAGTAATGAAACATAATATAACAGCAAAGTAGGTGGAGAAATGAGGAACAAGCTGCTGATTTAGGATTACATGGAACAGGCTTTTTGACCCGAAGGGAGACTTTATGAAAGCCGGTTTTACACCAAATTGGCAGTCAGAGTCACAAACCCCACCCAGCAAACACACACACACACACACACACACACACACACACACACACACACACACACACACACACACACACACACACACACACACACACACACACACACACACACACACACACACTCTCTCTAAACTGAAAAACCAGTAATGAAAATAAAGGTTCTGCTTTTCTTTTTACTAAAGGTTAAAATAAACTTGCAGTCATGCAATTAAATACTTATAATAGATTTTTATTTGTTTGTGCGCCGCTGTTTAAAATTGGAAACAATTTTAAAATTAGTTTGTTTTCATTAGAAATAAATAATTGCTTTTTTATAAAACTTTAAATGAGCATATGTTTTCATTATACAGAGCATTTCACAGTTTGCAAAGTTCAAGGCAACAAATGCTACCTAGAAAAAGCATCACATTGTTCCAGTAAAGAAAAATATTTTAAAGCTTTTAGTGATTTTTTTAAGTGTCCTTCTAATTTTGTGGCAACCAGAAGATGAACAAAGACAAGGAGTGTAAATACAGAACATGTGATTTATTTATGATAAAGCAAGCCCAGGGGCATTTAAAAATGCTCTAGAATCATCCATCACAGCAATCAGTCACAACAGTTGTGTCTCACTGGGAAAGGCCTCAAGGTCCGACTCCGCCTCCACGTCCGACACCACCTCCACAAACAATTCCACAGCCAATCTCAGGTCTCCTCGGTATCCATTCATCTTGTTGCCAACAATCATGTCATATTCAAAGTGACTTAAATTACCTTTCTTGGCCACGCAAACACTCTGCTTGAACTTCAGCAAGTCGACTTGACCACGTCTTGGCCCCATGTGATTGGCTGATTAGACATTTGCATTATGAAGCAGGTGAACAAGTGTTCCTAATAAAGCAAACCAGTTATGTGTAAATGAATCATGAATTTAATTTAATAAGCATGGTTTTTTTGTTATGTGTTTAAAATACACTGGCTTTATTTATTTGTTCTTTCTATGGCTTTACTTGTGATAGGCCTTTGCATGCAGGAGTGTTAAAAATACAGAAAGTTTTGTTTGGATCATACCACGTTTTGCTTCATAATGGAGGGGTGATGGTCTACTTTAAACATGTTGCTTGTTTCATTTGATTGTTGAGGAATATGACGTTTTAAATGCTGATAGGTTTAAGTAACTATTGAAATAACTGTTGGTTTTGTGTCTTAGTTATAAGATATGTTAGAGTGTGTTTAAGCTCCCCCTGTCAGTCAGTGAGCTTGGGTTGGATTTCCTCTGAGTAATTTTTATGTGTTACTTTGATTGGGTTTAGGTTTTGTTTTTTTTTCCTCTTACAAAAAGGCCCAGAACTATGATTTGACTTTTTGTTTAAAATAAAACCGTTTTCCTTCAAAAACCACACTGTGTTTCTCATCCTAACCAGCTCACAGTCCTTTACAGCTCACCTGATCCAGGTATTATCACCCAGCATCAGTGTCAACCTCGCTAATCTCTCACGGCTGAGTGGGAGCGAGTCTCTGCAGTATATCTGCTCCTTATGTTGTGCAGAAATGCCTGAAACCAGAGTGATGGAGGCTGTTACAGCAGCAGAAAAGGCCACTGTTTAAATGATGGGGTGTCCACATACTTTTGTTCGTGGGTTGTAAGTTTTCAGTCTGCAAGTGTTTAGCAGTGTCGAAGCAACAGCGTCTCCCCCCAGAGTCTATGTTTCTGGCTTGCAGCGGGAGGCTTTGTGTCCTGCAAAAAACTGATACCCAGAGTCAGTGAAGCGCACGAATCCAATTTGCTGTGTGGGAGCATTAGAGTATTAGACTCCTGTGTTAATTTCTTTCTGAAATGACTTCCAGTCTGTTGTGTGCGCACCCTGGGACAGAGAGACGGGAAGGGGGAGACAGATTAAAAGAGGAAGCTGGGGAGAATCAGAGAAAACGGGGGAGGAACCAGACAGAAGGCTGAGCAGAAGTATTCAAATTGCTCAAGTATCAGTTCTAATATTAAGACAGAATGGAGGCAAAAGTGTTTAAATATAATGGCATATCTTTGAAAAGTGAGGAGGGTACAATAAAGTCGAGTGTTTTTTAGCGAGTGCAATAAGACTGAAATGTTTTGGACGGCTAGAAACTGAGTGGATGAGATGATTCAGACATGGGATGATAGCAAATTTAGCAGCAGTTATAGCCGGACTGGAGCAAAATATTGCCCTGAATATTAGTTGTGTCCTTTTTGTGTTGTCTCATATACAAAAGCAGTCTGTAGATGGATTCCAGTGTGCCTATATCTGCTGCTAATGACAGATTCATGTTTGATAAAACACTCAAACTTTAGAGCCTGAGGAGGTGTTCTTACCACACTTCCCTTGATAGTACGTTCAGGTTCTTCTATTTGATTTAATCCAGAAAAAAAAGGGGGAAAAACCCTCTGATCTTTGGAACTTAACCCCTCAAGAAGCTACATTAGAGCTCTAAAACTTGGCTATTCTGGTCAGTGCTGCACCAGAATAGGCGTGTGTTTGCTTGTGTTATTCCCATAGTAATGAAGTCACATGTGCTGACCCATAGTGTTTGTGTTCATGTGTAAGTGAACGTCTGTTTTCCAGCAGCTGAGAGCCAATTAAAAGAAAAGCTGCCGGACTACTGACTTCCCCGTCTGACACTGTGTTTCTCCAGTCAGGCAAATAGTTGCTGTAAGTCAGCAGAGACTTGTGATCTCAACTGTCCGCCTCCAGTTTAAAGGACTGGACATGAAGTGCTGAGCTTAAACATGTTGCTGCCTGTAGCCTGTTTCCATACTGCTGATCTGCCACGAGGACGTGTGGATGTAGTTCCAGCACAGTGACCACACACACACAGACTCTCTGGTGACTGAAAAAACACTTGCTCAAAACTTTGCTTTAGCTTCACGACTGGGTGGTCTGATTTTTGGGATGCAGATCCAAGCAGCAGCTGTCATCACCATCTAAATGTGCATTATGGAGAAAAAGAGGACTAGAAACACAGAAGTTGTGATATGCACTTCATGATTTTCTTTTTAGGCTCCTCAGAGTATTTTAACCCTCCGGCTGACGCAACAGCGTAATTAAAGCTTTGGTAAATCTAGCGGACCTTTATCAAATCCACTGAGATTTTAAATAAGCTATAACAAAAAGATAATTCTACAAAACTATTAGGAAAAATGGACCTCCCAAGCGCAAACAAAACACAGCAAAGCCAAGCAATGTGGACGAGAGATGGAATGGTTGACTGCTACCAATTAACCTTATCACCAGACTCCACCCAACAGGTGCCTGTGGGAAGGGGACTTTCCAGAGGAGAAGGGGTCCCATCTGCAGCTTGGAGACCCGACAGACCGACTCTACTTCATTGCACGACACACCTAATCTTAACCTAATCTTGACCCGGCGGCACCACCCACCCAGTGCTGTGGCTGTGCTTGATATACTCAACCCAGAGGTCGTCACACTGGCTGCTTTTCAAGCTATCAAATTCTAATAGGAGAAAATTTACAATACTGTGCAAAAGTGTCAAATCATCCTTCATTTATTCATATTTTGCCTGGAAAATGAGAAATATGTGCAAAGATTTATTGAAAGGTGCAAATATACATGGAAATATATGTTTCTCTTAGGAAAGCTGTCATTTCTTTAATTAGCTTACATTAATAGTTCTCCAGGCTTCTTGAAGGAGATTTAAAGCTCTTCTTTGGATGTTGTCGGCCTTTTGGTTCACTCTCTGTCAAGATGATCCCACACTGCTTCAATGCTGTTGATGTCTGGGCACCATGACTGATTTTGTTCCGCTGTGTGTTTCTTCCAACCTTTTCTATTCTTTTACTGCATTGTTATTGTGTTTGGGATCTTTGTCGTGCTAAAAAATCAAGCTGTTGTTGATCACATGCTTTCCAGATGGTATTGCATGGTGGATAAAAATCAGACAGCACTTTTCTGTATTCAAAATTTCATCGATTTTGAAAAGCTCTTTCGGGTCGTGCATCAGGTCTTTGCTGGATTTCTTTCTCCCTAATTCTTGGACATGACTTTGATATTGTTACGGACACACAGCACACACACTGTTATCTTTGGTATTTCTTGTAGATTTAACTATAGAAATGGGAATAAGTTTTGTTTTTTGTGACATAGCAAAACATTGCTATGTTTTCTGTTTGCTTTTCCCTTGAGTTTAGGTGCCTTTTTATGCTTGAATGATTAATAGGTCAGTGATGGTCAGGTACAAGGACTGAAAATGGATTAAAAAAAGCAGCCAGTGGTCAGAGAAAAACTTTGAAAGACCTGGAGAACTGTTGATTAAGACACCTTTTTAAAAATAGCTTTAAAAAAGTTAGAAAGTTTGGTTCACTGAAAGCAAAATGAGGGGTGGGCCAAGCCTTTTGCACAGTAGTGTGGAGTGCTAAATTGTCAGCTAATATAAGCAAGCCTAATTAGCAAAGGTGTAACTATAAACTGTACTTATCCACTGCACAGTGCTAGGTAGCAGGCCAATGATGTATTAGACTTTCAATCAGCAAAACTGGAGCACAAGTGTCCGGGCCTCTCTGAACCACACAACAAGCCATAACATCCTTTAGATAATTCCACTACAGATCCAGATCCAGCTAAAAGGGATTTCAAAGTAAAGAATCCTCTTAGAATAACAATAATAATCACAATGGAGAGTGAAATATAAAATAATTATGAATGATAGTTAGTTAATTATCATGATTAATAATAAAATGTTAGATAAGAAATAGAATTTAAGTGCAATGATCATTTGTGTTATTTTATCATTTTAACAGATTTATTGCAACAAATAAAGAAACTTTCAGCTTCTTTATTTTATCATCTGAATCTAATTGACATGTTTTTTACGGTCATTTTTATCCATAATGGACTTAAGACCAGGCTGCACGACATGCTGCACTGTTATGCAGGAACCCTTTTTAACCACTAGGTGGAGGTATTTCTCTTCGTTCAATACGCCGACTGGAGGAGAGCGGTGATAGCTGTAGTGCCACTGTGATGCTACAGGCTGACAGAAGAAGACAGGTCCATTATATCTTTAGCTGTAAACCCAACCTAAACTATTTACCAGTTAGTGTAACGTGCATTAGTTTATGTCCGTTTTACGCCATGTTTTATGGTCCTACTCCACCTGTCAGCTGTGTTCGTCTTTCAGAATAACGTGTTACATTTGAAGAAATACAAAGAAGTCTCATTAAAAGAACTGTTCAATATTTATGAGCGCTTTTTATATTTGTGGCGCCTCGCAAAAACACTGTGCTCGTCCGTTTCACCGCTATGATTTCATTCCCCTCCTAAATAAAGATTAGGAGGGAGTCCAGTTAAATGTATTAGATTTTTTATTTTTTACCCTTTTCTTTCGAGTCTTTCATCTCCTAACACGCGGGTCCCCTCTGCTATGCCTTAAGGCAAGTGGAGGCGTGCACTTGAAACAATAATTTTGAGTAAAACTGCAACTAAAATTTCTAAAATCAAAGTGTATTTCTTCAAATAATTAATCACTAAGGTATACCGATGGATTAATTTTGACCAGGTTCCATTAAATGAAAGATGTCATATGTAAGTCAGCTTTTTTTTCTTTCCTACAGCCAGGCATACTTAATGCAATAAGCAGTTTCAAGAAAAATGCTTTTAAAATGAATACAAATAATTTTCTTCTGACACATAAACCCAGTTGATTAACATCATTATACATGACATACTGAATAAATGTATAATTATGGGTTCATTTAAATTCCCATACTATTTACTGAAGATTTTGTATGTTCCATGCTGGCCTGCATTTTGAATTTTGCGGGTCAGCATGCTTTTCTGTCTTTTCTGATACACAATCATTTGCAACAACTGCAGAAAGAGAGTCAAAGGTCAGGTCCGTTTAGAGGAATAAAACAAATACCTACAGATGACCTATACCTCAAATAACTATTACAGTTTTAATACTAGTTATATTTATTTTAGGCCACATGCCTGTAAAATGTGCACATTGTGCTTTCACACCAGCACTGGACTCAAGATATCAAGGAATTTAAGAATCAAGTGAAGAAAAACTAAATAATATCTCATTCTTTTTGTTTAAAATAGTTCTGGTTCATGAAAGAAAAAAGATTTATTCATGTGATAAGAGTTAGTGCCCAAATATGTAGTATTAGGTTTCTTTCAAATTTGTATAAAAAAAAAAAGATTTCTTAATCTGAGGTTTGATTAATGCTGCTAAATGCACTGACTGCTTTTTAATGTATTTGTTTCATCCTGTGATTAACTGATTAGTTTCAGTGGACATCTGAGGCAAAAGGAGTCGAGCAAAAAGTCCTAAAAAGTATACAAAATAATGGATTTTGACAGGTGCAAAAGGAAATAAAATATTAATAGCACTTATCAATCCACCACACAGATCATCCTGAAGTATTAAAACAACAAAGTCTCTCACTTCTATACCTGTCTGGGTAATTGAGACGCTGAACTTTTAAGAACTACATCCCATCGGCCAATCAGAAACTAGAGATTTGCTGTTGTATTGTAGGTTGGATTTCTTTTAGTGATTCCTGAGCAGATGATGTGCCTACAACCATATGGCAGACCTCGGGGTCCTCCTTTGTGCTGTGACTTATGTGACTCCCATCAACTTTAAAGGGCCCCACTTTAAAAAGCGCCCCCCACGCTAAACCCCACCTTCCTCTTCCTCTGCTGCTGCTGCTGATCTGCAGGATCAATGGGGAGTCAACTCTACGTCGATCTGGCAAAGTGTGCCCTTCGTTTTGTATACAGCCTCCTCCCTTCTCCTCTTCTCCACCCCTCCAGCCGTGCAGCCTGTCCACTCACAGCGCCAGACTTTGTTTTTTGGTGAAAAGGACCGGCTCAAATGTCCCATGCAGCCAGCAGCAGCTGCTCCTGGACCTCGCCATTCTTCAGCACAAAAGAGGACAGAGGGCCGAGGTCTCGCTGCACCTTTGTTCGGGGCCCCTCCTGTCGTTTTCTGCTCTTTGTGTCCATTGATGGGGGCGTAGACGTGTTGGCTGTAGCTTTTTTTTTTTCTTTTTTGCCAGAGTTTTGTTTGGTGGGGGTGTGCAGTGGGTGGAGGTGCAGCACAGGCACATTTAGCCATCTGATCTTCCTCCTCTGCAGCATACAAGGATACAGGCCACTGCTGTGTCACTCAAATCTGGCCTCTAATCTACATTATTACATAAATTATGGTGGCTTTGGACTCATTTCAGTGTTGAAATTCTGCCATGTTGTCTGTAAGGCTAAACGCATACACAGCAATTCACCGTGTTGAACCAGCAGCAGCTGAGCCAGGCCCTCGAGGGCCTCAACGCTCAATGGAGAAACAGACCCGTGTTTTGGCAACAGCTGGCAGCGCTTCAGCTCTCTGAGTCCACTTTATCTTAACAAGCTGCAACGCTGGACAAAACAGATAATCTCTTTGTCTTCATATTTACTTATAAACACTCTTGTTACCTGAAAGATGAAATCATCATGCAAACAAATGTATTTTCACTCCTAACTGATTTCTAATTAACTTGTAACAATGCTGAAGTTTTCTCTGGTACAAATACAAACGAGCTTTGGTTTACTTCTTTAGATGGTGGCGTGTTTACACCGGATCTTTGTGCAGGATTGAGGCCAGCGATGAGCGGCGCAGCCTTCAGGGGGCCTGCTAATGTAATTAGTGATTAGACTCATTACGAGCTGGAGCAGGTCTGGGCGATTGAGATCACAACCAGAAATTAGCATCAGCAGCTGATGACCGGGAGAACAGGGTGGGCGTTTCTGTTCCGTATGTACACGTGCACACATCTGAGTAACTGTGCACACAAGTGCGTCGTTTGACCAGCAGCGCGACAGCAGCAGGCGTATGGAAATGATGAATCAGGAAATTAGCATAGTTTAAAAAAAAAGAGAAAAAGATTAGCATTGTTGACAGACAGCTACTGATTTCTGCAATTTTGTTTTTTCTAAAGTAAAAACAGTTTAATTGAAATTCAATAAAGCTTTGGCTAGGGCTCTTAGATTATTAAATATTTTAGGATTTTAGATGCATAAAAGCCTTTATTGACCAAAAAAACCTGATAACCGAGCAAAGCAAGAAATATAAATGGGTTTGAGACTGTTCAATCAAAACGCCAATAAAACGGGGGAACACAGAAACACACACTGAGCCTGCAGCCCGTCATTACCATCTGCTGCAGCTCTCCAGCACTGAAAAGACTTTAGGAGGAGGAGAAGAAAGCTTTTATGTTGAAAGGATACTTGAGAAGCAGCATGCGCCTGCAGCAGCACAGCTCTTAATGGACGGGTTGAGGCTGAGGGCAGCTGGGTTTGTTTAGGGTTCAGAGAAGCAGACAGAAAATGTACCCTTAAAGGTGTTTGCAGGTGTGTTTTAAACCTTTCCACTTCCACCCTTAATGTTACTCTCTGACTCCAGCGATGCTAAGCTATGCTAATAAAATTCTGATCCCCTGCACATGGCGGACACTGGTTCTCATTAAGGGTATCATAAAAAAATAATAATAATAAAATAAAAGCACATTTTTCTAAAATACTCAAAACTGTTTAACTACTTTTAGAGGCCGCTCCGTCCTGCTGTGCTCAGACTTCATATGTGTTTCTGCTGACTGCTCGGCCGGGGGATGTTGTTGTTAGTCAGGATTTGGCTTTGAATGGATGAATGGCAGCAGACTTGTGCCAGGCACAGGGCCACCTCCTCCTCCTCCTCTCTCCCTTTCTCTCTCTGTCATTAAATTGGACAGCAGATGGAGTGAGTGTTGGGTTGGTTGCTGTGGAAATTTAAAGGGCTGATTACGTTTCAGCTGTCCTGGCCCTTTTTTCTTCCTCTTTTTTTTGTGACACAAAGGGCTGCTGGGTGTGCGTACGTGCACACGCCAGAGTGCAACACAGAGAGATGAAGTTACTTAAGGTGCAACTGATTTAGATCAACCACTTTTCTTCTTCTTTGGTTTCATTTTTCAGTCTTTTGAAACATCACACTAGAAAGGTGCAGATCAGCAGAAAGAGTAAGGACTTAAGTAGCAATCATGGGTGTCTGTGTGTGTGTTTGTGTGTGTCATTTAGGGTATGGGGGGCCTGCAGCAGCTGTTGACGCCACAATAGTTCACACTGCAGGCAACATGCAGGTCAGAGCGCCTTTAAAATCTGAATCCAAGCACACAAAAGCTTCTTAAACATTCTGAATTGTAAATTTGAGAAAGAGAAGAAAAAAGCAGCGTGTGCCAGGAGCAGAAGATCACCTCCATTAACCTCCATGAAACCTCTGTGTAGCTGAGTTTTATGGGGTTTTTTTGTTTTTAAAGAAAACATCACAAAGTACAGTTAGCATGCTGACAAGAGTGAAATAATTTAAAATGTTTGGAGTTGGCAATACTAAATGAGCTACCCTCCGAAAATGTCATCGGTTCAGTCACTGCAAAGTTTTATAAACACCCTTTTTTTTAAAAAACATAAACTTACCTCTGAATAAACTGGCCATCAATTAAATGAGGAGACTCAACTTTAAACAGTTTGGAAAGAATCAGATCAGAAAAGTTTGATGGATTAGGCTGGGAGTGCTGCCTGAATAGAGCGTGCTGGAGGCAAAACGCTTGATGAGCATTTGCTAGCTTGAAATGCTCCAGACAGTTAGCCATGTACTTCCACATCTGCTCAATCTAACATTAGACAGAGTTTTTACCAATAAATTAGCAGTTTATGTGTGAAAATGACTTTTAAAAACACATTTTCATCATGTTGCTTAAAGACAACAGAACTGATAGAAACTCTTTGCTAAACGTGTCGCTACAGATAGCAAGCTAAAGTTAGCTTATGCACAAAATATCGCAAATGTAGATTCTAAGTTGTACAGACAATAAATAAATGTAAGCTATTTTTATATAGCACATTTAAAACCAATGTACTTTACAATAAAATAAAAAAAATAGTATTACTAATTCATGCTACCGCGTAATTAGGAACAGCTATAATTAGAAAGCTTTAAATGTGTTAATGGATGGATTTTGTGACTAGTTTTTGCAGCCACACATTCAGTGTTTTGGCCTGGGACATTTGAAAGGATGCTACAGTAAGTCTTCTGAGGCCTCCAGTCTGAACTGAGTTTTACAAATTTGCATATTACCCTAACATTATTCTCTTTACATTAGCTCCGGGTTGATTTAAGAATATGTTTTAAAATAGCACACTTATGTACATTAAAAACGGTTTAGAGTATTTATCTCGATTTCTTTTTAGACACATTAGACTCACTGCTGCTCAGTGTCTTCGCTCAAAAACTCAAAATCTGTTTGCTGTCCTTTGTAAAAGACTGAAGCCTGTAGGGCAGATAGAGCCTTTTGGTCTGTGGCGCCAAGGCTCCGGAACGATTTACCACTCCACCTCTGTTTAGCCGACTCTGTGAAGTCTTTTAAAAAAACAGTTCACTTCTGTTGACATTCTTTATGGAATTAAAATAAAGGGTGAAAAAGGGGATAAATAACTATGTTAAAGGTGTCAAATATGTTTATGTTGTCAAAGTCATCAGTTTTTGAGATACACGCAGATGTTGTTTGCCCGTCTAGCACTCATTATTTGGTTATATTTAACTCGAGTTTAGGTTCATCATCAACAGGACTTTGTAATAATTTAATAGGAAGCAAAAAAAACTAGAATATCACAATCTGAAAGTTTTCCTTCGTAGGTCAAAGTCGGCCTCTCTGGCTATAGTATTCAAACACAAGCTGCTAATAGCTAATCCACTATGTTTTTAATGTACCAACTTGACAAAGCGTGTTAAACAATATATACAAAAAATACTTTTTAAATCCATTTTTGAGATTAGAAGGTCACCTGACAGCTGTGTTCAGTGTTGGTAATTAGATTAGATTTCAAAACAAATTTCAAATTTCACACTATCCGTCCATCCATTATCTCTCTTATCATTATCTTCATTAACCTTATTAGGGTCATAGATTTTCACACTAAAGAAAAAAAATATTTTGACATTTGAAGTACAGGAGAAGCAGCAGGCTCACAGAGACAAACTTTATTTGAGCTGTAATCATTACTGTAGAGTGAAAACAGCAGATTTAATCTCTGGCCATGCCAGGTAACATTAAAATCACCTCACTTCCTCTGGAGAAGTAAATGGATTGGTCTTAGCTGTGTTTCACGTGACTATGAAACTTTTTAGAGGTCTACCATTATGCATCTATTTTTCCCACTTAATTGTGTTTTTTTATCCATCTCGTAACCCCTCACATTGTTCTAGAGATCCTTTACTACCATAAAGAAATTAGTCTGATAACAAGAATCTGAGCTGTGCAATCACATTGTTATACTCATGGTTTTCTAAAAGCCCTATTCTTTAACTTTTTTTTTAATTTCACTCAGTATAATGATGCTGACTGAATATTTTCTTCTGTTCGTGAGGAGCTGCAGACCTTGCTAAGTGATTCCAGTAAAAGTAAAACTTCCTAAAAGGAGCTCAAAATGTTGCCACGGAAAACATTCAAGTGTTACTGTGTTTCTACTTCAGACAACTGAGACAAAAAATTAAAGAATAGTTAATAAGCAAAGTAGAATTTTCAAATGTTTTATTTGTAACTTTTCATGTTAAAAAAATATGCAAGAATTCACAAATAGTTTCATTTTCCATGAAGTTGAATTGAAAGAGTTTTTGTTTCACACTTCAAGATTTAAAGTCTTTTTTTTTCATTTAAACTTTTTTTTAATTCAGTATTTAATATCCAAAGTGAAACCTTTAGATCATTTTTTTCAGAATCTTTTTTTTTTTTGTCATTGTTAAATTTCTAAAGTGAAACCTTTAGAGAATTAAGACAATTCTGGAAAGTGGGAAACATTTCCGCTGACTGCAACTGATGTCATGTTGCTCAGCAAAGAGGACATCCTTAAAAAGTCCCTTTCTAAGAAGGCCTCTCTCAGCACCGCTTCTTCTCCTGCTGCGCTGTGCTTCAACGTGCGACATTTGCTCTGTGGAACCACAGGACGCAGAACTCGCTTCTCCTTCCTCTCCAAACCTCATCCGCACAAAGAATGAGGGTCGATGCGTCGCTCTTGTGGCATGCCCGACCTCATTCACATAAAGAATGAGAGTCATCTTGGCATGGACGGGACAAGAGGCGACGGTTCACGGGGGCCCCTCGGGCCGGCACCGTGCTGCCTGGACGGGAATCCTCCTCAGGAGTATCCAGGGATGAGCAGAAACAGGGTCATCCTGTCCATCAGGATGAGTATTTCCAGATAAGAAGCTTTGCAGCATCTGAGCAAGTGAGGAGCAGGTCCCAGATCAGCGCTCGGGGAGGCTGATCTCAGGAACCCAGTCGTTCAGACGCCGGCTCTCCTCACAGAACAGGTGCAGCTTCTCCAGAGCAGGGTCCTCCCAAGACCCGTCAGCCGGGTTCTGTTCAAACAGGAAGAGGAAAGTAGATTTAGTCGCATGTTTCTTTACAGAAAGCACACACAAAAAATCAGCCTTGAAATTCTTCACAGTGATGCTACTGAGCTCTACATACCGTGATGAGGACGCAGTGCGCATCTTCAAACTGCTCCGCCTTGTCCCCAACAATCTCCACCATACGCTGCATGTCGCTCACTCTGACGATGCTGATGTCGTTGTCGAAGCAGAAGGACTGGATGAGGGTGAAGTGGATCTGGAGGGCGATGTCACACTCAAACTCCTCATCCATGGCCAGGACGCAGAAAGACACACTGTCCGGGTCTCTGTAGGCAAACAAAAATCATCCTGTTAAGCGCTGCTGTTCACTGTTTATTAACCCTAATGTTAAGAGAAGATGCTAAGGTCACATGAAGTTTACTTACTCAGTCATAATTTTGGCACTCTCATAGACTCCAACAGTGAGTCGCTCCTCGCTTTGAGCACACAGCAGAGCTTCCTTCAGAGATTTTCCAGGAGACTGCATGGTTATTTTGTATCTCACAGTTCAGCTGAAGCAGGGTCAGAAAGTCCAGAAAAGGCTGTTTGTGCTGCTTCCAGGAGATTGCCAGCATTTATACTGCAGACCCGGCACGTGCTGACTCTCTCATTGGCTGATTGGAGCACAATGGTAACAAGAGGCCAGCAGCCCCCACCCCACCCTTAGGCACGCGTGCCCATAGAAAAGTCTTAGAAAGTTGGGGGCAGCTTCATTTGAAAGGATCAAATGTAGAAAGCCTGACCTTTAAGTGCTTATTTCAGCTTACAAGAATAATGAAACCACACAGCAAGACTGCTATTGTGAAAGTCCTCAAAGTTTTGCAAGATTAAGAAGCGACTGATAACGCCACTGAAATGCTTAAACGATGAAGCCAAAGGATATTTAAATCTAAAGTATTTCTCATTGCAACTGCATGCTTTCCAAATCATAATGTTGTACTGTAGGGTTTTTTTTTAATGCACCCAGTCATTTGCATGGAGTTAAATTTACCGGTGTTTGTGGCATCTCACCGAACATCAACAAAGTGTTTGTCAGGTTCATTTCAGACTTTTCAAATCTATCTGTTTCAAACTTGCTCTTTCTTGTGCAATCATCTAGTTTTAATGATCTTCGATTACATCAAGAGTAACAGAGCATTAGTAGGATGTAACTTTGGTGAAAACTCCTGCATTCTTGCATTCTTAAGGTTCTCCATGTAACGGTTGCTGTTGTTTTGTGCAAATTGATGTCTGCCTGGATCAGTGCAATAAAAAGCTCCAGTGAAACCAGTAAGAAGTCTATATCCTTTTGATCCAGATCATTTCATATTTGCCATTTAAAATGTATTACTCCATTCATCCACTGAGTTTGGGCTCTGTACAAAGCTTTTCTGCAAGGTTAGAATCCTAACACCCAAGTCTTCAGACTGTCTGCATTCATTCATGTCAAAGTTAACTTCAGATCAGATCTAAGCCAGCTTATAAAGATCGCTTTTAGCTTAAACTACTGCAACTCTTATTAAAATGAGCTGAAATCACAGAGAAAGACTTGCTGTTTTAGTTTCACGTTTTGTGGAAATCAATGGATGGCAGTGGCTGACTGGCTGATTGGTCTGCTGTTAAAAACCCATCTAAAGATGGAACTTTAAAATCTGAAGACATAGAGCATTAGATGTTGAACTTGTTTGTTTTCAAATGATGACGTTATATTTTTCTGTATAAATAAAAGTTTGATTTAATAAGCTAGTCAGATAAAGTCTTGTGTACACAAATGCATCAGTAAACTTACTCAAGACTTGTAAGATATTTTCATGCTTTCACCACTTTTTGAAGTTTCTTAAGAGCTAAATATTTTATTCCTAACTGAAACTGCAGCTGGTGTAAAAATGCAAAGATATAAAAATTTATGAAATATGCACAATGTATATTTGTAAATAGGTGAGAAATGTCCAAATTGTTACTAATGCTGTGGTCAAAACAGCTAAAACACTATTAGAACACCGTTGGAGAGGGCCCTTTTAAGAAGTCGTAGAAAATTTTCTGGAAGAATAAGCAGAAACTTTCCTTAAAAACAGCATCAATGCAGGGTATTCACCAATGTTTGATGTCAAAATAATCAGAACTATCCACCCTTCCAACTGTACTGACTGTCAGGCAGACTTTTAGATGTCGTGACCAGCTTCACATCATGAACTGTTTGTTGTAGATTAAGAAATGGCACGGGCCGCTGCTTTGCATGCGTAAAGACTGGCGCGTGGCATCTGGAGATGCCTGCATGCTTTATCTCTCTACTCTGCATCACTCTCCATAGTAACCGGGAGATACCATCTGTCCCAGGGGGAAGGTAAAGCGAGTGTGAACAAAAGAAGTCACGCAGCACCTGCTGGGCGTGATAGACAAATTTTCCACTCCTGCAAAGATTATATTTGTAAGTTGTGTTAAAAAACAAGCAGAAATGTAGAAAGAATGCGTGGGTCTACGCTAAATATGATTGTTATGTAATTTGTGTCGCTCTCTAACTCAAAAACGTATTTTCTCAGTGCAAAAATGTATACAAATATTTTGTTTTTATTCACAAAGCCTAAGTCATCTCTGCAAACACTAAGAACACATTTCTGCAAACACATTTCTGAATTATCTGCCAGCTTTGGACATTTTCCTTTATAACGCAGAGGGTGGGATCTGTTGAGTCGCCGCAGGTCACCAGTAAAGAGCTTTGACCACCAACACCTGTCGCGCGCTGCCGGAGAGTCCTCCATCTGGCAGATGTGCTTCACCAACAATGGGTCGGTATCGATTTGCACGCGCCTGGCCCGTGGTGATACGAGCTTACGAGCTCAGTGTTTGATTTTGTATCAGCTAGATCCAAATCAAACTTTGGGCCAGATGACGCGCAGATGAGGACTGAAGTGAAAACAAATAAATGACCCTGTTTGAAGCAATAATGCAAAGATAAGCATTTTGTTGTTAAACGAAACACTTGGGGCATTCTCGTCTGTTTACAGCTCAAACTGAGAGTGATTTTTATCTGCCTCTACATGTCTGGGGAGATAGCCTTTTACATTTTGCAAGTTTAGACTGTGAAGTCTCGTCTTTGGTATTCTAATTTAATCAAAACTCAGACAACAGACTGGCGAATGTTGAGACATGTCGACAAAAGACAAAAAAAAAAAAAAAAAAAAAAAGCCCTGGGGTTGAAGATGACCTGGGTTTAGGAGAAAGAGAAGGGGGGCTTGGGGGAGGGGGTCCCCTCATAGCGACAGTTCTCCATCTGCCACTGTGCCTTCCACAGAACAATAGTGCTGAATCAATCACCACCGACCTGTGTCTGCACCTCCAACCTCCTGCGCAGTTTACGCAGCAATGGCAGCAGGTCTGACCTGATGCAAGATGTGTTTTGGATTATTATGCAGATGAAATGGCACCAAATAAGAATAGATGTAGAAGAGAAACGGCACTAGAAGTGAACCGAATGAGGCAGCACCGTGCGTAAAAGTTTCGGAGTGAAAAGAAGTTGTGGATAATAATAAAGCCAAACAGAGGTCAGGTTGTTTGAACTGGATACTAAAAATTACCAGATAATGACAATATATTACATTGAACGTGCCTAACACGTGGAGCAGGTGAAATGGAGTCCTGCGTAAAAGTTTGTCGGGACCACTTAAATCACAAATGAAAGCATTTAGTGGACCTATGGGCCAAATTCCAAGTAAAATAACTTTTAAGGCTATTTCTGCATAACTCGCGTGGCTCCTGAACTCCCCAGAGTAAATAAATAAAACCCGAGGACGGTAGGATTTGGGGGCCAGCTGATGGCCACGTGGTTCGCGTGGGCCAGCACTGCAGATTGTGCAGCCCGCACTGCGTTCTGGCACGCGCTGATCATTTGCATTTGTATAGAAGACCGTGACAATAGAAGAGCTTCTGTGCTTACAATGGGGCAGTTTTATGGCCAGCCTATACTCCACAGATGGCATCATCCACCTGCCCTTTCTCTGCTGCTGAGAGGGGGAGGGGAGCTTCACACTTTCTCCATTCTGCTACTTAGATTCTATCAGAAAAGTATAAAATGAAGGAAACGGCATTAGAAGTTTGTTTTGAGTTCAAAAAATGTTTTAGTAAAGTTCACAAAGAAGTTTGTGGGGCTATAAGTGTCCATAAGTAACCTTTGCAAAGATTTCCGAGTCTATATGTGCAATTTACTTCAGTTTGTAGCTATTATGAGTGCATGTAAAAAGACAGGTGCATGATGTATCACAGCAACTTGAATCATATGCTGTGTTTTGGGTGGGTTGCACAAAAGAGCTGCAGAGTAATCAAACGCTTTCTGTAATATAATTAAGCTATTTTTAGCTTGCAGGCCAAGCTGCTGTGTGCGTGCAGTGGGGGGTGTGAGTGGCTCGATGACCCCCATCAATCTGCCACGAGCCGGAGTGTGACAATAGCATTATCATACCAATACACCATTCAGCTTTAGCCAATCAGGGCGCAGAGCTTTCGCTGCGCCGCACGAGCTGCAGGGTATAAAAGAGGGTGACTGCGGCTGTGAAAGCACTCTGCTCTCTCTGCGGATTTACTCTTCACACTTTCTTGAGCTTTTCCACTGCGGAATATCCTCACAACCTTCATCATGACTTTTGAGGAGGTCCTGATCCAGAAACCCGCCGAGCGTGCTCAGTGCGCCGGCACTGCCCTCGAGGAGGTCCTGGTGACCGCCAAAGACAATGACTCCCTCACCGTTGGTGTCTATGAGTGCGCAAAAGTTATGAACCTGTAAGTATGAGACTGCTGGAAAAATAAAGTTTGCTACGTGTAAACTTATTTAAACACTGTTTTATTCAGTTGTGAGTAGAATCTCATGGATTTTGTTCTTTAATGTCCCCACAGAGACCCGGACAGTGTGTCTTTCTGCGTCCTGGCCATGGATGAGGAGTTTGAGTGTGACATCGCCCTCCAGATTCACTTCACCCTCATCCAGTCCTTCTGCTTCGACAACGACATCAGCATCGTCAGAGTGAGCGACATGCAGCGTCTGGTGGAGATTGTTGGGGACAAGGCGGAGCAGTTTGAAGATGCGCACTGCGTCCTCATCACGGTATGTAGAGCTCAGTAGCATCACTGTGAAGAATTTCAAGGCTGATTTTTTGTGTGTGCTTTCTGTAAAGAAACATGCGACTAAATCTACTTTCCTCTTCCTGTTTGAACAGAACCCGGCTGACGGGTCTTGGGAGGACCCTGCTCTGGAGAAGCTGCACCTGTTCTGTGAGGAGAGCCGGCGTCTGAACGACTGGGTTCCTGAGATCAGCCTCCCCGAGCGCTGATCTGGGACCTGCTCCTCACTTGCTCAGATGCTGCAAAGCTTCTTATCTGGAAATACTCATCCTGATGGACAGGATGACCCTGTTTCTGCTCATCCCTGGATACTCCTGAGGAGGATTCCCGTCCAGGCAGCACGGTGCCGGCCCGAGGGGCCCCCGTGAACCGTCGCCTCTTGTCCCGTCCATGCCAAGATGACTCTCATTCTTTATGTGAATGAGGTCGGGCATGCCACAAGAGCGACGCATCGACCCTCATTCTTTGTGCGGATGAGGTTTGGAGAGGAAGGAGAAGCGAGTTCTGCGTCCTGTGGTTCCACAGAGCAAATGTCGCACGTTGAAGCACGCGCAGCAGGAGAAGAAGCGGTGCTGAGAGAGAGGCCTTCTTAGAAAGGGACTTTTTAAGGATGTCCTCTTTGCTGAGCAACATGACATCAGTTGCAGTCAGCGGAAATGTTTCCCACTTTCCAGAATTGTCTTAATTCTCTAAAGGTTTCACTTTAGAAATGTAATAATGACAAAATATTCTAAAACATATATGGAAAACAACAACATGTCTATATTCTAAAGGTTTCACTTTAGAAAATGGCTCAATTAAGTTAACGTCATGAGAGTTTGTTAGATTATCCTATAAATATTTTACTATGTAGCCTGTAAAACAAATGTTTAAAAAAAAATAAAATTTGACTTAATGTGTTTGATCTTTTTGAAGCAATGCTGGAAACTAACTTGGTGTTAACTTATCAGCTGTTTCAAACATTATTGAAAGCTGTAAGTGGAAAATACTCAATAAAACTTGAAAGATGAATTTTGCGTTGTGTTTTCACTTGCAGTTGCAAAACTCTGTTTTTTGTGCTTGTTCGGGGTGTTTAGAGGGAGGAGGGCTGAAACTAGCACAAGCTTTAAACTCCCTTTGGGTGGAGAGACCAATACAGCATGACATCTGAGGGAGGAGGGGGCAAACACATTCAGGCCCTCCTCCTCCAGACTTCATCTGCATATGTATGGTGCAGAGCACAATAGCGGGGCTCCTGGCCTGTCAGCTCCAGCAGTCCAAACAGAGTGCCTATTGTCTAGCCCGCAGATGTCTTCCCTGGCCACGCCGCGCCATCTGCTGCTTCCTGCAGGTTGGGGTCGGGCAGGGCAGGGCAGGGCTGGGAGGAGTCGGAGGGGTTAGTCAGTACACTGCTGCAGGGGGGCTGAGTGAGGTCTGGCTGGTTTGGGCCGGTTTTGGGGAGAAGAGAGGGTGGGGGTCCTGACTATCATATGGTATCCTGCCAGCTGCTGTCGGGACTATTATTTACTGGCAGGCACTTGGTGAAACTTTGGTAAACACAGCACAAAGACCGGAGATCAGCTGTGTTTGGGTGCAGCAGCAGAACCACCTGCTCTGCCTTTAAAATGAAATCTGCATCAAGCACCGCTCCTTACTTTATTTACACTTTCATGAACAGGGTATAAGCGTTCTCTCTCATTTAATGTACAGAGCAGTGCAATAGAGTCCCATTCTCTCTCTTTTTACAGCTTTTATATTGTCTGTTGGGCTTCGGGAATTTAGAAAAAAAACATTCTCTTAAGTGTTTAAATATTCCTAAAAAGTAATAATTAATGAGTGAAAACACACATTCCTTCATTGATTACTACCTTTGTTTAATTTCATTTGGCACTTCCATGTTTATTTAATATTTAGGGTATTCCAAACAGTGCAGAAGGTGTCTGGGGCATTGCTGCAGGTTGACACCTGAGTTGCATTAGGAGGAGTGAAACAAATTTATCAAAAGCTAAAAATGGTAGAAGCTACAAGTCACTTAAAAATGTCCCTGTTTGTTGCAAGTTGGTATAAAATAAGTCTGTGCAAAAGCAGTGCTTTATTATGAAAGCACACAGAACTTGGAGGTGTGCCTGAGGCCCCTGTAGGCCCGGAGCCCCTCCCTCTTGGGGTCTCTCACCATCCCTCGGACTACTGGGGGAGAGTCGCAGCCCTTCTTCTTCTGGGTCTGGTGCAGCAGGATGCGGTAGACCCCGGTGACGGGACTCCGGCTGTCTTTCAGCTGATTGTTTTGCAGGTGCTCTGCGGTAAAGCCGAGCTTCTCCAGCAAGCTTCTGACCTCCTCCACTTCCTCCTCCAGGCTGGTGTTCTCCGAGACCATCAGGCTCTGCAGGGTGGTCACTGAGTCGGAAGGGAGAAACGACCAGGGGAACTCCACAGGTAAGAGCCAATCACAGCCCAGCATCTGGTCGATAGCGTATCGCTCGCTGGGGACCAGCCTCAAGATGCCCTTTATGAGCCTCTGACAGGGGCCTGGCACCCAGGGGGGGATGGTGTAATTGCCTTCAATGACGCAGCGCCGCAGCTTGCCCATGGTTTCGGCACGGAACGGCATGGTGCCGGTCACCATGAAGAAAAGCAGGACTCCCATTGCCCAGACATCTACCGGAGGCCCCAGGTAGCACTCGTCCCTGAAGAGCTCTGGGGCTGCGTAGGGCGGTGAGCCGCAGAAGGTGTCCAGGGCATTGTTGCGGTTTGACACCTGCGTGCTGAATCCAAAGTCGGCCACCTTCACGCAGCCATCGATGGTGAACAGGACGTTCTCTGCTTTCAAGTCCCGGTGGATGATGTTGATGCTGTGCTGCAGAGCAAAACATAAAGAGAAGGTTGGAATTTCAAACTGTAAAGTAAATGTGAGGTTATACTTTCACTATTAAAGCCTCATCTGTGAAAAGGCTTTTGGGAATTTAGATGTACAGCTGGACGGCTGTAATGAATTGTAATTTTAATGGTGACCAGTAAAGTGACCACACAACTTTAACATTGTTTTGCAACACAAAAAGTGCTCTGAGCAGACCTGCACCTAAGCTGTCCAGGTTACAGCTAAACCCACAATCACCCCTCTGAAAATATCTAAAGTGAAAATTAAAATATTCACTCCAATGGTTTAGATATCTGGGTCAGCACAAAGGCTTGTTTATAATCATGTTTTTGCATATTTTTAGTGTATGTCTCCATGCTCCATTCCAAGATTTCATCATCATCATCAACAGGCCCTTTTTCATTCTTCTAATGCAACCTGACTATAAGAGTTGAGTGTGACTCAATAAAATAATATCTTATACAATAGGATAAGGAAAGAACCCTTTTATGAGTAAATATGAGATATATATTGGATCTTCATCAGGACTTCATCAGGATTTTCCGGTAGAGAAAAAAATTTGGGACTTGCCAAAGAGGTTTTATTCTTTCCCCAAAAGAAAATCACCAAGACTGAAATAAAAATATTAAGCAGGATTTTATTTAGTGAAGCATGAAGTGCATCAAGTATTTCATGGCCAAAAATAACAGTACATTTCCTTGTGTAAGGTAGCACAGACTTGATGCCACTGTCATGATCCTGGATATTTGACCCAGCGCTTCTGGCTTTGGACTCTTTGTTGTAGTTCTTGCAGTTTTGTGCCTTCTTTACAGTTATCCCAGTTCCCTCTCAATGTCAGATGTTCCTTTGTTTGGTTACTTCTCGTTTTATTTTGCTAGTCTCTTGTCTCCTGTGTGTTTAGTTTTGATTCCTCTTTATGTCATTAGTTTGATTCTGTCCACCTCTCTTTATTTTTCCAGCCGTGTTCTTTATCTATAATTACCCACCTCATGTGTGTATTCATGTGTGTATCTTTGTTGTGTCATTCTGGTTTTTCCCCAGTGAATGTCCTGACTTTTAACCTTTGTTAGTGTGGTGATGTATGTCAACACATCAAGATGTTTTTGGTGTTTTTCCAGTCAGGTTGTTTTTATGACAACAATACATACATGTCATGAGGGGTTATGTTTTTATTATAATACCTAATATAATAAATGCATAATGATAAACTAAAATCAACCGTGAAGCTGATGAAAATTAACCAAAACAAGCAAACCCACACTAAAAATTTACCAAATAAAAGAAAAGATACAATTTCAAATAACTTTTTAAAATGGGTAAAATTATAACAGTTCTGTGTCAGACATGGTGAAATTAGCTGTTAGCTGTTAGCTGATTGCTGACCTGCCAGCTTCCCAGTAAAAATCCAGTTTGCGTGTGAACAGGGCAGGTTATAATCGGGCTTATTCACAGCGAGCCAGCGTCTGTCATGGGTCCTGCCTCCTGCACGCTCTACCCAGGCAGCTCCCTCACCTTTAAACCAAACACAGGACTGCCAGCAGCCATGACACATCTGAAGGAGATGATGTCTTGTGTGTGTCTCACATGTGAGAAGGTGTGACTTCACTGAGCACATAACTAAACTGCATGATGGGAAACACAAGCAGCATCTTGCACTGAAAGCTTTCAACATCACTGACCATATATTTGATGGCAGAGAGGATCTGGGCGAAGGTGATCTTGCTGGTATTGTCTGACAGTTTTCCCTCGTTGCATATCCTGCTGTGGAGGTCTCCTCCTCCTGCGTACTCCAGCACCAGGTGGAGGCGTCTCGGCGTTTCCACAACCTCGTACAAACGGATCACGTTTGGGTGGTGCAGGGCCTCCATGCTGCTGATCTCCCTGGAGAGAAGACGCTGGGCTTCAGCATCCAGCCTCGTCCTATCCAGGATCTTCAGAGCCACTTTGTCTGTGAAAGATTGGACAGAGCGATTATGTCATGATAACTCCAGAGAAGGTGTCCATGACATCAGAGGCTGAAAGTCGAACAGAAACTGAAAGCTTACACAGAGACAGGAGTACTGTTGCATTACATGGAGATACATGGAGAGAGTAGTTCAATGAATCTAAAAAAAAAAAAATAGTTAAATAAAATAAATTTCTTTAATTAAAGAAGTGACTGCGAGCAGAATTCTTTTATTAAATTTATAACATATAAAAAGATGGTGTTAATTATTAAGTAATGATCAAAAAGTTAATAAAGGGTTAGCTTGCTGAAGGTAAACCTGAAATCCCAATCTTTGAAATTGTTTAGCTTATAGCAGGATAAGATGAAAAAGGACTGGCATCACCAGAACAGCATGTTTATATTATATAATATATAATCAACTGCAGTTTATTGGTCCTCTTAATTAATTTATCCAGATGAACCACCAGATATCAGCTGCTTTTCAGACTTGACTGCTTGGAATAGAAAATTTTAACCAGCTGCATAGTGGAAAGCAACCTGTCTTTGAACATTTGCAGACCAACACAGATGGCAATCAGTCTCAGACAGATTGGCGACGGTTTGCAAATAACTGCCATCTAATTTATAAAAAATTTGCTAACATGTTTCAATCAATATGAGTCGGTCTGAGTCAATAAGTGCAACTCAGCTGCGACATGTCTCTTTGCAATAGCAGACTTTTCTCAACTGTTTGTCAGCTGGTTGTGGTCTGGTTATATTCCTATGTAAAAGCAGGTCTTTCCAAGCACTTATGCCATTTAGCAGTTTAAATATCTGAATCTCTGTTTCAAATCTACGAGATTCTGGCTAGAATCAAAATAATTCATGTGAATTTCTGTGGATGAAGACGGCAACAGATTTGCAATCTTCACAGTTAAATGTTGTATTATCACAAACAAAATTACATGTAATTGTCAGTTTGACCCCATGTTTTATTCCCATTGCCCTTGCTTCTTATCGCTTCCCATTGCAAGTTGCTTTGAAGATGGCAACTAACTGCGAGTGGTCACAGACCTGGCCATTTGAAAGGCAACAATTTTGCAGTAATTTTGGTCATGCTGGAGTCTCCAAGCAGTTATCTCTAGCAGTTCTTGTGGTCCTAGTGGTTCAACCAGAATTAGCAGTTTTAAGTCATTGGATTTGTGCCCAAATGTTGAAGGTATTTATAATGATAAAATCTGTTTGTGCTTCGCAAATGTGAAAATCTCCTCAGTTTAACTTTGCTGTATGTTGAATGTGTTTGTAATGGACTGTTTTACAACACATTCAAAGAGAAGCTATCTCAAGCTATGTGAATAATTGGATCTTTTCAGGCCAGATTTCTGCCACCTGTCCTGAAACTACTCAGCACATCAGGTTTGGAATCAGGTTGCAGCTGTAGTATTTCAGTAATTTCTCCTTTTTACTGAGCAACTAATCAGCATCTGGTGCATTGGAAGCTTTATAGATGAGTTTTAAATTTGGAAACTGTGTTGCATAAAATTGCTCATTATTGCGTGAGCTGTGTTTGGTTCGCAGTTTCAGGCCCGTCAAAAATCAGACGTGTGTAGTCTTTAAAAAAGGGTTTCAAGTGTTGTCAACAAAGGGCTGCAACCAGTTTAAGCCTTGCATAGCCACACTCTATTCAACCTCTTCTTTGAGAGGATTGAATCTGAGACAGAGGCAAAGGAAGCAAAGGTAAAGTGTAAGTGAAGATTATCTTGAAGATTCAGAATATCCATCTACCTCTCGTCAGAGCATGAAAAGCCAGTTTGACCCTGGAGAAGGTCCCGTAGCCGATCTCCCCGCGGACCTTATAGAATCCAATTCTGCGCCCTATGATCAGCTCCTTGATGGTCTGCTCGTCCTTGCACATATCTCTGGTGAGCTTCTCCAGGGGAGTGAGGTTGTCTGTCTCCTCATCCTCAGGCCCAGCATCAGAGCTGTCCGTCAGGCTATAGAGGCTGTGGTGGAGCCTGGCGCTCGCCACCTGGTACTGGCCTCCAGGCATTTCTGCTGCAGGCTGAAGATAATGGTGGAGTCATTAACAGTCCGTCTTATGTAAGTTACAGTACAGAGGAGCATATAAAAGTAAACTAGAGGGACAAAGGGGTTGTTTTTTACTTGATTCCTAATATTCTCTATAAATTTCCCCAAAAGAACCACTATTAAGTTTCGACATTTATTTTATTGAAACCAAATCGCTCAAGTAAAACATTAATTAAAACTTCTAATTCTACATGTTTTGTAGCTTTGTGAAATGGCTGCAATAAAACAGTAACACACACAAATAACTACAATGAGAAGTTTTCTTACCAAATTTCTGCATCAAACCATGGCTTGCAAATGATATTAAAAAAGGGTTTTATTTTGTCCCAACAGGACTCTAAAAAATGCCTTCAGAGCAGCGTCGTCATGGCCTCACTCTCTTCTCAGTCCTCTAAATCAGACGACTACACACTCATGGCAAAGCACATGCAAGGCAGCGTGGTAGGGTTAGCGTCTCAACGATTAGTCAAGTGTTCAGTCAGTGTGGGCATCTCTGGCCACACCCCTCACCTTTGCTTATCTTCAGCCTCTCTTCATGTCCAAGAAACGAAAGCTTAAGATGATGTCATGACCTCTAATCCTGCTTTAATCTGAGTCTGCCCCAGTCCTTTCATACAGCTAACATCAATTCAAACAACAAAAAAGGGGCCATAAAACAGATATGCACAAATAAGTTGTTTTTAGAGTTTATATGATCAGAATGCAGATTTCATGTCTAACATAATACACCTGTGCAACTGACATCCATGTGCTATCTACGTAAAGTTGATCTCTTGGCTTTTGTGAAGATGAAATGTTATGCAACAGCATTAGCAAATGTTCCCATAGAGATTAGCTCTCTGTCCCCTTTAGATGTTGACAGAACAGCACAGATAACGAGATTAGAAAGGTCAATGCCTCAGCAGGCATGAGCATCTCCATTCAGGTGTGTCATCCCTGTGTGGAGTAGTGGAAGGACATTAATCAGCAGACAGCAGTCAAACACCATGCAAATGTACAAGATCATAATTACTATACACACTGCTCAAAAAAAATTGTGAAACACTTTGCCCAAAAAAAAAAATCATGCTGGATATTTATACTGATATGTACTGGGTAACATGTTAGGAATAAAAGGATAAATAATCAGCCTGCAGAGGGCTGAATTCAAAAACACCCTGGAAGTCAAAGTGAAAATGATGCAGCAGGCAAGTGGATATATGAACGTTTTATTTTTACTGTGCAAAAGATGGAAATGTGACAGTAAGGGGTAAGGCTAACATAAAAGCTAGTAGCAAATAATCTCCATCTAACCAGCCAAAGCTTGATTTCCAGCAATTAATCGAAGCAGTGCTGAGCAGACAGGCTTGTAGCACTGTAGCCTACCTGTAACTGTTTCCACATGTAAACACTTCACCAACTTTGTTGTTGGCTTTGTGTTAATACTTAATGGTTTCTTTTTTAAAGAAGCTGACAATGTGTCACACTGACAACACCCATGCTGTTCACACAATGATACATTGTTTCTAAGTATAACTTGCTGTATCATCTATTTTATTCTAAACAGAGCTGCAATTTATAAAAGAAAAAGAAGAAAAGATTTGAAACTGAGCACTGAAGCCTTGAGAAAACAGGCATTAAGGTAATTTTCTCAGGTATTTTTGGCAAACAGAGGAACTGCGCCCGATGTTTTCACTGGATCAACTTTACACATTTTCTTATACAGCTCCTGGCAAGACACTCTGCTAGTTGAAGACTTTTGTCAATTAATAATGCTCAGAACAATAAACCACAGAGAAAATGTCTGACTGACTGCATCTATATGAACACAAAGAGAACTCAGTGTGAATTATAAGAACCTTGAAAAAAAGGGGAATAAGTACTATTAATGATTTCTTTGAATGAAAACAGATAAATAGATTTACATCCTTGAATCAGACTGCCCTTTCAGCCAATTCATTCACAATCGCACTACTCCATCTACACTTCCTCTGTCCCTCCATCCTTCCCTGCAGGCGTCTAATTGGATTAAATCCTTAGACAGGAATACAGCATGTGTTTGTACTTTCTTCACACTGGTCACCTGCGAGAAGAGCTGAATGTGCAGTCAAATCTAGTCACACTGCACAAGCACCAAGTAAATGTCCTGTTAAATATGTATGATTGGAAATTTCAGAATGCTCTATGGGAATCATGCACCTCCACTGGCAGGTCAGCAGCTCGTTAGCCTCTAAACAAATTAAATCTTTCTTCTCTTAGGACGGCTGTCCAGGATGCTGCTGGCACGCTGATTCTCTTCCAGCTCTTTGATTCTCTGACGCAGAGCAAAAATCTCTTTGTTCTTTTCCTCCTGGAAAAACTGCAGCTTCTGAGAAAAACATAAAAAGACATACAACACACTTCTGAAAATACAAAATCACCGCTGACCTATAAAACACTCCCTGTAAATAATAGCTTCTATTCTTCAGATTAATGCCAGGTAAACGAGTTTAGATGAAAAATCTAGTCTGCCATGTGCTTTGCACTGAGTGACTGCTGAAGCTGGTGGATATTTTCATTGCTGTTCATGATTACATGCCTTTTGAAATTATTTTCTTATTCAATCATTTAAAGCCCAAAATGTAAAAAAACACATAAGAAGGAAGGGTTTTTTCCTCTTAATGAAATACATTTTTAAATCATAATAATTTTGGTTAGCAATTTTCAACAAAACACACGAAACCCTGTCTGGGATTTATGAGATACCAAAAATTACCCAAGCATTAGACATTTTTTCTGTAATATAAAATGAGCAACCAAGTACCCCACTTGAAGGAAGGTTTTTGCTAAGTGGCTAAGTACACTCACTGACTAGTTTACTGAGTACAGCTACTGGTTATTGCACATATCTAACGTGCCAAGCACATGGGAGCACCTCAGTGCGTTTTAGCAATGTACACACAGTCAAGATGACTTCCTTAAGTTCAGACCAAGCACCAGAATGACTCAGAAAGGTAATTTAAGTGAATTTGAATATTTGATGGTTATATCTAGTGTGCATTTTCTGTATTCAACCAAGGTATGCAGAAGCGCATCTCTGAATGCAGATGGAGGACGGTGACACAAGGTGACACCGGTGCCATCTAAGAACAGGAACCTGTGGCTACAGTTCACAGGGGCTCCCCAAAATTGAGCAATGGAAGATTGGAAAAATGCCTGGTGTGATGAGTATTGCTCATACCAAACTGGTATGAGCAAGGTATACCTAATAAAGTCAACAGTTAGTGTTAACCTGAAGGAGGTGTCTGTGACAGTCAGCATCAAGATCAACTGTGGTGCAGTTCATTTATAGCAATGAGCCTAAAGTTGCCATTTTACTTATGCAGTTTAATTTATGCTTCAAAAATGATCCAGCTGACACTTTCTGGGTAAAGACATGCCCATGTTGAAAGCTGAGTGGTCAAATAAGACTAGAAAAGCAACGTATACAGGCAGTCAGCCTACCATTTAAGGGGGAAATTATGTCTGTTAAAGCATTACTAAGGCTGATAAAGCTGACACAGCATACCGGGAAGTAGCCTGATGACTTAAAACGTGTAGACTAACAAGATAAGATTTCTAGTTAAGACTTAATGGACTTTGCTCTACTCTCAGTTGTAGTTTCTATGAGAAGGATACATCAGTACATCAGTAACAGTTACACACATGGTTTGTACTCACATGTGCTTTTGGAATACGGTAAGTCACACCAAGACGCTCAGTTACACACTGACAACAGTTTAAACAAGGGGGTGTAACAGATTCTATGTGGGCTGCTTACCCTTTTAAAGACACTCTGAGGAAGGCTGGGGCCATGTTGCTGCTGCTGCTGTTGGCTCCACTGGGCTGAACTCTGAACTCTGGCTAACTTTGCACCAAACTGCCAAAAACACACAGAGCAAAACAATGAGCTTGAAACTGAAACTAGACACTCAAAACAAAGCAGAGTTCATTCTGATTTCAGAGATTTAGACTCCTGCTCATGTTTCTGTACCAAAACTCCTGCCTATGTTCCTAATACTATTCATTAAAATCACACAAAATTTAAACTTGATTATTAAACATCATAAATATATTAAAAGCAATGACAGATATTTATGTAGATCTATGTTAATCAAATTAAGTATGATGGTTACAATTTCAATGATATCATTTTACCTCCATCTGTAACTTCAGTAGCTCGTTCTGACTCTCCTTTTCCTGATCTTTTAGTCTCTTCTTCATGTCCTCCAGACCCAGATCCTTTTTCTCCAGCAGCTTCTTACATTCGGCATCTTTAGCTTCCACTGAATAAAACAAACCAAAGGCAGATTTCTCTGTTTTTGTCAGTAAAAAACTGAGGTAAGGAAACTTTAACAGATCTCTTGTTAGCTGTCCATGTTGTGCAATAGGACTCAAGGACCATAAATTATATAAATAATGTGTCAGTATTCCCTGAAACATTGCATAACATCACCACTCTCACTTATTCAGAGTCTTACAACCCCCTCATGCACTCAATGGAGTGTGCTCCCATTATGCATATAAGAGCTCAAGGCTGTCAAATTGTGAGATAATTTGCTTGATGCTTTGTCTCACTCTGTCTACAACCATAAAAAGCAATCAATCAACAAAGCAAGAGCACGTGTTCACAAAAACATTTTTTAGAAACAACAAAACTAAAGATTTCCTGCAAATGTGCGCAAACTGTAAGTAGTTTGATGTCTTTAACAGTTTCTGCAGAGCTTCCTGATCAGAGTAGCAAGTATGTAGCTAAATAAGAGGGAGAAGCAAACCCTCTGCAGACTTTATAAAAGCTGCACTGAAATGTCTAAATGCACATCATAAAAAGATAAACTATGAAAGGATTTTGCAAGCTGGCAATGTTTTTTTTTTGTCTTGGTGAGTCTGCAGGCAATGTGATTTAGGTATCCCATTTATCACAGTGTTTGGAGCTCTTCCATCTACCTGTGCTCATACATTTGTTGTAGCATGTCAGGGTGCAATGGGTTCATTGGAAATGAACCAGTTTCTCAGTGCACTGAGCACTCTGTGAGGCCTTACACTGACTAAAATACTCCCTGTGGACATCCTCCGCCTCCCTGCCACACTGCTGTCTTAGATCCTCTAGCGCCCTCTTGTGTCTCCCTTCTTCTGCTCTCATTTCTCTGACCAGCCGCTGAACTTCAGCCTTTCCAACCTGATAACAACATACAAAGGCTGAAATTACTGCTGAGCAAAGTTTAAGCACTTTTAAATCTCAGTATGAAGGCGTCTGCCATGCTCCGACAGGCTCATACCCCTCAGGTGTTTTCACTTCTAAAGATTTCCTCTCAACATATTGAAACTGACTTTGATCGACAGCTCTGTCACTTGCAGGCATATTTTTGTAGTTAGGTAACATTGACACATCATGATTTATTATTATTATAATTAATCATTGAAGTTATAAATGTGGGTAAATCCAAGCATAGCGTCACTTGTTTCCTACTTGGCAAGAGAGTGCACTACGAAGCATGTGTGACCTAGCCGGGCTTTCTTTGCCTTCAACAACAACATCAATAAGCGCTGTTGTTGAAGGCAAAGAAAGCCTGTGGCTCCAAAGAGATGTGGAGAATATTTTAAAAGTTGTTTCAGCAAAATGAAACACTGGTGATCCAAATAATGCAGAAAGAAAACTCCTAATCTTGTACAATTTGATTATTATTATTATTATTATTATATTTTACCCCTCTGTGGACTCTCAGTGACAGCTTCACTTTACAGCTCTTAAACTTTAATCATGATATTTTTAACAACATAGGCTGCCCATTAAGAAGTAATAAAGTAATTTCTTTATTGAATATTCTCTGTGACAAAATAGACTGATCAGTTCTCTAACCTGTCTGCTATTAGCTACAACAGCACACGACTTTATAGCAAACCTGAAGCATTATGTTGCACTAAATGGGAAATGTCTTCACACTACTTGGCTCTAAGAAAAGTAATTATTAAAACACTTGTACAAAAGCAACGTTTAAATCTGACACAAACCCAAAGCCTCTGTGAAAACACATTTATGCATTTTCTGCATCATCTGCCAAATGCTCTATTGCAAATTTCTGGCACCCTGCTGGATGCAGTTTGCACTGCTGTTCATGACAAGAAAAGAAAAATTGATTTATGACTTTTAGATAACATTGTGCAATCCGAACGGATACAACACCGCCGCAAACTTCTGCTTAGCCAAACACAACAGATTGACAGCCAAACATGGTAACATCATACTGTAACATCTATACTGGATATAATCCAGGAAAAAGCAGCCTTCCTGCCTCAAGGTGTCTTGCATAGAGGCAGCATCAACTACATCCAACAGCAAGACCGAACAAGACTGCCACATTACATGATCAAAAAAGCAGAGGAGAAAGTAAAATATGCAGGTATAATTCTGTGTTTCTCACTTGACCAACTCTAGGAAAAGCTTAGCATCATTTCTATGATAGATGTTCATCAGTTTAAGTTCCTTAACTCATTAAAGCATCATATACAGCTGAACAGGTGCTCAGACGTCACTGATGTCAGTCTTCGTGTTTCTAGCACCACCAAATTTATATAAAGTATTGAAATCACTGAGCCTAGACTGCTTTTGAAACACATGAGCACCACCACATAAATAAGATAAAGAAAGATTCAACCCAACAAGTCATGACCTGCTCTTGTTAAATTTGTATTTTCAAAACTTTGAAAAGAAAAATCAAACACAGAGAGCATATTGGTGGTAAGACAATCTGTAGGGGAAAAAAGTATCAACTTACAATGGTCTTTAAACCAAACTCTGAACATAACCTGAAAACCTACTCTGGATATGTGTTCAGCATATGTTATTATGGAGATTTAGCTAGGGTAGAAACACAACCACCTTCCAGCTTTAGGCTCTATGTACCTGATAAACCCTTTAGTTTTGCTTTGCAGTTTAACAGTTCAGGTCTAAGGAGCCAGAGTGAATACAGGAAACACCTGTTGCTCGCTCCTGCTTCTGTTCTTACCTCTGCTGTTCTCTCATTCTGCTGTTTCAGATCTGCTATATCATTCTTGAGTCTCTCATTCTCCACTGAAACATGAAAAAGATGATATGGAGTCATTTTCAGCTGATTATCCCCCCTATCAAAAATATATAAAAATATAAAGGTTTTGCATATCAAGACATAATAAAAAGTATTTAGTCCTTATTTAGTGCACATCCCAGCAAATTCCCCCACAAATCAGACCGTGCAATGCTCAGAGAAACTGCAAACAACCCAGACTTATTTTCACATTTCAAATGTTAAAGTTTGTGACATACAATCAGAAAAAGACTGAAAGAGGATGGCTTGTTTGGAAGGGTTGCCAAGAAAAAATTTTGCAAAGTTGGACCAGAACAAACCACATGATTTCTGGAACACTCTTTTTGGACAGACAAGACCAAAGTGAAGATGTCTGGCCATGATGCACAGTGTCATATTTGGAGAGAACTAAACACAGCATCTCAATACAAACACCTCATACCCACTGTCCTCTCCAGCATACAGGACCATCAAATGTGCAGACATCTCTGCGACAGCTAAAGTCTATCCAAAACTGGATATTGAAACAAGGCAGTGATCCTAGAAGAAAACAATTACTTCAAGTTCTTGGTGCTAAAAGTCGTTCTACAAACTGCACAGGGTGCACTTAGTCTTTAACAAAACGTTTCTGCATTCTGGGTTAGTTCTTAAATAAATAACAACACAATATAGTATGTCACATGTATATACCTAATTTTAAGACCTGCTAAGAACTATTATATTATTATGTCCTGATACGTAAAACTTAAGAGCTGACATAGGGTACTTTCTTTGCTGTATATATGTATATGTGTGTTTGATATGTTATTAGAGATACCTCTGAGGTGGCACTGCTCCTGCAGAGTCTGCTGCAGTTTGTTCACTGTGACAAGAAGGCTATCTTTTTCTGAAAGAGGTTCAGAAAAAAAGTCTACTTTCATGCTCCAAATACATATATAAAACAGAAATTCATTTAATAACTTACAGAAAAAATCCCCAAATATTTAAAATGTTTTTCTTCTGTAAAGTGAATTGTTACCAAATCCGGCTTGTTATTAATATCGGCCAGATGGTATTTTTCTATCACATATGTACAGTTACAATGCTGGATGCTGATATGAAATGTGGCTAAAATGTCAAATAATGAGATCAACAAGTTATAACATCTCATTTCATAAAGAGGACGAACAGAGGGTCTTCACCAAGGCCAGTATAAGCTGAATAACGATTATTTTTACGTATGAATCATACATCACTACTCCAGTAGGGCCCAATGAATGCAAAACCACCAGCAGAGGGAGATGGTATTAAACTGAATGACAGGTTTTGAGTTTTAACACTCACCTTCAATTAGGCTCTTCTCCTTGGTCTGGTAAAACTTCACCAGTCTATTAGCATCCTCGAACATGATCTCCAACATGCTGTTTCTGCCATTAACTTCAGTTATGTTCTATTTAATAAAGGTAAAGGCCAGAGAAAATACTTTATTTCATAAAGACACATATACATATATATATAATGCACAAACAGTCTAAAGTTTATTATAATGTAAAATACACATTTATTACATATGTATGATGTATGTTCATTAGGATTAAGTTTATTTACAGTCTAATCCCCATTTCACTTACTAGGTTTCCTTCTAATGTTTAAGTGACTAAGAGCAATAAAAAACAACACAAGAAAAAAAAATAACTGGCATTAATAAAAACATTTGAAAGCCTTCCTCTAAAAGTTCATAGATAATTCTCTTAGTGTAACAAGGAGGCAAAAAGTAAAAAATGACAAAGTAAATAGCAGATTTAGTTAGCCTATTAGCAAGTTAGCTGGCTAATAGGGCAATGTAAATTACTTTACCTGTTCTAGTTGACAAAACTCCTCCAGAAATTTCTCAAGATTAACGCAGTTTAACTTTGTCATATTTTAAGCCCGAGAGCAAGTCAGTATAGTATTTTCTTTATCATCTTCCTCTTAAGTGACATTAACTTGACGCTAACAAAGACCCCAGCTTGTTTGGGCATACAGCTAGCTTACTAGCTGTAAAACTGTTTCTGTGCAGTGTTATAATGATTTAATATTTAGTAAAAAAAATCTGCAGTTTATATAAATTTCACATAAAAAACTAGATATGGTGACAGTTGTTACCATGCTATATTTTATTATTAAAATTAAAAATAAATAAATTATGACTTGTCTCCAATTCAGAATTTTATTGATATTTTAAATTTTTTTTTTTTTTTTACCAATGACTGTAGAGTCATTGGTTTTTACATAAATAATGCAGAAAAACAAAATACATTTTAGTTTATTAATAAGACACATAAAGCCAGAATCAGATTTTTTTATTTCATTTATTTGACAGTAATTTTAGACTGTTGCGATAACCATACAAATTAACACTGTTCATATACCTTCAGCTTTTACTTTGTATCAAATGCATATAAGCCAACCAGAAATAAAAAACAAAAACAAAAAAATCAATGCACTATAAACACAAATACTGACTGAGCAAAATAATTTCAGTTCATATCGTTTTGGCTTTAGCTCTCAAAACTTTTGACAGTTTTTAAGAACACAATATGTGATAATATTAAAATTAAACTAACATCTTACATTGAGCTCCTGTTTATCCTGTCACACATAAATCATGCTTTTTTATTTTTTTTTAGGAATCAATATGTTGAAATACATTGAGCATTTTGAAAAGCACAGAACTGAATGCAGAACAGAGTTTGGGGCAAAGTTGATCTGACAGATAAAAAAATGTAATTAAAAAAAAAAGCAAAAACAAGGTTATTTATTTGTTTCTTTTCAAATATTGTCTTTTCATATATACAATATACACAAGGACGTGGTGCCTTTAATATTAATACTGATTAAAATGTGAATCTGTAGCATGAAAGGTGTTGGTTGTTGTAAAAATATTGCAGGGAATTGTGCAAGTGCAATCCATTTTTGTCCTTGTTTGGCTTACAGCACCAAATGACAAAACATTAGCAAAGATTTGAACAAATAGGACCACCAGGGCTGAAAGGAAATTCAAATTTTTTACTAAATCTTATAAATGCAAATAAAATAAATAAATGTATACTGGATGGTGCACTTCATAAGCAATCAACATTTACTTTTGATTTTATTCAGGGGATGTTCTGACCCCTAGTGGTCAAAAACTGGTTAATACGGCTTTAACAAAGGTCGTTAGTTAAGTTGTTGCAGACCTGGTTTTCGACTGCAGCAGTTTTCAGCTCAAGCTTTCCCTTTTAATGCTTCCCTTTTCCACAATCAGAGTAAAACACATTTTTTGTCCAGGTCCTTTACAAAACTCTGCCAAAGGATGCAGTCAACAGTCAGATTTTTAATTTGCACACTTAGACACTGAATTACGGCGTGATACTTCCCAGAAGATCAGCGGTCAGGTAGCCGTCTGGTGTCGGCATGTTCTTTGGAATTATCAGATGTGGGGCTGGTGCTGAATTTGGTGACAGTAAGAGACTGTTCTGTCTATCAACACCTTCGACCACAGTGTAGACAGGAGCAGGGATTGGTGGGGGCGTGGTGGTGTTTGATTCATGGTGAGGTGACGGAAATGTTTTACAGGGTTCAGTCAGGTCCCCTGTGGATAATTCTGAGCTTGTTTTTCCTGCATTGAGCTCTGAAGTGTAGTCTCTGTGATCTGCATTCATCACGAGGAGCTGAAACTCTTTCTTCTCTTTCTCTACCACAATTTCATCTTCCTTCTCTTTACTAGACATTTTCTCCCTCTCGGTCTGTTCCTCAGGTAAGAGCAACACCTTGCCCGATGACCTCACCTCAGTCACCTGGGTGTACAGAGTGTCTCTGCCTGTGACGAATGAAGGAAGCTCCCCAGAGTTGCAGCTTTGGATGGGGGAGCTTGGCTCAGAGGTTGCTGCACATAATGTCTCCTGACTGAGGGCAAGATTTGGGACCAGAGGAAGGAAAGGTGATGGTTCTGGGTCGCATGGGAGATCTGGATCGCAGCAGCTAGCGCGACCTGAATCGTCATCTCTGAAGCCAAGTGATAGTGGGGAGCAGTTAGAAGACAGGTGGTGGTTCATGAGACAGTCAGTGTCCAGGTCTGTCACTCTGTCGCTTTGCTCTTCAATGTCCAGATCGATGAATTCCACCCAGGGGTCGGAGTTGTAGAGCTCCGGCCTCAAATCAGGAGGACCGCCCAGGATTGATGTCAACTCCCTAAGCTTCCCACTCTGCGAGAAAGAAAATATACCAATGCACTTAGAGGCCATCATTGCAATTGAAGTTTTGTTTTTAACCTGTAGAGTGATTTCACCAATATACCAATATGTGTTTATATACATATCCCAAAAATATCTCTAAAAAGATCAGCTTATAAAAATTCAAATTTACCCAAATGAATTATAAGAGAAAACTAAGATGAGCCATATATAATAAAGAAAGAAATATTACCAGTATTTCCAGGTATATTAGGCCATTTGTGAGTACAACTTTATCATAGTTGATAGAAAACAATACTAAATCCATCAAAAAAAGCCAGAACACCAGAGGATTGGTCAGTTTTGTAATGAAGCTAATCAAGCTATTCTAAGTGTCACAACTGTGGATAAGCACCTTGAGTAGTTCAGAGTCAATTCCTTTAATTTTGGGTCCAGGAACAGGAGGCAAAAGGATAACCATCCACCTTGAGGAATAAATTAAAAAAAGAACAGTAAATTCCACACAACGCATGGAAGAAATTAGAAAACAGTAAACAAAATTGACGTCTGAGCCTGTGGTAGATTTTCAAAGTTAAGCAGCCAAAAGAGTTTCAGCTTAGCATAAAACCCAATAAATCTAAAATGCTTACTTTTCTTGCTGTGATATGATAACCAACATCAGGATGCCCACTAAACACAAGGCACCAAAGATGAGCAAAGCCACAACGGGGAATCTTGAAACTGATGAAAACAATGGACACACACACACACACACACACACAAAAATCACATTAAACTTGACATAAAACAATGTGAAATAGTACTCAAATGTTAATTCATGACAAGGATAAGATGATCCAAAAATGAAAAGTCTTTAAAACACCTTCTCCACCCGGTTCAAACACTGAGTCAAACAGTGAGTTTACCTTTTGATGGGATGTGAATGAAGACAGATTCACTGAATTCTCCAAACTCTTTCCCACCGAGCATTTTGCACCGAACACGGATCTCATGATTGATGTTAGTTTGAAGCCCGTAAAGGGAGCACTGTGTACTCGAAACAGGATCAACCTGTGGGGAAAAAATAAGGTTTCAAAGTCTGACATTTAGGTTTCCTTTGACAACAATAAAAAGATTATTACCAAATCAGCCAGTGTATACACTCGCCCAAAAAACTGAACTTTTTGAAAACACATCAGATCTTGATGGGTAAAAAAAAACCCCAAAACCAATCATGCTGGATATCTGTACTGATATGTACTGGGATAAGGTGCTAGGAATGAAAGGATGCCACATAATTTGATGGAAATGAAAATGATCAACCTACAGAGGGCTGAATTCAAAGACAACAAAATCAAAGTAGGCAAGTCCATTTTGCCAAAATTCAACTGCAGCAACTCAAAATGATACCCGGTAGTTTGTATGGCCCCCATGTGGTTGTATGCATGACTGACACTATCATCATAATGAGATGATGGATGGTGTCCTGGGGGATCTTATCTCATATCTGGACGTCATTGAGCTCGAAGGTGCAACCTGACAGTGTCAGACTGACTAAAACATATCTATTGGATTTAGGTCAGGCGAATTTCGGGGCCAGTCAGCGGTATCAGTGTCAGGCCCACAGGCTACCCTCATGATATTTCTGATTGTTTGGTTAGAGACATTCACACCAGTGGCCTGCTGGAGTGCATTTTGTACCTCGGCAGTGCTCATCTTGTATTGATGGCCATTGCCAGAGGTTGGACTACTTGTGCAACCTCTTTAGGGTCCAGGTATTGCCGCATGCTAACAATAGTGGCACTGACCCTAGCCAAATGCAAAAAAACACAATTGCAAGTAAAAAAAACAAAAACATAAAAATAGGAAGTAAAACTGTTAGTAGCCTCCACCTGTAAAACAATTCCTGTTATTGGAGTTGTCTCATTGTTGCTCCTCTAGTTCACTTGTTGTTTCAATAACACCAGAGAAGCTGAAACTGATTAACAACCCTTCTGTTACTTAACTGACCAGATAAATACCCCAGATGTTTGAAGCGTTCCTTTAATTTTTTTGAGCAATGTATTAGATTCATGACACACCCACCATTTCCCACACACTGGAGCTGTAGTCTCGGTGCTGAACTTCATACTGCAGCTTCATCCACCCTGTCTCCACATCTGAAGCTGGAGGAGGCTTCCAGCTCAACAGTATGTCATAGTGAATGCCAGTCAAACTCACATTCAGCAGCGTCCAGTTCAGGCTGACAGGAGGATCCGGTTGGACTGCGGAACAGAAAGTCACTTTAGAGCACTTTTACATCAGTAAGGGGGCTGGTGTCAGGAAGTCTTCCACTGAACTGAACTAATTAATTTGTTGAGTAATAACAGACCAATCCTTACATCACTGTCCTTGACTGTCTCTTTCACTGCCTACATGAAAGCAAGCAAAGACCAGAACATTGCATATGCTTGCTGAACTTGTTTTTACAAAGCAAATGGCATACATGTACTACTGTGATCGCCTCTTCTTGGAATTTGGCTGCAAGTCATCCTGAAGCAAGATTTCAAAACCTGACATCAAGCCTTTAGTCACATTCGGCCCGAGAGAATTAGTGAAGTCAGCCACTGATGGCTTGGCACGCCATCAATGTTCAGATTTAATCATGTTGAAACAGGAAGAGGTTTCCCAAACAGTTGGCACAAAGTTGAAAGCACATTGTTGTAGATATTTCTATGAAAAATAGGCTTAGACTAAACAATACAAAAAAAGCGACAAAAAGGAAAAATGTTATCAAACTATCAGTAGATGAAAGTCATGTGTGCTCTGTGCGCTATAAAGATCCTAACTAAATGTTGTCACAACAGTAAGTGAACAGTAAGAGGAAAAGCTGTAAGATATGTCTCTTCTCTATTTTTTAAATGCTCCATTTATCGGCCTTTACAAACGTCAATACAGATAGGTCCTTCATAAATAAAGCATTGAAACAGACACAAAGAGAGAAGAGGTGAGAGATATGCCGCCTGGCGGGTGACGACAATAACCCAAACCTTTCAGGCTGAGGGGTAAAAAACTGCATCCCCAGTTTTTCTTTTTAAGGAATACCAGATGTGTAACAATTTAGGAGTGGAGGATAATGTAAAGTGACAGATTATCAGAAATGTTGCATGGCCCTGACCATGTAAGCAAGTGTCATATACAAGCAAGAGCATTTTATAATCAATTCTGCAGGACACTAGAAACCACTGTAGCTCTGTTAAACCTGGAGAGATAGGCTCTTATTTGTTCTGCAGCTCCTATGAAGCCTGAACAATGTGCAAATGCTAAGACTCATGAGAGATGTTATCCATAATTGCACAGGCAATCATAGGAGGGATGACCTGAACTCGGGCCATAACCCTTTATGTTAACCAAAAATTCCATTTTTGAAGTTTTCTCTAGCGAATTATCAGAAACAGATAATACAACAGAAACAAAATTTTGTAGCAGAGCTCAAAAGTATTGTGCACCCCTAAAAATTTCATATAGCCACCTCATGTACTTGTGATGCTGTGACAGTTAAAAAGTGGTAACAGTGTAACATGCGAAAACTTTACAACTGTATCTTTTTATTAGTCTTTTCTAACATAATAATTTCAGTGTGCGCAAAGAGGCAATGAACTCACCAATGTCATTAACAAAGAAACCCTTCTCATCATAGAGGATGGTCTCATCCCTGGAGCGGAGCTGGACGTTGTAATATGTCCAGATCGAGGTGTGGTTCTGATCGAAAAAGCACTCGTTTGGCGTCTCAGTGCTGTAGTGAGGACATTCAGTCCAATTTTTAGAAGACAGAGGAGGGGGTCTGAGAGGTGGGGAACAGGAATCAGTGCATTAGTCAGTTAAGAAATCCATGAGCATCACAAGGTCACAAAAAAGGGTTGTTCCCATGTATGCATGAAATGGGATTTCATGGTAATCTGCAGATTTTGAGGGGAATTACAGATGATAAAAAAAGAGGCAGTATGATTAACTAATCTTTTAAATATTCTGTTTGATTTTTGAGGAATAAACAACTGTGTTATATGAACTCATCAAGTATGACATGTATGTAAAATTCAAGCAATTTATTTAGTTAAACGATGTAGCTTCACAATCAAGCAACACAGCTGATAACACATACAGCCAAAGGATTCATGGGTCATGAAGGGAGTGCAGGTCGGCCGCAAGAGGTCGTATATCATAAATAAAACAATAAATTTTAAAAAATTAACTAAAATTCTTACTCCTTATAAAATGTTCCACTTTTAAAGAGACAGAACTATATAATTTTGAAAGGTCGCAGCTTTTAAACTTTTACAAATCTTTATAAAAATCTTTTGGAATAAACTTGTAGGTTTAGATGCACTTCTCTGACTGAACCAAATCTAATTCTTATTAGATTCTACAGGATAAAATCCTTACATTTAGATTAAAATTCTCATGAAATATTTGTATTATAAAAAGAAACTGGAATAGTGAAATGAAACAAAATCATTAGATTTAAACAAACTGGGCTGTAACAGACAGTTTGGAAATGGCTGGGGATAGACTGGAGATGGATTGGAACTGGGATTTTAATTATTCCTCTTTTGTCTTTTTATTGCATTTGCTGACAATTAGAAAATTTACTTTCCCTGTGTGAAAAAGTGTACACTTAAAAAGAGTATTTAAGGCAATAAAGCGTAAACTGCCCTAAGTAAGGCATGTTAAACGTTACAATATAAGCTGGACTTTGCTTTGTCAACAGAGTCAATGTCTGCACCATAAGTTTAAATTTTACACATTGGGGGTATAAACCCAGTGGCCCTGATTGACCTAAGCAGCTAAATGATGGTTATCTACACATAAAGTGTTTCTACGGTGTTTTTGCTCACTTAACAGGCTAAAAATACTTCTATTCTAATACTTTAAAATCATTCTTAAAGGCTGCAAACAACTGGCGTTTTCCTCACACTACATACGTGTAGAAACTCTTTAAAGCTGTGCTTCAAAACAGGCACCTATCACCCATGTTTTTCTCATTTTTTTTGCCGTCCTAATCTTTCCCAAAAAAGCACTCTGGTAGTAATGAGAGATCTTTTCTCCTTACACATGTCTAAAGTAGAATAAGCGGAGAGCTCTGGGATCAGAGAGATTCTGGAAAGGGCCAACATTCCATCTGCAGCGGAAAGTCATCATGTCTGGGGAAGCACAGCTAGTGAGGTGTGGACGTCTCTCAGAGAGAACTGAAGGAAACAGGGAGAGAGGAACAGAGGGGAAGATTACACATAATTATCTTTAATAAAGTAAATATCTACTTCTCTTTTCTTTTCCTTGTTACAAGTGTTACAAAATCTTGTTGCTTTTGAGGATTGCAAAGATACACTTGAGTGACAAGCTAATAATGGTAATCTAACTCCACTGAGGAGCGCAGCCACAAGGCGAGTATCAGCAGTTTCCTGGAAGTCATTTTATTGCTCTTTAAGAGAAAGCAGCAGCTGGAGAGTTCAGTGCCACGACGCTCACGGAACAAGTTATTTGCTTTTGCCTTACCTAGAAACACAGTTACACAGAAAGAACCACTGGGAATCTGTTTTACTGCATGAATAAACTCGAAACACGTGTGCACAGAGCACATTTCTGCAGTTTCCTTGTACGATACTCTGTCCTAGATTCTGTCTGTGTGAACTGTGATCACGATGCAAAGGTGAAAAATGTGAGCATAATGTGGTTTAACTTGTCTTTTCTGTACAGAATGAAGAAAAACATATTTAATGCAGAAACCAATGTTTAAGTGGTGCATAATATTCAGTGCATACAGGTAATAATTTAGCACTGCTTCTTTTTCTCTTCAAGCACTGATGTGCATGCTCAAAACATTCAACCATAAGGTCATTTTGCCCCTTTATTCAATGCTTTCTGCAACATAGTAACATAACACCACTTTAAACATTTGTTTAAACAATACTGATGACGCCAAATATCTACTGCGCTCTTGTGGCATTCAGATATTTTTCTTTTAAGATATGCATGGGACTTTTATTGTGGTAGTCATAAAAATTGGTTTGGACAAGGCTTGGACAATTTGATTGAATGTGGGCGGTTTCCAAAACTATGTGAAAAAGATTAGCAGATTTTTTTCAACCCTAAAGCACGAACGCGTTGTTTTTCATTTTACTGCAAATGCTGAACTCATATCAAAATGCTGTGTATATGTTCACATTCACAATCTATAGTTATGCAAATGTTTAGACAGATTCAAGGTGTATTCCTATAGAATCTTTCTGGGGATTTCAAAGTGCTTCCCAACAGCAAATAACAAATGCCGGTTCTCAGTCATCCAGGTCATGGTAGTCTAAGGAAAGAAAGTTAGTGGACTTCTTTAAGTTTCCTGAAGTTTCACCTCTCATCCAAGAAGCTTCCTCAGTTCTAAGTCCAGCCGCCTTCTTTCCAAGCTCCTTTGACCTACTATGACGAGCTCTGAAAGTGAACACCAAGGCCTTAAAGTAACTTTCAGTGCAAAGATGACACAAAATAGGTGTTGCACGGGACACCAGAAACTTTCAGTATTACCTGCTGTATTTAGCTTTAACTAAAAATCCACTTAGTCTTTCTGAACATTCACATTACGTTACTGTTTAACTGAATAAAAAAGGTTATCCAGAATCCTGCAGCGAAAGCACTTACAGGGACTAGGAAAGAGATCACATTTCTCCCATATTATCATTGGCTGCCTGCTAAATCCAGATTTGACATTAAAGTCCTCCTCACATACAAAGTTCTTAAGGATCAGACCCGATCGTATCTCAAAGACCTCATAGTATCATATTATCCCAACGGAGCAATTCTCTCTCAGACTGCTGGCTTGCTTGTGGTTCCTAGAGTTTCTAAAAGAGGAATGGGAGGCAAAGTCTTCAGCTATCAGGTCCCTCTCCAGTGGAAAAAAACCTCCCAGTTTAGGTTCAGGAGGCATGTACCCTCTCGACTTTCACCTCACCCCTATTCCCCTCTGTCCTTGTTTATCATCGTATTTTCATAATGATAATAAACCATTAACCTTGTGTCTCTTCTCCCCTGAAGTCCCACTTGCTTTGTTCTTGTTCCTTCCTGCAGATGTTTTGGTTTCCGGAGCTTTGTGTTCCCAGTATGTGTTTAATGAAGCCTCTAACCTGCCAAATGTCATCTCTCTCTGCTAAACTTCACACTTTTCCCTCGCTCTCCAACCAGTCGCACCAGATGGCCACCCATCCCTGAAACTCCACCACCTTCGTAAAGTACAGCTCAGAGCGAGATCGGCAACGATTTTGGTTTTCTCCAATATTATAGAGACTTTACCTTAAAATAAAATGCTGTTAACTGGTGCAACAGTTTTGGACCCAAGTTTTGAGAGCTCGTGGTTTATACTTTGTTCCTTTTCTCTTATGAAAGGTTGTCAGTTTTGTTCATATTCTTTGTGATTTATTTATCATCTCCACAGGCACCTTGGTCGCTGCATTTTGTTTGGTTATCTTTAGGTTTGGATTCTCTGTGTTTCTAGTTTACTGTTTGTAGAGCAGTTTTAATTTAGTGCCTTGTGTTTAGAAGTTTTGACATGTTTATTTTCTGAGCTTCCCTATTCAGTCTTTATGGTGTCTTGTTTTTCTACCTTTGTTGTTTGAGTCTTCAGGTGTTATCTTTATTAACTGATGTCTTTATGGAGTTTGTGTTTAGTTAGTTCCCTCTGTTTGTCTTCGTCTTTTAGTGTCTCCTCGCCCCTGTCTTCTTATGTAGACATGTTCAGTATGTTTTCTTGTCGCACTTGTTAAGTGTTTGTATTCTTTTCTGTGTTTGCTTCCTTTAGAAACTGTGTGCACTTTTACTTCCTACCCTTGCCGTTTTCTGATCGTTCTCAGCTGTTTTTGTGTCTCACCTGTTTTTTGTTAGCCCTTATGTGTCTCCGTATAAAGGCATCCAGTCCTCATTTTTGTGGTTGTGTCGTGTGGTCCTCCACCTGTTTACTTAGTTTTGGATTCTATTTTGTCTTTGTTTTGGACTCTTGCTGTTAGAGATCTGGCATGCATGAAGGTATAAATCAAACAGCCCGCCTCTCTGCATTTGGGTTCATCTTTTTTAATAATATTTGGATGATATCAAATCCAGGATGTGGGGATTAAAAAAAAACCTCATTTATCTAAATAATAGCTGAAAAGGTAATTAGCTTTGCCAAATAAAAAGGCACTTTTTAATCCACATATGCACAAAACTTATAATTAAGGATGTTGGCGCTTCAGCGGATTTTTCCTGACTTTCACAAAACAAATCAGCAGCGCTGATGGAAGAGTGATTTTTTGGGGCTTTTTTCCCTCCAAGTGAGAACCAAATAAAAGCCGGTATTATCTCATCTTAAAAACAGTTAAGTTTTGTGTGGCCATCATGACCTTTTACACTATATTTTGTTTTTTTTAATTATTATTATTTTTTTATTTTCCTGAATTTTATTTTATTGTACACTGGTCAAAAAATCCAAAGGAACACTGGATATCTACACTGATATGGACTGGGCAATGTGTTAGATTTGAAAGGACGCTACATTGTTTGATAGAAATGTAAAGAATACGCAGCAGGTTAATCCATTTTGCTGACATTTCATTGCAAATGAAAATTGTATTCTGTAGTCTGTATGAACCCCGCGTCCTTTATGCATGTAGAGACATTCACAACAGCAGACTGGTGAAGGTCATTTTGTAGCTCTGACAGTGCTCATCCTGTTCCTCCTTCCACAAAGGAGCAGATACCATCCTGCTGATGGGTTAAGGACCTTCTACAGCCTTGTCCAGCTCCTAGAATTAACCACCCGTCTCCTGGAATCTTGAGTCTGTGCTGGGAGACACAGCAAAGTACATCTTGTATGTTGGGGCTATCTATTCTGTGTATTTTGTTTACTTGAGTGGTTAAAAAAGTGACTTGTTTTGGCTAAATAGGGTGTGGATGGACAGCAGTCTGCATGGGAGGATGGGGATATGTTTGTTAAATGTCAAGTAGGTGTCCTTTTAAACAGAAAGCTGAGAGCCTTTTTTTACAGGCTGTTAGGTAAACACAGCAGTAGCTGCGGTCAGCTGACCACATCAACATGTCCGAGAGGATAACACACGAGACAGAAGTGTGAGAATGAGATGACTCCTTCACATCTGAGAGGCAGCAAATGAATAGCTTTGGCTTGCTTCAGAGAAAAAGGCGTCATGGGTTAAGGATAACCGGTGTATTCGATCCCCTGCTCCTCCTTAGAACTGTGTCAGGATTAAGAGAATAATTAATTTGACACTCAGCTATGTGGTGGATTCCTGTAGCTCAGTTTAGTGATAAATGAAAACCTGGAACATTTCTTTGAGTTGGTATGCGCTTGAATGTGAGTGTTCGAGATCATTACTTCATATTAATTATTATTAATTACTCTTAAACTGTAGGCAGGGCCCCAGTGACGGGAGGCGGAGCAACGCAGGTATCTTTTTTTCCTTTTTAAAGGAAAAAAAAATCAACAAATAAGAACTTTCTGATGCAATTGCACTTAACGTCAAGTGAAATTCAACTTTGATCTCTTTGTAATGTTAATGATTGACAAAAATTGTGTGTGTGTGTGTGTGTGTGTGTGTGTGTGTGTGTGGTGGGGGGGGTTCTACAACCACCATTCCACAGTGAAATAATTGATCCAAAGGATTTCTCTTAGTTTTATCGTGCCAGTATATTCCATGAAACCTTTTGTATAAATCAGTAACTTGCAGATTTGCTGATGTACTTTGGATCAGTGACTCACTTTTACACTCAGACACTCTAAAATATTTTTGAATACAGAGGACTTCATGGTCGACACAATGACTGCAAGATGCCCAAATCACCACCCCTCCACCACCATGCACCACCATGCTTGATAGTTGGTATGAGGTGTGGTGATGTGCATGTATTATGGCAGGACATTGTTTCAGAAGCCTTTGGGTTTGTTCAGATGCAACTTAGATGCAAACCTAAACCATGCTGCCATGTTCTTTTTAGAGAAAAGAAGAATTTTCTTTTTTCCTAGAAACCCTTCCAAACAAGCTTGACTGTTTGAAAGACTTGTTTAGTCTTTCTCTAATTGTACTGTCAAACATTTCACATGCTAACTGAGGCCTGCAGATTTTAGGAATTTAGCTCGGGGGAGGTTTTACAGTTTTTTGAGTATTACACAGTATGACCTTGGGGTAGAATTGCTGGGTATCCATTCCTGGAAAAATTCTGGCATTGTGTTAACCTGAAACTGGATGCTCCAGACCGCAAACACGTCAAAACCTCTTTTTTTCCTTTTTTTTTTCCCCCCCAAAAAAGCTAGTCACGCTTGTTAATAATGGAAGCAGTAAGGATGTACATAGTTTTTCACTTGGTCGCACAGAGTGATGTGAAAACTGTTTTTCACATGGCTGTAGTGCCAGCATGGAAAATCTTAACCTTGTGCAAAATATAGCTATCAGCATCTCATATGTTGGCCCTCAAATGGTTTTCCTAGAATGTTTCTGACTCAAAGTGTGTTTCTACCACCAGTGTCACCATCTATCTTATCTAGCTTCATATATAATCTATGATCTCAAGGGACATGTAGACACGTGACTGGGGAAATATAGTTTGTATAAAACAATGACACAGAGGTTTGAATATGGTCTCTGTATGATTAGAATTAAAAAAGGAGATTACTGATGCCATGAAAAGTGTTAAATAATACTCTTGTTTCAATGGGCAGAAAGTATGCTGACCATTCTGGTCAATCAGTAACACTATGTGGATATGTAATATCTTCTAAATAAGGCATGTTATTAGTCAGAATGCCCAGCAGGCTACAAATTAGTCGTAATTCATTCAGCTCCACCAGCTAAAACAATAAAGTGCTTTCAAATGAATGCGACTTTAATTATGGCCCAATAAAATGATAAGAGGTGAAATTATTACTCAGTCAATGGCAATAACATTGCTGTGAAATAGTTATGATTTGATTTGCTTTTTTAAAAGCACAGCTTCCCTGCTTATAATGGTCTTAGAAGGAAAAAACAAATGGGATGCTGCACTGTTATTTGGTTAAGTTTAAGATATGTTGCGACCAAATAATATAATATAATTGGTGCTATCAGCGTTAATCTCGTTAAAATGAAATTGCGTGGGGCTGGACGGCGCTAATGCGTTAACAAGCTAACTACGCTAACGCGTTAATGCTGTGCAGGCCCACGCACGCCGCGATCCAAGCTAACTGGCTAACGGAGATTTGCCGCCTTAATGCAGTTATGGCGTTAACGTCATTTTAATGAGATTAACACTGACAGCACTAAATATAATACGATGAAAGGGTAAGCAGAGTAATTTTATTTTGGAAACACTTTTGCTAACAACATTTCTGTGCTTTCAGGGTTTATTTTACTTGTATTTAAAGTACTGAGTAAAAGAGAAAAAGAAGACAAAATGGAAAGAGTGTATTGTGCCACAGCGTATTATACACATGTGTTGTATAGTGCGGCCATTTGCAGGCAGAGAAGTGATTAAAAAAACTAGACTGGCTTGCAAACTGACAGACTTCATTTTTGTGCTTGTGCATCAAAGTGCTGCTGTGTTTGCTTAGCAGCCGCCAAGCAGAGTTCACTTGTGGTCTAAGTAAACATGTGAGCAGTAGTTCTGGAGCAGCAGATATCATTAGAGCTACAAAACACACAGACGGTTTCCAAGATGGCAATATCAGCTTACAGCTTGTTCTCATTACAGGGCTTCTCTTACAGATCTGCCACGATCTTACGGGGTAAACATGTTTACTTCATGTTTTTTCTCAGAGGCCTCCTGGCAGCCTATTTCAGAGTAAAACAAAACACCCTTGTGTGATTTGTTTTGATAAGATGCGTTACGTTTTAGCTCTGATTTTAAAGGGAAATAGCAGATAAATTAATTTCCTTTTAACGGACTGCCTCGTACACTTACCAAATCCACCTAATTAATCAGTTCATGTTTTTCCCCTTATTGCACCTGTTAACCCTGTGCTCAGCATATTGGTGGGAAGCCTTCATTAATGTCTTTCCTGTGAGCAGACAGCGAAAACAGTGATTTAGAGATTCACATGCTCAGACATCAATAAGTGCACTCTCAGGAGGGAAATGCCTTACGTGCTGCATTTAGAAAAGCCATTTCCTTCCTTGGCTAAGAGCCACGAAGCCTTCATCGGTGATTAAAGTTGCAGCCTTTTAGTAACCCAACAAGCTTTATGGGCAAATCATGGGCAGGAAAACAGTTTATTCATGCCAAAAAGCAACAATATAACCTCCTAAGAGAGCAAATGCTATTTTATCAACGGCAAATGTCCTGATTTCTAAGTAATATCCCCTGTGGTGCTCTAGTAGCAAAGAGGAAAAACACTTGTTGACCCCTACAGAGACCACTCAATTCCTAGAAGTAGTACCTCCCACAGCTGGTGCTTCAGTGTAGTGAGGGGAGTTATTTTTGGCTATGTGTGCTCTAAAAAGAAATGTACTATTTGTTCCAATGCTGTAGCTTGACCCAGATGAGCATATAAGTGGCCAAATGGAACAAGAAAGGAGAGAAGAAAGAGCATAAACACCCCTTACAATGTGGCAGAGCTATTGTAAAAGTTTTGTTACCTTTAGGCGAAAAAAAAACCTTGAAACTTGAAACAGATAATGTTGATTTTTATTGTGAAACAAGAACAAAACAGTTAAAGCTGAAAATCCTCTAACTTTTTCCTTTGCTTTCATCAACATAACTTTGAAAGCCAGTTACATTTCTTAATTATTTCATTTATGTTTAACAGTTTCATTTTCAAAATGCTAGCGGAAATGCCAGATTCAGTGTGGTATTTTATGCCTCATTGGTTGCCTCAGATGTTACAGCCCTTTCTCATCTCCAGGGCATCAATTAATGCCGTTTTGTCAAAACTACTGGTGTGGCAGATGAAAACAGGCACAAGTTGTTCTTTTGCATCTTGCCTTGATGCACCATCATCAAATCCAAAGCAGTCCTCTCCTAATCCTAACCATGCAGATTTTACCTAAACTCAGCAGTCGTTTTCAGTGCCAAATCTAACCAGTGAGTGGAATTAAAAGGGAAAAAAAAAAAAAAAAAAAAGGAAAAAAAAGTTTTAAATGTTTAAACGATCCCAAAGTGAGCCAGGGATTCCTGACTGTAAATAGTAAATGAACTGGTTCTTATATAGCACTTTTATACTCGAGCACTTAAAGCACTTTATATAACACTCCTCATTCACCCATTCACACCTATTCATACAAGCACTTTTTTCTACACCTAAGGCCTTTCACACACAGTCATACTCCGATGAACACATCGAAGAGCAACTTGGAGTTCGGTATCTTGGCCAAAGGTTACTTAGGCATGCAGACTGGAGACTGGAGCAGCCAGGGATTGAACTGATTGGTAGATGACCCGCATTCAAGCCACCCACTATTGTTCCTGGAAATTGTTGTCTCTCAGAGGCAGTGATGTGAAAGGACACCTTGTGTGTAATGGAGAGACACATGAGGAAAATAAAAAGCTGCATTATAAGATCTGCCAGAATGAAAACGGTTTGGAAATCAATCTGGCTGTCGTTATAAGGCTCCATAAAGTTCAGCAAAACTGAAGGTTTTCCTTTTGTATTCATCTTGTAAATATGTGTATAAACTGAACTTTTAACATTGGACATTATAATATAAGTAAGAGGTTGGGTTAGGAGTAAAGTGGTGCTGAGAACTAGCAAAATACAATCAGTTTGCATAGTCACCCTTTCTTTGTTTGCCTCTACGTTTAAGTGGCTTTTAGCCTGTCTGCATGACAACATAAAACACTGAGCACTCTATAAATATACCTGAATATGCAGAATCTGTAGGTAAACACCATATTTTTGGTACTGAGTAGCAAAAATTGAAATTTACCTCCTCTTAAATAATTAAAATGAACTGTAAGTGGTCTTACCACAAAGTGGAAGCATTTAGGACCCACAGCAATGGCAGACCAAGTAAAGTTACTGGATGGGTGGTCGTTTGCTATAACGTGGTTCACCTTTCGCGGCCTCACTGTTTCGCAGATTTTTTTTGTGCAATTTTGCATGCTTTCTTTTTTTTCTTTACAGCACATTGTGTTCTGCATCCTGACTGGCTGTAGACCATTGTCAATCAATCTCGTGCCGTGTCTCCTGCACAGTACAGACTGCGTTCAGCAAATTTACATAAATCTTCGATCGCAAGCAGTGTGACTCTGAAGTGCTGTACTGCATGTTTGTGAGTTTTCTCCCCAACAAACACAAAAATGTCGACAAAACGTTTTGCACCGTCAAAGGCACCTGTGGTAGCACCCAAGAGGCAGAGGAAGATGCTAACCATCGCACAAAAAGTTAAAGCTAAAGGAAGGTAGAAGTTACGAATTTGTCGGACCATAAGGCACACTGGATTATGAGGCACATTAAGCGAAACAAAACAGTCAGATACGTCAAACTTTACTCAACTCATTTTACTTGCTTCCTCTGCTCTGTACCATTGATTCATTAATGTTGAATTCTCTGGCAGCTGCTATATTCCCATGGTCTGGAACTGAAAAAAGGGATTGATCTTTGGTTTCATTCTATAATACTGGACTTATTTTTCTACGAAGGTTTGAACTGTGAGAGTATTTAAACAAGAGAGAAAAGTGTGAAAATGTTCATGCCTGTCTTAGAAAAGTGTGTAAATTGTGTAGTGAGGGGTTTTACAGCCTTAAAACATCTATAATAATAGTAAAAAAATAAAGTTGGCTACTTTGCGGATTTCACCTATCGCGGGTTATTGTTAGAACATAACTCCTGCGATAAACGAGGGACCACTGTAGTGCACAAACATTGCCAATGATCTGCTGAGTCAGCTACTGCAGAGCTCGAAATTCCTATGGAATTAACATCAGCACAGAAATTGTGCAGTGGAAGTTTCATGGCATGGGTTTCCATGGCAGGGCAATTGCACGCAAGCATTACATCACAAAGCACAACACCAAATAGTGGATGGAGTCGTGGGCAACTGTACCAACTGTAAAGTTTGGCGGAGGAGGAATAATACTAATGGGGTTTTTCGGGGGTTGGCCCAAGCCCCTTAAATATAGTGAGGTAAAATTTTAGTGTCTATGTCCCAGTACACAAAGCAAGGCTCACAAAGGCATGGTTGGAGGAGTTTTGTGTGGAAGAACTTGACTGGCCTGCACAAAACTCTGACCTCAACCCCACTGATCACCCTCAGGATGAACCAGAATGAAGACTGCGAGTTCGGCCCTCCTGTCCAACACCAGTGTCACACCTAATGACTGCTCTGGATGAATCGGCAAAACTCCCACAGACAGGCTCTAAAATTTTGTAGGATTTCCAGAAGAGTGGAAGCTGTTATAGCTACAAAGAGGGTCCAGTACCTTTGTCCATATAGTGTACATTTGCCTAAATACAATTTCAAGGCCTCTGGCTATATTTTGATGATGATTCGGGCTTTTTAAATTTATGTTGATTCTGAAAATCTTGTCTACACTAAAAAATTCCAGAGTAGGTTCTCATATTACACAATTAGATCATGAAGTTTATATTGGTTCTGTAGATATTCCTTCCACTGGGCAAGCAGCCATTAACCATGGTGACACTAAACCAATAAGAATCCCTCCACAACATTTGAGATCACTGGAGTGAGTCAGAAATGTACAGGCCACTACAAGCTGGCTAGCGTGTTGCCAAATCTGTTTTTAAAAAGAACTCTTTTTACTTGAGACTTCACTGTTTTCAATCAACAAGTTGTCCTCAGTCTCATATTTTTTTTCTAGAGCAGCAAACACTCCTGTCAAAACACAGCGGCCTTGTAAAATCCCACCTAAAGGGCACTGAACACAAAGAGGATAACAGCAAACAGCAGGAGATCATGTTCTCTGTCCACACCTCTGCTAACTTACTGAGCATTATGTAACAAAACAAAGCACCGGATGTCCGTGTGTGACATAAATGGCCAGCACACAACATAGTTTATCACTGTGGATAAAACACAGCCTGTGTGTCCACATACACAGCATTTCCACTTCCATTTGCGGAGTGTTTGGTAGAAAGCCAGGCCTCTACGAACTGAACAGCTTCCCATTGTTTAACAACAGCCGAGTGCTCTCTGTTCAGAATTCCTGGGAAGCCACTTCACTAGAAATCTGCTCTCTGCTCACCGAGGCTCTCTGTGAATGTGTTATGCAACCCATTTCATGTTCATTTTAAAGCCAAACCAGCTCAGTAAGTATGCAACTATTAGTATTTACATTACACTAGGCTCAAAGTCTCCTGTGACCATTAAAAGCACCCCGATCTCTGTTAATAGTTCTCCAGTTATTATGGTGTTGCTCAATTTTTATTCCCACAAAACAGTTCAACAGCATCTGAAAATCTGGATAGTAGAAGGTACCAGATGTCATAGCAGTAGAGTTGCAAAACACAACCAAAGGCATAAGTAAATGTAATTTAATGACTGTGCTTTCAAACCTGAATCAGGTCTTCCACAGCTTCACAAACATGCATGCTGATTTATTGAAATAAATGTTCAAAATCATACCTGGTTCTGAGGCCGACTGCAGCACCGAAGCAGTGAGGATGTGAAGCACGAAGAGGAGCATGGTGACAGTGGGAGCCATGGTGTGGAGCTGTGGAGGAGACATGTGGGTAATGTTAAGCTTCTCAGGGCAGTCCACCCAGCTGAACCACACAGCCCACGAAGGCCCAGCCCACTACCACCATTAAACCAGTACGCTCCCACTGGGGGCGTAACTAGACCTAAACCTCTGCTGAGGCACTGTTATTTAAGGCACAGACTACTTCTACTACTGCCACACTGCTGCAGGTGCTATACATTAGTAACAATCTCTGTATGTTTATAGTTTCAGCTTGCTTATAAGTGGATTTTTATTAACTTTATTTTACTTTGCACATTTGCATTCTTTTGCATTTTTTCTGCACAATAACTGACAAAAAAAAATCAATGACTTGAGTAAAGATTCTAAAATAATATATAACAACATAGTGCTTAATGCATGTAGAAGACCAGTAGAAGACCAGCTATAATGAAAACAAGAAAACACAAATATTATATATCCCAGAAATCTCTGTCCTCCCCCTCTCTATCTTCCTCTCTCCGTCTCTGTGCCAAGGTAACAGTGAAACAGAATTTATAACAATAAAGTCATAACAATATTCTAAATAAATATGGGCTGCTGCTGGCAATGGACAGGTAACATTCTTTTCACTTGTTCATACCTGGATCTGTACCTGTCCTATACTGTAAACAAACACTGAAGGTTAAAATTAGCCAGCCAGTGTTTTTGACGCTATTTAAACAGCAAATATGCATAAGCTTTTTAAGAAACTTAAAGTCACTTTAATCACCCTTGATCATCACAACAATTTGCACTTTTGCCTGCTAACACTTCAGGTAAGACGTGTTTTAAATCTGCACCACTGATTTGTGTCATCAGATTACCTCTTCATCTTCCTTCTGGGTTAGCGTTAGAAGTTGGAAAATAATACAAAAATGCTAAACTATTGTTGCTATTATTTTTAGGGGTACTATGGTTTTGGGAGTTCCTGAGCACCCTAAAAATCTTTTCTGATTAGTTTTTATTTTTATTTATTTTTGACATTTTGCCTTTAATTCAGTTTAGTTTCAGTTTGTTTGCTTGTTTCTGTTTAGCAGCTTTAGTTATTTATTAATTCTTATCCAGAGGTAGAAACATTAGTACAGGTGTTGCAATAAGAACACAGAACTTGTTGGAAGAAGTTGACTCACGGTTTTTGATTGGTTGAGTGGTTGCTGGAAGCTAACAAGCACCCGCCAGCCGGTTAGGGAATACACATTTTTCACTAGCAACCAGTGGTTGCTGGGGGCTCGCTGTATGAATGAGGCCTTTGTTAAATACATGGCTCAATTCCCCCAAAATGGATTAAGCCTCATCCTGGACTAAACCTTTTTTCAGTGGAGTTGTCACAGATTTTTTTCCTTTTAGTCTTTTAGGTTTTATCCATGTTTGGGAAACTGGCTGGTAAAATTCTTTATGGTTAAGCTTTCAGTTTAAGAGTAAGTGACATTTTCAGATTCGTCCGTCATTCGCATGTCTAAGACATTTCTGAGCTAACAAGCTAGCCCAGTGTCCATTTTAAGCTAGTTGCATGTTGCTTGTTTTTCCAGACACCACTACGTGCTACATCTTGAGCGTGTCATAATTTAATGGATGCATTTCTTGTTACCTGCGTTAAACTCAAGAAAAGAATAAATCTCATTCATCCACACTTCAAATCACTCTATTATATGAAGCTCAGAGTGCACAAAGAAAGCACTTCTTCTCTGCAATTGCAGCAGAAGCAGAAACTGCAGCTTCTTAACGCAACGAAATGATGAAGCAGTGAGACAGTTACACTCACCAGCACTTTAATTAGGTACACCTTGCTAGTGGTGACTTGGACACCCTTTTTTCCTTTGAAAAACTGCCTTAATTCTCCACTGCATAGATTAAACAAGGTGCCAACATGGTGATAACATCGTGCAGTTGCTGCAGATTTGTTGGTTGAGTGGGAAAATCCCTTCAGATCAGCAGTTCCTGAAATAATCAGACCAGCCCGTCTGGCACCAACAACAATGCCACGTTCAAAGTCACTTCAGTCCCCTTTTCCCCCATTTCAATGCTCAGTCTGAACTTCAGCAGGTCTAATGCAGGCTTAGCAGATATGCATTAAAAAGCAGCTGAGCAGGTATACCTAACAAAGTGGCCAGTAAGTGCATATCCATAGTAGTATTTTAGCAGCTGTTTTTCAAAACTGCAACCTGTTTAATGACATGTTTTTATTATCTTTTTTTGTTACACAAAGATGGGGATGAATGAGAAAACACCAGTTATTCGAAAGCAGCAAGGACGAGCAGGTTAAGAAATGTTTTTTTTCATTATGCTTCTTGGTATTCATACACAATCCATCTTTCTTGGAAAGGCATATTTCGAAATACTAAACAGACTTGTTCTGAACGTGACATCCAGCCAGTGGTGCTGGATTTCTGCCAGCTCTTGTGAAATCCAACCTTACTACTTCTCTGGGCTTTGTGTAGCCCTTGTTTGCTGACATCAGTTGCCATTTTTTCAGTGCCAAATGAATCTACCCAGAACTCAGTCAGTTCTGTGAGCTTTGATTAGAGGTGTTAATGAGGGATGATAATAAAGGTCTTTTTGTATAAATATTTCTCACAAATACTTATTATAAAATTTGATAACTTAGCACCTATCAGGAGACTGTTGGAGCTTATAAATTTGTGCCAAGGAATTTTCAAAAATGAAAGAAAACGCGAAAGGACATATATGTTAGGATGGAGGCAGTATTTGTTGTAGGCTTTGTCAATGACGCTGCACCACATACAACTCAGAAAACACTTTCAGTGCTTTTAAAACGCTTATCTTTTAATAATTTAACTCTTTCCCAAATAAGGATCTTGTGCGCATAATGATGAGTTTTCACACCTCAGATCAGGGATGTCAAACTCATTTAACACCAGGGGCCACATACTGCTTAAGTGGGCTGGACCAGTGAAAGTCCTCTTTTCGCCAGTGAACCAAAATGTAACTACAAATGTAATCCCTGACATATCCTAAAATAAGAAAAAGAAGTGCAATTTAAACAGCATGTCTCAGTGTTTATACATGATAAAAAAAATATTGCTCTAGTAAATGGATGAAATGTGTCAGCATGACTTCTTGGGTTCAGCTTGTAAGACATGAATGTGCAAAATTTTGGACCCCGGGCCTCATGTTTGTGATCCCTGCCTCAGAATATATCAACAAAGATGTGGTTTGATCTCCATTAGAAGAGGCAGAGACCTTCTGATGCAAACTCATTCATGTTGTTCTAAGCCTGTTCTTTAGCTTCGATCTATATGAATGTTTCTCTGACGTCTGCTGTCTTGCCAGTTTACTGTCTCCTCTCTAATATATTCACTGCTACTTGTTGCAGTGCTTTTCAAAGATGTGCAGCAAGGTCATATTTCTTTCTTCAACTAAGCTCACTTTGGAGCATTGACTTTCTTAGACTTGATTTACAAATCATCCAATATGAATTTACTAAAGGTTTACTGAATGATATCAGGATTTAGGTACATATGTATTTTTTGTATTCTTTTTAACTTTAAATATTTATCAGAATTAGACACTTGTTTGGTTTACAGCACTGATAACTTTCTTCCTTTTTTTCAAACTCATTTTATACAGAACATCATTAAAAATGAAAAAAATGACTGATAAATGCATCAGTTAGTTGCACACATTTATATCAGGGTTATTCGATGTCAGTGTATCGAATTCCTCCTGCCTGACAATCTTGGATTTGCCTGAAAAACACGAAAGCTGCATTTATCAGGAATTATGCAAAATTTCAGGTCTCTACTGTGGTTAGTTTTCTACAGGCAGAGCTGTTTTTAGATGATTTTCTAGCATCGTTTTCAGAGGGCCCATTTGAAATCCCATTATCTAAAGTCCTTGAGCTTAACTTTTTTAGGATAAATATCTCACAGTATTGTTCTGAGAAAACAGACTCTCAGGAGCTCCAGTTAACACAGATTGGCCCTAAAATGTTTCGATATACGATCACTGACAGCAGATTTGGAGACCTGCAGATACCACACTTCTGTAGGTAAAGCACACATAACCTTTAGCTTATAAAGTGGAGTCAAAATGCACACAGTAGTGTAAGTTAGTGTTTACCTCTGTTTGTTTACATGGAGTTAAGAAAGCGGCTTCTTACATGTGTAGTTTTTTTGAGTTTTTTCTTTTTTACTTGTGCTCTTTCAGACTAAACTTCGCTCACAGCTGCAGAGGTCAGAGCCTGTTAAATAAACACACCTGGGCTCCGCTCCCATGTTCAAGGCCAATACCAAGTTTTAGAGAATCTTATCATAACTTATTAACATGTATTCAGGGCCCCGTTGTACGGGTGTTTTCATAAACAGACATCATTTTGGTTTTCTTCATCTTTATGAGCCTTAGTTATGTCTAATGATCAGGCTTGATTGCCCTGTGTCAAGCAGCAGCAGTAATTATAATGGGGACAAAGGAGGAAATACACAAAGTATTCTCAGTGTTTCACTTGTTCCACATTTTTTCATGTTACAGCCTTATTCCAAAATGGATTAAATGCCTTTTTCACCTCAAAATTCCACACACACTACCCAATAATGACAAAGTAAAAAAAATAGCTTGAAATTCTATAACAGAATCTGATATGATTGCAATTTCTAACACTGTGTGATATATTATATGTATATGCTAACATATACTGCGATTTATCATGTTTTTCCCCTCAAAGTTACATTTTGTCAGTATCTGTTTTATCTAATAAGATTAAATTATCTCATGTCAAGTTTTGATTTTGCTCACCAACGCTGTCACTAAAAAGTGTTGCCCACAGACAGAGTCAGCCTGCCATCACTCTGAGATTGAATAGGTCAAGTTGGCAAATACATCCAACCTGTTTGTGATAATACAAATTCTTAGATAATTCTTTTAATGGCATCATGCACTGTGGATGATGAGATATTAAAACCTTGGTAATTTTATACTGAAGAACTAAAACTGTTCCACAATTTGTAAGCATAGCTTTAACTTCATTTTCCAGCCTTTTTAAAACAACTCATATTTGTCTTCAAATTATGTTTTTATTATATTTTCTCAAAACCAAAAACAAAACGGTAAAATATCTTTTGGGTGAGACTTGTTTTTCATTTTTTTTTTTTTTTTTTAACTAGGACAGCGGTGTCAGATTTTATGAAAACAGGAAACTTAACACCGTGACAGGCAGGGGAATTCCACCTTAGGTTTAAGACTTTAAAGCTTTGTACTCAGTTACTTCACAAAACATTCAGCCACGTTCAGACGAAATTTTATTCCTGCAAATAAGAAGAGAATTTTCTCATTAAGAAAAGCCTCTTAGTTCAATATTTCATGGAAGTCTGTTTTTCCCTTCAGCTTCGAGATGTTTTGGGAAGACGTTCTTCTCAGCACATCATCTCAAGCTCCACCCACCATTTATTTCTTCATATTTTGTTTTCAAAAGCCAGACTTTCTTCTAATTCTTTAAACTGGTCTGAGGAATAGTGCTCCAGGATTTCACTCACTTTCAGTGCAGTTTTTGTACTTGATCATTTTCAGAGGAATTTTGTTTTATTTGTTTGTTTGTTTAAACAGTTTTTAAAAATCGATATGGCCAAAAATATATATCACGACATATATTTCAAAATTTGCAATAACGACATAACTGACGATACAATTTCTGCAAGACAAAATACAATTCCACAACTTTACAAGCGCAAAAAAAACCCCATCCATTTATTTTCACTTAAACAAGCAGCTGTTTTTTATGTGCATTAAAGCTATATAAAAATTTAACAGTGCAAATGCAGATTCCTTGCTGAAAGTTTAACCAAAAGGCATTTCCAGTAGAAATGGGCTGACACATCCTGAGCATAATCATGTATAATATCCACTGAAGTTAAAAAGAGGTGCTTTGCAACATTAAACTGCAGTGTGTGTGAAAAATAAAAGAAGTCAAATACGTATTTTTCGGACCATAAGGTGCACGGGATTATAAGGCACATTAAGTGAAACAAAGCAGACAGATGAATCAAACTTTATTCAACTCATTCTGCTTGCTTCTTCCACTTCTGTACCATTGATTCATTAATGCTGTATTCTATCACAGCTGTCTTTCTGGCTGCTGTTACAACCAAATTTCCCCTTGTGGGACAATTAAAGGATTATTCTATTCTATTCTATTCTATTCTATTCTATTCCCATGTTGTTGCAGTATATTAATGACTAACCTCATATTGTGGATGGAGTATCTCAGTTGTTCTCCTGACTGAAGTTTGGTCCGTTTACAGCATCCTGCCATGCGATTGCGTTTGTCTCTAACCATCAGGAACCTTCACGTTAACTTTTATCGAGTGGAAAAGTGTTAGAGTTCATCCTCCAGCTTCACCGTTTATGTTATGCTAACATAGCTGTGTCGCTAGCACATCATTATATACCAGCTAGCCCAACTTCAGTAACCCTACAAACGTCACTGCTGTTTAGTTTCCCGTCTTCATTTATGTTGGAAGTGATAGCAGAGCTGTACGTTTTAATTTTTTCAGAAATCTCTCAGTCAGAACATGCTATATCATGCTTAGGTAACTAGCGAAACTATCGAGTTAACTTCCGCCAACTTCCTGCTAACTTCTAACTCAGTTAAATGTAATAAATTCGGTTTTCATGGATGCCTGGATGTTAAACTTCATAGTTACACCTGGTAAAGCAGCAATGCTGATCGTTTTATTAAAGATGAAAGAATTTAGACAGTTTTTAACTCTCAATGATGCTGCAGTGTTCGTTTGACTTTGGGACCTGAAGAGGACGGAGTTTAGGACCCAGATTACTCCCAGATTTACGAGCACCTTAGTCCGACAAATACGGCAATAACGACAGCCCGCTTGCATGTTCTACAAAAAAAATGTGCTTTGTTGTGTATCTGACGGACAAACACCAAACCAGTTCCACATCACTGAAGTTTCACGATTTTTACAAACCAATTCTGGTTCATCCTTTTTACTCAACAATCCGCTTTCCCCCTTCTCATTCTCCGTTGCCGCCGTGCTTTTTCGGCCATGTGCATATGAAAACAAAGGTACAGCGCATGCGCGTTTTACCCATATTCTATCGCGATATTTCATTTTCTTATCGTTGCCTAACATTGTACCGGTATTACCGTGAACGGTATAATATGGCCCAGCCCTATTTAAAAGTCATGCCCTAAAGAAATAGGAAAAAATTCCAGCAAGACCTGACACAGGACCCGAAAGACACATCTGTGTCCTCAGCAGATCCATCCACTGTTCACTGAAGCTCCTCAGAAATTGTCTCAGTGAAAGGTTGGTTATCAAGAAGCCATTCCAACGGAAACAGGGAGAAAATACTGAAGTATGCCACAATATACAAGAACTGGAATGAAAAACAGTGGCAATAGGTCTTATGAATCCAAATTTAAAATTTATAGTTCAAATTGTTGTCATGGAGTTCAGAAAAGAGGAACAAGATTGCATGTCATGACGTTGAGGCTCTGTCATGGTTTGGGGCTGAATTTGCAGTGTTGGGGATATTGTTAAAGTTGATTAGGAAATTATGAATGAAGGAAGTACAGTAAGATTTTGATCTACCATTCTGATTCCATCTGGAAGGCATCTGATTGGCTTAATTTTTCAGCATGACAGTGATCTCAAACACACTGCCAGTGCAGTAAAAGCGTACCTGGATAGAAAAGATAGCGGACCATGGAACTGAGCAAAGAGCTCTGAACATAGCTTGAGAAACCCAGAGAAGTAGCCCTGAAAACTACATAAAGAAACTACAGGAATTATTGCGTTTGCATGTTTCAATAAATCTCTGCACCTACTTCCTATTTTCCTGGTAAAATACAGAGACATTGTCAACTTTAGTTCTTAGCATTCTCCCCAGATGATTCAGTTTTTGACTCATTCAGTTAGAGAATCTTCTTCCTGGAAATCCAAGAGTCCTCCAGCACAGCAAGTACTCCAGAGGACCACTAAAGCTCTGTTAGAGTGGTAGAGGGATCCCAGGCTATTTTGAGGCCCTAGTTACTTTATCTTTAGTTTCTGAGTTATCGAGGCTAATGTGTTCACAGGAACCCTCAGAGCTTTAGAAAAGGTTTCATACCCTCTCCCTGATTTGCACCTTGCCGCAGGTTTTAACGGTTTTTGTCCTGACATGCAGCATTAATTACAGGAGCTTTAATGCACACTTTTGAATGTCTCTAAACTATTATGTCTAGTCCCTTAAGGTTGCCACGAGAGGAGCCTAGACAGGTTCTAGATGCATTTTCAAAAATTACTGTTTCAAACAAGATGCATCCGATGCCACTTTGCATTCAGAGTCATATAATCACATAGTTCTGTGCCAAAGTTTTGAGTCACCCCTCATTGCTAACTTTCATATTATCAAAATATATTTTCACTACTTGTTAGCTGAAGATATTAAAAATGGAATGCAGCGCTGCAATTCATCATATTGTAGGAGTTAATCATTTTCCAGGAGGTATTTGGAGTATAACATTTTTAGGTTTTCAAATTACAAGTAGTGTCATTGCCAATTATTTGATTATTTTTAATTACTTTTCCAGTAATCAACGAATTGATTAATATGTGCATCTTCTTATTATGTATCCCCCCGCCACACACACACACACACACACACACACACACACACACACACACACACAAAGTTCTGTTTTGTGTGACAATCCAAAAAGTAAACTTTTTTAGGTTTCATAAAGATCTAAAACCTAAAAATTGTTCAGTTTACTCATTTAAGACGAAGGAAAGGAGAAAATCCTCACGAAAAGACACATGAAAAGAAATCCACATGACTAGAGAATCTTTGCTTGGAAACATTACATACCTTAATTGATTAATTTGTATTATTCCAAAATAATAATAATAAATAACCAACGTAAAAATTAAATTAGTATTAAAGTAGTTCTAAACAAAAGTAATGAGCAGGTGGCAGCACCCTTACAAACCCCGTTTAGTCCCAGAATCATGACTTCTTGGTTTGTTTACACAGTCGGAGTTGTGTCAGTTCCCCTCTTCAGTCTTACCTCATTAAAACGTGAACGAGAAGCTCTGACAGTATCGCACACAACACAAGCAAGGCTTAATCTACTGCGTGTGGGATTCCCAGATCCACTGGTGGCTTTTAGATCCACGTGGGTTACAACACACATCTGAACGTGAGAGAATTAACTCACCCCAGTGTGCTCTGTCCTGGAGGTCTCACTGCTGTCCTGGATAAAGCTGCAGCAAAGGCGAACACACGCAAGAAGGAAAAAAAAAACACTAAAACTCTTAATTCGCTCAGGAAAAAATGACCTCCGGATTGTCTCTGCAGCACAGCCCTGAAGATTTTTTATGTTACTTTTATTTTTGTATTTGTTCACAGAGTGCGGGATGAGCTGGCAGCGCTGTCGAAGAACGCCTCGCTATGTGTCCGTCAGCAGCAGCTGTGATGTGTTTACGCTGTGGAGAAGCAAAGAGTGGCGCCATCTACCGGTGGAGTCTGAGAACAGCAGGAAAACAGTGAGAAGGCACTTACCGGACACTTTATTAGGTATACCTTGCTCCTATCTGTCTTCATGGCTCTGTGGGATTTAGATGTGGTGGCTGTGGAGGCCATTTACGCACAGTGAAGTCATTTTCATGTCCATGTAACCTGTTTGAAACGTGGTGCGTTATCCTTTGTGCTCATAAAGGGATGGGCATGGTCAGCAACAATACTCAGGTAGGCTGTGCTGGTAAATGATCCAGGGATCCATGTTGTTTATGCCAAATTCTGAGCCTTCCATCCAAATGTCACAGCAGAAATCTATTTTGGTTAGCCTGTGTGGATTGTAGCTTCAGTTTCCTGTTCGTAGCAGACAAGAGTGGCACCTGGTGTGGTCTTCTGCTGCTGTAGCCCATCTGCCTCAAAGTTTTGAATGAGAACCTCATGTGATGCTCGTCTGCACACTTTGTAATGACAGGTTATTTGAGTTTCTCATATCTTGCTGTCAAAGCAGTCTGGCCATTTTCCTGTGAACTCATCATCAATGAGTCCTTTTCACCCAGAGGAAAAGACTTGTGACCCAAAGAACTGACGCTTACTGGGTGTATTCTCTGTAAATTCGAGAGATGGTTATGTGGGAAAACTAGATCAGTAGTTTCTGAAATACACACAGCAGCCTGCCCCTCTTGACCATTTCTACATGCCTAAGTGTACCGAGTTTTTTTTTTTTTTTTAATTTTTAGGTTTTTCTATTTACTTTGTCACATATTTAACAATAAATCTGCATTTGTTCTCATTAATTCAATTTTGTCAATATTTGACAATATTGACAATTTTTTCTTGCAAAATGCAAAAAATTGCCACATTTTTTCTCAATTTGCTGTTTTTGTGTTTCTCAGTTTCTCCTAGCTATGACACTTTTTGTCTCCTGAATATGACCAAATTCATATTTTTTCATGTGAATCCTTCCATGTGAATTTGCTAGATCTTTATTTTTCCCTATAATTTACCAATTTTTTTCCAAAAGATTTGCCTTATTTCTTCCAAATTTAATCATTTTTTCTTGTAAATTTACAAGAAAAAAACTAAAAACAAAAGAAAACTAAACATTTTAGTATTTTCTTAGTCTGCTACAGATTCTTATTGTATTTTTTCACTCTCACCTTTTGTCCTTAATAATACTCATACTAAGTGTGTCATGTGCATGTGTCTTTATTTGTTTTATAAAACCTGCACACAGTAACCAGAACTCTCAGATCAAGTAAAAAATGTCAATATTTTTCTGTGAAATGTTGAAATTGCTCTGGAAAAAATGGATAACACAGTATCATCTAAACAATTCAATATATTTATGTGATTAAGCGCATTAGTCAACCTTTTTAATAAAGCTCTTACAGCTGATTGGTAGCTGCCGTGGGTGCTGAGAGAAACTGTGATCAACTCAACAAATGGCTGAAAAAAGCTCAGCTTCAGCTTGGACTCTACATGTGGACTAACAGAGCGAATGCCTCCCAGCCTGTGGAGTCACATTTCAGTGCTTTTCCATTCAGCAGTACATGTGAGTCCTTACCCAATCATATGTCAGCTACAGCTTGTTTTTGACCCTGTCCTCAGACCACCCCTCAAACCACCCACGCACTCTCCACATGCTCTGCATAGCACACAGAGAGACACACACATATTCTGCAGTTTTGATATTTGAGATAGGACGCAAACTCGGTCAATATAGGTGAAAAGTTATGGTTATAAAAGAAGCCTGCTGTTAGTGATATTAGACTCTCAGGGGAAGAGGATACAAAATCACAGAACACCCTGTTATCTTAATATGTCGAAATTTTCACCAGGTATATACTTAGACTGGTCTCACAGTTCAATCACAGTAACTCAAAGAATCTCATAAAAATCATTATCATCAGTATCATCATGATTTGGAGCTGCTTTGTTTTTGGTCTGATGAAGAGCAGGTGTGGTTGAAACTTTACCAAGATGCATTGAATAGGTTGTTTTTATTTTCATATGTTGATGTATTTTTAAGTAAGAATCCTGAATTTATTCCAATAGAGATGGTTTAGACATGTGCAGGGGAAGGACGGCGGATATATTCAAAAGGAAAAGAAAAGGCCGCAGAGGAGGTTCATGGATGTGGCGAAGGAGGACGTGCAGAGGGTTGGTGTAGCAAAGGAAGATGCAGAAGAAGAAGAAAAAGAAGAAGGAATATTGGGCATAACTTACAGAGGTTCAATAAAGACGTCCCCAAAATATTTAACAATGATCTCTATAGTAGTGTTTTGTTTTGTTTATTGTTGCATACATGACTTCTTATTTTACTAAACTGTTACCTGGATTTTACCTGGAAGTCACCCCCTGAAAGGAGTCATGGGAAACTGGTTTCCGTGTGTAGTTCTTTAGGTGGAGTGTGTCTGCTTTGCAAAATGAGTCTGTGCTGTGTTGTGTGGCCTATAGTGAATATCCTGTTTGTACAAGTGTGAGTGTTCACTTATGTATCATGTGTGTAAAATCCATAAATTCATGTTACTTTGACAAGGTTTAGGGAAAGAAATATCTTCTAAGACATTTGATGCTAGAGTTATATTATTATTCAAAATATAATCACCAGAACTGCAATACTAAAAACAAACAAACAAAAGGCATAAGCAAGAATTTATAGTCTTGTGTCCTGAGCATCCAACACGCACCACTACAGCACAGGTTTATGTTACTCTCACAGTGGTAACCAGTGCCCTCTAGAGGAACAAGTGTGCACACAGGCAGAAGCACAATAGAACTACAGCTTCTATTATTATGCTTCATTAGGCTGACAAAAATAGAGGCTACTGTGCTTTTAAACATCATAAGCAAACTTTTACATTTTTTGGGTGTAATCTTTCTTTTTATTTTTTCAGTTTCACACATAATACCTTCTTAATCTACTGATTTTACACACCAGGAGAAAAGAATTTCTGCTTTCTCAATCATGCCTTACACATTATGTTTAGACCACATTTTAGCACCAATTAATATACAAATCCTGGTTAATTCCAAAGACTTGAACTATTTCTTGTAGCTATTTGTTGCATAATGACAGACCACTGCTGGGCTATAATCCAGTCTGCCTGTATAAGTTCTACCACTGTCTGGAGTTTTAAGTACCTGAAATGAAGGTAACTGGACTTGTTTTTATACCTGGATTTAATACCTGGCACCTTTCTACATGAATTGTGCAACAAAAAAATCTAATGTTTTCAAATATTGGTCTAACGTGACCTTTGGCTAAATCACGCTGACTCAGCTTGTGGAAGCCTTAGCCAGGATAAACAGCTGTGACGTAGCTGCTGCTGTTCTCCTACAATGAAAAAAGGACAAAAAAGAGCACACCGTTCTTGTTGTTCCCAAGGCAAACAGGATTATCACATATTTTTACTGGAAACAAACACACGGTTAAAAACTACAGTTAGTTTGGCAAAAAAATGGAAGCTGTGGAAAAGAACGCCGAGTCTCCGTTCATGGCTCATGAATTGTGGATGTTTCTTCAGTGTGGGAATTCCTGAACTCTAATGAGTAAAAACCACCAATGCTCAACCCTCCTCCAACCCTCCCCAGCTGGTTATATGAGCCTGAGTGCTATTGTGCTAGTCCAGAGGAGACGGCTGAACTCTGAGGAGCACATCATGAAGGTAAGCACTTATCAAATTTAAATTATATCTAAAAATAATTGGGAGGTATTTTTGGCTAATCGAGCATAACTAGTTTGTTAATGGTAAATAATGAAAAATGAGGAGTTTTTACATTAAATGAACCCTCTCCCTGCCTTTTTTTCACAGCTGAATTTGGCTGCTGCTTTGGCATTGTCACTTGCCTTCATCTCTCCTGTTTGGTAGGTGCACACATGTACAAATCTTTGACACTGTCGGCTGGTAAACATATCTCTGGTACTCTGTTTGTCAAAACCTTAGTTTTGAATTTTTTTTCATTCTCAAAAGTTTTTCTACTATCTGCACATTTTAAATAATATAATATAACATAACTGTTTTGCAATGAATACACTGTCCCATCCTCATCCTCAGTTCTCAGCAGGCTGTAAACTGCAGATGGGGGCCTTATGGAGACTGGTCTGAGTGTGATGGCTGCACAAGTACAAAGGTACATTAGAACTGCTTCAGCATTCACTTACATGTAGCAGGAACATCTAGCTAAATCCTTTGCACGTAAATAGAGTGCCTTTTAGCCTGATCTACGGTAAATTCTAACAAGCCATTGTGCTTCTACTCCTGATCAAGGACACTTAAGCACAAGGAGTCCCTCGGAATCGACACTCCAGTCAGCTCTAATCACAATTTAAACCCATAGACTGTATATAAAACATGGGATCAAACATCAACTATTGATTTGAGAAGTCCTGTTGTGAAACCTCAAGCTGAACACGAAACTGCAATTTTGAAATTGGCACTGCAGAGAAAATTGGCACTGGGAGAAAAGCTACACCCCCAGACTTGACCGGGGAAGCTGACAATCACACATGCCAGAAATAGTCATAAACAAAAATGGAGTCAGAAATAAGATGTGTGTAAATGTCGAACAGCAATTGCCCTTCCGTCCTTTGAAGAGTAGCATTTATGAAGCACTTCATACTGAAGAGAAGCTCTAAATGGAGTGATAATTTAAAATAATAGTGTCATGTTGTATTAAATAGGGCTTAAAACTAGTTATTGAGATGATACAGAAACTTTTTACAGCCTAGGCCTGTTTCTTCACATAGATTCTATACAATAAAAGATACCAGAGTCGCCCCCTGCTGGCCGTTAGAAAGATGCAGCTTTATGGCACTTCCACTTTAGCTTTACTTTGAGAACTAGAAGCGAAATCTAATTTTTACACATGGATCTTGCTGTATGGGTAATTTGGCCCCACTTTTTGAATAATATCTTTAGGAACTTTACATTGGTTTTGAATATAAGTGTAGGCCAGTATCAAAGTTGGTGAATTCTATCAAATTACCAGCACTGTGGATTTGCTTTGCCACATCAATTCTGTTCTTGCTAAATGTCTATATTTAAGGTCTATGTTTTTCTTTGGTACAAGGGGAGGACACGAACAACAGCAAAAGCAAAATAAGCATTGGCTTATTGCCTGAACATTATTTAAAGATTCGTTTTGGCACAGAATTTCACAAAGACTTGACCCCCAGTTTAAACAAACTGTTAGATAAAGCAAAAACTGTTTGGTGAGGCATAGGCAAAGATCACCCTGCAAGTTTGTTTTTTTTTGTTCTGCCTCTTCTGATCTTCACTTTAAAGCCGAGCCTTATTAAAGTATAATGTTTTGGAGACCAGTGTTTTGTCCCGAGATGTGCATTATTTCTGCACAGTTTGTCCCTTTGCTGTGATGTAATGAATATAGCAGACACACAAATTGTTTACACAGCAGCCACATATTCAATGATGCCTGATCCCCACAGTCCATTACGCAGACTCAGATTTGCACTTTGTGTAATCCTCAGGCCAACAGAAACAGTAGGCCTCAAGACTGTGAGAGGAAACACAGTGAGAGCCCTCCATTTATTCATTACACTTGCATGGCTACAGTTTAGTCAGAGCCCCTGCAGTCAAAAGAGGAGTAATACTTCTATTTCAGCCGAATCAAGTCCATGACCAAACAGAGCAGGAGTGAGTGACCAAGGATTTGACGTTTTTGAAGTCAGATACTAGCTAAAAGGAAGAACTGGGATGGAAGTGGGTTGCAAAGCAGTGTACTGATAAACAACAATTGTAGGCAATTAAGCTTCAATAGCAGTATTAGAGTGCAAAAGCAGTATTAATGTTTTGAATCACTTTGTTCACAGGTACGAACTCGACACGTGGAAGTGTACGCCCAGTTTGGCGGTGTGCCGTGCTCAGGAGACGCCACTCAAACACAAACATGTGTCCCACAGAAAAGATGTCCACTGGAAGCAGGCTGTGGAGACAGGTTTCGCTGCACCTCTGGTAAATTGCAGTGTAAACAAAAATATCACAAATAATTCAAATGCCTTCGACAGCATTTTTTTTTTGCAATCTGTGGATAAACCTCTTTACTGAAACCATCATGCAGGTCAGTGTATCAGCCAGTCTCTGGTGTGTAATGGAGACCAGGACTGTGAGGACGGTCTGGACGAGCGAAACTGCGGCGAAGACAACAGCCTGGCCGTGTGTGACCTTGACAAAACACCTCCAAACTCTGACTTCACAGGTCGAGGGTAAGTAGCTACAGCTCCCAACACCAGGAATGTGATTGCAGATCAGGATATGATTTTTGGGAAGGAGAATATTTAACTTATGTGTCTAGAATGTAGACTGCATAACCTCAGTGGGGTCTCCTTTAAGTTTTGGACTCAACAATTTGTCTCCATGCTAGCCTTTCAGCCAATGAGACTGCAGTTTGGTGTAAAACTGATGGTTGTGTGTGTGTGTGTGTGTGTGTGTGTGTGTGTGTGTGTGTGTGTGTGTGTGTGTGTGTGTGTGTGTGTTATGTTGTGCAGGTACGATATCCTAACAGGGAAACTGAGAGCAGATGTGATCAACACTCGGAGCTTTGGAGGGCAGTGTAGGAAGGTGTTCAGTGGTGACCATAAAGTCTTGTACAGACTGCCACATAACATCCTCAGATATAACTTTGAGGTGAGTCGAACAGGAGCCTGTAGTTTTCATGCAAAATAAAGTTGGTGAGCTGACTCCTATGAATAACCCAGTAAGATAATAAATACATGCTCAAGTAGTTGCAGGTAAAAGTTCACTCAAAGTGACAAATTTGCTCTGGATGATGGCCTTTTGAGGAAAACTCAGTTGGATTTGTCCAGCTGTTGGGATAATAAACGTTTGCAGAAATTTCCCTTGAAATCCAGCCTGAAGTTGTTGAGTTGTGAGCTGACTGACAGCCTGAACAACATGGAGCTGATGTGACAAGCTGCCGTTTGATTTTAGGAAATGCTGAACTCTGATGTCTTTGTTTGTGCTGCAGGTGACAGTAGACAATGATGAGAGCGACGAATCCTACGAGAGCTCTTGGTCCTACGTTCAGCACATCCAGGGCAATGCCTTTCTGGTGCACGACCGGCGCACGTTTCACAAGGAGGTTACTAACAAGAAGGTGTGCATACACAAATACTGTTTATGTCTTTTCTTTAATTCCAATGAGATTAACAAACAGTAACTAGGCTCAGATCAGTCGGCTCTGTCAGCACCTTGCTCAAGTTTTTCCTTCCACATCTGTCATCCAGGCCTACCGACTTATAATCCTGAAGAATAAAGTGGAGCTGGCCCAGTTTCAAAACTCTGCCCCCCAGTATCTGACTCTGTCCGAAGGCTTCTGGAAAGCCTTGTCCTCACTGCCCCTCACGTATGACTACTCGGCCTACCGTCAGGTGCTCCAGAAGTACGGCACGCACTACCTTTCCGAGGGCTCACTTGGAGGCGAATACCAAGCCTTGCTGGAGTTAGACCGTCAGGCACTCGCATCTACCAGTAAGAATATTTGGTATCAATGATACCAGACATTTTAGTCAATTTAAAATAATCCACACACGTTAGAGATAATCTGTTTGATCCTGGCTTGTTTTCTGTAAAGGTACGACAGATATAGATTACCAGAGGTGTTGGAGGAAAGTTAAGCGCCGTTTCTTCAGGAAAAAAGTCAAAACAGTCTGTGAAAAACTGACAAAATCTTTATCAAGCAGCCACGGTGGGTGAAAGGTTTTTGTATCAAGACTTTTGAACCATACACAGTGGCCCATAGAGGGTCAAAGACACCAAATAAATGATTTAACCTCAGCTTACTTTCTACAGGAAGCAGTGTTAACAAGATGCCCATTAAGGTCAATGTGTTTGGAGGAGATATAGGACTCATTGGTGCTCTGAGCGTTCTGGATCTGGAAAACCCAGAAGCTAATGGACAAGTTTACGATAACTGGGCTTCATCTGTCAAAGACTTCCCTGAAGTCATAAACCAGAAGGTATAACAGAGATAACTCTATATGCTTTCTTTCTATTGTCTGCTTCATCCAGGTTAAGTGACTCTTTCTCTGTCAGCTACGCATTTGCACTTAAAAAGATACAATTTGGTTTCTTTACATAATAAATAACCTTCCTTGATGACAGATTATGTGTATTTGTTTTAAAAGTTTTTAAGTCCTATATAACCTGTGGGGTTTTTCAGCTGCGCCCTCTGTATGAGCTAGTTAAGGAAGTGCAGTGTGCAGGACTGAAGAAGCTCCACCTGAAAAGGGCCATAGAGGAGTACCTGGCGGAGGAGCATCCCTGTCACTGCCGGCCGTGTCAGAACAACGGCCAGCCGCTGCTGACGGGCTCCGAATGTCGCTGTGTCTGCCGCCCGGGAACCTCAGGACGAGCGTGCGAGAACGGGGCTGTGATTGGAGAACAACCAGGTAACCAGCCATAAAACACAGAGGGGTCAGAACTTAGTGATGTTTGGAGCTGATTTGATACAAAACTATTAAAACTGTTAATAGTTTTATTGTGCCATCCAAACACCTTTCCAACAAGACAGAACTGGAAACTAAAGATCTCCTAATTTCCTTCAGGGGTGATCCATGGCAGCTGGAGCTGTTGGTCTTCCTGGGGAGCGTGTTCTGGAGGTCAAAGGTCAAGAACCCGAAGCTGCAATAACCCCGCCCCCAGCAGAGGTGGACAACATTGCACTGGACTGCAGGTGGAACAGAAGCCCTGTGAAGACCCAGACATCCAATATTTACAGTAAGGATCATTTTATTTAACTATTAGTCTGGTAAATGTAACTTAATCAATATTACGCAAACAAATACATAAAATATAACAGTTTAAAAAGCAAAATCAAAGGTTTTCATTCATTTAATTCTCAAGGTTTTAAAGGTTATTTGCAATGTCCTTAATGATTTGGATCCACAAGTTGTGATTTTGATATTCCAAACTCATTCACTCCGGTGACATTCATTTAGGAGTATCAGAGTCGTCTAACTGCAAACTGTTTGCTCTCAGGATGATGGAGCCCCAGTGCTTCAGTCTTTCTGTAACTCCACCAAAAACCTGTGGGCCTCCTCCAAACCTCAGGAATGGATTTGTTCAGGTGAGGCTACAGCTGTTAAGGCTGCTGAACCTCTGGTGTTTGAACTGTGAATCTTCTTTAAGTCCATCAGGCTAAGGATGATTGAGCTTTCCTGTCATTTTTTTTTCTAGAATCCCAGAGATTTTTACCTGGTTGGAAACACGGTGGAGTACTCCTGTGTGGACTGGTATTACCTCAGTGGAAATGCAGTTGAAACATGTGCCGAAAACCAAAAGTGGACTACAGGACCGAGGGTTTGTAAAAGTATGTTTTGTGGTTTTTTTGTGTATCGTTGTTTCCTTTGCTATCAGGTTATCCCAGAAACTGCTGTGTAAATGTAGCCACTGGCTAAGAAGCCAGGACTCAGGAGTCTGGAGTCATGGAGTGATTTTTGTGTGCCATGTGGTCATTTATGAGTGCTCTGGTCCAGAGGGAATTCTTCAGTATTTATGAATGGATTCCTTCACATGAGCAGAGGTGGCAAAAAGTAAAGTTCAGGTACCTGACAATTCCACTTAAGTATAGCAACAACATATTTGTACTTCATTACTTCACACCTTGGCACATGAGCATTTTGTGCTCCTGTGCAGAAATTTCTGGAGCTTTGAGGCTTCTTTTTGTAGTCAGATTAAATTTATTTCAATAGTCACAATTAGGCAGGATGCACTAAGGTAAACAGTCTGTGAGAAAGCAAAAGAGGGAACTGGATATTACCTATAGGGCTACACCCAGCTTTGTTACTTACTGAGATAATGCAGAGGTGATTTCCAAGTCAAAGCTTTGCCTTATCTGTTGGTTGAGACACCACGATATTTTCTTCAGATGAATATTTCTTGATATCTGATTAGATGATAAAAGAGTCAGAAATTATTGGTGTTGTGCGTGGTTCAAAGGGACCTGGGTCCACTCACTTCAACAACTGGTCCATCCATTATTTTCTTAGGCGTTTTTGTCAGTTATCAAAATAAATATACGACCAGATGTCTTTTCTTTCTTTTCTTTCCTATTGTAGCAGCCCATTTCACAGTGACACATATCTGTGAAATCTGAGCAGCTCGTCATGAATCAAAGGTTGCTCAGAAAAGAGTAAAGAAACTTTCCTTTCATTTTGTTGTTTTATATTCTGCTGTAGGTGCCGTGTTTTTTTTAAGTAATAATAGTCCTTGAGTTTCTGGCTGGACAGATTGGGAGTCAGGCATTCAGAGTGAGGATGAAGTCACTTAATGCAACTACTTCCACTGAAAGTAAAAAACCTACAGAACAAAACATCAGACAGGCTCAGGTGGTTTCTGTTCAGAAAAGTTGTAGCTCACCCAAGTCTCTATCTTTTTCTCTCTCTCTCATCTGTAATGAGGGTAATCATTCAAATAAGACGTTGATAATTGAATTACATTTTGGAAATTGCTGTCAACATTAATGAAGCGTCTGAAGCCTGCATTGTTTTGTAATGGCCAGCGGGGGGCGACTCCTCTGGTTGCAAACAGGCAAACTTTTGTTTAATGACTGCGAGGACTCAGTTGCTATTTTCAGGTCTTACTGAATAAAAGGGGAAGTTCATTTTGTAAATGATCGTTATTTCTAGGGCCAGAAAGGAGGATAATCCAGGTCATGAGAGTACTTGTTAACGTGTGAGCATGCAGTCTAACAGTCAGAGATGCTCCTTAACCGTGGTTGGAAGCTTCATAGTAGAAAAACGGGTGACATCTTTGGTGGCGATGCCCATCTTTTATGTACAGTTTGTGGGAACCAGCAGGTTTTACCTCATTTCTAACACCTCCCTCTTGCTGCTTTATATCCACTTGAATTTTGGACATAGTTACCTGCTGAACAGGGCACACAGCAGGATCATAAATCCTACACAGCCTCGTAAGATGGAGTAAAATTAAGTCCCAGAACTGAGTGAAACCTTGAAGATCTCCATATTTTAAGTTTTTCCATTGTTAGTAACTAATTCGGAAGTACAGTGTTGTTGTATTTATCATTCCCTAATGCTCAAAAGCTTTCTCCTCCCGTTCCAGGTTCCACATGTGGGATTCCCTCCCTCAACAGTTTAGTTGTAGCCACACCAACCAAACAAGCCTATGAGATTGGAGACAGTGTGTCCCTGTCCTGCCCCAAGGGCTCGATGATGGACAGAGAGGTGTCGGAGATCATCTGCACTCCCAGTCTGCAGTGGTCTCCTTCTCCTGCCGATGCTCATTGTACAGCAGGTAAAATACATTTCATCTTGCTCTTCTTTATTTGTTCTCTAAGGGTGACTTCTATCTCTCTAGCTGTTATATGTTCAGTATTTTCTACTCAATAACTTTTTCTGGCTGCATTTTGGTGGTGGGCTGGTAAGGTGCAGTCAATTTTTAGGACCCTTTTGTCACGTCACGTTATATCTCCTTTAATATATGGTTGAATCCTGCTTTTTGTATGCTTTCCTCAGCCCCCACAGCTCCCTCTCCTCCTTCTGGCCTAACATGTAAACTATGGGAGACTCTGGGAAAGAACGAGTGTGTCTGTAAAATGCCGAATCAGTGCACGTAAGTTGATGTCAATTTCTGTATTTAGCAAATTGGAAATACTCCATCTATTTATAAAACCTCATTTTAATTCTGTCCGTTTCTGTGTATTGTCTTCTTTTAGGACTTCTCTGCAGCTGTGTGCCACACTTCGTGGAAACCGTAATATGGTGCTAGATGTCTGTAAGCTCGGAGCTCTGCAGTGTATGGGCCAGAACTTTGTGTTGACTAGCGACAGCAACTGCCGGTGGCCAGAGAAGAGGTTTACATCCTGCGAGGACTGCCAGCCGGGAACAATCTGTCATGGTGAGTCTCCTCTAGAAAAGTTGTTGTTTTTTTTCTCAAAATAAAAGCCAAAAACAGAAGAATATATGTGACTGCACCGGGATGTTGTATATAACCATTGTGCTTTTCATTTGCAGAATCAGAGAGAAAATGCGTGTGCAAGAACGCAACAGAATGCCCCAAAGACTCTGCTCCACTCTGCGTCACCTCTGGTGACGGCAGAGTTAACGTGACTATGACTGAATGTGAGGCGGGGTCCAGGCGATGTGCTGGAGAGCAGGTCACCGTGATCAGGATTGATCCCTGCCAATAATAAAGATGCTGCTTTTGGCTTTTTATCTCTGAACACTTTGACATTGTACATACACAGAAATGTTGTAAGCTAATAGCTTGTTTTAGTTACATATGGAAAGTTAATAAAACTTTTTTGTTACTGTGTCATACAATCAAAGGACTTATTTTTGCTGTTGGTGGAGCCATTACACATAATTCTGAACCAGCCATCCAAATGTCTCAGCAGAAATCGAGACTCATCAGATCAGGCTGTGTTTTTTCTAGAGATGGACCGATCCGATATTACGTATCGGTATCAGTCCGATACTGACCTAAATTACTGGATCGGATATCAGCGAAAAATAAAAAATGTAATCCGATCCATTAAATATCAAAAAAGCATCTCACAAAACTTGCAACACAGCGTAACTCGGCTCATAACCGTAGCACGTTGCAGCAGTATGCCTCATGTGATAGAGCGGCTGTGTGTATTTGTAGCCTCGCTACCAAACCAGCATTTCATCTCCGAGGAAGTTATCCCAGAGAGAAGTAAAGCAAGTGTGTAAGTTCATCTCTGAATGTTTGTAAAGCATTCCCACGTTAAGCTTAACAACCGATATATGGAGCGACTGCCTCTCTCTCTCCCTCCCCTTCCTGCCGCTACTTCAATCGTGAAACTGCTTAATGATCAGCTGATCGGCTTTTCTGTCACAAGTCCGTCTCTCTTCTTTGTTTTTGGCCCACTTTGCACCAGAAAGAAGAAACCAGCGGCTGAACAACAGCAGCACGTTTAACCTTGATAAGCTGTTGTTAGAATTTATTTAATATTACTTTCTACACCAGGATCCTTTTCTACGTAGCTGACAGCTGGTAACTGTGCAGGGGCGGATCCAGCAAAGTTTAGCCAGGGGGGCCGATAGGGCATTAACAGGGAAAAGGGGGCACAAAGACATACTTTTCTTTCTTATTCTCATTTAAAATGTCTAGCTTTTAATAAATAATTATCTGAATCTTACACCCAAAGTTTTAATCTGATGTAAAATGTATAGAAGTCCATTACTGCATATAGTAACTGTTAAGTCTAATATACCCTAGTAAGCTATAGTACTTTTTCCTTTGGGAAGGTACCATCTGTGAATTCTGCAATTCTGTTGGAGAAAGATGTTGAATCTATTTAATTATTCTTGAAAAATAATTTGTTTCTGTGCATTTTTTTTTTCACCCTGCATCAAATTAAAGTTGATTACATCGATTAAGCATCATGAGGTGGAGGGTGGGGGGTGGTTCCCTATTTTTTTTTTTTTTTTTTTGCTGGGAGTTTGCAACCCTATTAGTTAGTTTGCTTAATATTTCTGCTAAGTACTCTTTAAAATACCAGAATAGGGAGGATGGAGTAGGTTTAAGTTAGGTTTTAAGTTAGGTAAGGTTTATTAGATTGATCAGTGTTGCTGAACTATGAAATATTTTGGGTGCAGTGTATTTTTTACACACAGGTATAACAGAATAGCTTTAGTGTTGTTGTTTATTTAAACTTGAGTATGAACTTATACAAAATGCAGCAAGATATTTTAAAAAAACAGTTTTATTGATTAAAAAACACACAATATCGGATTCATATCGGTATCGGCAGATATCCAAATTTATGATATTGGTATCGGACATAAAAAAGTGGTATCGTGCCATCTCTAGTTTTTTCTATCTTTTATTGTCTAATTTTGGTGGAACTGTAGCCTCAGTTTCCTGTTCTTACCTGACAGGAGTGGTACCTGGTGTGGTCTTCTGTGGCTTATTGAAGGCTGGACATGTTGTGCATGCAGACATCCTCTTGTTCATACCTTCGTTGCAGTGAACGGTTATTTCAGTTACTGTTACTTCCTCTCAGCTCAAAACAGTCTGCCCATTCTCCTCTGACCTCTGACATCATCAAGTCATTTTTTTTTCACTAACTATTTTCTATCTTTTTTTATTATTCTCTATAAATCCTTGCATGTCTGAGCCACTTTCAAAGTCACTTAATTCGACATTCTTCCTGATTTTGATAGTTATTCTGATACCTCAGCATGTCTGAATGCCTAAGTGCACGGAATTGCTGCCATTTGATATATTCACATTAATGAGCAGTGTGTGTACAGTGTAAAAAAGGCAAGGGATGAGAAAGTACTGCTGGAAAAAAATAAAAACAAACAAAGTTACAATTTTATGTTTTTATTTTTGAACGTGAAGCACATTTAGCAAGGGTAAAAATACCTGGATTTAGATTTGACTGACAGGCTGCTGCTGCTTTCTTCCTCCTTCACACATAAGTCAGATGTTTTTTAAACTGCTTCATTCATTATAGAATATCACTAAAGTGAGGCTATTGAGATTCACAGGCTAATGAGAGGCGTGCAACTCGGAGGGCATTATAGCAACTCGCTGTGTTTTTCACTCTAACCTGCAGATAGCAGGTCAGCCTAGTCTATTGGTCCCCTTTGGAAGATGTTGTTAACTTCCCCCCCTAAATTTTGTGTTCACACTTCACAGGCATGTTCACTCAATGTTTAAACTGAAGAAGTAGATATTTTTCAACCAGGAAGTTATGATGATGCAAGCCTTAAAAGCACTTAACCTCATAAACATTTCCTGGAAATGGAGTTTCACTTTTTTACTTTTACCAGATATAAATGTTGTAACTGTGTAATATTCTTTATTTTTTGAAAATCATTTTTATGTCAAAGTTTGCACCATGTGGTTGTTTATTATGTCTTTAAATTGATGTTTGTGTTGCTCAACAAGGTCTAAAACTATATGTGCTGAATGCAGTTTTAAACACAGCATTCAGTGTTAGATGACTCATGCTGCTGAGTATAATGCAGCAGAAAAGCTTTGACAGCATCATCACGACTCACATTGGCCTTCATTGAGAATTTCAAACTCGTACTTTGAGCATTTGAGCGCGGCCATAGAGCAAAGGTCCATGCTGCGAGTCCTCTGGAGCCGGGTCAGCTTTATGCAGAACATGTGCTTTTTCACTCTGGGGCACTCCCGAGCAGCTCTGCACTCACACTTCTGAAACACTGCGGGACAGACGTGAGTTAACGTTAGGTCAGTTATTTGTGCTCTAGAGGCTTCCACATACTGTTAAACTAAAAGCCCTGTGAGGTGAACTCACCAGAGCAGGTCTCCCACTCATAACAAGTGTCAAGTTCACAAGGCTCCTGAACAGAGCTCTTAGAGGACATGTTGGCCCTAAACATGGCCCACTGTAATTTGTCCAAAGTGCCCGCGTTGCACGCAGCTTTGCTGACGAAGAACAGTGGGTCACCGTGGCAACGACCAGCTTGGAAGGAGCATAGCGACATTGACACTGCGACGCCGAGGTCTACGTTCAGGATGCAGAGATTCTCCGGCTGTGACCTACACACACACACACACACACACACACACACACACACACACACACACACACACACACACACACACACACACAGTGCTGTCAATCACATTTCAAACATTCAAAGAGGATTGTTGTAAAAGTAAAAGTACATAACATTCAAAAATTAAGAAGACCTAAACATTAAATATGGAAAAATCCATTCAAATGTGACCAGTTCATTCATAAATACTTACAGGCAGCTCTCCCGTGGGACACAGACACAGCGTGAGTTCTGTAGCACCTGTCCTGGACCACACTGAACATCAGGAACAAATGGTTCCTCTACACACAGCACATACACACAAACAGCAGAAACAAAGTATTGTCCACAGAAACTGTCAGCAGGTTAATGGATATGATCATTTATAGCAGATTAAACTATTCTGAAGTAAAAACAAGAAGGACCAAAGTGTAAAAATTATGATGTAAATATGCCAGATTTTTAACAAAACTGCTCATTTACACATGTGTTTCTCATTTGAAATCTGAGATAAAAAGTTCTGATAACAGGTCCACAAAAATCCAAAATCTTTAAATTTAGCCAATTTGCTGTTCAAGGTTCTCCTCTGGGAAATGACCAGATGGACACCAGCGCTGCTGCGGTTTGTAGCTAATTGCCTGGAATTCCTCCAATGTTTTCAATGAGCCTCCAGACATGGATAAATAAAGGATAGCTAAATAAAATTCACCTTGCCAAAAACTCATTACAACTTCTACCTTGTGTTTGGCATGTTCTTTCTGGCTCAAAATGTCTTTATATAATTCATGAGAGATATGTTTGACAGTCAGTTTTAGACAAATACTGAAAATCAGTTTATGGCACAATCTTCTGACCATTTATTTACATTGGGAATATCCTGCCAAAGTTTCCAATCTATCTGATTGGGTGGTTTTGGAAAATGTAAAAATTGCAGAGGAGGAGGGCATAAATTCTGGATGTTTAACTGTATTTCTGTTGGTTTTACAGCCTTTAATCACTGTTTCTCTATGTATGCCAAAGTAAGTTAATAATCTGAACAATAGAATTGTTGGTATTCCATTAAATAATGGAAAACCTCCAGTTTTTTCATTGTTTACTACTGAACATTGTGCTTTTCACTGTGGGTGCACAAAACTGAGAAGCTGATCTTGAATGGAACCTCTGCCAAACTCAAATCAGATAACATTTTTTACTTTTAAAGGCCGCTTCCTGGAACTTGTTTTGTTTTTTAATGAAATCTTGTCAAATAGCTAAAGCTTCAGAAGCTTTAGCTTTAGCTGCCATTTTATTCATTAAAACCATCTCCACCTGCTCTCAGTGACTGGTGAGTATCTCCAACCAGTCAGAGTTTTATCTAATGAATAATACACATGAATAAAAGGTGCAGGTCAGAAATCAGAATTTGACCAGTAGGGTCACTGTTTTCTCCAGCAGTGTAGTGTACCATTAGTGCAGCGCAGTTCAGCAGGTATCGGGGGCTCCCAGGTGAGACTGTCGCCACACTTGTAGGAACCTCGCGGCAGCGGCTGCAGTCCCGCCTCATTGCAATTCAAACGCACCACTTCACCCACTCTGTACTCATCTTTGCTGGGAGACAGACTTGTGTCATCAGGGATGTCAGGGGGAAGGCAAATCTTCCCTAAAGGTTACAGGATGACATAGATGTCAGGCGCAGCTAATCCTTACGCAGTTCGTCACTTTTTTGTGCATTAAGGACAATTGTGGCGAACCACCAAGATAACTGTGGACTGGTTTAATGGGAAAACAGACTTACTGATGCATCTCCCACTTATTTGACTCCAGCTTCCATCAGGAAGGCAGTTGATGTACTGAAAACCGTCGAGATCGAACCCAGTGAAACACTCAAACTCCTCGTCCTCACCAAAGGTATAATACTGCTTCGCTTTCTGTCACAAAACAATGTAATGCAGTTATGAGCATCTATATAGAGCATATGTCATAATCTGACACATTTCAGCTTGTGTGTCGGGTTTTACCCGGAGGAAGCTGTTCTCAGGGCTCTTTGGCCGCAGACATCCCTGCACACCAGGCGGCAGCTCGTCCCTCCAGCCTATCGTGAAGTCGTCATCATTGTCACAGGTCTCCTGTCTGAACGAGAGACACAAATCAGAGCCACCAGTAATTCTAAATAGTCAAAATAAAACAATCAGCTGTTGTACAGGAGCAGCAGTGTATCCTCATATGCACCAGGGTAAAACCAGTGAAAATATAAGGCTGACAGAACTTTGAATTTCCTTATACTGAAATATAAAATAAAAATAGTACTTTGTGAAGATGGAGATGTGACAGGCCTCCTCCTGTCTGTCTGGACCACTGCAGGGCTGCCCTCCTTTGAGAGGGGCGGGGTTATTGCACCGCCTCGTCCGATGTCTCTTCATGGAGGCTCCGCAGCTGCTCCACGAGCCCCAGCAGCTCCACAAACCATCCACCGCCTCTGTGGATGTAGCAAAGCAGATAATGTTTCCAGTGTGAATATTAGTAAAACCTGATTAGAATCTGTGTTTCATCTGAACTGTGTTTGCTTCAAGGTTTTGAGACTCGCTAGCAGTTCCTGAACTATTATTCAAACTTCACAATAAGAAGTTGATCCTAAGAAAATGAGGGGCTTATTAGAATAGATATCCAGGACTTAATAAAATCAAAAGGGTAGCTACAAGAAACCTTGTGCCTGAAAAAAATGTGACTGACTAGCAGAACTTGGTCTACAAATAAAAACCAGAAACAAAAAAAAGTCCTAATTTTTAGCCCCGTTACTGATCAGGATCTTTGTCATGTTGTGGACTGGACAGGCAGTCACACCGTGCTTTTCTAGTCTCACTAACCTCTCAAAGCGTTTTAGCTTATAAGCTTCATTTATCCATACATCCCATAGAGTTTTATTTTACAGAGTTTAAGCACTGACTATACAAATCTATTAAATCTACACTAATCCCTGCACCTCAGAAGGACCATCTGTGAAACTCCTAAAGTCCTGGATGTCCAGAGCAATCCGCATTAGACCACCTGGTCCAGTGATGCATTGAGAACCACCTGGAGCTGAACTCGCTCAAGACTGTGGACATGACGGTGGACTTTCGGAATAATACAGCACCTACTCCGACCACTTCAGATTCCTAGACTCCATCTTTTCACTGGATTTGAAGTGGTCCTCATATATAGACTATCTGGAAGAAGGCCCACCAGAGGTTGTACCTCCTGCAGCAACTCAAGAAGTTCAACTTGCCACAGGAGGAGCTGGTCATCTTCTACACTGCCATCATCCAGTCTGTCCTGTGCACATCAGTCACTGTCTGGTTCGGCTCTGTCACGAAGCAGGACACAGCCAGACTGCAATGGACAATCAAGTCTGCAGAGAGGCCCATCGGTTCAGATCATCCCAAATTGTTCAAACTGCTGCCTTCAGGCAAGCGCTACAGAACACTGTTTATGAAAACCAGCCGCCACAGAGGCAGTTCCTCCCCCAGGCTTTCACTTTAATGAACACTATGAAATAACCCACTGTTATATCAATGCTATATCATTAAGGACACTTTAAATTCAGAGTATTTCCACATCACACAGGAACTGTGTTTTTATAACGTGAACCAGGTGAGCACCAGATATACCTGAAGTGTAATCAGGAGCCCGTATTTCACAGTTGGCTCCATAGGTGCCAGTCTGGCAAACGCACTTGCACTCTGTGCCCGACAGAACAGGCCTGGCATTGTTGGGACAGGGAGCGCACTTGCAGGGATCAAACTCCTGCATGTACTGCTGCAGGGCCTTCCTCAGGTGCCTCCTTTTTGTGGCAGCGCAAGGAATTCCTCGAACCAGATCTATGAGGGGAAGCAGCTGGACAAACCGACTCAGACGTAAGTGCAAGATTTTTTGTAGAAGGTTATTTCTGAGATAGAAGAAAGAATACTACAGTTAACCTTGTAATCGACGACAGCGGGGTTTTCGAGGACAGACTTCGCCCAGTTCTTGAAGGATATTTTATCCGGAGTGGCGCCCTGCCTCTCCCAGGCCAGAGCTGCTGCCTCTCTAGCTCGACCTCCTTTCACCATGGAGAAAGACTTCTCCGATGCCTGAACATATGAGCCTGGACAAAAGAAATGTGTAGGGAAAGAGTGAAGAAGATAACACAGTAGAAACTAAATCAATGCTCTCCTTTGAGGCCGTGAGGCAGAAATATAGTATTAATGTTACCTTCATATTTCTGAGTCATCCGGTTGTTAGAGCATCGGTTTTCACGCCTGTGTTCTGTGTAGAGGATGATAGTCCAGGTGGTCTCTCGGCCCAGGCAGTCTATCACGCTCTCCTCAGTTACACCTGCATGAGAGAAAAAGAGCAAGAAATGCAGAAATGCAGGAAATGAAAACAAGCTGTTGTGTATTTTATGTTGTAGACCCTCAGTTTCTGAACCAAACCTCTGGATGATCATCTTTGGACGAGTTAAGTTGATATGATATGATATACAACGTCAAAGTCAACATCCAAAGTGTTTCTGAGGAGTTAACTGTATCTCATTGTACAACTGTATAGTGACAATAAAGGCATTCTATTCTATTCTATTAACAGGTCAAAGCGTATTTCCCCCATTCCCCTATATGTTGAGAATATAAAGACAAAGGTCAGGATGGAAGTGAAGTAAAACTGGAGGAATTGCTCAGCCTCGTTTAACCAGACATAAAAAAACAGACTTGCTCAAAAATGCTTCTGGCATTCTCTGGCAAATGCCTGTCAAGAGGTACGGTGCTGGGCTGTGAGCACAGGATCCATCGAAGGATGTTTCTGACAGACTGGTCAGAAAAATTCACAAATAACCACGTGGAAGTCATTGTGTCAAGCTCTGGTTGTGTTCCTCCTGCTCCTGTTTGCACAAAGGAGCAGATATTGGTCCTGGTCTTTCATCGGTGCTCTACAGGTATCTCCTCGACACTTTTGAGACTGTGCTGGGAGAAACCAAACCTAACACCTGTCATCTCGGAAGAGCTGGACAAGCTGAATAGGCTGAAGATACTGACACAAGCTACCCGAAATTACAAGGACATGTCATGTCTCATTGTTGCACCGAAGGTGAAATGTCCTCACAGTGGTTTATGCTTTCTAATTGGACAGATCTGATATCCCTGAACTTTAACTGACTTTGTGTTATAGTGTGTTGTTTGAATGTTTCCTTCATTTTTTTTCTTTCCAGTTTTTAGTGTTTATCTAAATTTTCAGTTTACTGCATGTGCCCAGTGCTGCATTTTCCATTTTGTCCACCAGGCTGTGCTGTTGTACCTGAACTCTTGAGCTCCTCTCTGCTGTACTGGTACAGCAGATCATAGTGGCCTCCCAGTGTCCCTGAGCTGTAGTAGTGTGTCCCGAAGCGCTGAAAGATTTCCCTGTAGAGGGCGTAGTTGTAGTCGAGAGGAAGGGCGTGAAGGAACTGTAAGAAAGGCTGTGACAGGACGAGGTCCCCCGGGTCCCGAATCTTGAATGTTGACACAGGAAGGACTTGGTTTACTCTGATAAACTTGGAGTCCTAGAGAAGAACATCCAGGAAATATATAAGAAGAAAAGATCATGAGGAAAAAAATAGAGATAAAGAAAGAAATATATGTTGACCTGTTTATCTTTGTGGGGACTGTGTTTCAGACCCTACCAATGCAGACATTTTTTATACAATGTAAACATCGTGTCTTTTCTTTCTCCTTCTAATGTTACATCTATGATTAGAAAATGAGGGAAAACATAATGTGAATGTGACATCAAATTTGTGAGTGCATCCAGTGTTTGCTGGACTCACCTTCTTCTTTGAAGCTTCAAAAGCTTCACTTTTAGAACTGGAGTGCGACTTAGACGATGCAGTGAAGAAAAAGATTGGGAAGAAAAACGAGTCTTGAGATTGCGTGCTGCTGCCAGGCGTCGATTGGGAGGTTTTCAAATCGATGGACTCGGTGTGCAGCGGCTGAGGCTCAGTGTTGAAGTCCTCTGGCTCTCCAACCTAAACAACCACAACTACATCTGTTATCTGGGACTTTTCAAACCCTGCCATATAAAACAGGCGGTGCACTGGTGCAACTCTTGGGTAACATAGCAGGGTGTTCAATGCACCATCCTTTCCATTTAAAACACATTTTGTTATGTTTTCGTGGGGCTCAGCACAGCGGTGGTTTGATTGAATGTTTCAAACAATGTTTAAACAAAAAGTGCTTTTTAATAAGTGCCAAAAAATACTGTACATCATTTATAATGTCTACATGTAATAAAGAGGCGTTTCGTTATTTGTCTAGAATAATTTATACTTTTTGTTTTAGAGATTAGCAGATGCCTTTTGGGGGTAATTTGCATTTTAGTTAGCACTCTTCACTTTAGGAAACCATTTGCACATCAAGAAACTTACGTACACATTAGAGATCTTAAATATTTACTGATTATTTATTGAACATTTTAATGATTTGTGTGATTCTGTCTGTGGCACTTGAGCAGCTACTTGGCGTACGGTGGACAGATGCTGTAAGTTAAAGAGACAGTATTTGTCACAAATGTAGTTGATTATTATGTAGTTTAGAAAAGTGTGGGTACTGCATTTGTGCAATTATTATGAATGTGGATCTTAGTGTAAGCGGATTTGTGGTGCAGCGGTCACTCACCTGTTTGCTCCTCTGCCTTCTGCAATGTGTTTGAGCAAATGTGTCCCCGGGGGTCTGAACACTATTTAAAGGTTCTGGTAAAGTTCAAGTAGGAAGTTTGGTGGGAGAGTCACATGGGGGTTTTAGGTGTTACTTGGGATTTCTAGGGTTATACAGTTTTAATGCAAATGTATTTATTATGGATACTTTTGGGTGATAGCTTTAATTAAAAATCATATATAAACAAATGGTTGTGTGGCTTAACTGCCTTTTTGGAGTGTGGAAACACCCCTGAAGGTTTTGAGAAAAGTGTGGCTCATCAGCAGCACGGTATAAAGGGCTACCAATTACCCAGATAGGGCTACTGGCATATGTCACTAATGCTCCACAGAACTGCTGGGTTTAGCTTAGTAAATTAAAGCTTTGATTAATAAAATACAAGAACAGGCTGCATTAACTCGTGTGTCTGGCTGCAGTGATTGAAGCCTTGCTAGCCTTGCTGCTCAATGGTCGTTCGTCATATCATGACAATATGCAGCACAAGTAGTATATATAAAAGTATGTCAAGCAGTGTTGTGTACAACTCAATGTGAGCTTCCTTAGGTGCTAACAAGTGTGGAAGTTGCTGGGAACACTTCAGCTTTTCCACTTTTGAAAGATTACATTGACAATGCTGTTGTCTTAAGGTGGCTGCCTGATGCAGCTGGCAGTGCTTATGTTAGCTTGATCAGGCTGCTGCTGGTTTGCATTACGTGCCAGTTGGGTAGGATGTGACTCTATTGCATCCACTTTAGTGACACAAGTAAAATGACTTTATAAAGACTGTCATTGGTGATTGTTTACATGCAAGTGACAACAGCTCCATATGAATGCGAGACTCCAATACCAAGACCTACCTTGATCTTCAAAGTTTCAAAGTTGTGAGGAACTCGGTGGTAGAGTAACGTGCTCGGAGGCCTCTCAATGACGCAGGTTCCTCCCATGAACATGTTATCCAGCACTGCTCCCCTCGGCTCCTGGGCCAGAACATCAAACCTTCACAAACACAAATCGGGGAAAAGTCAAATCTAATTCACCTGTAAGAAAAAATTACATTTTAAAGTCTAACAGTACATCCACAGGCCGTTGTCATTATTGGCTTATGTTGAAATTTCTGAATAAATAAACTGGAATAAAGTGTAATAAAAAGCACTGAAAGCATTGTCTGCATATTTATGTCAGAGTCTTGTGTTTATAAATGTTTTTATGATATTCACTATTATCATGAAGATTTAAACATTTAGTCTTCAAGGATTTTATTTATCTGTAATATTTTTTTAAATATTATGCTTCTATATTATGTATGAACCAAAAAATTCAAGTCATCAGATGTTTTGTTTTCATATTTGAATTGCTTTCATAGCTTGATATCAGCCTCTAAACCTCACAAACAAAACAGTAATTATCTGTTTACAAGTAGAAATACGACTGGAGCACTGAGGAGGAGGAACATAATATATGAACACAGGAGGGAGGAATGCAAGAGGACAGACATGAGTCAGGATCTCAGTCGTGACCTTTTGACCTTTAGCTTACCCGTTCCCCACCAGGTCAGATCCCGGAGCCACTCTCTTCTCTACAGGACACACAACAGTGAACTCGCCGCAGTCCCTCTCGTCGGAGTTATCCCCGCAGTCGTTCTGTCTGTTGCACGTCAGTGTCGAGTTAATGCAGCGCCCTGCAGCAGGAAGAGTGTAAAGCTGTTTCTGTTACTGTGAAACATTTATGTATAGATATCATTTATGTTAATATACCACTAACCGTTATCACACTTGAAGTTGTCCCTGCAGTTGACAGACTCTATCCTGCACTCTGTGGATGGATAGCATTGCCTCTCCTCTGTCAGCTCGGGGCTGCAGTCAGATCCACCGAACTGAGCCGGCCTCTGGACGGACCGGGTCCGAAACTGTGCCAGTGACACGAGAATGAGGCCGGTGATCATTGTGGTCATATTAGATTAGATTTTAAGTTTCCTCCATTATAAATGAATTTGTTTCTCCCATCTAACTCTCAAATCAGCACTTTATAAAAATGTCACACTATTACACATTATCAAGGTATTAGTAAGGCATTAGCAAGTGCTCATTTCATCATTTATATAGCATTACTCCTCCTTATGTGGACAATAATGTGGCTGTTTAGAAATTTGTGGAGAAAATGTGGAGTTAAGAGGAGAGTCACTGTTTTACACCGTGATTGTGTGTTCCTTGCCTGTTTCTTGGCACAGGGCGAGCAGTCGGACCACGGCCCGAAATCAGTGAGCAGGCAGTTGATTGGACAGGCGTGCTGGTTGCAAGCTCTGCTGTCGTATTGCTGACATAACTGAAAGCAGCTGCTCTTCCAGAAATATTCGTCATGCTGAAACTGCCTGTCAAAAAAGTATGAAATCCTTTTAGATGCAGCATCTGCTGGCATCATGTGCATTTCACTACAGCAGTTGAAAATGGGAGAGGAAAGGGATTCATTTTTGATTTACAGTGTTGCACAATTACTTTGGCTTTAACAGCAAACAAGAAAAAGCAAAACTTCTGAAAAAAATCCTAAAAAGGCCACTTGTGCATGCCATTTTATCCATTCTGTATTAAATAGGCATTACATATGCGCTCTGTAGAGTGTCCCACCTGTTTATCTATGCTGCATCTCACCTGCGTTTCTTCTCAGCATCATACATTTTTCTCACCTATCGCCTGCGTCTATATCGGTTTAACTGTCTGGGCTCTGTGTGCTAGCACGCTCGTGTTTCTGGTTTCTCACCTCACTCTGTTCTGTGTGCCATGGTTGCAGGTGCTGGAGCATGCAGACCAGGAGCTCCAGGAGTATCGGTCGCAGAAACAGCCCAGACCAGTTGATATGCAGCTCAGGAGCAGCAGCAGGGTCAAGCTGCTGGAGGGAGCCATCATGGGAACTCAAAGTGGTTTCACCTCCACTGAAGATAATGTAATTCCCAGCTCATTATTGAAAGCCCCCAATCTCCTTTTATTCATTCAGGTAAATAGCATTTGTGGTGTTTTGCAATTGCACAAAATTCCTTTTTAATGCAAGTGAGAAGCTTTTTTTCTTGTAGGAAAATGCATGCTTTATCATATTTTATACACAGTGGTTTACACATTATATGAATATAACATAAGACTGAAGTAAGTGAAAACTATAAAGAAATAAAAGAACAAAGCAAGCAGGTGTGAATTGGTGAATTGCGAGCTTTCAGCAGAATGTAGTTTCCCTTTTTTTAAAAATGCATTTCTTTAAAAACATGAAAAAAAAAATCAGACTCACCACTGATGTCCTGTTCAGCAAGTGCAATTCTGTAGAGTACCTGTTTGGCTGAATGTTTAGGTAAAGTTAAGTGTAAGTGGAATAAATGTTCTCTGCACTGCAGGCAGAGCTGAATGTGACTCTGAGGGTCCTGAAAGCAGGAATAAAAAAACCCCCCAAAACCTCCCTGCTCGATATTTGGACTTACTTTGACCAATCAGAGCTCAAAAACTTTAAACTACTTAAAAAAATAACCACAATAATCAGCGCACATAAAGTCCTCATTGTTACGGGAAGTAAAAAGCTCTGGAGTTTCCCAGCTGCTCAGACATAAACCAGATGTTCGGTGCTTGACACTCGACAGATATAGATAGCGAAGGGGGGAGTACGCTTGTCTTCCCACACTTTCTTTAGTTGTCCAAGTGTTTTCACAATCTGGTACCAAACATAGTTCTTGTGCAACACTATAAGAGAAACCAAAATGCAACAACAGAACTTTATACATTTTTTTCAGCTGTATAATTGGAGAAGTTTAATTCATTACAATGAAAAGGTATTACTAAATGTGCACAGGGAAAAACTGGGATTGAATCCTCGGCCAACAAAGTAAAATTTCTGATATAACAGGAAAAAAAAGACTAAATTAACTGTTAAAATTGTTAATATGCAAATTAACTCTTTCTTCATATGTGGTGGGTTTTGGGCACTATGATGATGCAGTGCTTGATGGCAGGGGCCTTTCATCGTGGAGTTTGCATGTGCTCCTTTTTCCAATGTGGGTTTCTTCTGGGTACTTTGATTTTCTCCCACAGTCTAAAGACACCTATACTGGGTAGTTTCTCTCTCCTTCTCCTTGTTAGGCCTGCAATGGGCTGGCGACTTTTCCTTGATGTACCCACCTCGCACCCAGTGTCAGCAAGGACATCCTCAAACTGCCTCATCACACAACCTTAGATAATCTGATAAGATACCATTATTATTATTGCATTGTGTACAGCACTGTGAAGTATTTGCCCCAGTTGTGCCACTCAGTTATTGGGCTATACTGTTGTTTTTTAGCTGAGATAACTGAACAATTTAAAATAAAATTAATGTGTCTACAAACTCTAAAAACTACAAACTCCGTTTTATTTATATAGCCTCAAATCACAACAGCAGTTACCTAAAGGTGCCTTGTACTGTAAGGTAAAGGCAGTACATTAATGGAGAGAAAAACCCCAGCATTGACCTGAAACCCTTTGAGGAAGCACTTGGCAAAAGTGGGAAAGATAAAACTTCCTTTCTTTCAGGAAGAAACCTCCAGCAGAACTAGGCTCATGGAGGGGCGGCCATCTGTCATGGCCGGTTGGGGCAGAGGACAAAAAACATACTATCAAAGGGCCAATTACTTAATTAGTTATCATTAATAATAATATTTAATGATTAAATGCAGAGTGCTGTCTAAGGACATAATGTGTGAATAAGAAACTGCATCAGGAGTAGAGATGGACCGATCCGATATTACGTATCGGTATCGGTCCGATACTGACCTAAATTACTGGATCGGATACCACTTTTTTATGTCCGATACCGATACCGATATCATAAATTTGGATATCTGCCGATACCGATATGAATCCGATATTGTGTGTTTTTTAATCAATAAAACTGTTTTTTTTTTTTTTGTTTTTTTTTTTTTTTTTTTTTAAACCTGTCCCGTTTGGTTCTTTTGCCATCAGAATTATTGTCTAAAAGGCGAAGAAAGATGCCCAACGGTTTACTTTACCAAATGGACCATCCCAGCCTTGCCGTAATGGTCCATTTGATTCACCTTTTATTGTTTATTTTATTTTCACTTGCTGAATACGGGACAGACTTGACTGGTGGAAAAACTGTTTTTTTTTTAATATCTTGCTGCATTTTGTATAAGTTCATACTCAAGTTTAAATAAACAACAACACTAAAGCTATTCTGTTATACCTGTGTGTAAAAAATACACTGCACCCAAAATATTTCATAGTTCAGCAACACTGATCAATCTAATAAACCTTACCTAACTTAAAACCTAACTTAAACCTACTCCATCCTCCCTATTCTGGTATTTTAAAGAGTACTTAGCAGAAATATTAAGCAAACTAACTAATAGGGTTGCAAACTCCCAGCAAAAAAAAAAAAAACAGGGAACCACCCACCCTCCACCTCATGATGCTTAATCGATGTAATCAACTTTAATTTGATGCAGGGTGAAAAAAAAATGCACAGAAACAAATTATTTTTCAAGAATAATTAAATAGATTCAACATCTTTCTCCAACAGAATTGCAGAATTCACAGATGGTACCTTCCCAAAGGAAAAAGTACTATAGCTTACTAGGGTATATAGACTTAAGAGTTACTATATATAGTAATGGACTTCTATACATTTTACATCAGATTAAAACTTTGGGTGTAAGATTCAGATAATTATTTATTAAAAGCTACGTATTTTAAATGAGAATAAGAAAGAAAAGTATGTCTTTGTGCCCCCTTTTCCCTGTTCATGCCCTATCGGCCCCCCTGGCTAAACTTTGCTAGATCCGCCCCTGCACAGTTACCAGCCGTCAGCTACATAGAAAAGGATCCAGGTGTAGAAAGTAATATTAAATAAAGCTTATCAAGCTTAAACGTGCTGCTGTTGTTCAGCCGCTGGTTTCCTCTTTCTGGTGCAAAGTGGGCCAAAAACAAAGAAGAGAGACGGACGCAACAGAAAAGCCGATCAGCTGATCATTAAGCAGTTTCATGATTGAAGTAGCGGCAGGAGAGGGAGAGAGAGAGAGAGGCAGTTGCTCCATATATCGGTTGTTAAGCTTAACGTAGGAATGCTTTACAAACATTCAGAGATGAACTTACACACTTGCTTTACTTCTCTCTGGGATAACTTCCTCGGAGATGAAATGCTGGTTTGGTAGGAGGCTACAAATACACACAGCTGCTCTATCACATGACGCATACTGCTGCAACGTGCTACGGTTATGAGCCGAGTTACGCTGTGTTGCAAGTTTTGTGAGATGCTTTTTTGATATTTAATGGATCGGATTACATTTTTTATTTTTCACCGATATCCGATCCAGTAATTTAGGTCAGTATCCGACCGATACGTAATATCGGATCGGTCCATCTCTAATAAATAGTAACACAATCACTAATGCCTGGTGATTTTTACCCGATATAATATAACCAATAAAAAGTAATCAAATATATCAAAATATGACAACACATAACAAATTAGAGTGTTCTTCTTTTACTTTCAACTGTGCCATGTCTAACAAAATGAAAAAAAAAACCCTCCTAAAACAAAATAATGACTCTGGAAAGCTGGTCTTTGGTCCACCCATTCCTGGGAAATTTGAGACTTCCCTGGTGAAGGCACATGCTCCTCCACACGCAAACAGCTGCAGGAGAGAGAAATCATGTAAATGTATTTGCCCGGGTGTAAATCACCCAGCGATAGTGTTCTAGGGTTAAGGTCCTTTCTGTCATTTGGAGGTCATTGGCAAATGACAGCAGCCCTTGGCAGCCAGCTGAAGTTCCCCAGAGAGATCACCATAACATCATTGCATCCAGACATCATGGTTTGGTCCGTGGCACAGCTGAGTTTTCTGTAAGAGGCAGCTTTTGAGAGAAGAGCTCCTGGCAACAAGCTAACAAGCAGAGTGGAGAGCATTGATCTTCCCGGTGGAAGATGGATGGAGACGTTTCATTGGAAGATCCACACAGAAGTTCCTGAAATCTCTTGGAGTCACGGGTCGCAAGCATAGCTGGACTGGCCATCGGGCATACCGGGCATTTGCCCGGTGGGCCGCTCGTGATTTTTCGTTTTTATGGGCCGATGGGGTTTTATTTCTTTTATTTTTTTCAACGGTATAAATGAATAGTGGTGTATTGGCCAGTTGGTCATGATCGACTCTGGGCTGGACCGACTACAGCCGAGGAGGTCGAACTTTAAAGTTGAGGTGAAAAGCAACGCGATTTGTCCCGATCAGCTGATCGGCTTTTCTCTCTGCGTCAGAAAGAGCAAACCTGCGGAGGTCGCGTTAAACAACAGAAGCACCTTCAAACTTGATGAGCTGTTGTTAGAATTTATTTAATATTAATTTCTAGTATCAGCTGATGTTTGCTGGAAGGATGAAGGGTTGAAGGAAGTTATGAACTGTTTCTGAGAGACAAATAACACCAGGATCCTTCTTCTATGTAGCTGACAGCTGGTAACTGTGCAGGGGCGGTCTAGCAAAGTTATGCCAGGGGCCAGGTAGGGCATTAACAGGGAAAGGGGGGCACAAAAAATATGTTTCTTTCTTATTCTCATTTAAAATTTCTAGCTTTTAACAAATAATTATCTGAATCATACAACCAAAGTTTTCATCTGCTGTCAAATGTATAGAAATCCATTATTGTACATATTGTAATTTTTTTTCAGGGTCCCAATATAATTTCTTCAGAAGTAAGTACTGTATATGATACCAGTATTTTCCCACATTTTCTAGATTCTGTACCAGTACTGTGTAAAATACCATCAAAATTAAGTTTTGATGGTAAGTTTTGAGTGAGGAAGTTTTATTCTTTCTCACCTTTCTTTCTGTCTCCTTTCACTTTTTAAAGGTTGCCATGTTAGAAAAAATATTTTGCCCTGCCATGCTGTTTATTGATGTGGTAGATAAATAGTTTATGAAAATATCACTAAATCTGTCATTTATTATTTTTAATATTCAATAATGGTCACATCTCACCTCTAGTCTTCTCTGTCTTAATTTCAGGTTTCCTCCATGTGTTGTAGATAGTTCAGGAGGTTAACTCGACCAAGCAGTCTTTGGGTTTCGGCTAAGTACTGTTTAGAATACCAGAATAGGGAGGATGGTGTAGGTTTAAATTAAGTTCTAGATTGATACATATATACCAACAAGACAGTGTACATCACTGTCACAACGACGTTTGTTTTCATTTAAAGGCTTTATGGTTTTTCCCATAATACCTGGTGGGCCGGTCTCTAGTCAAAATGCCCGGGCCAATTTTTTGTCCCAGTCCAGCCCTGGTCGCAAGAGTAGGAGACGAGCTATTCAAGATATCGTGTAGGAGGCAGAGCAGGGGAGTTTTAGGCTCTGGATCCAGAGGAATGATAAGTTGTGGGACAATGATCTTAGTCAATGAAATGAACGGTATGGAGCGAACCAGCAGGGAGAGGTGGCTCCTGGCTGAAGACCCTTTAGCCTGTTCTCTCGCACTGTTAGAGGTGGTTCAGAAGGAGATTTTTACTGGTGTAGTAAACTGATAAAAAATTGATAATTGGCTCACTGACAAACATCTAGACACATATTTTCTTATGTTAGCAAGTTTCTTTATGCCAAACTAAGCTAAGCACATCTGGATTTCAGCTTGTAGGTAATCTAAGAACTTGGAGTCATACTTACCACCTCATCGTCTCATTCATAGAAAAAAAGCAAACTGGTCTGCTGCCCAAAATATTAAAACATTTTAGGTTAAAAAATAAACAGAAAAGCATCTTGTATATAAAACTTTATTCATATTATAAAATGTCCTATTGGCTGTACATAGGTTTAGCTGTGTTTCTCTACATTGCAGGACACGGTAAATACACACAAGTCAAACACATGCCTGACAAAAATAAAACGACGCATTCCTCAATTGAAACACCACCAATGTTACATTAAAGTAATAAATAGCACAAACACTAATTTACAACACATATGACCGTTACATTCAGCGAGGAAAATGGCTGTAGTAAAATGCTTCATATGGATTTTGTCTGCGTGTTTGTGTGTGCGGCTTTTTTAATATTTTCTTCCCGTCAAAAATATTCTTTAAGACTGATAATGCTAGTGTCCCCTAGAGGCTTCGGTGTGCATAACATCCCAGATTACTGAATGAAATACATCCTTGACAGCTTAGCTTAGCTTAGTGCAACAGCTAGGAAAATAACTATAATATTATGAAGGGAAGGTTGATATTTTTTCAAGATATTAAAAGACATTATTCTTAGACAAAACTGGATTCAGTAGTCTTGTTGTTTTACTAGGATGAAGGGCAAAATGACAAAATGATTTACTTTTAATTTTTTATTTTATGATGTATTTCTTTACTTTGAAAGCAAAGCTGTTTATTTCCTGGCTGATTTACGTCCCTACCCTTGCCCAGGGCAATACTGAGGACATGTTGGAGAGATGTCTCTTCCAGCTTGGGAATGAATCTGTGTCCCCTCAGAAAAGCTGAAGGAAGTAGCTGGAGAGACGGAAGTCTTATCATCTCTGCTTATAACGCTGCTCCCCTGACCCAAACACAGATAAGTGTCAGAAAACAGATGGATGGATTTTCTTGAAACTAGAGTAACACTTTGTTCTAATTTTACAGTGTTACTATAGGGTAATAGTGACTTTGCCAGAGAATGGGGCTAGACAAAAGTTCATGGACATCAACTGGCTTTATTCCCTGGACACGCTTCCAAACATAACATTTCTTGTTGCGTGCTTCCCATTTAGATAGTTTGTACATTTTAATATGTTTGATTTGGGCTTTTTCTTGATATTAATGTAACTGTAAAACTGAAAACAGTGATAAAGTCAGGAAAATTATTAGTATTCATCTTCCAGGGTCTTGAGTAACCATTATGGCAGCTTTAAAGTGTTTGTCTATGGAACATTTGACTTGCCCCTGCTGAAAACACCACCAAAGCCAATATAAAACCATCATCTGCTGGAAGTTACTCACCTAGAAAAACACTGTCAGCGTCAACATATATACACACATTGGGGGAAAAAAAACAAAGAGGCTGATGAAATCTACAAGGCAAAATTCAGGTTGTGTGCTAAACAGCTCATTCTTTCCTGATCTAAAGCTTATTTTAAGCCTACATACACATAGTTGAATAAATTCTAAATCCTTTAGCTTCTACAGTAGGAGGAATGCAAATATTGTAGGAGCTAGTTATGTTTATGCGCCATAAGACTGTAGATGAATTGTTTAACCTACACCACACAGGTATACAGAGACTCACCAGTCTCACACTGTGACACATTCAACCATGGCAGTTTGACACAAGCACACAAGAGATAGCTGAAAACTGACTTTGCCTGTGCATAGCCTGAATATGTACATTTGTTAGCTTTCGCTATGTAAAAACACAAAGATTGGGAAGAAAATTCCCAAAAAACAAACAAACAAAACACAAAAATCAAAGATGTCCCACTTTTAAGCTTTGGTAGACAACATGTTGGACCCCAGTAATAACACAATCCATAATAAACTTTCTTTATATTGTAATTCAAATGGTCTGAGGGGGAACTAGGCTTCTTCACCTACTCTGGACTCTAATTGCAGGCTTTAGAAAGTCTAACCATTGATGACTTTGGCCAATCATGGGTCTTTTTTAGGAGAACTAGTGCACTTTTAGCCAGCTAGGTCAATTAAGGGACTTTCATCTGGGTGATAAGGGTTCATATCCTGTGTTACCTTTAATGGTTTCCACATTATTACCATTATTACAAAAATAAAAAGGGGTTAAAACAATTTCCAAATTTTGGGCTTATAGTAGATAACTAAAGTTTCAATTTTGTACTTTATCCCCAGGAAAATACTTCTTTAATTCTACAACACTAATTATAAAAATAACTGTACAGCATGAAACTGTTTTAAAGCCTTTCAGCATGCCATCATGCTATATTTTAAGAACTGAAAAATAACGTACACGATATTTAGCAAGTGTAAATTGATTCTATGCAACAATCTTTAAGTTATTAATTTGCCAACACTCTGATGGCAGCACAAGGTGAATACTGACCAAAGTGCAGTATTAAGTGCTCTAATAAACCAAATAACTAAAAAAAAAGATTTTATTCATGACATTTACTAAATTTAGGACATGTTTTTTCTGCTTTCTCCTCTGCTCTGTGCGGTGTTAGTGAAACAGAAACACAGAGTTCCTGTGTATTTTCTCTATTTCATCTGTGTATTTTACCTTGTTAGCATCTGATAGTGGCTGTTGCTGATTTCCTTTCTGTTTTTTTTTTCAAGTGCACACTTTCAGGTTGTTAAAAAAAATCTAAACGGAGCAGGGTGTGGCTGACGGTGGGCCCTTTGTTTTGGGCTGACCTGCTGGTGCTCTAATACATCACCCAGTGGTTCTGTATGTCATAAATAGCACCTTTAAAAAGAACCAGAAAAATATCTCTGTATTTAAAGCCCAACAAGATGGAACCTGAATCTGAGAATGGCAAAGCAATATTACCAACAGTTAGCCTACCCAGTCTCAGATATATAGAGCTTAGAAGATAAATGTCTTAATAAGATACATTTGAAAAATCAATCCTGAAACTTTAAGCACCAAAGCTGCCTGAACACATGAGCTGAGAAGTCTGAAACAGTAAATATCAAGATGACGAGGACAAATAGAGCCTGGTAACACATACTGCAAGATTACAATTTCAGATATTGGTTAAAAAAATGAAGGATGGGATTAAATAATTTTAGAGTGCCTCTAAATAAATAGACATTATTGAATAAAGCAAATTGAAATCAAAGTCCTTTACTGTCAAACTCTTAGCCGGACACCATGCAGCAGAGTCCAGGGAAGCGTCTCTTCCTCTGTCTTATCAGTGGGTGAGGAGTCAAATTCAACAAGCTGCTGTCATCTGCAACAAACAAACATGTTATCTTGTTTCCATCACAGCCAGAGAAAGTCCACCATCAGAGGTCACCTCCTAAATATCAGAACTTGTGAGTTACATCACAAAAAAGAAAACACAGGATTTATTTTGCCTGGTCAATGCTCTCCATGTGGCAAATCATAGATACATGACAGTAACAGTACAGATTACAATTTTTACAGTTTTACTACTGTTTACATGCTCTGCACCAGCTTGGATTGTTAAGTTGGGGTTGGTTGGGAACTCAAAAATTCCAACTTCAAACTGTAGTCCGACTGTCACCTTGGAGGTCACTCCTACATACCCAAACATGTCAGGGCATGTTTGCATATTGTCAGGAAATTTCTGAGTTGGTGCCCAACCCTCCCATTATGTTGGTATGGTCACATGGTTCAGTGTTTGAATGGCGGTTAAATCACCTGGGAATGCATCTCAGCACGGCATTACAGGTGTCTGAAAGCTGTCGTCGTAGGACAACTTCTATCAGTCAGTCAGTCAGTGATCATGACCGACTACAACTGGTAGTTTCTCTTTGCCAGCATAAAACAGCACTCTCTTGATTGACCAATACTTAATCAAGAGTATTGATTGCTGTCGTCGAAAGTCGACTGTTGTTTATTTACAGTGTTGGGTAACAAATTCTTAGTTATCAGTCAGTCAGTCAGTGATCATGACCGACTACAACTGGTAGTTTCTCTTTGCCAGCATAAAAAGGACAGCACTCTCTTGATTGACCAATACTTAATCAAGAGAGTATTGATTGGGAAAGTCCAAGGGATTCAATGACTATCTAAGAAAGAGAACTGTAGACTTACACAACTTGGCAAAGTCTCTTGTTCTGCATTCCTGAATAAGTCAGAATTTCAAAGTTGCCAGTTGGTATTTGAATCTAGAACACCAACTCGCATTTCCCACTTGGAAAGTCGAAGTAACCCCCGGCAACCCTGAGTTGCCCTCCAAGAAAAGAAGACCTTTGATCTGTACTGCCACTGTTGTTTATTTATGACTCCCTCCCTCCCTCCCTCCCTCACAGAGCACTGACACAGGAACACTGACCAGGCTATCAAAGCTGACCAAGCTTCCAAAAATTGCTGCTGCTGATTTTGCTGGAGCAGTGCAAAACCACAAATATTATGTTGTATTGCTAGTGATACCTGAATGGCTCTACCTTGCTAAGGCCCAAAACATCTCCTGTTTGCCCTCATTCTTCTAGTTTCTAGAGAAACTACCAGTTGTAGGTGCTAGCCCAGGAGTGATGTCATATCCAAGTTCCCAGGTATCTGGAACCTTTTCTAAACAACTAGGAACCAACATTTTAAAAAAAACCCAGGAACCAACAAGGCTCAAACTTACCATGAACTGAAATTTGCTAGAACACCAGAGTCACTGTCCACAGTGAAGCTAGTTTTACATCACCATGGACTGAGAGGGTGCCGACCAAAAACAAGAAGCTACCCTGCTCCAAAATCTCCACCTTCTGAAAGTTGCAGCTGCCCACATAGACAAGCCAAATGCCTTCTGGAGAAACGTTTTTAAGGACTTTTCTGATTTCCATTCTTCTTTATCAACTCTATTACATATATTTTACCTATAACAAATGTTACATACCTTGATTTTTCAGTGGCAAGGGCATCGTCTCCCTGAGTTTGCTGAGTAGATTTCGCATCTCTCGCATATCTCTGCACACAAAGAACCAGCAGTGTTTTATGAGTAGTTTAGATAATCCTGCACAACAATAGAGTTTATACTGGTAAAACATTTTCAGAATAGAAATTTAAAAGCAAGTGCCGTGAGTGTACCTCTCTATGTTTTCAATATCATTTCCCACCAGCCACAGCTCCTGAGGAAAGTCGATGGGAGAGGAGGATCGGTCCTCCAGGATGGGAACATCTGAGCTCTCGTCCAGTCTGAAATCCAGCTTTGGCTCCGAGTCTGTTCCTTCAGAAACGCAGAAATACAGCGGCACTCAAACACGATTGACAAAGAAACCTGACACACTATAAAACACTTACATCTGAAAGCAATTCATGATTTCAAGAAAATTTAATATTTTAGTTTTAATGTTTAACAAAAATGATTTCTTCCTTTTAACATTTTCTTTAAATTCTGTTTTTAAAATGTAATGAATGTGAATACAGCACTCTGCTGCCCCCTACTGTTTAAACACAAAATGACAGCTTCACTGCAATCTCAAATGGGAAAGTTGTGACGTTTATTCAACAGCTATTTACATATAACATTTAAATACATCAGGAGTTTTCCTGCATATAAGAATTTCTGGTGCCCAACAGTGAGGTTTCAGTAAATGAACTTTTAGAGTTTTAATTAGTTTTTCATTAAGCCAAACAGTTTTTAGAAGTAACAGGAAGATTTATTGTACTTGGACAAAACCTGTGCAGTCACCCCTAAAGCCCCAGTGAGCTGGGGAAAACTGTGTATATAAAAATAGTATATGATATATTTTACTGCATTATGCCCTTAGCTATCAACTACTGATGTTCAGCATAATTAGTTTTAATAACTATAAGCAAACAAAACAAGTATTCTGCAAATGTGTTTTAAGCAGAAAACAGCACTTTTGGACAAAGAATTAATGCAGTTTGAACCAATTACCAAGTGAACTAGAAATGAATGACAGATCACAAGAAAATATTCCTAGATGAGGGTCCAGTACAGCAGGTCAATCTGAATTCCTGACTAAATGTAAATGAACTGCATTCAATTTTAATAATTTACCAAATAATATTTTTTCAAAAGGATTTTCTCTTATGATGCAGTCACCCTATAGAAAACAGCAGCTGGAGTCTGCAGCACAAACAAATTAGCTTAACAATGTGGGCAATGAGCTTGAGCTAGCTGCCTTTGCTTCATAGATGAGGACCACATCTGCAACCACTCACAGTGACTGCTGTCTTCAAAGCATATCGGGTGCAGAAATTCACTGTAGTGTACAAGTAGTGATGTAGTTGCTGCAGGATGGCAACTTAACTGCACAGTGACAAAGGGTCTGATCAAAGCTGCTGTTACACAGTGATCATTCAGAAATCGGACTGAGATTGGTTGGAGACAGCAGCTCCCACGAGGTGACCTGTGCACGAAAGTGGTCCCCCAGAAGGTGAATGTGTCACCTCTGGACAAGCAACGACTTGCAACTGGTTGATGAAAGTGAAGAATAGTCACTGCAATCACCAAGCAACCACCTGGCGATATACTAGTCACAAGGAGGCCGGTGTTCTACTCTTACTCTCGTGTGACTGAGCCATTAGCACAAAATGCAAGACATGCTGCACAACTGCCTGGAAAACACTGAACTTTTTCCTCCATATATGTCAGAAATATTTATAAGTCGAACCACAAACATCCACTCAGATCTTTTTTGGATTTTGGGTTATAAAGTCTGCATCTCATCGAGCTGTTTTATTGGGCATATATATCCAATTTCATCTAGTATACAAACACAGCCAAAACAAAAAAAACCCCCATAATATTCATGGTAGCAGCATATTGCACTTGGAAAGTGGTTAAAACAACAATAATAATATTCTTGTTATCTGAAAGTGAAATGTGAAAATCAGTTTGGAGTAACACTTGATTTTTAAAGCTTTTAAATACTACCTTGCAGACGATCAAACACCTGGCCACAGGCAGCTTTTATTTTTTATCTTTACTCAGCAATTCGGCATCACCACACTGTGTGTTCACTACTGTCACTGTACTTTTTCTGTGTAGCTGCAGCACCCCCAGCAGGCACATCGACTTGAGCATCTCCGTTATGAACATCTCCAGGCAGCACTGCAGCTGGATGAAGAGCCGACAGATCTCGGGATGGATCTCCCCGTCCTCTGGACTGCAGTATTAAGGAGAGTAGAATCAGACACTCATAGTCAATAGTTTCAACTGTTATTCCACACCAATAGGTAATAACTAAACTGCTAGACAAACTTTTAGCTAAATAAGTTCTGCTTATATTTTACTGTATTTTAACAATTTATTTGGGTTTTTTGCAGCTTTTTGTGGTCTCATATCAAGAATCATCTATAACTTTTCCTTCATAATTTAGACAAGTTCTTCTGTTGTTAACTTTATGCTAAACTAATGTTTAATGCATGTAATATTTTTCTAATCATGGTTTTTCAACCTTTTATTCAGATTTTGGTCATTATTTGTCTATTTCAGTCACAAATTAATTTATTTTGTCTATATTCTAAGTCTTATTTTGCATTAACTGTAACCTTTTTTTGCTCAAAGCTAACTCATCAGTTGTAGTCGTTTACCTAACTGATTGACTAGTATCTCTCTAGTATGTATCCCTGATTGGGAACACCTAGTATCTAGCATATTTAACCTTCACTTAATAAAAAAAAAATATGTCTATATGTATGACAGTGGATAAAATCTATCATTGACTCCTTTTTCCAAAATTGTTGCTTTACTGATTTAATTTAAAATACTCTTTGATGCTCATCTGTTCTACCTGAAAAAACTTTAGCTAATAAACTTAAAAACAAAGACAAGAACAAATTCAATAAATGAGGGAGCCACAGTTTCTTCTTAAAAATATTATCATCCAAACTTCTGTCTAACCCCGAAACAGAGATGACGGCGAGGTCCTGGTGCGCAGCCCGGGCCATGGAGCATCCTTTGGACCGTGTGTGGTGCATCTGAGCCCGCAGAGAAGGACAGTCGGCGGAGATCTCCCCGACGGAGATGACCTGCTCCCGGTACAGCGCTACGAGGGTGTTGAATTCCTGCACAGTCTTAAGGAAAACAAACCATCACGCGATCAGGAAGGACACGATATTACTGTGTGTGATTTCAAATACAACAAACAGTCTTAATGCGGCTCATCGCGACGCTTTTTATCCATTATGCGCCAATGCCGCTGCACGTGAAAAAGTCGGATTTACACGCATGAATCGGTCCTTTGGTGCAGAGCTGAGCTCAAGTTAATCACTAACAGACATGATTACGATCCTTATTTCATACCCACCATCCTGCTGTCGTCCACAGCCCCCTCAGTGCTCTCCCGGCGATCCGTCTCCGTCTGCGCCGCTTTACCGAGCGGAAAGATGCTCCCTGTGGATCTTGGGCGTTTTTTCCGCCCGTACGGTGCAGAACACATGCATGCACACCCACCACCGGAGCCGAGCCAGACGCAGCGAGGGATGCTCTCTCTTTTCTGGTGGCTGCTGTGTCCTCTGTGGAGAAGAAGACGACACGCAGACGCTGCTGGGTGTGGGCTTTTCTTTTTTTCTCCCCGCTTAATGCCTAAAGCCTCCTCCCGCAGCGGTGCGTGACTGTTCCCCGGAACAGGATCAGAAAAGATCCCCCAGCAGCTCCCTCCGCATCCCAGCCGAGCGGAGAGTCACCTTCAGCCCCTCCTGAAGGCCGACAGGGAGGCTCCTCAGTCTTCCGCCCCACGCTCACGTGTGCGGAGGATACAGAGAGAGCCAACGGCAAAACAAGTCGTCACCCTCCGACTGAAAATTAACCGTTTCTGTGCATACAGGACAAACGATATGATTTCTTCCACGAGATGCACGATATTTAAACTCATTACCTACTTATGCATATCAGTCAGGGGCGTGTGCGAAGTGGACTGTGGTGGCAGCAGCCCATCTCCCTTTCACTGGTCTGGTCACAGAAGTTTGTTGCATGTGGCCTATGGCATTAAGTTGGTTTGACATCCCTGGTTTAAATGAAGATATTCACTACAAAACAACACTTGAAAACTTGTGTAAAGTACAAAGCTATGTTCATTTTAGTCCCCAGTTTGCCACCCTAATAAAAAAGGAGTGCTGGAAATAACAGCAACATCAGAAAATCGGTAACTCCTTTTCTTTAAGAAACCAAGACCTTGTCAGCATAAATGCATCTTAAGGCTTGAAATTATGACTTACAAAACCAATTAATCATGTAACTTCATCCATTTTTTGTGCTGCTATGTCAGTGTATGTAAAGAAACTAGGCTTCAAAATACAGACACTTGATGGCTAGATTACAGCTTCCTGTGCTTTAAGCTAGCTCTACGCAACCTCAGACCCCAGTCTGAAATAACTGGCATCATTATGGTGGTTATCAACTTTTTCTGTTAAACCAGGCTCTCTGCTGCAGGCGCCATGTATCCTCAAATATCAAGGTCATGTGACTTCTCACCAAAATGCTCTCAGAGTACTGCCTACACCAATCAGGCTCACAATTGGATGACGGTAAAAATCTGTAATGAATAAAACAAATGTGATAGTAAAATGCAGATGTGTTGCAAATAAGAGTCTACTGGGACAAAAAAGGATTAATCTGGTGATTTAGGACTTGACTCTAATCTAAATCAGTATCTGCTGACAAAGTAAAGTATAAGAACATGTACGCAATGCTTAGTTGCATGCATTAATTTGCTTTGTATAGTGCTTTATATAGTGGTTTTACTAAAGGACGACATTGTGACAGAAGAGAATTTTAATAATTTATTTACATGGTGCTTCAGCCATTTTTCAACCACAATTTAAAACCTGCTCCTGACCAGGTGTTTGCTGATTTAGCTGGGTAAAGAGAGACAAAGGAGGGCTCTGTGAACACTCCTAAGTGGCCCAGTCAGAGCCCAGAATAACTCGATTGAACAACTCTGTAAAAATCTGAAAACGGCTGTGCACCAGCGTTCCCTGTCCAACCTGACAGAGCTTGAGAGGTTCTGAGAAGAATGAGAGAAACTGCCCAAATCAGGTGTGCCAAGCAGAGTTATTATAGTTTAGCATTTTCCAATAAGTTTAAAACCAAAAATAAAAACAAATTTTCAACCAAAAACCAGCCAGCATGCCTTTATTGAGACTCCTGGTATGGATTGCATTTAACAGAAGCAGCGCGTCTCTGTACATTTAATACAGAAAACAGAACAGTAGCAAGATCTTTGGATGGCACTTTTGAAAACACAAAGTGCTTCACAGTTTGGATGAAGTGTACATAAGTCAAGGTGCAAACACACAGCTAGGATATGTACTTACATTCCATTTTTTCACATCCATACAAGCATTTGTTGTGAAACATGACGGACAGAAATTAAAGACCTATGAAACTGAATTTTCAGCAGATGTTTGAAAAAAATAAAAACATTGATACGGTCGACTTCAGGTGATGCCTCACCTTTGGATTTAAGAAATATGGCATTCAAAATTCAAATAGCTGTCAAGGGACCTTAGTGAACATGGCACAAGAAGCTCAGTTTTGCAGTTCTGTGCTTTGTTGTGTTAGCAGGACCAAAAAACAAAAACAAAAAAAACAAACAAAGAAATATCATCAGACTGAACATTTTTAAAGTAATTAGGTAGTTATTAATCCCTAATCACAAATGTCTCACATGCCCTCTGTTGTTTCCGAGGTATTCCCAGACAGTATTAACATCAGACATGCGATTCAACAGGCGTAACCTGCAAAACATGATGGAATTGGACCATAAGGTCTAAAACAGTAGAAGAATAGGACAAACCAGAGGAACGCTAGAACCAGGAAACAGCACAGGATGTAGCTGATAACAAAAAATATCTTGAACGAAATGTGGTCCGATTGCGCTCCGTAAAAATGAAGCACGGGAAAATCTTCGTCGCTGACACCTAATGAGGAAGACATGAAATGTTCCACGTTTAGTGACCAATCAAAATTTGTGTGTAATGTCATTTGTGCAGAGGTTCGAAATGTTATTCTTTTAAACAACAGAAAGACAAGTTTCATATTTTCCAAAGTGTTACATTTTTTAAATCAAAACTACTCCAAACACATGAAAACCTTTGGTAAGAGCAGAATTTGATTGATTGATCATACTTTATTCATCCCGAGGGAAATTTTAAAGTGGAAGAACATTAAACCTGTAAAACAATGATTAGCTTTTAGATGACCACAAACATATGAAAATATGCAATTCAGTTGGCAGATAAACACACTACTCATCGTTTCCTCAGCCAGAAACCTTCATCCAGCAATTCTGCATGAGTCTATTCACAACTTTCAGTTGTGACGAGTTCCCTCATGAGTTCATTTCCTTTACTTTTGATCTGTAATAACATAAGGAGCTCTACATAAAGGATTCAAGGTCTTTCTTTTTTTTTTTCTTTTTTTTTAAAAATGGGACTCAGGTTTTTTCCTTATTTTAGGTTATATTACTGTTGCAGTGTTAGATACTCACATTAGACATGGCATGTCTGAATATTCAAAAATAACAGAGGTTATCCGAGTAATTAATTTGGACTTATAACAAGTATTAAAACAACATGACTGAACCGAACTGTATTCTGTTCAATAATTTACTCCTTTTGTCTTTCAGCAAACTTTTCTTTTACTCGCTTCTCCATGAAAGTCCAGATTTACTCGCTGCCAGGCTGCTGTGAAAGGTTTAGTTCATTTATTTATTGAAGTTTTGAGATTTCATTTAAATTTTAATTAAAGCTCAAGGGGGAAAAAAAAAAGAAAAAAAAAAAGAAGAGCATAACAGTAGTAAAGAATCGTGATCTCAAAACAAACAAAATTATGGTTTTATGCCCCGATCGAGAAACCAGAGGCTCAGGCTTCAGACTGCTCCACACACTGTTCAGTTTGTGTCGTCTCCTCCTAAGTGTACATAAGTATGTTACATTTGAAGAAATAAGAAAATATATTTCCCAAAGACATAAATATCTGTTGTCAAATCAAAAGTGGTCCCATTCCAAAACGTTAAGTTCTGATGCTTCTTTCTCTGGTTGTCAAAAGCACACCGATTGAACACAGTTATCACAGGCAGTATTATTGTAGGGTCTGTTTTACAATATGTAGCAGCTTGGGGTGACTGCTGTTGTGATTTGGTGCTGTATAAATAAAACTGAATTGAATTATCAATCCACAGTAAGAGACTAAAAGCTTTTAAGTGGAAGAATGCTCTGCCTGTGTTGCAAACTATATTGATTTTAACTCCAGTTTCAGTTATCGTTTTAGCAGTTTACAAACAGCTGTGTAAAGGAAAAAAAAAAAAAAATACCCTACAGACACTAAAGCAAGGAGATTTTTGCTTTTGTCACCCTTCACAGAAACGGGATAATCCAGACTTTTCTGTCACAATATTACAATGGAAACACTTCCTAGTCAAATAGAAACAAATGAAACTAAACAGCAAAGCTTCTCACCTTCAGGCAGAGGCCATGACGCACATGGGGAAGCCTCAAATTCACGCTTGCGAGCCTTGTAAAGTTTTGGGAAAAGGGTTTTTGCCCTTTGATCAAGCTCTGAAGAAGACAACAGAACAGGGGACAAATAAAGAACATGTTTGAAGAAAATGTTTGCTATTCTGATCAGAAAGATCCAGCTAATTAACACACCGGTTTGTAAGTTGGTGTATAAGATGACATCCCGGCAGAGAGGGCAGGTGGTCTTGTCCTTTCCGCAGTTCATGGCGTGCGCGCGAAGACATGGCTCGCAGAATATGTGACCACAGGCCTGACTTCTGTGAGGACTGAAGTAGACATCTAGACAGACGGCACAGGTGAGGTTCTCCCTGTCCTCCTGGTGCACCTCCTCCTCATCGTCCTCATCATCCAGCAGCAAAACTCTCACACGTTCAGCCTGGACATAAAGAGTTTTTATTTTCTGGTCCCAAACAGCGGAGGGAAAAAATGCTTCTAAAAGCATACTTTTGGAGGAGAAACTCCCCAAATTACATTTTGGATCTTCTATCTATAATAATTTAAGTCCTGCTCATTATTTAAAATACATGCATATGTAACTGCACTGGTTCTTATATAGTGCTTTTCTACACTTACGGATACAGTTATGTTTGAAGTTTTCACAGGACTCCAGACAGTCACTTGAAAAACTACACCCCATGATTCAACAGCAATCTAGAACTACCTTTAAAAGGAACTTTAAGTAATGACTTTCTGGATGACTCAGTCTCTCACATCATTGTGGAGGAATTTTGGCACACTCTTCTTTACCATGTCGCTTCAGTTCACAGACTTTTGCAGATCACAGGGAAACCAGAGTTTTGCTAACCACAACTGAAGCACAGCCTTCATGCATTTGGCCTTCCATCTGTACACAGCAAGCCAAATCAGATCATTTTATTAAAACGCTTCTAAAAGTCAACATACAAACACAGAGTTGAAACCCCGCTGACAGCTTACAGCCTCATCAAATAAAGCAGCCACATGGGCCCTGAGAGAACGGGGCCCTGATATTTCCCGCTCTGGGTTCAAATATGTTATGACTGCGGATGGAACTGGACCTGTCGCGGAGAGGACCAGACATCGGGCCCTGTCGTGCTGTCTTTGTGTGGATGTAAGGGGCGGGGTGGATGGTGTTTTTGGGATGGGATCGATTGGACGGTACTTTGGGCATACCCCGGCTGGCAGGAGTCCCCCCTCTCTTTACATGTGTATAATTTGTTTTTTCTTCACCCCACAGATTATGTTTGTTTCATTCTGTTTGTTTGTTTCTTTTGTGTTCCTTTCTCTTATTTTTGTTTGTATGTACTATAAATTTGGAAAAAAGTACAAAATAAAAAGTAAAAAAAAAAATACAATAAAATAAGATAAAGCAGCCACAAACTCAAGTTTCAGTCTTAAAATAGAGTTGTCACGAAGGGAAAACTACCCACAGAGGCCAAAGTCCCCTTTCTGTGCCAAATATATTTTTAATGCTGTAACGTTTTGAGGGATTTTATCATGATAATGGTGACTGTCTTGCTTTTTGAGCTAAAATCAAGGAATCATTGGAGAAGCTGCAGTTTTCAGCATTTCTATGTTGGCTTCCTTTTTCAGCCACAGCAGCTGCCACTTGATTGCATCCTTCATACTGACACTAACTCAGTGTGAACTTTGCTCTCTCACCAGTGCTTTCTCCTTCTGGTGTTGCAGCCATCTCTCTCTCCTCCTTTGTTTCCGCCTCATACTCTTCAGATGATTCTTCTCTCTTTTGCTAAGGCTGTTTGAGGGTGGGGAGCCCACAGAGGTTGGAGGCTGAGAAAATAACACACATATGTCACTTATTTAGCAGCTCAAACAAAATCTACCAGCTACTGAAATGTTTCTTCACTGGTATGCAAGCAGACACTTTAACCACAAGTTTGGGCTGGAGCCTTTTCAAGCTATCATGGGACAAGATGTTGGGAACACAGGGTCATCAATCTGTCACAGAGCTAACTCTGAGAGAAAAACAACCAGTTGCACTCACATTCACTTACAGCCAAGTTAGGATCACAGTTTAACCCAACGTGCCGGTCTATGGAGTGTGGGAGGAAGCCAGAGCACACAGACATGGGGAAATCATGCAAACCTCACACAGAGGTCCCAATCAGTGGATTTGAAACCAGGACCTTCTTGCTGTAGGTGACAAACCTATTGGACCAGTGTGCTGCCCAGTTTGGTAGATATCTGCCCACCAGCTATGGTAGGCTACAGCATACATTGCTGTATGAGAATGAGGTTAACCGTGCCCTTACACTCTCTTGGCTGCTAGGTTAGACTGAAAATGGGAAATAAACATGGCAAGGTTTCGCTCCCCCCTCCCAAATTCAGATGCATTCTGAACACTGGAAATACTAAGTGTGGTTTTGGGATGAAAATCACTAAAAGAATCGTGGAGAATTCACTTGACCATTACTTTTACTACTCTCTACTCACTCGTAATCAGACATCATGTGGTCTAGCAGGTTAAAGACTGTTTACAATAAATCAACAAAGAAAAAAAAAAAAAAAAAAAAAAAAAAAAGAGAGAGAACATACCACTGGTTCTTCATCATGATCAGAGACACTGTCAGAGATCCATCTCCTTCTGAGAAACAGAGTAGGATCAGAAACCTCGTCGCAGAGAGCTGCAGTCTCTCCAGAAGACTCGACATCCTCCTCAGTTTGCAGGAGCTGCTGATCCAGAGGCGGCTGCGTACCCTCAGAAACAGATGAGGCTTCACCATCTGTGTGAAGCTGCTGGCTTGCAGGATGTGAGACGACAACAGGGTAAAAATCACGACCACCGGAAGCTGGCACACTCTCCCAGAGAGAATTTTCTCTTTCTACAGGAGTTCTTGCATCAGTTTGTGGATTTGAGGCCTGAATAGGACTCTCAAGAGGCAATGCAGCAGCACAGTTATCCTGAAATCTATCCAGTGTAGTCGTGTTAAAGTCAGCCATCTCCTGGTGATTCTGAGAAACATCCATCTGTCCCCCGTTGAGCCTCGGCCTTAAAGGCTGGACGATCAGGATGGAGTGCTTGTGGTCGTAATCCAGGCGGCTTTTGCTGAAGTGAATGGAGGCGTCAGTGCCACAGGGACACTGACTGTGATTAATGAAGTTGAAGCCACCCAGGCGAGCTCTACAATTCTGGCAGTTTAGTTTCCCAGCAGTCCACTGGGTCTGGGAACACCAAAGGAACAAAGCTTAATGATTAACTTTTTTTAGTTTCTTGCTTCTCTTCCAGTACTAACAGTGAACGCAACTTTACAAAACTGTTGACACATTATCCTTGTTCACACTGGTCACACTTACTTGGTGAACTGAGGTCAAAATCCACTCTGGCAGTGTGTCAACATCGAGGTGCCAAATACTGCAAACATCAGCAGAGGCTTCATCTGCGGCTGGAATCTGCTCCAAAGCAAAAACCAAAAAACCAAAAACACACACAGCTGAGACAGTTTCCATGAAAAAACAGCTTATCAGGTACTGATAACCAGTTAGTGCCATGTGAGAAAGGATGTTTTCACACGACTTTCTACAGTCCAGTGATAGAGGAGGTGATGACTTAACTTGTTTAGCAGACCTGAGCACCTTGCAGTTATTGAGTCAACCATGAACTCCTCTGTACATCTGTGGACTAGAGCTCTATTAGTCTGAGGTCTTGTCCATAACCCTCAATAAACTGAAGCAGCATTAAAGAGGGCCAAATTTGCTTTTTTATGCCTTTTGTTTTAGCTTCCATCACACATTAATTTCCCAACCAAATACCATGAAACATCTCCAAAAGTAAACTATCAAGTTACTGAAAGAAAACACATTCAGGATTGAAAAATGAACTGTTACCGTGAACAAACATGTTGAGTCTATGACGCTTTTCCGACACTTCCTGCAGCGCAGCACGGATCTCTCCATACTTTCCTGCAGCGGGTCCTCCATCTGTTCATGGTGACAAAGGCTGTCAATACACAATGATGAACTCCCCAGCACTGGTTCTGGCTCTCAAATAAAGGACAAAAAACCCAAAACAAAACTAATGACAAAAATATTTGGACATTCAAACTGACAGTCAGCTGGAATAATCAGCTGTGAATACAAACAATTGGTTGTTTGATGAGTCCTTCTCCCATCTCTCCTCCAGATGCTCTATAGGCATTAGGAAAACCACATGTACAGAGATTTCTGGGTCAAAAGTTGGAGGCTGGAAATCAGTTAGTTCAATCGCTTGCTGATGTGGATCCAGATAAGATCTGAAGTGGCTCAAATCAATTGAAAGCTACTCCCTTTGGAAGTAGCCTACACATGCAAATAGATATAGGCTTTACATCTGGTCCACAGCCGTTTCATTTTGATGATAAAAAATAATGTGTGGGTGTGGTGATGAACAGCTATTGATTCTAATAACCTACACCACCTCTACACCACCTACTGGACATGAAGTTGAAAACTACAGAAAGTATCTTTACCACCTCATAGCACAATAACTGCTGCTTATGCTAGATTTTAGCTCCTTATTGTGTCTTATTTAGAGGTGTTTATTTAGCTCTTGTATAAACAGTGTTGGGGAGTAACGGAATACATGTACCGCCGTTACGTATTTAGAATACAAAATATGAGTAACTGTATTTCGTTACAGTTACCGTTTAAAAAGGTGGTATTCAGAATACAGTTACTTTGTTGAAATAAATGGATTACACGGCGGTACTTTCCTGTTTCATATTGTCGCGGGTCAGGATTGTTTGGGTTTGTTTGACAGCTACGTTCTGTTGTTCCAGGCCAGCGTTACGGTTGTCATAGTTACAAGGTTACGCTCTCTCTCTGCGTGTTTCCTGGGTGAGAGAGCGCTTTTTTGTTGTTGTTGTTGTGCTAAGCTAAAAGGCAGAATGCTACAGGCATGGCCCTAAAGAATGTAGCCTGATGGGCAGTGTAGTCCGTGCTGCAGCGAGAATGGACTGCCATACACGTTATGTGTCTGTGAGCGAGGGAGGGAGAGAAAGGAAAAGTCCGAGCTGTCACGGAGCAAAAACGGGAGCTGGAAGCATGTAAATATAATAATAACCACTGCAGCCAAGAAGAGTGCCTGACGAGCCCATTTGTAAGTAAGCTATTAAGACTCAACTGTACACTGTGTTCGTGTTTTCCTCCGGAAAAAATAAGTTCCGTTGGAGCAGCCTTTCAACGCCTCTCTCTGTCTCTGGCAAGCAAAGTTGACCCAGACAACAAAGTAAAGCTAGTTTTCGGCTACCAGCCCACACGGAACCCACTGTATTAGCCCGAGGTCCCTTTACTACTGTTCGGAGCCGCGGACCTTCAGTAACAGTAATAAATCACAGCAATAGTACATTCAGGTAGTTGTAAACAGCATGATAATATATTAAGTAATCCAAAGTATTCAGAATACTCTCATTGAGTAACGTAACGGAATACATTTTAAAAGTAACCTTCCCAACACTGTGTATAAATGACCTTTAGTGTATTTTTTATTTTATTTTTTTTATTTTATGTAGCTCTGTTATAATGTTTGCTATATTGAGCCATGGCTTTTTTATGTTTTGGCTGCTGTACCACAGCAATTTCCAAACTTTAGTGGTAGTAAGTATTTCTTATTGAACGTTATTTTTCAACGCTTACATGTGTTTTGCGGCTCCAAAGAACCTTTAAATAGTCGCTAAAAGAAGAAAGGATACTCTACAAGCACGCTGGCGTGCACAACACACATGAAAATAACGGGTCTGTGAACGGCAACACAAAGATCACCAGTCAGCCTGGGACACCCAAACTTCTCACCATCGATGTTTAAACTACGAGGGTGACATTACGGGTTATTTCTCTTTTCGCTTAACGTTCGCTTTAAAGTTAACAGTTTCAGTGACATAGGAGCAACATATAAAGTAAAAAATTCAAATAAAACAACAAAATGTGCCGCTAGTTAGCTACTGAGCCGTATTAACCGACAGCGGCTTCGGATTAAATACAACGAAGAACATTTCGACAACTGTTATAAACTAAGCTTACCTTTAAGATGGACATCTTTGTTCGGTAAACACGGGTACGCTACGAAAACAAATTAAAGTATTTCTCAGCTTTCGGAGTTTAAATAGCTCGGTGACGTCATGAAAAGCGCTCAACGGGACGTCTATTGGGCCAAAAAGGACCGTAAAGAAAAGCACAGCAGGTCTCTGCTGTCGCTTCAACTTCAGTGTTTATTAAGCTTGAGCAAAGTTATTGTAGTTAACTAAAACTAAACTAAAAACAAAAAACACGTGTGAAAAGAACGATTAGTTAAATACTGTACAAATAAATACTAGACTTGAATAAAATTAACTGAGAACTTGGAAACCTAAAAAAAAAAATAAGAAAAACAGAAAATACAGAGGACAGATCTTTAGTTGAAGTATCTTTTAGTTTCGTTAAAAAATATTACTAGTTGCCTGAGTCACTGAAAGACAAGTTTACTGAGACTCTGGACGTTTATTATATTATGACACACTTTCAAAAGTGGTGTTATTATTGTAATACCTGTACTCTGAGCCTGAGGAAAAAATAAGCAGTTACCAGACTTGCAGGATGTTAATTTATTCTTTAACAATTTATTTAATTTGTAAATCAAAAAAACAAAACTGATTGTGTTTAATAGCTAAATACAGTGTTATGTTTCTTTTATGGGTTGGTCTTGGGAGTCCAGTAAGGTCATTGCGTGCCTTGAGATGAAATCAACTAATATGTTTTTACATGAGTAAAAAAAAATAGGGATTCTTACGTTTGGTGATGACCACACTACAGTGCACACAACGATCAAGCTTAGTCCAGCAGCAGCAATAGAGGAAAAGAGTGTGACTGAGGATGCCAATTATGGAAATCAGATTTTGAGAAATACTAGTTTCCTTTTTTGATTTAAAAAAAAAAAAAAAAGGAAATTTCTGTGAATTTCTGCACTTGGTCTGTGACTCCAACTGTTCTCGTATGTGGTGACTTCATTAATCCACTTGTGCACAATGAAAAAATCTCTCTCCTTTGCATACTATGCTACCCTCTTATTTTTCATAAGTGCCCAAATTATGCTGAGAAAATACATCATCATCTCCAGCGCGGAGCTGTAATAGAAGGCAGCATGGATTCATGCTTTCATGTTGTTGATGCAAAATTCTGACCTACCCTGTGAATGTCCCAGCAGAAGACTCAACAGAGCAGGTGATGCAACACGTTCCAGTTTTAAAGCCTCACTTTCCTGTCCTTAGCTGGCCACTGCTGTAGCTCATCCGGTTCAAGCTTTGAGTGGATTCAGAGACACTCTTCTGCATACTGTGGTTACATGAGTTATTGTTTTTTTTCTTATCAGCTTGAAGCAATTTGGCCATTCTTCTTCAATCTCTTGCATGAACAAAGCATTTTCTCTTTTTTGAACCATTCCCTGTAAACCCTAGAAATGGGGCATACATGGAGCAATGCCGGAGCAAAACACATGGAAAACTTGAAAATACAGGGAACCGAAGCATACAGCATAGAGGGAGGATGTAAGAAAGGATAAGGGGAGACTCACACGCTACACACCAGGTAATGAGGTAAGAGGAAACAGGTGGGAGCACAGCTGATGCTAATCCACAGAAGAAGAGACAAGTGAAGAAGAACTAAATACAAATCACAAGAGATTATCAAAATCAAACAGAAGCTGATGCTGAGACACGGACTCAAACCACAAAACCTGACACAAAGACAGAAAGGTAAACAAAGAGACAAAGCTGACTTCATGTGACACACAATAAGGACAAAACACAGAGACAGAATGGGCACAAAAGAGACCTAACATCACATCAAGCGATTAACAAAGAACTAGAAGCCTAAAAAAAGAAACTCAAAAGCAAGAAGCAATAACAACAAATTCAAAAGAAAAAATGATAGAAAGCTTGATCATAAATCAATACTCAAACCCCCAAAGAATCATAAACCCACAAAACTCAAAACCAACCAGATCAAGCTTAGTACACCTAAGAAACACCGTTTCCACAATTCACAGTCACTTAAATTGCATTTATGGGCCATTCTGATGCTCAGTTTGATCTTCAGGTGGTCACCTTGACCATGTCTGCATGGGTAAAAGCATTGTTCCTGCCATGTGTGTTCCTAATAAAATGGCCAGTGAGTGCAAATGGTTGTATACTAATGCAGGCCATTTATGGTTAAAAGCAGGATGTTTATTCTTGTTTACTTGATGTTGTGTAACCTGTGAAAGTGACACATTGTATGAGTTTATTAATTATACAGGAACTGCACTCAGTTTTGCATGTAGTTTTGCTGTTGGGCATCTGAGTTTATAACCTCTGATTTGTGGACAAAGTGTGTAAGTTCAACAGGACACACAAAAGCCTTTAATTTTTAATTTTGCCTTTAATTGAACAGCAAAGTGATTTATAGGGAAAATGCTCCCCTGTTAAAGTGAATTTGGCTGTCCAATGTTTATGTCTGTCAAAGATCCAGCTAAATGTTCATGACTTGTAAATATTTATTTAACTTAATGGCATATTTTTCCCCAACTCAAATAAAGGAAATATTATGGAATTACTCAAAGATTTTAGGCTGTCATTAAAGGTCGAGGAGCTGCAGCAAAGCAGTACTTGTTATATTGTTGACGTATCCATATTTTCCATTCTCAACATTGAGCTACTGAATGAAAATAATATAATGTCATATTAATACAACAATCTTATTTTATTTTATGTTGAAGGCGTCCGAAGCTCAAGATAATAAAATGTCATAAGTGTTTATGTGTTGTGACAGTGAGTCTACGCCCGGTGGCAGTGTGACATCTTAGGTTGACTGTATTGCGCTGATCGTGGTGCTGAAAGCAGACGACGGCCAAATACGAATGAATTAAACAAGAAGAAAAACATATTTCATATCAACTCATATCGAATTGAAACAATAACTGAAATGGATTTAAATTTTTAAAATTTTATTTTAATTTTAGACCTTGCAAAAATGAGCAAATCCACTTTTTTCAGTACAACTTTAATAAACAAAAAACACTTAATCCACTTGCAGTCTAGAGACCACGGAATAAAATGAAACTATTAAAGTGTTCACTGTGTTTGTTTCACTGCTCCTACACCTTCACTGCCTGCGCTGTGGACTAAACAGACATAGCCATGCCTCTGTTACAGCCTCACACAGAAATGACGCATTTTCCATCACCGGTATAAAACCACAGCATCATTCTTCGCCAGGAGCCGACACTCACAGTTTACAGCCTCTCTGCACTTCTCGGCAGTTCAGCTGACCGCTATGCGCTCTACACGGTCTTCCCGTGCCGTGCGCTCTGCAGAATAAAACTTCTCCAGTGGCATCGAAGTGGCCCAACAATGGAGGGCACAAACAACACGACCGCCTGGCTTCAACTCGACAACTCTTCAAACAAAGCTCCACAACAAGAAGACGAGGAGGTGAAACTCAGCTATCAAGTGGTCACATCCTTCCTGCTCGGCGCGCTCATCCTGTGCGCAATATTTGGGAACGCGTGCGTGGTTGCAGCCATCGCGCTGGAGCGCTCTCTCCAGAATGTCGCCAATTATCTGATCGGCTCTCTTGCCGTCACGGACCTGATGGTGTCGGTGCTGGTGCTGCCCATGGCGGCGCTCTACCAGGTCTTGAATCGGTGGACTCTCGGGCAGATTCCGTGCGACATCTTCATCTCACTGGATGTGCTCTGCTGCACGTCGTCCATCCTGCACCTGTGCGCCATCGCTCTGGACAGATACTGGGCCATAACAGAGCCCATAGACTATATGAAGAAGAGGACCCCGAGGAGAGCCGCAGTCCTCATAAGCGTCACTTGGCTGGTAGGGTTCTCCATCTCCGTGCCGCCTATGCTGATCATGCGCTCACAACCCAGCAGCATGGCAGAGGACAGGGCGAACCCCAAGCAGTGTAAGATAAGGCAAGACCCCTGGTACACAATATACTCCACATTCGGGGCTTTTTACATCCCACTAACTCTGATGTTGGTTTTATACGGGCGGATATTCAAAGCGGCCCGGTTCCGCATCAGGAGGACGGTGCGTAAAACGGAGAAGAAGAAAGTGTCCGACTCCTGCCTGGCGCTCTCTCCCGCCTTGTTCCATAAGAAGGTCCAAGGAGATACGCAGGCCAAGAGCTGGAAAAGGAGTGTGGAGCCCCGGCCGCTGCCGAGCGTCAACGGCGCGGTGAGACACGCGGAAGACGGCGAGTCTCTGGAGATCATCGAAGTTCACAGCAACTCTAAAGGCAACCTGCCGCTGCCCAACACTCCGAGCTCCGTGCCGCTCTTCGAGAGCAGGCATGAGAAGGCGACGGAAGCGAAGAGGAAGATAGCGCTGGCACGGGAGCGCAAAACGGTGAAGACTCTGGGCATCATCATGGGCACGTTCATCCTCTGCTGGTTGCCTTTCTTCATCGTCGCCCTGGTCATGCCTTTCTGCCAGGAGTCGTGCTACATGCCCCGCTGGCTGGAGGATGTCATTAACTGGCTGGGCTACTCCAACTCCTTACTCAACCCCATCATTTATGCGTACTTCAACAAAGACTTTCAGAGCGCTTTCAAGAAAATCATCAAGTGTCACTTTTGCAGACCGTGATGGTTCAAGTTTGCGCGTGCGTGTGCGCCCGGGACACCACCGTAGACTCATCGGATCCCTGAGGGCTGATCTGGAGACATCCAGGTGAAAAGAGACCAACAGCCTGGGAACAGATTGTTCTGAAACAAGAACTGAGGGCTCACAATGATTATTGCCGCTCATCACCATCGTTAAATATCTCCAGAGATGTCTGTAGCCTATGCATAGATAAAGCTCTGATCGTTTGATTCAAGCTCCATGTTGCTCATCCTGTTCTTTGATGTCCAATTAAAAAAAACATTTTTTTAAATACTTCCCCCCACGAAGTCGTTATTTTAACACTTTTAAATTCTGGGCCAGGAAGAATTTATTGAATTGATGGGAAAATGTGAATCCACTTTTCCAGTAGCTAAGCTGTGGATATTGAAAATTAACAAATAGGCATAAAAAAATCAATAATATAGTGATTCCAGCTTTTAGAAATTTGATGCTTTCCTCAGGTGCCGGTCGAAATTTCAGGGCTATTTGAATCCGATGGTTTATATTACAACATTAAGTGGATGGTTTTTGTAATTTGTTGCTGTATAAAAAAAAAGAAGAAAGAAGAAGAATATGAAGCTTTTTGTGGGGTCTGTTAAATAAATTAAAAAAAATATATTTCAGAAAATGTAAAAAAAAAAAAATTAAAAATACAACAACTATTTTTGGACATTAAATTAGGGACAATGAAATTTATCTATGATGTTGCTCTGCTACACCGTAATTACATACTTTAATAATGGATGCAATGATGTGGCAATTAGCAAAACAGAAAGGGATTTGGTCACATTAACATAACTTTCAACTTCTGAAGGATTTTCATTGTCTCTGGTGATAACTGTCACCCAGCTTCTGCAAACTACCTATGCATGCGCATGCAAATGAGGGCATAAAATATCTACTGCAGTGCCCTGAAGCAAGATGCATAACGAGACACTTTTCCCAGCAGAAGCTGTCAACAGTTAAGGATGTGACTTTGCAGCTTCCACATGTGGAATAGATTTTTTTTAAAATCCATCTGTCTGTGACTAATGTGACTAAATTACCTCTGCATCCATTGCTGACCAATTGGAGGCTGACTCATTACAGAGTCATGCAAATTTGGTGTTTATTAAATAAAAAAAAAAAATCTTAAATCAGAATGAGAATACTTTATTAACATCAATCCCACAGGAAATTAGATAGATGAAACTGAATTTCTGGGAAATGTGGCCAAAAATTAATGCTAAATATAATGAGAATATTTTAATTGACGAAAGGGTGTCTCTAATTAGAGAATTTCTTTCTACAAGAGCAGGAATGGATAGAAATGAAATGTGATCCTGCAGGCATTAAAGAGGAAAGTGGTCTTAAAAATGAATATTTAAAGGGTCAAATCTCAGCTGTGCATTTAAATCTATCTAAAAAACACCTCACTTCCTTACAGGATTTAATCCATTCCATGTGAAACATGTCACCCTCCGCATAGCATCTTCACACAGACTCCTTAGTCATCAGATGGCTCCTTATGAGCGTTACCTGCATTCTGATCATGTCATGTCATGCATGTATGGGTGTTACATCAAAGCGTTCAGAATGAAACAAAAGCCTCCCTATTGCAGTCTGAAAAAATGTATTTCACCATTGTGTGTGTGTGTGTGTGTTTGTGTGTGTGTGTGTGTGTGTGAGAGCTTTTGCATGTGCCGGATGTATGGAGAAACCCACAGAAAGAGGAGACAAAAAATAAACACACACCAATCATCATATGTAAGATTTCACAAATAGGTTGCAGCTTAAGTGGAAAAGGCGTTACTTCACTTGTGGCTTCATAACATATAAGTCCATCTTAAAAGAGGTGTGAAGGCGGCTCACAGATGGATGCTGAAGAGGTGGTCGCCATAGAGACATATGGGGGATGCAAACTCCGGCCGAGGGGCAATTACCTGATCAAAGGCCTGCTGCGACACAGGAACACGGAGGTGTGTATGAGGGGCCCACAGCTGCCTGCTGCCTCACACAATAAGCAGGTGTATTATTTTATTTTATTTATTTATTGGTTGGTGCTGAAAAGTGATGCATTAAATTCTTCTAGCAATAAGAGTTCCAGAAATCTTCCTCATTTCTAAACAAACAAACAAAAAAAGAAATACATTATTTTTTCTAGAAGTTGGGAAATCATAATTACAGCAGCTTTTTTCAATAAAATGAAAACAATTACTCGAAAGGAACAAGCTCTGAAAGTTAAAAAATGACATTAAAGAAAAATCTCAGTTTAATAGAAAATAAAAAGAGGGAAGAGCTCAATGAATGGAAATTGAAATAAATAGCTTAAATCAATATAAATGTAGGTTTCAAGATGCTTTAAATCCAATTTAACTTTTATTTGAACTTAACAGTTTTTTTCTCTATAAACCTCAGACAATGACAGAGCCACATATACACCCACTGATGATTTTTCATTGCAGTTCAACGAGGTGCTGGAAACATTCTTCAGTGAGTTTGGTTCATATTGACATCCTGAATATCCTGTTCCACCATGTTGCTCTGTTTGATTGAGATCTAGTGGCTGTGGAGGCCATTTCAAACTGCTTTACTGAGCTCATTGTCATGCTCAAGAAACCAGTTTGAGATGATTTGACCTCTGTAACATGGTGTGTTATCCTGCAGGAAGTAGAGTCCAGGAGATGGGTTCAGTGTGGTCATAAAGGCATGAAGATTGTCAGCAACAACACCCAGGTGTGGTGTTTAAATAGTGCACCACCACCACCATAGCTGGACTGGCCATCGGGCATACCGGGCATTTGCCCGGTGGGCCGCTCGTGATTTTTCGTTTTTATGGGCCGATGGGGTTTTATTTCTTTTATTTTTTTCAACGGTATAAATGAATAGTGGTGTATTGGCCAGTTGGTCATGATCGACTCTGGGCTGGACCGACTACAGCCGAGGAGGTCGAACTTTAAAGTTGAGGTGAAAAGCAACGCGATTTGTCCCGATCAGCTGATCGGCTTTTCTCTCTGCGTCAGAAAGAGCAAACCTGCGGAGGTCGCGTTAAACAACAGAAGCACCTTCAAACTTGATGAGCTGTTGTTAGAATTTATTTAATATTAATTTCTAGTATCAGCTGATGTTTGCTGGAAGGATGAAGGGTTGAAGGGAAGTTATGAACTGTTTCTGAGAGACAAATAACACCAGGATCCTTCTTCTATGTAGCTGACAGCTGGTAACTGCACAGTCAGAAATAGGGGTACGGAAGGGGTACATTACTGTGCCCCAAGGTACAAAAATGACATTAAGACAGTCTAAGGACAAATATTGGACCTCGGGGTAACTATCTGTACCTTTTTTAGCGTCTGAAAGGTACATACATGTTCCTTAATTGTGAAAAGTACTTATTTGTACCCATTCTTTCAAAAGATAAAGTACAGGTTGATTAAGCTCTTTTTTGATTAGAGGTTTTTTTTTAAATTCTTTTTGACAGTAATTTATTTGCAACTGTATTGATTTAAGCATATATTTTAGTGTTTTATTTTATTTTTATTATTTTCATTGCTGTTGTTGTTTTTGTATTCCCTGAACCCCTTTATTTTTTAAAGCTGCTTTAAGAACAATGAATTTATTTGAAAGAAAAAAAGTAAAAATGCATTTAAACATTTTTTTTAAGAGTGATTTTTTTAAAGTATAACTATTTGGATGAATTGCAAAAAAGCACCCTAATTGAACTCTGAGTGCGAGTTGAGCCCATCCTCACAACATCAAACAAAAAGTAGAAGAAGAAACTCAACGAATAGCTGGTGGATTCTAGAACTTTCTGTAAAATGCAGCAGGTGCCATTTTTGTTTTATCAACGGACGGAGATGGATTACGAACTTGCAAGTCCTGGTGTGCTCTGTTCACTTTCAACCGAGGAACTCTTAACAAAAATACAAGAGTGGGGCTTAGATGTCACCGAAGCTGAAGCTCAGCGTTTCAGAGGTAAGTTTTATTTAAAGAAAAATGTAGCGTAATTACTAATTATTGGTTTAGCCTAGCTTAACGTATATTAGCAATTTAGCTAGTTTCGGCACTCTCTTAGCTCAAATTATGTCTTTTTACAAACGTTTCATGTGTAAAGTTGAGGACACAGTTCTGAAAAATGAAAAATGTGTACACATAGTATTTGTATAAGTTTGAACTTATATATGTGGTTCGGCCACAGTCTGTAGCTGAATGCAGTTTACCGTTAGTGTATTAATGGTTTAATAAAATCACGTTTTTACATCCATTCCAAGGCCATCAACACACATGGGCGGCAGAATATAACGTTTAAAGGAAATATCTTGACGCCGCATTTGTTTAAAATATAACAAGGGTGTCGCAGCTGGGGTTTGATAGTCGCGTTTTAAGCAATGTGGGAACTTTTTCAGCATGTAATCTGAGCTTGTAATACAGTCCTGCGGGTGTTATCGCTATAAGTAATCGGTCTGAAAGAACAGACGGCAGAAACTGTCGGAAATCTGGAGAAAGGAGTCACCTTAGTAGTGAATATTAACAAATTACAGCATTCTAGTCTTTTTTTTCTTCCAAACTTGAAAGGGCACAAAAGCATGCTCAGACTCTGCTCTCCTGTGTCCAGTAGTCCCAAACAAACATCTAAATTTAAAAATGAAAACTTTGCATATCGAGAGGATTCACTCTAAAAATTTGGTTTATTTTATTTAATTTACTGATTTTTTTTTTAATGAATATTTCTTTGAACTGAAAGAAGTTGTACAAAAGGTTTTAATGTGTGTGATATACGGTTTTTACCCATGTAAAAATGTGGTGATAAATATCCTTACATGGAATTTAGAGTTTGTACTACCATTTATCTTGCAGACAATGAGGTTGATGGTGACACAGTTGACTGCGGTCTTACTGAGACTATGGTTGCATACCTTTTCCAAGGATCCTTCAAAAAGCAGGTTAAATTCAACCAATTTGTGTCAAGGATGAAGGAATCTTCAGTGACGCTGACTCTACAGACTGTCTCTCCAGAAGACTGGCAACCATCTACTTCGCCAACTTCAATAAGGTATTTTCTTATTTATAATGAAGTTAGTATGTCTGAAGCATACATGTTGGCCGTTATGCACTTTTAGGATTTAGTTAATATGATCATTGTTTCTACCATATGTATTGTTACTGTAGTGTTTTATACTTCAATTCATGCAATAAATCAAACACTTAACTGTTTTCACAGCAATGAAAATACTTTGAGACTGCCAGCCTCTTTTGAAATTCCAAGATTTCCCAAAAATCTGCAACTAAAACTGGACAACAAAGAACCGTGCCATAAAAATCCAAGGGACAGACACACAATAATCAGAGTTCTATATGAAGCTGTGGCACAGTATACTATGTAAGTTAATCAGGGTAATGTTAGCTTGTTGCTTTAGAAAAAGCTGAATCTGTCATATTGAAAATAAACGCTACATTACTAAGAAACAATAACTGACACTTGATAAAGTTTGTTTGTCAGCAGTTGCTCTAACACTTATGTTTCTTCTGATATTACAGGTATCCCACAAATTCTGAATATGTGCAAGCTGTGAAGACGCTGGTAATGAAGTATCCTTTCCTCAAGGATCGTGAGGGAAATGGTTATGTAAGTTAAATTTAAAATTTGCACAAGGTTCCTTCAAGATTACAAAGTAAAGTGAAGCTTTTTTCGATCTTGTTTTGTTAGTAAGACAATCTGTAGCCTCTCAGTAGGTTTGTATGAAGTATGTTTACTGATTCTTTGTTGGGTGTATTTTGTGTAGATTGTTTTACAGTAACTTATGTTTCTGTTCAACAAGCACACATGGCATATGTCTTTGAGGCGTAAATTCAAATCAGAGCGGGCACCACTAGTCGACAGTGGTAAGGAGAAGTTTGGTTCTACGAGGAGAGGGCAGCCTAATAAATGTCAACGAACAAGTCAGAGAAATGTTTGTCAGGTTGGTGTGAGGGACATCTTGAGCTATAAAATGTTCTTGCATCTGTTATTACATCTAAAACTAAGGATTAGGGATGCAACTGTACCCCTTTTTCAAACCGAAACAATACCAATACTTGGATTAGAGCACTTGCTAATACAAAGTACCAGTGCTAATACTTCTACCTCACAAAAAAATTATTAATTGGAAGGCGCTAAAGAGGGTGAACTAGACTAAAAAAATAAAAAAAATTTTTTAAATATGACTCAAAACTAAAATTTCAAGTTAACAATTAAGATTTTATGTGAAATTATTTCAGAGTTTCCATATTTTAAATATTGGTTCATGGTATCGGTTAACTTTAACCGATACAAGTTCTTTGTGATGCACAGATCGTGTCAGCTCTAATTGTATATTTAGTCTTATGTTGGGTTTCTAATCTTTTTGACTTTCTCTTCTCACTCTTGCTTTCTTTCAAGGGACCATGCGTCCAAGGAGAGGATTTATTATCCATAGACGCCCACTTAAAGGTCTTACAGTGCCAATATCAGAAGATGCAACCAGATACCATGGTGGTTCATAACCGTATGCAGCAAACGTTTGCTTAGCGGCAAAAAGAAATTGCAGATGGTATGCCTGTGGAGGATGTGTTGAAGAAGTACCCCTTCTTAGGGATGCCTACTGGTGTAAGTCAGAAAGCTGAATTGAACTTGGAAATAGCTGTCACATTTAACATGTTTATAGTAGTAAATTTTATTTGCCCTTGACCTTGCTTTCTTCATCTGTCCCTCTTTCCTTTTTTTGTGTATGTTCATGTAACTTCTTACAGTATTGTTGTTAAATTCTATAAAAAATAATTATGCAGCACCATACATAATTAATATCAACTTTAGATTATTTCATTTTCATACACTGTTATTTTGTACTGAAAATGAATTTTTTCTGTAGCTGTGCAACGAACTCGGGTGGATCCAACCAACAACGGGTAATGTAAGCCAGCGATTTCGTGAAGGGCTCTCATGTGTTGCAGCAAAGGTGATTGACCTTACACGAGGAAAACCCCACTCTACCAGCTCTACCTTGATGCAAGAGAGGAGGCTCTCACTGATGACCTACCAGGTATTTGCTTTTTTTTTTAACTTCAAGGCTTCCATTTTATATAATTTTATAGGTAACTGGAAATGCCAGATAAAATGCATGGGTGATATTGTGGGGGTTTTGTTTTTTTTTTGGCAGATCTTGACACAGGGCTGCACTTTTATTCCTGCCATACGTCTTCAAGGAGAAACTGGATCTCTTTGTCATACTTGGAGAGGTGTGTGTATTAAAATATTTAGTCTATATAAAGGAAAACAAATGTATCTTTTGTTAAGAGACTAAGATATTGCTTTCCTCTACCTTCTCTTTTGACTTCAAAGGTTCATCCTAAAACCCCCTATCCAACTGTTCAGCTACTTCATGAAGACTGAAACCAGTGTTCTCCAGAAGCGCTCAAACATTGTGAAGTTGGATGGCAGTGAAGTGTGCAGAACCTCGTGTATTTTTGAAGGAATCATCTCTTCTTTCTGCTTGTATTTTGTCTTCAACCTTGCTTACCCAAAACATCTGAAGAACACCCTGATTTTTCTCCAAAAAGTACATTGTGAAAATAGATGAGGGTGAGGACCGGCCTCTGCCAATCACAGTCACCAGACAAATAAATCTTCTGTATTGACCACCATGCCTCAGCAGCCATATCAGTGCTCCAAATGTGGCAGAAGAACCTTTAGTTTGATAAAGCTTATTCAGCACATAGGACTTATTCATTCCCATGATGCCAATTTTGATATAACTTGTGGACTCAGTGACTGCTGTTCTTCTGTTACACCAGAGTGTCATTATTTAATCCACTATGCAAGACTGATTGAAATGTTCGGCCCTCTCGTTTGTTATGGTGTATGAGATTTGAAAGTAAGCACCAGTATTTCAAAATGTTGTCCATAATTGTAGAAATTTTATGAACATTGCTACAACTTTGAGCAACAGACATCAGTTCAGACAGTGCTGGGAGTTTTCTAACAAAAGTTTACTTGGTGAATTTGAAAATGTTTTTGGAAAAAGTGTGACTACACCATTTTTGTCATTACCACTGGAACTGCAACAAGCACTGACAGTCTATTGTGGCTTTTCTGAAGTTGATAGTGCTAAGACCTAAGAAAGCTTTCCAGCGTGTGTCAGAAGTAATTGTGAACAGTGTCAAATACTGTGTAAGAGATGTGTTTGTCATTGATGTACTGCATTCAGAGAAGATTCCTCTGTTCTGGCAAATTAAGTACATATTTAATATTGACACAATGTGGGTCTTTTGTGGAAAAATTCTCATTCCTCTGTTATATGACAACCATTTTCATTCATACAGTGTTAGAGTTGATAGTGAATGGACGTTGCTAAAACCTGGACAGGAAATTGATGTTGCAGCTTATGACACATACTCTGTTGATAACAGTCTGTATTTAAGAAGGTAATAAATGTGACAAGTATTTTTGACTTTGTATCTTCAATTTTTCAAATCTTGAGAGGAAAAATATAGAAATCTGTGTGTAGATACTGAACCTTTAGAAAGACATTTTTGTACTCCTTTTAGGGGTTCTTTTTGTACTTTATACTAAGGGTACAACTTTGTCCTTTAAAGTACAGGTTTGACGTGTAAAAAGTACAAATTACAAGGGTACAAATCAGTACCCACAGTTTAGGGTACAGAACGGTACCTTAGAGGGTACCACCCCAGTGACAAGCCATTGTACCCCTATAGGTACATTTCTGTACTTTAATTTCTGAGTGTGTGTGCAGGGGCGGGTCTAGCAAAGTTATGCCAGGGGGCCAGGTAGGGCATTAACAGGGAAAGGGGGCACAAAAATATGTTTCTTTCTTATTCTCATTTAAAATTTCTAGCTTTTAACAAATAATTATCTGAATCATACAACCAAAGTTTTCATCTGCTGTCAAATGTATAGAAATCCATTATTGTACATATTGTAATTTTTTCAGGGTCCCAATATAATTTCTTCAGAAGTAAGTACTGTATATGATACCAGTATTTTCCCACATTTTCTAGATTCTGTACCAGTACTGTGTGTAAAATACCATCAAAATTAAGTTTTGATGGTAAGTTTTGAGTGAGGAAGTTTTATTCTTTCTCACCTTTCTTTCTGTCTCCTTTCACTTTTTAAAGGTTGCCATGTTAGAAAAAATATTTTGCCCTGCCATGCTGTTTATTGATGTGGTAGATAAATAGTTTATGAAAATATCACTAAATCTGTCATTTATTATTTTTAATATTCAATAATGGTCACGTCTCACCTCTAGTCTTCTCTGTCTTAATTTCAGGTTTCCTCCATGTGTTGTAGATAGTTCAGGAGGTTAACTCGACCAAGCAGTCTTTGGGTTTCGGCTAAGTACTGTTTAGAATACCAGAATAGGGAGGATGGTGTAGGTTTAAATTAAGTTCTAGATTGATACATATATACCAACAAGACAGTGTACATCACTGTCACAACGACGTTTGTTTTCATTTAAAGGCTTTATGGTTTTTCCCATAATACCTGGTGGGCCGGTCTCTAGTCAAAATGCCCGGGCCGATTTTTTGTCCCAGTCCAGCCCTGACCACCACCTGCAAACTGGTGCTACAAGATGGGATGGATCCACACTTTTGTGTTGTTTACACTAAATTATGACCCTAACAACGAGACCATCACAGCAGAAATCCAGACTCAATCCAGAAAATGTTTTTTGGATTGAGTCTGGACACAGTCTGGCCATTCTCCTCTGTCATCAGAAAAGCTTTTTTTTACTCTGTTTCAGCTCCAGTAATTCATCTTGACCATGGCTACATGCCTAAATGCATATTTAGCTGATTATATCTAAGTTAAGGAGCAGCTGAACAGGTGTACCTAACAGAGTGGCCAGTCATATGTTTTAACAAAACATCTCAGATATACAGTAGAGATTTTCATTTTCTTTGTTCACACTGACTTAATGGCTCAGTTCTTCAAGGACGTTTTCAAGAGAATTCTCATCATGAGTTTGGATGATGCAAAATATTTTCAAACTCTTTGCAAGTTTACATGTCGAATTTATTTTCTGGCTAAAAAAAACGAATTACGAGAATTGATGCTCTCTTACACATTGAGCCAAAAATTAATGTGGTTTTGTGGCTTTTTTGCTGTGCCACAGTTTAAATATGTGAGGAGATAATGTTATAATTCCAACTGTGTCCAAAAGAGATTATTTAAACTGACACAAAGATTGGCTTTTTTATTTTTCCATATGAATACCCCCCAAAATTATATATATATTTTAATCATATATATATATTTTAAATTAATGATTATTACTATTTATTTTAGCAACAGAGCCTCCAGAATCCCAGTGGATTGAAGATGCTTCTGATAGATTACACCTTGGCTAAAGCAGAGGACTTTGCATACCAGTAAAATACAGAGAAATGGGAGAAATCGCACAAAAAGGACTAACAAAACAAAAAATGGGTTTTTTAAAATACTGTTTGAAAAAAAATCATATTACACTACATTCATGCTTCTGAAAGGATTCACTAATTTATGATAACATCAACTTATGTCACTAATGCACCACCATCTCAGTATTAACATTTCTTTAAAGATAGCAATACATGGTGTAGTGTAACACAAACATACATTCTAGTGACAGATTGGAGATTATGAATGTATGAATTTCAGGAGCAGGACCACGTCTCCAAACACGCTCCTTCCGGCTGTTATGTATATAGGTTCCCCCAGTTCTGCAAGCCGATCATTCTCGTTTATGTGCCCCACCTTCCCTCCCTCCTTCTTCTCCATTCTTCAACTTCTTCACTTCTATTTAGTACATGTGGATCTGCCAGGCCCGGGAGCCATCGCCAGTCCCCTTCGAGGCCTTCCCCAAACCGCAGCTCAATTCATGTCAAAGCATTCACTTTTACCTACTAAAACGCTGTCAAAACTAAAATGAGGACGTGGGCCCAGCTAGTGAAATACCCTTTTTCAATATATATGGAGTACTTAGGTAAAAGGACTAGCAGGTCAAAAGGATGGCGTTTGTGTCCAGCAGATTGACAGGTGACAGGATATGATGTTTGCCGGTATAGTGAAGTTGGAAAAGTTTCAAAACCTTCTTAACATTCTTACTTTGAATTATTTTAACATAAAACTTCATAAATCTAAAGACAAGTCCTGGAAGTGTTGCAGAAATGTTTTAAAACTAGGACAGTCTCACAGAGTTTGATTGATGTGGGGTTTTAGTAGGTAGTAATGAAGAGAAAAATGCTATTAAGATGCATAACGGGAAGTAGGAATCACTCCTTTAGGCAATTCTCTAAGAAACAAACCCAAAGTTCTATAAAGTACCTACTTAATTCATAAATATACAGCAATGGGGAAATCAAAAATAAAGAAGTATTTTTAGTCTTTCATAATGCTTAATCTTTTCTCTTCACAGTGAGGCATCAGATTTGTGTGTCCTAATAACTTTCAAACTTTGTCATCTTAATTCCAACAAAGACTTTTTTCTTCATGGCCAGCTGCTCAAGGTTTCCCCATCTGAATGAACATATTAGTCACATTTGTCATCATCTCTTAGAGGTCATTTCTCAAAAGACCACCAGCAGCAGCTTCCCAAAACCTGCTGAGCAAAGCATTAAACTTTTCCCTGAGTGGTCACTTAAAAATGTGCAGGACAGAAGCAAAGCCACTGAAACACTGTTTGGATGCTAGTGTGTTCTCCAGCTTGGTTTACTGCACTTCCTCCGGAGACTGTAGCCAAGTGCACTTGGCTGTAAATCAGCCTGCATACTGGAGGAAGTGAAGAGTGTGGATTAAATTTCATCCATACGCTCTTGAACTGTTCTGTCGTGTTTCCCCTGCTGGGCTGCCTGTGGCGTTCTGCTGTCAAAGGAATTACGTTATGGGTTTTCGCAACCTCGCAGGAAGCAAAGGCGAAATAAAGCCTCCTCGTCTATTGAATTTTCCTTTCTTGAAACTGTTGTTAACGAGTTCAGCTCAGAAAAAGAGGCATTAAACTCAGAACAGGGCTCACAGTAGATTTTTCAAGATACATTATATAGGAAATAAATCTTCATCTTCATCTTTTTCAGTGTCTTTTCTAGGAACTGAGACTTTTAAAGCATTGTTGCAAATCTCATCTTCAATTTTTCTGTTATGAGTTTCACTCATAAAGAGCAAGTACATAAGCTATATATAATGAGATGTGTTGTGTAGCAGCTTTCACACTTTTTGATGGGATGACTTTTTCTTTGGAAAACATCAGAAAATCAAAATTAACTCAGTCTACGTTGTTTCCTTTGACCATAGATTTAATATTGATCTTATTCGAAAAGGTACAAATGCAGAACAAACATGCAAATATATAAGATGTTACCAAACCAATTGTAATCTGCCACCCTGGCAGGTCAAAGGCATTTACACACAGTAAAATCTGAAACAATTGTTCTATATGAGTTTATAAGTCTTCCCTCTACTTGTGTAGAATTTCAGCCCACTCTTCTTTACAAAAGTGCTTTATTTCATTGAGGTTTGCGGGGTTTCGTTTATACACCGCTCTCTTCAGGCCCCGCCCCAGCATTTCAGGCTCGAGTCTGAAACATTAGCTAACCAAGGTCTAATAATAAATAAAGCTGTCATCTTGGGTAGGGGAGGCATATATAACATGTCTTCACTCCTCATCCAAGGGCTTTCTTTAAACTGAATTAAACATGCTTTCATCTCATCAAGGTGAAGTTCTCAACAGCTTTTTAAAAAAGTTATAACAACTTCATCATCCTGTCTCTGTGAGGGAAGCTCATACACCTTTATGGAGGAAGTGGATGATGCAGTAATGTCATGTTTTCCATCTTCAAGCTTTGTATATTTGTGTAATAATAATAATAATAATAATAATAATAATAATAATAATAATAATAATAATGTGTGTGTGTTTGTGTGTGTACAATGTGAAATCTTACATTTAATTAAATCTGGTCAAATTAAATTTACTTTGGTATACATTCAGTTTATACACATTTATTGCACATTTTCCTTAATTATTAATTATTTAAATAAATGAACCTTTGATTGTATATGTTTAGATGCATTTTGCCCAATTTTACTATATCATGTTTATTCAGTGTGAAGAATATTTTTCTTTCTTTTTTTTTGGAGTGTGTAATGTAAGAAATAATACTCTCCCGCTTCTTTTATCACAGCACACTGTGCAGTTACAGAGTTCTGAACGTGTAGCTGCTCTTTCATTGGTGATCAAGCTTCTGTTGATGGGTTCATGTGAAACACACATTCCTGGTCATGCACGAGTGTCTCTTCTGGAGGCGCAAGTAAACAAATGAAGCCTCTGCTGTGAAGTCGTGATGGTTCGGTGTGCAGCTCAGGGCTCCTCTAACAGTAATGAAGTCACGACTCATTATGAGTACATCTTTATTAATTTAACTTTGCCAACTGGAGGCCGGAGCAAAGTTTTAATGAATTTAAGTGCTCCGATCCTGCATTTGAACTGAACTGAAGCAAAGGATAAATTGTATCTAATATCTTTACCTGATTTATCAAATCTTAACAGGCTGTTGAAGATTAAATTTCCCAGTATTCAGAATAGAAAACAAAATGTGTAAGAAGTAGTGAATTAAGAGAAGGTATGGTCTGTAACTATTTATAGGCCAAAACCACTGTATTATTCTGCATTTTGTTGAATCAGACACTGCTCGCTCCTCTCTCTCTTCAGTCCTTTCATAAATCTTAGAGCCTGTTCGCCCTCAGTCTGACCCTCCTGAACCTGCAGCAGGTGTCAGCGCTGTGACTTTGTTTGGTTTCACAGGCACCATTTTAAGTTTGACATCAAACACAAGCTCTTTGTTTGTTGTCTTGCTGTTTGATACCTTCAGCAGGTGTTCAATCTCATCTCCAGCAGATTAGGCACAAGATGTTAAAAGTAACAATTATGTGTATAAAGGAATAGCAGTAAGAACTGTGGAGTTGTATGTGATGATCTTTTTTTCCCCTCAACCTCTTGATGTTGAGTTCCCTGTAATGGATCCAGACTGTGTTATTATCACCTCTAAGTTGCCATGTGTGAGAACTGCAACCCTAACCATAATCCTAGTCCAAATCCTTAGCAATCCATCCATCCATCCATCCATCCATCCATCCATCCATCCATCCATCCATCCATCCATCCATCCATCCATCCATCTATCCAGACCTAACTCTCCCCAGCCACCCCTTTCAGCTCTTCTGGGGGGACTCAGAGGAGTTTCGAGGTCATCCCAGTTAAATATGCCTGAAACATCTCATCCAGGAAGCATCTTGGTTAGAGCCACCTAAACTGGTTATTTTTGATTGGAAGTGGTAGCAGCTCTACTCTGAGATCCTCTTGAATGACTGAGTTAATCACCTTATCGCCATGGGAGAGCCCATACACCCTAGGGAGGAAGCTAATTCCACTGCTGTATCGGCAATCTCATTCATCTGATCACTACCCACACTGCCATAGATGAGGGTGGGACTGTAGATCAACTGATAAATTGCTAGTTTTGCTTTCACGCCAAGCTCTCTCCTGTTTCTGTGTTATTAGTTCCTTATTTAGTGGCTATTTTGACATTGTATTGAAAGCTTTGGATGCGGGTTGCTAATAAAGATTGCTGGCATTAGCTGATCTGATCAAGCTTCAAAAAACTAGTGACTAAATGTTGCACACTTGGATTGAAAGGAATTGCAACCAGTGCAGCTTTGTGAGTTTGCCTTTACTGTGTCTGCAAATGCATAGACATAGCACATTGTTACACATTTGTACAGTCTCACACAGCTCTTGTTAGGCGCACTGCATTATGGTTAGTGGCCGGGCTTATGTACTCCTGCTAGAGCTGCTCATTTCAGTGGATACTCCCTCTTGTGGTATAATGGAGAAATAACTACCCTTCCAGCACTGTCTTATTGGAGACCGGGACACACATTATTTTACAACAACCAAAGAAAATAACAAATTTAAACAATAAGAACATTTTAACCAATTATTATATTGTAACTAAAAGGTTATGGGGGGTGTCTTGTTTTTTACAATAATACCTTTCTTGTGCTTACATAAAACCCCAACATTATGTGACAGGTGAGACCTGAGTCTGGGAACCGCCCCTGGTGGGCGGAGCTGGTCTTTGCCCCTTTCATAAACTCAGGTGTGGACAGTTAGGTATTCTCTAGCAAACCTGAAGCTGCGAGTTCTTGGTCCAAGCTGTTTTTAATTTCTTTCTATGAAAGCCTGATGCGGGTCCCCCTAAACCTCTGTTAGAACGGTAGGTTACACAAAAATGTACCTCTTGAGTTCTGGCTGTTGGCAAAGATTTACAGTTATTTGCACCCTTGTAGGTGGGAAACATTGCGTTCCTGTGAGAACAGTGTAGTGGACTTCACCGCCACTGACCCACATTTATTAGGGTGTGACGCGAACTTGTGGACAGGTAACGAAAACAATACAGTTGAGGGATACTCCCACTGCGTTTTGCTGTCCAGCGTAAGTCATCTCCTGCCTTTTATTTACAGAGTACCGAGCAGCCAGAAATCCAAGTGGATTTCTGGCTGCGGGCAAAGGACCCAACACATGACTGTATTGTAGCGGGCCAGGGCTGTTCGGGGTTTGTTCTGTTATTACAATTATGTGTTTGTTGTCATGTTGTTATGGTGACGAGTGACGCGCTCTCTCGGCGACTGTGTTTCCGGTGAGAGAGCGCCTTTTTTTGTTGTTCTGGTGTGGTTGCCGCGCGGAGCAGTGAGGTAGCGGCAGTGTTCTGGCGCAGAGAGAAATAAACGGCTGTGCTCCCAAGAAACCTTTGTCTCCTCCGTGACTGAGCTCGCCACATTGGTGTCAGAAGTGGGATAGCTCACCCTCGCCGGAATGGAGAGAGACACTCAGAGGCTGGAGCAAGCCGTCGAGGAGAGCATTCGCTGCTTGGGAAGTGGGCGAGTGAAGAGAGAGCTAGCGAGCGGCCATGTAAGTCCCCCGACGGGTCCCGACGGCGCGAGCGCACCGCGGCAGCGGCCCGTCGCGACCGACGCTGGGACAGTGCTTCATGGGCTGCATCTGTCGACCGACACGCCGGGCCCCCAACAGCGAGCAGTGATGCCTGCAACGCCAGCTAAGGTACCGAAATACAACGGGCTAACCCCGCTAGAGCCCTACCTCTCACAAGTACGGTTAGCTGCGAGGCATAATGGCTGGAGCGACGAAGAGGCTGCTACACACCTAGCCCTAGCATTGGAAGGAGATGCACTGCAGGTACTCCTTGACCTAGCCCCGTCAGAGCAGCATGAGCTCCAGGCCCTCACCATAGCACTCGAGAGGCGATTTGGGCAGCGGCACTCCACTGATCAGAGCAGAGAGCAGCTGACCAACCGGGCCGTGGGCGGGGAGAGCCTGGGCACCTTTGCAGCGGATGTGTTGCTGTATGCTCGTCGTGGCTACCCAGAGTTCCCAGCAGCAGCCCATGAGGAGCTTAGCCTGCATGCATTCCTGCGAGGACCTTTCCCAGAGCGACTACGCCAACACGTCCGCCTGGCCATGCCTCAGACTCTCTGTGAGGAGCTCCTTGAGGCTGAAAGGGCCGAACTTGTGCTCACCTCTCGACCTGACCAGCAGTTGCACCCCACAAGCTACCCTCAAATCAGAGATGCAGGCTGCGACAGTGAGGGGGAGGTTGCGGGGATATGCCAGCCGCAGCCCTCGGTGCCCTGGAGGCGTCCCCGTCGACCAACCGACTGCTGCTACCGGTGCGATGAGCCTGGCCACGTGGCGTGCGACTGCCTGGCGCCCGCCCCAAAGGCCAGAACTATGTGGCCTCAGGGGGAGGAGAGGGGGAGCGGTACAGCGAGGGGACCACCGCTCCAGCTTCCTGCCCCCCTCCAAGAACGATGCACGGTGGCGGGCCTAGTCGGACACCCCAAGGGACTCTACCTGAGCTGCTCTGTTGAGGACCAGCCCTGCCAGGCCCTGGTGGACACGGGGTCCACCATTTCCCTAATACGACCTGGTGTGTTTCCGGGAACATCCAGGCCGCTTGTGATGGGTTGGTCGCCCATCAACACCCAGCTGATGACAGTGACGGGGGAGAGAACTGACATGCGGGGGAAGAAACCGTTGCGGATCCGAGTGAAGGATTTGGAGCTGGTGCACGACTTCTGGCTTGCTGACACCCAAGATCAGTGCATCATCGGCCTTGATCTGCTGACCCGCTGGGGGGCCTGCGTTGACACCGCGAAGCTGGCTATCACTCTTGGTACAGAGACTCTGGCCCTCTAGCGCGGTCAAAAGCAGGGAACCAGAGACTGCAGGCAGACGCGGCTGGTTCAGCACACCATCGACACCGGCTCTGCTCAACCCATCTGTCTGCGCCCACGCCAGCTGCCCCTCTCGAAACGGCAGGGAGAGCGGGCTCAGGAGGCACGGGGCGTGGCTACTGCTCGGGCCACAGCCGGCGGAGGGGGATGGCTCTCGTTGACCATGCAGCAGCTCAAGCAGGAGCAGGAGGCTGATGCGACGTTGGTTCAGGTGGGGGCCTGGCTGGAGGTAGCACGACGCCCAGGCTGGACAGGGGTGTCAGGACAGGGGCCCGAAGTGAAGGCCTACTACTCCCAGTACAACAATCTGGAGACCCACGGCGGCCTCCTGTACCGGAGATGGCGGGCCCTCGGACAGGGCAAGGATCTCCTGCAGCTGTTGGTGCCTCAGTCGCTGCGGTCGCAGGTGCTCGAGCTTGTCCACGGCTCGGTGGGGGCCAGCCACTATGGAAATGCTAAAACTCTCCGCCGTCTCAGGGGACAGTTCTACTGGCCTGGTTGTCGACGGGATGTGGAACTTCATGTGCACTGTTGTGACACCTGTACGGCACGGAAGGGCCCCACTCAACGCCCCACTGCTCCCCTGCAGCAGCATCGGGTGGGGGCCCCGATGGAGAGAGTGGGAGGAGACGTCCTAGGGCCTTTCACCGTTCCCGAGGCAGGGAACCGGCGCGTGTCGGTGGCCGGGGACTGCTCCAGGAGGCTGAGGGAGCGGTCGCGAGTGGTTCGTGAATACACCCGCCAGGCCCAGGTCAGCCCCGCAGTACGACAGAAAAGAGCCTGCGACACCAGGTGCCGAGGGGGAGCTTTCTTGCCTGGTGACAAGGTTTGGGTGTACTGCCCGGTTCGCAAGAGAGGGGTGTCCCCCAGGCTGTGCGGTCACTGGCAAGGGCCGGCGGAAGTCGTGGGGCGGCTGACAGAAGTGGTGTACCAGATCCGCATGCCGGGCCCAGGGCGCGTGGCGGTGTTGCACCTGGACAGGCTCTCACCGTACCGCCCGCCCGCTCCAGCAGTCGCCGGGGCAGGGGATGCTGGTGGCACCCCAGGTTCTCATCCGAGTGACTCTTCCCCAGCTGGTCGAGATCGGCCTGCGTGCCGAAGGAAGACACATGGACATTTGCAGGACTTTGTGTTGGGTAATGGGGTTGTTGGGGACGACTGACCCCTTAGGTGGGGGCTATGTAGCGGGCCAGGGCTGTTCGGGGTTTGTTCTGTTATTACAATTATGTGTTTTATGGTGACGAGTGACGCGCTCTCTCGGCGACTGTGTTTCCGGTGAGAGAGCGCCTTTTTTTGTTGTTGTGGTGTGGTTGCCGCGCGGAGCAGTGAGGTAGCGGCAGTGTTCTGGCGCAGAGAGAAATAAACGGCTGCGCTCCCAAGAAACCTTTGTCTCCTCCGTGACTGAGCTCACCACAGTATTTTAATTTGGTGTAATTCGACAGACTGACTGCTGCGGCTGTCGATTGTGTTTGTTTCTTGTTTTATTTTTCTGTATCAGTAGGCACCGCAGATATTGATTTTCTTTTAGTGTTTTACACTTTTTTTTTCTTTTTTTTTTATAATATAGGCTATATATTGTTGCAGGTGAAGGTGCTGCGTGCAAAACAAATTCTTTTTCTGTTTTGTTTTTGTTTGTTTTTTTGTCTCGCCGCTTTTTGCATGCACAGCGGTGGGCCTGAGTGAAGACGGCACTGAAGATTTGCCTTTTCCTATAGTGTCTTGCCCATTTGGGGTTATGTGTGAGTTGCCGTCCCTTTTCAACGTGTGTGACATGTTGATTTGTTCTAAACGGTTCCCTGCAGCGCTTATCCTGTCTCACTGGCAATCATACAGTTTTATCGTTTTTTTTATCGTATTTAATAAAGTTTAATTGTTTTTAGGTGCCGCTGTTACACCGTTACTTTTATTTTGTATTAAAAATTAAACCCTTTTTAACTGACTGTGCGCCTACGGCTCTGTCCTATTTTAAATAGGTACCTACCACGGGTCACAATTAGGACAAACTTTACAGTGGATTCATCCATCTTTAATATACAGTCTATGTGGACCCAGGCAAGTAAAATCTCCTTTAAAGAAAAGCTTAATCATCATCCAAATGTAATAAAAACATTTGGTTAATAAATAAAAATGTTATTAAGCTGAAATGGTGAATAATGATAATCATAAAGAATTCAAAGGAAAAATAGACTCCACGAGGATTTTTACATTTAGTCACTAATTTTTAAAAAAGCAGTCGTCATTTCTCCCACTGCAGTTTTGTCCATACATTCTGGTTCATTTGTAAACAATGAAAGGAAGCTGAAAACGTCAGAGTCATTGCACAGCCTTTTTCTTTTCTTCAGAGGAATGGAAAATTTCTCTTGATGTTCAAAGCACAATATCGTCTATGTCACTTGGGAAAGCAATTTCCACGTGTCCTCATCCTGTGTTATTAAGGATGGCTCAATCCATGACATTTTCCATCTGCCTCTTAAATCTGCCTGTATGGATGTTTTGCGACACATATAAACATTGTGAAGGTGGAAGTCTGTTTTTATTGCAGACAGCTGACAGCAATCTTCTCTGGAATTTGACTGTGTGATTCCACCGGTAACTGAGATTTACCTTTCAGCATTTCCTCATTGTTTAACACCATGTTTGTTCTTAGGCAATAACAAAAAACAGCACCCAGCTTTTGGGAAAGGATAAGGTCTGTAATGTTTGATGTTTTTTATTACTTTCAATAAACTGTGTGGCACAGAAACCAAAACCAGCTGTACTGACCTAAAAACCCATCTGTAGTCTTTTGGTATGAAAGTGTAGGTTATAAACACCCTCTCTCGTGCCATCTGGTTTATAGAAACAAGATGGGGATGTCCAAGCTGTCAAACTTTGAGGAATTAAAATTGTAGTGCATGATGTGTGAAGTCATCGATACCTGGTCCCTGGACTGTGTGATGGTCGTCACACTCGTTCCAGCAAATGGCAACTATGACACAGTAAGTACTGATTCTTTGTCTGATACACAGTAACAGGTCAGGTGTTAAGTAGGGACAAACTGTATTTCATTTTATTTAGCAGTGGAAACTGTTCCTACCAGTCAGGCACATCACAGCCAAGCAAGATTTAGAACACTTTTACTCACTGTTATAGATTATAATCATCATAAATACTTAAGTTTTCTTTTTTTATTTAAAAGGAGTGAAACCCTGCCAAGCGGTTTCCTCACTGTTGGCCTGCAGACCCCATGAATAGGATACATATAGACAATACAATAGATGTGGCTAATGATGCCAGTGACAGTAATTAGGTAATTGTTTTTGACACTAAGTGTTTTTAGTTCCTTTACAGCTCACATTACCTCTGATGAGAACACGCCATAATAACATTATTTCATAACTCAAATAGTCAAAACCTCTAATTTTTGCCTAAATATATTTAATCTAATATGTAATAATTTACTTTTAAAATTCAAAGAAAAGTGCACATTGGGAGGTTGGATAGGTTGATGGCTCTTTACCACATATATCAGAGATCAAGTTTGAATCATACAAAACACAGATTTCACATATTTAATGTTGGTAACTCAAAATGTTATTTTATGTAAGATTTTGTCACAAAAAAGTTGGTAAGAAACACAAGGGCTAAACTAAAAGGTGGTTTTATAAACCACCAAAATAAGACAAAAAACAATTAAAAAAAAAAAAACATTCTGCAGGGATTACACAACCCTGAGGAACAACACAACAAAGACCAAAGTGCACACTCAGACAATGTATATGCACCAGGTAATCAGGACGATGGGAAACACAGAGGGTGGAATCTGACTAACGAGACAAGCAGAAGCAAGACTGAACATAGTCTCTTGTCCTGTGTGCACTATTAAAATAAAACGGGAAGTAACAAAGACTGAACCCAAGACAGGGGACAATAAACAAACATGGAGACATGACTGACTGGGAAAACAGAAAGGAATCACAAAAGATTATAACTAAAGACTGCATAACCTAATGAGAAACGCAGACTGGAACCCAATGGAAACACTATTATGCTGAGAGAACTACATATAGAGCTCCTGAGCTCACAGAAAACCCCAAACATCCCAAAACTCAAAAATGTTGGGTCAAAGACCCATGACAGTCTATATGAATTATATTCATTAACTATCTGTCTAAACATTTCTTGTCAAATAAAACACCAAGAGATAACATTCATTAGCGATCTAACCACAGTCACATATTTCTACAAAATGTGTCACCTTGCAGAAGAACATGCACTTGTGCTACCCATGTTACCTTTTGGGAAAGAAATTCTTGCAGGAAATAAGATTGTAATCTTACCTAATCTCATAAGGTTCCCTTAAATCCAGTGTAGAGAGAATCAATTCAGCTGACCTTCTAGGGATCAGTTGTGGCTGCTGAGCTGATCGGTGTATATGTAATTAAAATTGATCTATTCCTAAACAAGCTGATTTGTTCCTCAGACAGAAGGTGCTTTGAATGCTCCCCTCATCTACCTCCTAATAGTTTATATGCTTTTAATCCAGTGATTCTTGGCACAAGTTTTATGCAATTCAGTGATTAACTTAACGAATAGGATTTCAGTATTTCACTACTAATAACTCTGATCTGAATGTTAATGTGAAAATGGAAGCAATTAAATTGGCTTGTATCGCACTGACATGGTTTCCTCTAACAGCCTCTTAGCTATTTTTGTTTGCTTGCTTGTTTTTTATTTATTCCCTATTCATTTTTTTTTAAGAAAATAACCTCAGTGCCTTCCTATTGCATCTTCAGCAGTGAGCAGCAACCAGTTTATTATAGCTTATGGAGTCCACTGTTCACTAACTAAGGACAATAAAGATTGTTGGGGCTAGAGATGTGGCTTTTTTCTAGAGATAATGTTGGCCAGCCAGCTGCTACAATGAATGCCAGGTTGTCCATTTTATTACTTAAGCTAATGCTGGCCAAACAGGAAATTCACTGTAAGCAAAAAACACACCAGCATCAAATATTGTCTGTAGAGGTCAGGTTGCCTCATGAACCAAATTTCCCTGTGCTGAGATTTGATCTAAGCATCACTAGATTTGTGCAGCTAAGTTACAGCTAGACTGACCAGCTTGCTAGGCCAGCAAAACCTATTGCTATCTAGAGCATATGCACTACATCTCAATTTGTATACTACTGTTAGTACACATTCATCTATTTCACTGTGCACACTACGTACTTGAGTAGTGCATAAATACATTAATGCTGTTTCGAAGTGAACATGTCAGTGAATAAGACATAGAGCAAACAAGTTGTTTTTGTAGGACGCTGTGAAACCTTTCTGGTTGCCATGTTCTTCTTTCTTGTCTCATTCTCTGTATTTGATAAGGACAATCCTATAAAAGATTGGCCTGCAGGAGGAAGGTCTGGCAAGCCAAAAAGAAGTGGGACAATTTGAAAAGAAAAATTACAAAGTATGTACATGTGACTCTTGGCTTTTTCATGATCTTTCAAAGCTTTTGGGGGGCATTGGATGCTTTTTCATTCATTTTCAGTCTAGTTTTTATACCGATGGAACTGGAATACTGACAACTTTTGACATATTTTCTTACTTTGCATGAATAACACCATGCACTTAATCACTTCAGGGTGCCCTCCACAATGCAAAACTCAAGTGGTTTGCAATAAATAAACTGCTGCCAGATTGGAAACATAGCACTCCTAACCTGTTTATCTTAACCATTTTTACTGAGTTGTTGCAGTAGCAGAGCTCATTGTTTCCTCAGCTGGGAGGTATTTCCTGAGCTGGGTTTTCATGGCAGCGTCCCTCCCTGTTTCACACTATTCTTTGCATTCATGCATTTCCCTCTCTCTCTCTCTCTCTCTCTCTCTCTCTTGCTTACTGTATCATAGGCTTTTCCTTCATTTAGTATTATAAACTTTTAACTGTACAAAAATCAAATGTGATTATTAAATCGTATGTACAACAATGCAATCGCTCAACTCTTAACTAATTTAATTATTGCTCTTCCCCGGTGGATAAACTTACCACAGATTAAAAAGCCCCATTGGCACAAGGGTAACATCTGACATTAACATCTTGTTTCTATGGTAATCTTAGTGGCCACATTAACAAGATGAATTTTTCTTCAATATTTCAATATGTTTTTCCCAACCAACCTCTCATTTATAATTCAACATTAGTTTGTAAAGGGAAGCTGTTTTAGTTGATGGTTGTTTGTTGCTCTCTGCCTGCTGGGGTGAAAACCGAGACCTTGCGTGAGATGTATCTTTAGTCATTTCTGCATCCAAGTCTGCTCGTGGGGTCACGGTCTCCATTCTAAAAGCCAGTTAATTCAATCTGTGTATGCGCTTCTGCAATGTCTCGTAAGTGGTTGTAAGCTGAGGAGGAAAGACATTTGTAACAATATACAGCAGAGGCAATTAAATAAAATGAGGAAATGTCAGGAAAGGATGAATATGAATGTGTCTGTGTTCTGGATGTGTTGAATATTAATCAGAGTTTTTCATTTTGAAATGTTGCATATCCACTTTAAGAATCCTTCAAACTTCAGAACTACTTCATGCAGCAGAAATTATACATGGTTATACATACACATGACTTCTATCATCAGTTGCTCTTAAAATTTGATGATACATGCACTGTTTACTGGAATACCCATTTTTCATGGAAGGGTGCAGCAGTATTGGCCACTAAGAGATAACTGTCTCATTTTAGGAGACCAACAGCATCCAGGTGAGAGCATAGCTGGACTGGCCATCGGGCATACCGGGCATTTGCCCGGTGGGCCGCTCGTGATTTTTCGTTTTTATGGGCCGATGGGGTTTTATTTCTTTTATTTTTTTCAACGGTATAAATGAATAGTGGTGTATTGGCCAGTTGGTCATGATCGACTCTGGGCTGGACCGACTACAGCCGAGGAGGTCGAACTTTAAAGTTGAGGTGAAAAGCAACGCGATTTGTCCCGATCAGCTGATCGGCTTTTCTCTCTGCGTCAGAAAGAGCAAACCTGCGGAGGTCGCGTTAAACAACAGAAGCACCTTCAAACTTGATGAGCTGTTGTTAGAATTTATTTAATATTAATTTCTAGTATCAGCTGATGTTTGCTGGAAGGATGAAGGGTTGAAGGGAAGTTATGAACTGTTTCTGAGAGACAAATAACACCAGGATCCTTCTTCTATGTAGCTGACAGCTGGTAACTGTGCAGGGGCGGGTCTAGCAAAGTTATGCCAGGGGGCCAGGTAGGGCATTAACAGGGAAAGGGGGGCACAAAAAATATGTTTCTTTCTTATTCTCATTTAAAATTTCTAGCTTTTAACAAATAATTATCTGAATCATACAACCAAAGTTTTCATCTGCTGTCAAATGTATAGAAATCCATTATTGTACATATTGTAATTTTTTTCAGGGTCCCAATATAATTTCTTCAGAAGTAAGTACTGTATATGATACCAGTATTTTCCCACATTTTCTAGATTCTGTACCAGTACTGTGTGTAAAATACCATCAAAATTAAGTTTTGATGGTAAGTTTTGAGTGAGGAAGTTTTATTCTTTCTCACCTTTCTTTCTGTCTCCTTTCACTTTTTAAAGGTTGCCATGTTAGAAAAAATATTTTGCCCTGCCATGCTGTTTATTGATGTGGTAGATAAATAGTTTATGAAAATATCACTAAATCTGTCATTTATTATTTTTAATATTCAATAATGGTCACGTCTCACCTCTAGTCTTCTCTGTCTTAATTTCAGGTTTCCTCCATGTGTTGTAGATAGTTCAGGAGGTTAACTCACCAAGCAGTCTTTGGGTTTCGCTAAGTACTGTTTAGAATACCAGAATAGGGAGGATGGTGTAGGTTTAAATTAAGTTCTAGATTGATACATATATACCAACAAGACAGTGTACATCACTGTCACAACGACGTTTGTTTTCATTTAAAGGCTTTATGGTTTTTCCCATAATACCTGGTGGGCCGGTCTCTAGTCAAAATGCCCGGGCCGATTTTTTGTCCCAGTCCAGCCCTGGGTGAGAGGGCTGGAAGGATGGCACTGACATTAATCCCATATTTCTAACTCTGGAGGCCATTAAACATCAGAATGTACAGGAGTATATGAGAAAGTGAGCCTACAGGTCTCTTGATTTATGACGATAGTGAACATTTTCCTGAACGCTGCCGTCGAGTTTTAAAGAAAACAAAATGATCATTTTGTAAGTTATGGTGCTCATTAAGGAGCCACAGAAAGAGCCAGAAAGTAATAGTGAGTTAATCATTAGGTGATCACTAGATAGCTAAAGAGACAAGGGATCATGGTTATTTTTTTAATATTTAAAAATCTCATTATTATCATTATTTTTTACATTACAATATTTTAAGACAATAAATAACAAGGTGTGTATTTTCTCATGTCTCAAAATGTGTTACTAACTACCTGGTGATGAACTTGTTATACATTGCTTAAACTTATGAGACCACCATGGGTTATGCCATATCTGCCCTAACTTAACAGCATAGATAAATTATTATTATTTTTATGTTTCTGTAATGGTTAATCCACCAGGATGTGCAAGGTCTTTGATCAAACTACTTTAAACTCCAAAATACAATCATTATTATCCATGAGCTTTCAAATGACTGTTTTACAAAAACAATAAAGCACATTGTTATGTTTTTTTTTTTTTTGGTACAAATTTACAGGGATTTGTCCTGAACAGAATTTTGCTTTAGTTGTTGAATATTATGCTTGATTTATTTCTTCTCAGAAAAATCAAGCGTGTAATCTGGGTATAAAATGCAAATTCAGCTTGCTATTTGCCTAATAAATAACAATGCAATTTTTTTGTTTCAAACATGTTTTTGACAGAGTTCTAAAATATTTCAAATATATTTTCTTGTATCTATGACAGGTGGTTTAAAAGATTATATGCAGTGTACATGTGTGGCATAATGAGAATTAAATGAGGCGGAAAGCAAAGCAAAATGCCACTACAGTTGTCAAAATGCGTTGAGGTCTAATGTAAGCAAAGTAAAGCTACCATACAGTGCTGTGTGAAAGTCTTAGAAATACAGTCTATAAGACCAAAACACACTCCCCGACACCACTGTAGATGTTCACTGTTGTACCTCGTTCTTGAAATCCTCCACCAAAAGGTCAATGTATTCATAAGCCCTGTTTTACATACTGTTCATCTGCTATTGCTAGTTTTTTTTAGGCCTGCTTCTTGGAGAAGTGGAGGACTTCATCTGTCCTCCTGACCTCACAGTCCAGTTTAAAAAAAAAAAAAAAAAAAAAATGGTTAAAATAGAGGTTCTTTTTATTTAAATTGCAATTTTATTGCACTGGTCCTTTTTTTTGTCAATAAAGCCAGTGGCTGACAAAGTGCAAACTTCATGTTTTAAAGTTTTGAAACGTTAACTTCTTGTGTTTTTCTGTATCTTACACACATAAACATGGAGTACAGGAAACATCTTGTAATCCCTGTCACAGTCACAGACTCCTTGAGGAGATCACACACATTCTGTGAGAGTTCAAAGAGACGAGTGTTCAAACAGGATGACCGTCGACTGGTTGGAGAGGTTGGAAAGCCTGGATGGCCTGAAAGTCCCAATCCGAGAATAAACATCTGCATCTGAGCAGGCACCCCATGATAGGTGAGGGCTGGGCGGGGTGGTGTGGATGACAGGCACGGGAAGAGGGAGAGACAGGACAGGGGGTGTCGGAGAGAGAGAAACTAGAGAGTGAAGAGGTGGACGTGGAAGGACAGGAGGTGGGGGGAGTGGCAGTGGAGGGGGTGCCGGTGAGGGCGGCGATGGAGGTGGCACTGGGGTGAGGACAGCAGGTGTCACTGAGGTTATGGTTTGGAGTGGTGCAGTGTCTTCAGGTACTGCCCCGTTCTTCTCTGGCAGCTCCTGACAAGGTGTGGGGTGTTTGAGTGTGTAGGTGCCACTGTGGTAGAAGCTGGTGTACTCCAAAGCATGCCTCGCTCTGGCCATCCTCAGCCTGAAGAAGACACAACACCAAGTAAATGTAGTGGTAAAACTATCCCATTTCTGAGGCAAAACTGAGTTGGGTCAAGATGCACACAGATGGCTTACCAAACAAGCCAAACATCAATTTACCTTTTGGCTACACGTTATTACACATGTACACACCTGTGTCTTAGCTGCAACAGTCTGTACAGCAGCAGGAGGATTACTGCTCCTGCCAGAGTAAGCAGAAGAATAGCCACCCTCATGTCTAAACTCCAGCAGGATTTCCCACCAGGTCCCGATGAGCTGCAGTTACTGGAGCTTTGTGGAGTCTGCAGCTGGAGAGGTTCCTCCATCCCCCGTTTCGGATTGATGATTGTCCTGACCAACACAGGCTGGATGGAGTCCAGCAGGAATGGGTGTCGGCTCCTGAATATCAGACTCTGAGGTTGGGGTGGGATTTGCAGAGAAGTGCTGCTGGTGACTAGATGACCAAGCTGCATCGCTGCCAGTTTGATCCAGTGAGGAGGAGTAATGGAGTGCTGCTTGATGCAAATCAGTTCTCCATTTCTTTCTCGCAAGTGTGTTCGTGACTCCACAGGAAGTGGCTTTTAGTATCTCTGAAACATAAAATAAACTTTCTCTGTATGCCTGTTCTGTCTGATATGCTTTTGTTATCTTTTATGTAGTTCACTGTTATTCTCAGATGTTTTCACTCTAACTGCAGACAATGGCAGAATATTCCCTCTGCAGTTTTCTTCACATGTATAACACTGCCTTATCACTGGAAATAATCCATTAGGTTTAGAAGAGGGGGATGTCTCAATAAGAGGCTGGACAAAAGACATCCACTCACTCACTGTGAACCCACCAGACTATTACCACAGTAACCCAAACACAGACTTTATAGTGGTGGGTTTTTAAACAACCTGTGGTTACCAGTTGCCAACATGTCTCTATGCTCGTCTTACTGGGGCCTAAAGCTGCCATCTCATTAACAGATGATTGGCTGATCCTCACAAACAGAAGGTTTGAACTACGGGTGTGTGGGGGTGCTGTGATCACAGCCAGAAGGTATCCCATCTCTTTGGCTTCCTAAAGATTCCACAGCTTAAAAAAGAACTGTCTAGTATATTTAATATGTTATATCGGAGACATTATCCCCATTGACCACTTTAATAGCAGCAATCAGCCAATCACATAGCAGCAACCTAATACAGTTAGTCAAATATGCATGGTTAAGATGATCAACTGAAGTTCAAACTGGGAATCAGAATGTGGAAGAAAGGTGATTTAAGTGACACTGAACATGGCATGGTTGTTGGTGCCAAACAGGCAGGGCTGAGTATTTCAGAAACTGCTGAGCTACTGGAATGTTCCCACACAATCATTTCTGGGCTTTACAGAGACAAAATATCCAGTGAGCAGCATTTTCTCTGTGTGAAAATATCTTGTTGATGCTAGAAGAGGTCAGAGGAGAACAGCCAGACTACTTGGAGCTGATAAAATGGCAACAGTAACTGAAATAACCACTCGTTACAACCAAGTGAGTGCTGTTTATACATCACAGTCTACCTGAGTATTGTTGCTGACCATGTCCACCCTTTTATGACCACAGTTCTGCCATTATGATACATCATGTCTCAAATAATCCCTACTGGTTTATCGAATGTGGCAAGTAATTCACTGTTACCTCCAAAGTCACCGGATCTGACCTTTGGAATGTGGTAAAACTGGAAATTTGCATCATGGATGTGCAGCCGACAAATCCATTGAATCTATGTGAACTAATGTAGTAGTGAAGACTAAAGGGAGCCCAACTTAGAACTAGGAAAATGTAGCTGACAAAACAGTCAGTGAGTGTAGAAGAGAGAGACATGTCAATGAAGAATCCTGAATGCAGAATTAAACCAGCATATTTGCTGTTGTGTAATAATGACTTTTAAAACCTTACTTTAGGGCAAAGTTAGCAAATTAGCAAAAACATTTTTAAAGTCAGATCTGACTGCTAATTTTATACATGCAGCTCTCATGTCCCACTGAGCAGTGATATGAAAATTAAGATAAAGATAAAGATAAACTCACACGATCAGAGAAATTAATTGATCTCATTGGTTTTGTTCGCTCGAGTAATCACCTGAAAAGTATTAGAAACACAAGAAATAAAAAGGAAACCTTGAAACTGCCACTGCCTAAACTCCTATTTGGTGTAAATTTTTACAAGAAAGTTTAAACTTACGTCATTCAAATGTGACTGCGTTGAGGGCAAATTCATTAGAAAATGTGGAAAAGAAAAAAAAACGGATCACAACAAGAGCTGTGGTAAAGAGCTGCGCAGCTTTCCAGGACCTAATGCGGAATCCTGAGTTCACACCAGTAGAGAGGAAGCCAGTGAGAACAGCAGGAAGCTGTCCACTTCCCTGACATACAGTACGAAAACGTGATTGGAGAGGACTTCCTATTACCATGGTTACAGGAAACTAGTCAAGGAAATGCTTTTTTCAAGGAACTGAGCTTAATTCTGATAGACAAAGCAGAAAACAGATGCTCTGCTGAGTAGAAGCAATATTTATTTCTTACAAAGCTATAAATACCACTCACATCATCCAACCATGTAGGTTAAAAAAGCAAGCCTCCCATTTTGCCGTACAGCCTCATATAACAAAGAAATCCTTTATAAAATGGGTTTTCAAGGCCTCTTTGCTTTGATAAATAAGAGAACAAAATGCCCAATAGAGTAGAAGAACCACATATATGCCTCCTGACCTCTAAATCTAAGGTCTATCTGAGTAAGAAAGAACAAAATTAACAAAAGCTGTTTCAAAGTGAAAGTGCTGTTTCAGAGCCGCCGAAGCAGCCCAAATTATCCCGACTGTGCCGCGGCGGGTCAACAGATGCAGAGAGATGGTGGCCGCCATGAAAGGCTACCCGCTATCTGATGGAGCCTTTATTCGGGGGACGAATAAATGACACAGGCACAGAAAGAGGCCCGCTCCGGCACAAGTCCAGCTCTCATTTATCTGTCTAATAAGTTTTGATGCCGGGCCAAGCCGAAAGGGAGAAACTCTTAGCTTTCGCTCAATATCCCTGCCTGGCAACCTTGCAATCCTCTGATATTGAAGTAGGGAGTAATAATAAAAGATCTGTTATCAGAAGCCCAGTTGTAGTTCAGGGAGGAGGTGATCCGCCCAGGCAACCTGCCAGAAAAGGGTTCAGCAGCTGTCCTGTTTCTTAAAAACACTAAGGCGATAACAGAAAAACAATCTGATGTCTACATTTAGTTTGGTTATTCTTAATGTGTCTTTATTGAAAGTAGCCTCTATTGTCAGGAATGCAAAATCCATGGAAACACAAAGCCCAAAGATTAAAACTAAACTAAGTATAAGGAAAAACTATTAGGCTTTGGTATGTGAGACTGGACAGTAAATGGCAAATAGACTGACTCTTACATAGCACAGAGCAACTTGGGGTTACTCTCTTGCCCATTTCTTTGCATGCAGAATGGAGAAGCCAGGAATCAAGCCAGTAACCTTCCAATTAATAATAATGGATTGCATTTTATATAGCGCTTTTTGAGACCCTCAAAGCGTTTTACAATTCCACTATTCATTCACTCTCACACACTGGTGGAGGCAAGTTACAGTTGTAGCCACAGCTGCCCTGGGGCAGACTGACAGAAGCGAGGCTGCCATATCGCGCCATCGGCCCCTCTGTCCATTACCAGTAGGCGGTAGGGTAGGTGAAGTGTCTTGCCCAAGGACAAACAGAGCTGGGGATCGAACCAGCAACCTTCCGGTTACAAGATGAGCTTACCAACCCCGTGAACCACGGTCGCCTCGAATCATCCTGAGCTACAGCCTCCCTAATATAGATGTCTGTTTAATTTGATGATGTGCTCCACAGGCGTCTTTGCAGCCTCCATTCCTGTTCTTGTACATCTCATTCTTTCAGTAAACTCCAGGTCACACCACCTACTGAAAAACCTGATCCAGTTGCTGGATGAATTAATGATAGGCAGGAGGAGGAGTGCAGAGTACTACTGGATGTTTTTGTGGGAAGAAATGATCTGATTCCATATTTGAATGCCATCTGGAGAGATGGCGGTCAAATTTAGAAGCAAGAGGACAGCTACATGGCCCGTGTCTATTCTGGGACAGGATGTTGAAGTGGTGGGTTAGTACAAGTACCTGGGCGTCCACTTTGACAGCAAGCTGAACTGGAAGTCAGTTTCAGAAGAGGATATCTAGGATCTATTTCCTAAGAAAATACATTTTTTCCCCTTAGGAAATAGCTACTTGTGCAGCAAAATGTGGGCGATTTTCCTTCAGACTCTAGTACCGAGCACTAATAAGTAGGCAGCTTTTATTACTTTTTCATGTAACAAAAATACTCTCTATTAAATGTGACTTCTCCAGTTAATACTGCTCTGAAACACAGCTCCCTCTTATCTTACTTTCCGTTTCTATCACTGCATCCTCACCATCTTTGTATCCGCTTGTTGTAATGACGTATAAACCCTGCATCTTTTGCGTGCATTAAGGCTGTTGACTTTTTGATGTGCTGTGATGTTTAATATCTTGTTCTATTTAATATTTAAAAAACAGCCATTGTCAGTCTCTCTGCCTTTTTCTTAGTTTTTTAAACCTTATGGTGTAACTACAGCCCTTGGGCTAACAGGTTTGACAGATACCAAATATTTGAACATGTCAGAAAAGAATCACACTTATGAATAGTTGAGTTTTCCATAGCAGGTGTTTCCCTGACTGAAGCGTGGTTTGTTTTCAGCATCTATTTCCTGCAAAGTGATTGCATTTGTCTCTGCCCATCTCACATTAACTTTTACTGAGGAGTTTATCCTCCTTTTTCACTATGCTAATGTTTTTATATTATTCTAACCATAGCTGTGTAGCTACCCACCAAGTAACACACGGTTATATGCAAGGTAAACCAACTTCAGTAACTCTACAAACATTGGTTCTGTTTAGATTTCCTTCTTAATTTATGTCCAAAGTGATAGTAGAGCTTTGCTTTTAGTTTTTTTAGAAATCCCTCAGTCAGAACATAGTGTATCATCTTTAGATAGAAACTAGTGAACTAACTTCCTACTAACTTCTAACTCCATTAAACGTTGTGAATCCTGTATTTCATGGATGTCTGGATGTTAAATTTTGCTGTCACACCTGGGAGAGCAGCCACACTGAAGATTTTATCGAAGAAGAAAGAATCTGAGCGTTTTAAATTCTCAGTGTGTTAGGGCTCCTGGGTCACTGACCCAGTGTTTTGGATTATAGACTTTTGGATTTTGTTTATTGTGTTAATGATCTGTTTCTTTGTCTTTGTTCGGTATAGTTAAATTCTCTCAAGCCTCTTTCTTTGTTTGTATTTATAGTTCTTAGGTTCCTGGTTATTTAGTTTGTTCCCTGTTTGTCTTAGTCTTGCGTGTGTTCGGTGTGTTCCCCCTACTTCCTGCTTTACTTTGATAGTCTCCTGTCCAGTGTGTGTTTTGTTCAGTCCCCCTGTCTTTTCTGCTAGATTGTTGCCAGCCGTGTTCCCCAGGTATTTCCTCTTTGTCCTGATTCCCTCTTGTATTTAGTGTCTGCGTCTCCCTCTGTCCAGCAACGTAATCTCCCTCATTATCCGACTGTGTGTTCTGTCTGTTAGTTTAGTTTCTATATTTATACTTCCAGCAATAAAACTGTGTTTTGAGTTCTGCCTATAAGTCTGCATTTTGGGTCCTCCATTCCTGCCCACTTCACATAGTACATGCCACAGTGATGCCACAGTGTTTGCTTGAGTCTGGGAACAGAAGAAGAGTTTGGACCCAGAAATGGCTAATAACACCAGACTTAGTGGCAGTTTATATAAAAGAGGGATGTAGCAACTGTGACATCAGCTGCTGGTTAGTGATCTGTGAGCTCAGCATTTTGTCAGTCATCATTTTGGTGGAAAGAGCAGAGGACTATTAGAAACCGAGGGAAACTGCACACTCACACAAGTTAGGCCCACCTTGACAAATAACATGGTTTACTGCCCACCCAGCCTCTTCCAAACCCAGCTGTCACAGGGCAAGAGGACAGGTTGCAAATCTGTCGCAGCGATTGGGACCATAAATTCATCAGAAAAGTGTTTAATGAGATCATAAATCAAGGATAGGTTTTTTTTGTGTTTTTTTTTATGAGTCACCTCCTGTTGGCCATTAGAAAGAATACAGTTTTTATTCAGCTTCAATTTTCAGTTTCCACACTTACTTTACCCACAGAAAGGCTACTAATAGTTCCCAGTAAAACAAAATATCCGCTTCCTTGTTTGGGACCAGATTTAGTTTCCTTGGGTAATTTGACACAATTGCAAAGTGAAATTTAAGCTTATATGGGACCAGTCAGAAAGTTAATGGTGCTATGGTTATATAGCACCATTAACTATAGTCAGCACTCACTTTGCAGCCAACACTTATTTGAACTGAACTTTACTTTATTCGTCAATTTCTTTTTATGGATAAAAATAAAATAACATTGCTGCTTGCTCTAGGCAAATAAGCATTCAGTGTAACATATAAGTGCCATATCAACATTAATAACTACAATAACTGAGTCTAATTAAAGACAGTGTAGAATAAAATGCAGAATAAAATCTTCTGCATAACAGAAAGTTTATATCCAGAAATCAGAGTCACATGTTTTAGTTTAGTAGTCTAATTACGGTGGGGAAGACGTTATTTGCCAGTCTTGTGGTCCTGATGCAAATGCTTTGGTACCTTATCCCTGACTGCAGGAGTGAGAACAGGTTGTGAGAATGATAGGAGGGATCATTTATGATGATGCAACCTCTGATAATGCAGCACTGGTTGTAGACATCAGACAGAGATGGGAGCAAGGCTTTTTCACAATCCTGTTCAGTTTGTCTCTTTCCTGCTGTTTCCAAGCCACGAAGTGATGCTGTATGTAAATATGCTTTCAATGGTTCCTCTCTAAAAGACTGTCAGTGCTTGAGTGGGTTAATTTATGAAGAAGGTGGAGAGAATTTTGCCTTCTACACAATGGCCAAGCCATCATTCGGATGCATTCCCAAAAACTTAGTGTACTTTACCCTCCCTACCACTAAAGGTCAGCTGTGGAAGAACTCTATGATAATCTCCTTAGTTTTGTCTCTCTTCACAGTGAGGTTGTGCGTTGTCCACCAGGCTGTCAGCTGCTCCACCTAATTTATGTATGCTCTCTAATCCTCAGTGCTGATCAGGCCAACGACTGTGGTGTCATCAGCAAACGTCAGTATATGGTAGGTGTTAGAAGAGTCATGCATCAGTAATGTGAACAATAATGGGCTTAAGTTTATTTGATGTTGTTTAAGGCAGAGTCCTTATAAACAATGAAGCCAGTTGAAAATAAAAGTAAACAGAAGACATACACACAAAAAATAAAAAATAGTGCTAAAATGATGATGATGGTGGTTATGATGACTATGCCGATATCAAGAGTGATGCTGGACATAGTGATGAGAACAAAAAAGAGGTGATGTGAATGCAGTGGAGAGAATCCTTTAGTTAATGATCCCAGAGATGTAAATGCATTCATGAGCTCTTAATGTGAAGGGCTAATGTGTCCGAGTGTGGAGCTGCTGTTCTGACATGGTGACGAGCCGACAGAAGGCTGAAGTAGGATCTCTGTGATTGGACTTTTGTTTTTTTCTGTGTGCATGACTAAAGACTCCCAGGAAGCTGTTAAGTGCTCTTTGACTGGCCACTGTTAACCCGCAGTGTTAAACACAAGCATGTTCGTCACATCCTGCTCTTTGTAGCAGCCTTCATGAGTATGACAGTGTGTGGGGGAGTTTGTCTTCATAAAGAATCTCATACTGAACAGATGCATTATGAAACATGAGTCATCTCAGTTTGGCTATATCATGGTGTTAGTTTTCGCAGACAACGTAGTACTTCTCTAATAATTCTACTCTTTCTGAAAGTACATACTGAAACCTGTAAAATATATTCACTTTTTAACATATAGTTCATTTTAAATAGGGATCCTTGGTATCAAGGCACTTTATATTATAAGGTAAAGACCCTACAGTAATAAACACATTGCCCAACTTAAAAAGATTAAAAGCCATATTTAGAGTGTGTGCATAGTTGGTCAAAAACACTCTTAAACTTTGAAGTAATGAGGTCAGTATAAAAGGCTTTAAACTACTCTAAACAATTTTTTTTTCTACTGTTGGATTGTTATGATGTCACAAGAAGGGAACACGTACCCCACCTGCTTGCAAAGCTTTCTTACTGTTTGTGAGGAGTGGGCAATCAGAGAAAGGTGGCTTAAAGAGAAGTTATCTTTAAGCCTCAGTAACATAGGTGTAGAGACTGGTTGCCAACTTCCTGGTAACCACTGGTCTCAAGAAAAACATGCATATTAACCATCGATGAGTGGTTGCAGGAAGTTGTTTGCTGTGACTGGGTGGCACTGGTGCAAAGAAGTATACCGTACTGCACCAAAAACTTCCTTTTGATGTTGTGGTTGCTAGCAGATTGCTGTAAAGTCTATGTATCACCAACCACATACTAAGCGGCAGTGAAACTGTGCAAACAGGAACTAGTAACCTTCACTAGAAAATAGTCACCTTCAAAGTAAAAGTTGCACCTTTTGAAATGCGCTTGTTTAAGCAGTAAGGTACAACTTTTACTTTGAAGACAAAAGTTTTTAGTTTGTGCTGCACATTTTCACGTTTCACAACCTCTGCAGACATATCTGCATCTTTCATGCAAACTACGGGTGACTGCAGTAATTTGCTATCCAAAGCACAAGGAAAGTTTTTGGTGAAGCGCTCTGTTTGCAACAGCCAGCAACTCCAAGCTCCATCATTCATTAACCAACTGGTTGTGTAATAAACATTTTGCACCAGGTGGTCACTTGTCCGTGTCTGAGCCGATACAGACCTTCTTATAAAACAGGGTCTAAGTTTTAAATATTAGGTTTAAGCTTTTCATTCAGTGTTTTTAAATCTCATGGAAAATACAGATGAAGATGAAATATAATATCTGCAACTCTGATTTGGGACATCAACTATTACGGCGTTGTAGCCCTTGAATTAAATACTTAAACTGATTAGTTGATAGAAATGGGTTTTCTTTTATAAAAACGGAGTCAGTGTAGTGTGTAATGCAATCTAAATGAAGTGATAAGTGCGCTGGTCCAGTCAACCATCAGAAGTTAGAGGTCCCTGCAGTCAATGACCACAATTTATGTAATGTCCACAAAACCTTAAAATAGCAGTCACCTCTAGAAACAGAATTTTACTTCTCTGCAGTATTGTGGGCAGTCTATAGTAGCAGAACATGTTCATAAAAAGAAGCTTTTTAAAAAAGTTGCAACATTTGAATCCAGTAAGTGAAGCAACTGATAAAGCTCAGAGGGCGCAGAAAACAAATTAATAATTTCATCACAACACTGAGCTGTTTTTTTCAATTTTACCTGAGGGACTCAACAGCAGGACACAGCTGAATGACTTGACAGGTTTTGATGAACAGTTTCAGGAATGTGCAGCAAAAGACAGCACTGAAAAGCACTTCTCCAAAGACCAGAACATCACTCTGGAAATTTTTCTCAAAACAAAGTAAGTAAGTATTTTTACTTCTTTTTCACAGGGTTACCCGTCTGGTTTCCTCGAGTTCCAGAACAGGTAAGTCTAACTCAGTGGGTCAAATAAGCGTCCAGGTGAGAACAGACAAACTCACAGGGGTTTTACATTAGGGATGGTTTAAAAAATCGATTTCCTGATTCAAAATGATTTTAGTTTGAATAAAGCGATATCGATTCATTAAATCCTGAATTGATTTTTAAATAGAATAGAATAGAATAGAATAGAATTCAACTTTATTGTCATTGCACATGTCAATGGTACAGGGCAACGAAATGCAGTTTGCATCCATCCAGAAAGTGCTTTAGTCGTGATATAGATATATTACAATATAAATTAGCAATAATAGAGATGTGTAAGTATATTACAGAAATGGGTCTATTATGGTATGTTATAATGTACACAGTGTGAAGTATGTTATGAATATTCTATAACTATAAGTATGTACAGGCTGTAGTGAGTACAAACTATGTACAGGCTATGAACAGGATATAAATATGAAATAAAAACTATACAGAAATCTGAGATATACAGTTATACAGAATGTGAACTATGTAAGTTATAAACAGTTGTGGGATTAAAATTATCGTATGTACAGAATGATTATCTACACAGAACTATACAGTAGTGGTAAAGTGCTAGTGGTTGTGGGTGTGTGTATGTTCAGTCCATGAGTTTAACGTGGGTCAGATGTCAGGAGGCAGAGTTCAGGAGTCTGACAGCTGTGGGGAAGAAGCTGTTCCGGTACCTGGTGGTCTTAGTCCGGAGGCTCCTGTAGCGTCTCCCAGAGGGCAGGAGGGTGAAGAGTCTATGTGATGGGTGACTGGGGTCTCTGATGATTTTCCCAGCCCTTTTCAGACACCGCTTCCTGTAGATGTCCTTTATGGCAGGAAGTGGTGCTCGGGCGATGCGCTGGGCAGTTTTCACGACCCTCTGCAACGCCTTCCGGTCCGAGGCAGAGCAGTTCCCATACCAGACTGTTATACAGTTGGTCAGGATGCTCTCGATGGTGCAGCGATAGAAGTTCACCAGGATGTCTGAGGACAGGTGGTTCTTCCTCAGAGTCCTCAAGAAGAAGAGGCGCTGGTGAGCCTTCTTGACCAGCTTGGAGCAGTTGGTCGTCCAGATGAGATCCTCGGAGATGTGGACTCCCAGGAACTTGAAGCTGCTCACACGCTCCACAGCCATCCCCTTAATGTGGATGGGTGGATGTGGGTCAGCATTCCTCCTGTAGTCCACGATGAGCTCCTTAGTCTTCTCGGTGTTAAGCAGCAGGTTGTTTGTGTCGCACCACTCAGCCAGACGATCCACCTCCTCCCTGTAGGCGGCCTCATCGTTGTCACTGATGAGGCCAATCATCGTGGTGTCATCTGCAAACTTAATGATGGTGTTCGAACCATCAGCAGGTCTGCAGTCGTGGGTGAAGAGGGAGTAGAGGAAAGGGCTCATCACACAGCCCTGTGGTACACCGTGTTCATTGTGATTGTTGATGAGCAGCGGTTATCCAGTCGGACATGTTGGGGGCGGTTGGTCAGGAAGTCCAGTAACCATTTGCAGATGAGGGAACTGATGCCCAGGTCTGTCAGTTTCCTGATGAGTTGTGAGGGTGGATTGTGTTGAATGCTGAACTGAAGTCTATAAACAGCATTCTGGCGTAGGTGTTGTTGTTGTCCAGGTGTGAGAGGACAGAGTGCAGTGCGATGGAGACTGCATCCTCTGTGCTCCTGTTCTGGCGGTATGCAAATTGGTGGGGGTCCAGGGTGGGGGGAGACAGGATTTGAAGTGTGCTAAGACCAGCTGCTCTAAGCACTTAGTGATGATGGGGTGAGGGCTACTGGGCGGTAGTCATTGAGGCTAGATGGGTTGGAGTTTTTGGGTATCGGGACGATGGAGGTGGATTTGAAGCAGGCCGGTACCACAGCGTGGGCCAAGGACAGGTTGAATATGTCTGTGAGCACTCCTGCAAGCTCCCCAGAACACGCTCTGAGAACACGCCCTTGTGGACATTGATCCTGCTCAGCACCGCTCCTACATCGGTGGGGGAGAGAGTCAGAGGTTGGTGGTCTGGCGTCATGTCTGTTATGGTTGTGGTTGTGGGGTTCCCTCGCTCAAAACGAGCATAAAAGTTGTTGAGCTCGTTGAGGAAGGAGGCATCAGAGGATGTGGGGAGGGTTTGGTGGTCCTGTAGTCTGTAATGGTCTGGAGTCCTTGCCACATGCGTCGGGGTTGGAGTTGGAGAAGTGTTCTTCTACCTTCTTTTGTAATGGTGTTTGGCTTTTTGATGCCCTTCTTTAGATTAGCCCTGGCTGTACTGTAGGCGTGTGCATCTCCTGACCTAAAGGCAGTGTTGCGGGCCTTCAGGAGGAGACGAACATCCCGGTTCATCCAAGGCTTCTGGTTGGGGTACATGGTGATCCGTTTCTGGGTGGTGACACTGTCTGTGGTTTCGAGATGTAATCCAGTACAGATGAGGCGCACTGGTCCAGGTCTGTGTGGGTGAACATATTCCAGTCTGTGTTTTTAAATCTGTCGTGGAGCACTGCGTCTGTCCCCTCTGGCCACACTTTTTAATTGTCCTCACAGCAGGTTTCACACGTTGGATGAGTGGTGAATACCTAGGTGTGAGGAACAGGAGAGATGGTCCGATTGTCCAATGGGGGAGGGTGTTGCTTTGTAGGCTCCAGCCAAGTTGGAATAAACATGGTCTAAAGTCTTGTCTCCTCTGGTGTGGCAGGAGACATGTTGGTGGAATCTGGGAGGACTGTCTTTAAGTTGGTGTGGTTGAAGTCGCCAGCAACAATAAAAGCAGCCTCGGGGTGTTTATTCTGGTGTTTGTTAATGGCTGCAGAAAGTTCTTTCATGGCCAACCTAGCATTAGCGTCGGGGGGGATATGTACTGCAGTGAGTATGATCGAAGTGAGCTCTCTGGGGAGATAGTAAGGTCTGCATTTGACCATTAAAAACTCCGCATTAGGTGAGCAGTGACTCTCAGTAGTAGTGGAGTTCATGCACCAAGCATTGTTAATATAAATGCACAAACCTCCACCTCTGGTCTTGTCGGAGTCATCTGCTAGCCTGTCGGCTCGGTGTCTGGCAAAATATAAATGTATTTTGCCAGAAATGCCAGAATCTCAGGTTAAAGCTCACAAAACTATTTCAACAACCACCAGAGAGTTAAAACACCAAATTAAAAAGCATGTAAGCAAATTCCACTGAAAGATGTAAACACAGAGAGTGGATCGTTCACCCTAGGGCACATACATGGACACGCCATCGGGTACTGAAAACCGACATCTCACAGATTCTGAACCTGTAGGTTTTGTCACTCTCCGCAACTGATGGAGAGCCCCAGATTTTAAGCCCTATGGTAGTGTCCCCCAAAAGGGTCATGGACCCCCTGTTTATCCATTACCTAATCACACGAGCCAAGGTGTGGAAACGGGTGTGGGTCAGAAGAGTGACTTTTGTCCTGTAGACCAAGGACAATTTCTGCTGTTCAATACCTGAAGAAATTTTAACTTTTTAAAATTATTCCAATTTGCAAAAGGCTTAGCTGTGTCTCTAATAAACCTCTGTGCCTTTGCTCTGTTTCACTTCAGCAGCATCAGGTAATGTTCATATGTTGAGTCATGGTTTTCTTCTGTTTTTGAGCTACTGCAGAATGTTTTTCAGTGGGTTATCTGCTATAAAAAGCCAGGCCAGGAAAATCTCCTTCATGTTTTTCTGTGCTTTATCCTCAGTTACTTTAACACAAAGGCATCTGCTGTGATGTTTACACCTCTGATGAAGTCACACAAGTATCAACTTTGTTTTTGTACACAGATATAAAAATATAGATACGTACTGATAAATGATCGGGATTATAATATTTCTTTCTTTGTGAATAGGAATCGAATCAATTATAGAAATCAATACCCAGCCCTATTTTACATGAAGTAGAAATGCAGGCAATAAACAGAAAGTGGAGATAGGAAACAGCTGAGCATGCTTGAGTTCAAGCCCACTCCTGGAAAATGGTCAGCATGTGATCCATAGTTAGGAGTTGATCTGGAACCGGATGAGACAACAGTGCTAACCAGTGCCACCGTGCTGCCCCTTATGTAAACATAGTGTAGGAATTTTTATCAGGTAGGGGTCAAGTTGCTGAAATTAACTGTTTTAGTTATTTGGACAAAGCATTTTTTGACTTTTGATTTTAACGAGTGCACTGCTGAGAGTTTGCCCAACTCATTAAATTCAGTTTTTAATAAAAACGACACCTCAGGAACTTAATATGTTGCTTTTGGATATCACAGCACTGAGTGAGTACAGGGACTGAACTCTTGACCTGTCTAATATGTCGCAGTCTGATATACTCATCAGGCTAACTCTGCACGTGCCAATTCAAAGGAGAGTAGCAATTGTTTAATTGATGTGCAAAGTGTTGTTGTTAATGGCTCAACGCCTCCCAGCCCTCACTCTCCTCCTGCCTCCACATCTGACAGTCAGTCAGTCTGTGTCCTGGTGGCTATCTGCTCTTCCACATGTGTGTCTGCGGCCTCGGGCCTCGTGCTGTCAGATCAGCTTTCCACGGCAGACAGCACAAGGTCATCAGACGACGACCCTCGGCCGGGGCTGCCCCGCGGTCGCTCAGCTGTCCAAATTCATTTTCAGCCATCCGTTGTCCTGCGCTCACCAGCCATCAGGGTGGCACCACTGTCAAGAGAGACCCTCATCTGTACACACAAACACATACGAACATGCTCAAAGCAAGCACGTCCATCTTAAAGTATGACGCCTGACATCAGTTTAATTTTTAAGCACTTGGTGCAGAGGCAGCTCAGACTCATGAGCTAAGAGTGGTAATGTATGATTTCTTTTTATTACATTAAAAAAATCCTGAAGTGATGTCAGATATTTAGTTTACTGGTACATAACAAAGGGAAAAACTGAGAAATCTTCAGAAATGCTTCAGCACGCTCATTTTTGGAATTTTGCTCAAAAAAGGAAACTATTTTTTTTAAAACCCAATTCCAAAAACCATTGGGATGCTGTATGAAGTGCAAATAAATTATAAATCTCATAAATCTGTATTTTATTCACAATGCAATATAACAAGTGGATCTTAAAGAGGCAGACTTTCTCAGAAGTAAAGAAGGGCAGCGGCTCACCACTTTTTAAATAACTTTATCTACAAATTGCTGAAGAACTTCAGAGTAATGCTCATCTACAGTACATACTATCAAGAGATTCTGAGAATGTAGAGAAATCATGTTTAAAGGACAAGGATGAAAATCAATATTGGATGCCATTGATCTTTGGCCTTAGTGCTGCGTTTGATACTGTCGATCATAATATCCTATTAGAGCGATTAGAACATGCTGTAGGTATTACAGGTACTGCGCTGCAGTGGTTTGTATCATATCTATCTAATAGACTCCAATTTGTTCAAGTAAATGGAGAGTCCTCTTCACACACTAAGGTCAATTATGGTGTTCCACAGGGTTCAGTGCTAGGACCAATTCTATTTACATTATACATGCTTCCCCTAGCCAGCATCATTAGAAGACATAGCATAAATTTTCACTGCTATGCAGATGACACGCAGCTCTATCTATCCATGAAGCCAGGTAACACACACCAATTAGTTAAACTGCAGGACTGTCTTAAAGACATAAAGACCTGGATGGCCGCTAACTTTCTGCTTCTTAATTCAGATAAAACTGAGGTTATTGTACTCAGCCCTGAAAATCTTAGAAATATGGTATCTAACCAGATTCTTACTCTGGATGGCATTACCTTGGCCTCCAGTAACACTGTGAGGAACATTGGAGTCATTTTTGACCAGGACATGTCCTTCAATGCACATATTAAACAAATATGTAAGACTGCTTTCTTCCATTTGCGCAACATCTCTAAAATTAGAAATATCCTGTCTCAGAGTGATGCTGAAAAAATAGTTCATGCATTCATTACTTCCAGGCTGGACTACTGTAACTCTTTATTATCAGGATGTCCTAAAAACTCCCTGAAAAGTCTTCAGCTGATCCAAAATGCTGCAGCAAGAGTACTGACAGGGACTAGGAAGAGAGAACATATTTCTCCTGTTTTGGCTTCCTTCATTGGCTTCCTGTTAAATCCAGAATTGAATTCAAAATCCTGCTCCTCACATACAAGGTCTTAAATAATCAGGCCCCATCTTATCTTAATGACCTTGTGGTACCATATCACCCTATTAGAGCACTTCGCCTCGCTCTGCAGGCCTACTTGTTGTTCCTAGAGTATTTAAAAGTAGAATGGGAGGGAGAGCCTTCAGTTTTCAGGCCCCTCTTCTGTGGAACCAGCTTCCAGTTTGGATTCGGAGACAGACACTATCTCTACTTTCAAGATTAGGCTTAAAACTTTCCTTTTGCTAAAGCATATAGTTAGGGCTGGACCAGGTGACCCTGAATCCTCCCTTGGTTATGCTGCAATAGACGTGAGGCTGCCGGGGATTCCCATGATGCATTGAGTTTTTCCTTTCCAGCCACTCACTATGTGTTAATAGACCTCTCTGCATCGAATCATATCTGTTATTAATTTCTGTCTCTCTTCACAGCATGTCTTTCATCCTGTTTTCCTTCTTCACCCCAACCGGTCGCAGCAGATGGCCGCCTCCCTGAGCCTGGTTCTGCCGGAGGTTTCTTCCTGTTAAAGGGAGTTTTCCTTCCCACTGTCGCCAAAGTGCTTGCTCATAGGGGTCATATGATATGATTGTTGGGGTTTTCTGTATTTATTATTGTGCGATCTATTGTACAATATAAAGCGCCTTGAGGCGACTTTTGTTGTGATTTGGCGCTATATAAATAAAATTGAATTGAATTGAATTGAATTGAATTGAATTGAAATTGAATCTTTGGGCTCTCTGGAAGCACTGCGTTAAAAGCAGGCACAAGCCTATCTTGGAAATCAATGAATGTGCTCAGAAATCACTGACTGTGAGCAGAATTTCCTGTCTCATCTACAAATACAATAAAATATGAGTACTAAGTATTATATTTTGTTTTCTTATAAACAGCCTCATTTTTACTTCAAGGCTCACGCCCCCAGTCACGCACACATGCATACAAGTGCTTTTTCTGTACCCAAGCCCGGTGCCTAACATTGGCGCAGACATTCACACTGCGATGGATGCATTGGGGCAACTTGGAGTTCACTATCTTACACACAGATCCTTTGACATGCAGACAAAGTAGCTGAGTGGACCTGATTGATAAATGACCCGCTAGTCTTTTCAGCCATAATTTATAACTTGAGCATCAGTTAAATGGGGCTTGAGATAGCTATGCTGTGGCATCATGAAAAGTAAAGAGAAGAAAAAAAGGGTTAATCTGAGCTTTTAGATCAATTTGAAGCAGCGTTTGTGATATTACAAGTTTAAAAAAGTTCAGGCTTAGAAAGAGGAAACAGAAAATGAATCACATGGTTGGGAGGATCCTAGTTGGTGCAGCCTCTGGAAGAGTCATCCAGTATCCTCTTGATCTGTGTGTTGTGACGCAGGCCTAAGGCCTGATGAGTACCAGGACCTCCAGCTGAGGCAGGTCAAACTGCTGTTGTGCAGCTTGTGTTTTCCACTCTTGAGCTTTCTGCTGCTCTACATGGGCCTGGAGAATATTTACAAGATGCTCCCTGTCCTTTCCCCCCCCCAGTGCCAAATGTAGCTCCACAACACTTAACCACATTGTCTGCTTGGTAATTCGTATTTGAATGGGTTGGACTTGACCTCTTCTTCCTCCCCACATGCCTCATTCAAAGAGAAGGGAGAAAAGAAAAATGGGAATTATACAACCCTCCCCCCAAAAAAACAAAACCTTCTCTATTAGATTTAGATCTGGACTTTAACTAGACCAGCCCAAATTTATTTAAAAACCGAGGAATGCAAAATAAAGTGAGAAGTATTGGCCCAAGTTTACAGAAATGCCTTTCCATTCTAAAATGATATAGTACAAATGTTTCTATATCCACAAAACACAAATAAAAACAAGATGTGATTAAATAAAAGCATAATTGTGGTTTCTGTCTTAGATTCATGGTCTTACTTAAAACCTCCTCCAACTTCACCGCCTTGGACTGCAGTTACTGACTGTAGCCGTTGTTCTGCACTGCTGATAGTGAGTTCAGTGTAGTGGTTACTGAACCCTGTTGCAGTGAACATCCAAAGCAGAACAGCTGCTGTCCACAAAAGTGGAGTTGGAGTCCATCAGACTACAGCTTTGACTCTGGAGAGCAGCTGATATCATGGATCATAACAGCGACTGGGTCAGGAGGAAACACATGAAAACTAAATGATGGGAGCTTTGTTTGCAGACCATATGCACGAGGCTCTGAATTGTTGCTGATTAAACCATCAAATGATCTTTTAGGAGACATGTGACTAAAATATCGATGCATTTATTTTGAAACAGCATTTTATAAAAAAGAAGAGGTGAACATAAATGACAGTAGTTTAAAGAGATCTTTCATTAAACGCTAAAGAGAGAGAGAGGGAGAGAGAGCGTATCAAAGGCTTCACTTAAAAACGTATGTTTTTCAGACTCCCCTAAATAGTGAGATCTCATGAACTATAGGCTTCAACCCCAGTTTGTTTGTTTGTGTTAGTTTACACAAATACAATGTAAACAATGTCTGAATTTACAGAGACCCTTTTGGTGCAGAAAATGTGTACCTGAAGTGTGTTAATAATGTCCTGTACTGGTGCTCATTTTATTTTGAAGGCTTTTAATTGCCTTTAAGAAGTATTTTCACAAGATTTTTTCTTTTTTTTTTTTTTAAATCTAAGAACTTCTTAAGTAAAGCGCTATACAAATACAGGCCATTTACCATTTCTTAGGCACTCCAAACTTTGCATGGCTGAATGGGTATTTTAGGATCTGCTTTCATGCCTCCTAATTCAAAGTGGACATTAGTGTCACATTGAATGTGAAGATGAGGTGTGGGTTAAATGGTTTCTATTAGTCTCCAACCAAACGCTTGACAAAAGCTTCACGCTTATCAAGTGATGGCTCATTGGACTGAATAATTTCCAGGCTTATTTGCATATTCATGTTGGTGACAGAGGTCAGAGTTTGAGTTACTGTCAAGGTGCCTTACAACAATTTTTATGGTGAGGACTATCTGATTCAGTATTTCTTTCTGTGGACAGTCAAAGTTAATTTGTGACCTTGGAAAACAGCAAAAAGGCAAAACAAAAGCAATTCAGCAACAATCAGACTCAAAGTTACTTTGAATTCCTTTTTGTATGACTCACATATGAGCTTATTCCACAGCTTTATAATCTGGATCACATGGGCTTAAGAGGATAAGCATACACAAGTGGGACACTTAAAGTTTTCAGAAAAATTCAGTGTTGTAACAAACTCCGTTCACTGATTAAGACAATGTAACACAAGTAAAAATGACCTAAGAAGTAGAGTTCTGAATATGAATTATGACCAGCAGATTGCCCGGGTTGCCTGTAGTTTGTTGCCTGAACCCCATAAGCATGCTCTGCCTTTGCCCATCCATCCATCCATCCATCCATCCATCCATCCAAATGCTCTTAGTGTACTGTGTGCACACTAAGAGGTATGCCTCTGTATATAATCCAGTAAACATTTATACCAACTGTAGGGACTCTATTGCAATTGAAATTATATATTTTGCAATAGAAAAAAAACACTTCTAAGAAGTTTCTGCTCTATCACGTTGAGGTGGAGTGCCTGCCTACCTTCGATCACCTCAGGGAACACAATTAATTATGTTCTTATTCCCAGCCAGACGGCTCCATCTTTCTGATTTATCTGAAATGCTCTGAATAAGTTGTCACTCAGCCCTCTGACTCATGTCTTTCACAAAGCAGCAGGTACAGATTTCCGATGGTTATGTCAGCTGTTAAGTACCCTTTTAGTCAGACTGGTGACCAAGCTCTTGCCAATATCTCCGTGGAAGAAAAAACGATTTTGCTCATTTTTTAAATATATCTTTACATCTTAAAATTTATGAAAGAAATACCATGCTTAAAAAAAATGGTACAGTTTTTGTATTCAATATATCATATACTAGCCCTGCATTTCACAAACCATACGACGACATAAGGTTTCTTTCCTGATATGTCAATCAAAAAATGTCTGAATTACATCGGTAGGCTGGAAAACCACGAAGAAGACTGAAATGTACACCGTCTTGGAGAGAGATCTGAGCTTTTATCAGCCACAGAACAGTTACGTTAAGTGATGACAGAGCAGCATTGTTTCTAATGCCTTTGATTAGGCCCTTATCTTTTTCATAAACCGATAATAGACATGAATCCCCCAAAAAAAATATTATATGATCATTGTAGGCATCTACAGCTTTTTATTAGCACTATCTCCACATAGTACAACACCAGCCAGTTTAACCAACTGCTTGACATAATAAAAGAAGAGCGCTTGTTTATTTTCTAATGCTGCTGTTTATTTTCTGGATAACAACAGAATATGCACCAAACAGGCAGATTGGCTCATTACAGAAGACCCAAACACTCCACGCTGAGATTTGTGCTTCAGTTTTAGTGACTGACAGTATTTTATTAGTCTGTTGCTTAGCACTGATTAGTGGGTATTTGTCTCTTTCTCTGTCATAACTAACCAAATGCTTGGACTCAAAGGAGCTGAACCCAGAGACAGACTGCAGTTTAAAAAGGCTTCATTGCAGGAATTACTAGGACAGAACTGGGAGTCGTTACAGGTAATTGTGCAGGTAAGTGTCTCTTTTACAGGAGCGAGGCAGAGAGGAAACAAGAGGTAGTTTCGGCCCGAAGTGATTGCTTCAGAATTGATTTTGATAACGAGTGAATTTTGGTTAGACTTCTCACTTGGATATGTCCTTGTTTATGTGGAGGAGAGGTTAAGAATGGGCTGGGGAAGCAGAGAAGGACAGCAGTGGAGAAGTGGGCAGGGAGGTAAGTTATAAGCAAGCATTCTGAGGCTCAAACGTTTGTGTCACTTCCAGGGGCGGTCCTAGCCTGTTTGGTGCCCTGGGCGAACACTCCCTCTGCCCCTACCCCCTACCCCCCCAACACACACACAGGCACACACACACACACAAAACATATTAAGGATTGTACATTAACATATTTTATTGTGAAAACTGTTGGCGGAACCACACTGAATTTAACCAGATAAATATTTTACATAGTGAGAGAGAGAGAGTATTCAAATGGCTAACGCCCCTCTCCTCCCTGTGCAGCAAGCAGCAGGTGCACCTCCTAAATGGACTGCGCCCTTACTCCTCACAAATGGGCAATAGAAAACCGTTCGGTGCCCATGCAGTCCCCAAAATGCGCTGGCATGATGTCGGGGCAGCATGGGTGCGAGCAACTTTTTTTTGCCAATGCCATGATTCAATTCAATTCAATTTCAATTCAATTTCTTTATTGTCCCACAAGGGGAAATTAGTTTAGCAGCAGGATAAAAATAAACAGAACAATAATATAAAATAATAATGACAATAATAGTGATAGAAAGTCCAAGGACGGTTATTTGCCATTAAGGAGACAAGATGCAGTAGGGATAAAAGAAACCTGGAGTCTTTTAGTCCTCCTCGGAGGTACTCTAAAACGACGGCCGGAAGGCAACAACACAAACTCACTGTGAAGTGAATGGTTCAAACAATTAATAATAGAATGAGCCTTTCATATTTCTATTTCTATTGTAGATGGCCAAAGTCCATCTTGCCAGCACCCTGAAATTTTGCTAGCAGTTTTACCAGAAGTCCCAACCGATTCTTATTCTTCACCGTCAGGTTACCAAACCAGGCAGCGATACAAAAGGACATCACAGATTCGATAAAACTTCTATAAAACGAAGACAACATCTCAGATGAGACATTAAAAGATCTCATTTTCCTTAAAAAGAACAGTCTTTGTTGAACTTTTTTAGTAGTGGCATCAGCATGAGATTCAAAACACAGTTTATGGTCAAGTACCACACCTAGATGTTTATAACTCTCAACGATCCCAATATCAGCAGTTTTAATGATAGTAGGTGATGAATTATAAGAGGACTTCCTAAAATCAATAATAATAATAATAATAATGCAGAACTGAAGAATAAAGGTATACAGGACATAGCACGTTTTACGATGCCGCCCCCTCCACGATAACACCGAGGGCAATGGCCCATGTCGCCCATATCAAAAACCGCCACTAGTCACTTGTGTATTGGTTCCCATTCCAATTGGCCTTCCAGGATCAGAACAGAGAGAGTAATGTGTTCCTCTACATGCTGCACAAGATCAACACATACCTGCAAGATCTATGATGCCTGTAGGAATCTTTTTTGAATATAATCCAGCACCTCATACTGAGAGATCCTGGGTAACAGATTACCTGACAGAATATTTTCAGTTTGTTAGGTTGGGGAACTGTGTCTGTGAGAGCTATCTTGGCATGGAGCAGGAAAACGGGGAGGCCTTCGAGGTGCAGCAGAAGTTGCCTCCACCTCAAATGAAAGCTATAACACTGTAGATGGAGCCTCTCACAGCGCTGCAGATCTGAGCAGTTCAGAAGGTCCTTTGTCCTCACTTAAATTCATTTTTATCCTTGTTTTTAATGCTATTTAAATATACAAATTTGATAGTGTAAATATAGATGTTACTATATGAATGTTTACAGCACCTTGGCAAACCAATGTGATGAGGAATTAAGGTCACTCTGAAGGCAAAAGGAGGTCCAGCTAGAAAGAGGTACATACTAAAGTTTAGGTGAATAATAACCAAAGCTGAAACTTTCTGTGAAAAATACAGATTTTTCTGATCATTGAGAGCAGTTCCAAGAACTTCATGCTGATGTAAACATGTCCCCCAACCACGTGAATTAGTTTGTTTAAGGTATATATAGTATTGTTCAAAGGTTTGACCATTTTTAAATGTTAACCAGGCTCTTGTTCATCATTCAAAGCTCATCACTCTCTAATAAGAATGATAAAATCAGTCCTCATTATGTTAAAATGTTCTGGTCATTTGGAGAAAGAGAAGGAGGGTTGGATCCAATCGAAATAAATATTTGGTAACTTTTTATCTGTGAATGCAAGGATGACTGGTTTAAAAGCTGTAACATGGGCAGTAAAACACCTTACTTATGGTTTGTATGAGATTATTTTTCTTTCAACATCTTAAATGATTATTTTAATGAAAACTGATAATCGCCTTTTTTAGATGTTCCTAGTATTAACATCCTGCTGTGTTCTTGCAGCTGCGTTTCTAAAGACACCCGTTTGTTTACCCTCCTGTCTGAAAAGGCTGGAGATTTATACAACCTGTAATGATCAGGAATTTTCCAAGAAATACTAAATATTATATGGAAAGCTGCAAATTGGGGCCAGCAGGCCTCATTAGTTGAATCTCTCAAAACATCGTGAAGGCCAGTCATTTGAATTCTGGTTTCTCACACGCGTACCCACCATGTATGCTAAATATTTCTGTGAAAACCAACCAATAGCATCAGTGAACTGCTGTTTATAGAGGATGATTGCAAAATGATTTTAAAAAAAGATGATAATGTCAAAGTGTTCGGTAAAACGCTGAGATTCTCAGCATCAGTAATTATGAAGGGTCGCCCCTGCTTCTGCTGGTTAGAATAATGGAGCCCTCGTCACTGGTGAAGCAGAGTTTTTCATAAATCTTCAACAGTCTGCTTTATTTACCTGATATTTTATTCATATTTCCATGTGATTTAATGTACTTCTCCTCCAAACCACACATTATCATCAGAAAATGTTGTACTCCACAGAGACTCCTGTTTGACTTCACTTGTCAACCTGTCCATCACCACTGCAAACAAGAAGGGGCTCAGAGCAAATCCCTGATATTATTTCACCCCCACCTTGAACCATCTCACCACAGGCTCTCCGTGTTTGAACATGTCCTGAACCACCTTTACGTACTTTTCTGCCACACTTGACTTTATTACCGTAGTTTTTCTCTTGACCCTACCATATGCTTTTTACCAAAATATGAGCTCATATTTAATAGACAAAAACCTATTTTTGGTTTGTTTGCTTAATGTCTTTATTTGTATTTGTAAGTTTGTTTGTTGTTTTTGCAGAATTAGCCAAATGCAGGATTCAAAGCAGACAGTACAATGAAGAAAAACCAAACAAACTTTTCATTCAGCTTCAACATTCAATTTAAAATAGTCCAGCACAGGAACAAAGAGAAATCCAGAGCATACATGTGACAGATGAGGATGCCAGAGATAGGGTGAGATGGAGGTAGATGATCCACTATGTCAACCCCTAAAGGCAGCAGCCAAAAGAAGAAGAAAGAAGAGACCATAAATAACCACACTTGATCATTTGAAGGTTACACACACTTTCTTGAGTAACTTTCTTGGCTGTGTCCCTGCATGGGACGACCATATTAGGCCATAGCTGCTCTCTCTAACATCATAATGAGTAGGAAAAAATTTTGTGTTTTTTAGCTTTTGGCTCACAGGGATTATTTATACATAAATAGACCCCATTATTTAAAACTCTGGCCATGTTTAACGTGATTTGTTTTACTTGTGCTCATAAACTGAAAAACACCCCCCCAAAAGAGAAAAGACTGCGTTTTAAGATATGGCTGAAGATTTTGAATGACTTCCGTCTAGCTAAGAAAACACCAATAGGACAAGACACACAGATAATTTTTTCATGCATGTCAACAAGCTTACATCAGCCTGTTATGACAGGCTTTTAATGATGGTTGTTGTCATTACCCTTAGGTTTTAAAAATCACTGTGCTTTGTAACACCCACTGAGGCGTAACACTGACTGCAATTATCTGTCCTTATCAGACACGTCTTCCTCTCAAACACAGTGTTGTGCTCTCATACACCTTTTTCCCAGCACATTTTGAATTTGCACACAATACAACCTGAATAGAAATGTGACCAATCTGACAAATACCTGAACATTGTATACAGTATGTACATATTTATTTATGGCCCCTAACTGAAAATTGGTTAAAAAACTTTACAAAGCAAAGCGAGTTACAAAGCAAAAAACTAACTGTTTATAAGAGTTCAATAAGTATACAGTTCCAATCAGGAACAGTGTAGATGGTAATTTTTGAATGGATTACATGTGATCATTCAAATTCTCTTCCATTCATTAGGTCATGCAGGATCATCACATATTGTTTATCCTGGTAGACAAAGTTGCCATATTTGCTATATGCCAGAAAAATTTTTCAGCGCTCAATTCCTGATTTTTTTGTTTTATTACAAACTGAACAGTTAGACTTTCATTTTCTTGGATTATTTTTTCTTCTACTTTAACCATGCACACACCAGAAAGATCACCTTTATCCTCACACACATTCAACTGTCTAGTCTGCACGCGAGAAATCGCTTAGGTATTTAAAGATGAAACTGCCACGGTCAATTAGATCAATTATTTGCACGCAATGACTGACACAATCTCAGTCACGCATATCAGGTCTCTTTGATGAAACAGATACGCTTGAAATTTGCTTCACCTGACTGCTTAACGGCACTTGCACATCATCTTGTCATGTCTTGATGCGTGCTCATTACTCCAGGTAAAGTTGATTCTGTTCATCTGGAAGTAGTTTTAAGTGGGACAAACGACTCATCAGTCTTCTGTCTCAGCTGATTTACCCCAGCCCTATAAAAGGACAACACACCAATAAAACAAACTTCAGGAGGCCTACCGGGTTGGTAAAACACACATGGATTATTATAAAAAGGTGAATAATTTAAAAATGAAGAAGCAAATAATTATTAGAGTGCAGGTATTCAAGCTACTAGAGCTGCAGCTGAGCAGTCAATAAGAGGTTACATCTTTTCTGAGTCATTTTGTCTTGACCTTGGAAGAAGACATCATGAGGTCAAGAAAGGGTCAAGGAGGTTTCATAATGACTTTTTGAAATGGAACTGCAGTGCTGAGAGGATTACTGCATAATAATACGATGGAAGACACTGAGTCTGCAAAGTTTAAACTATAAGTCAACAATGGACTACAAAAAGCAGATCTCTGACACTCTGGCCCATGTGCTCTGTTCATGCTTGACTTCATGCAGGCTGCATAAACATGGAGAACCTGCTGGAAAATATCCCTCAGAAGACAGGAAACAAAAACAAACAAAACAACAAGCCTGCAAATCACAATGGAGAAGATCATTTCTCTTCCTGATAAACCCTTCCCTTTTTTAAGACTTTTTCTGAAGTTAATTAATGATAATTATAAAGAAAGAGACTCCAACACATAATATCCCAAAATGAGGCCATAACCAGCACAAACGAATAATTTTCACTTTAATAATTTGGCTAATTCTCCATCTACAGAACATTTTTTTAAACCCACCGACAAAACATGTTGTTGAATGTTCATAATGTATCTGCAGTGTATCCTGTGCATAACCTATTATGCACAGGATGAAAGCACGCGATGATCAGATTCACTAGTTTTTGAGGATGGCATATATCCTAATATGGAGGTGAATGAGATTTTTGTAATGACATTAAGAAGCCTGCCCCATGAGATTTATATCTAGCTTCCTTTAATTCTCATTGTATTCATTTAGTCAGGGAATTAGGAAGGTCACATTCAAATAAAACATGTCCTTTACATAATAAATGCCTCTCTTCATTAGTAACACAAACATGCTCTGTGTTCCATATTTAGTTTGTTGGGATCTGGTCACCCTAGTTTCAACTCGCTGTTACAATCTGTCACTGAGCAAGAGCAAAAAAGCAATGAAAGCAGAGTTTGTAGAATTCTACTGAGCTCAGCATTTGAGAACTTCAACACAGGCTGAACTCGCTCATGCATGGTTTCTTTAAGTAGTCTTCAGGAATAGTTCTCTAGGCTTCTTGAAGGACTTTTAAAGCTCTTCTCTGGATGTTGGCTGCCTTTTATTCTGTTTTCTGCCATGCTGAAAAATGAAGCTGCTGCAATCAGCTCACTGTTGTGCGTCTCTCCCGCCCTCCTCTGTACACACTGATATAAGGGAAGCAAACTTTTCAACTGATTCATGACTTGTTGCACTGATTTTCAGTCCAGCCCTTGTGTAATTTGGGACACCCCATCCTTTTCTCTCGGTTTCCCTTCCTTAACAGATTTAAGGATATGACTTTCAGATACTGTTCATCTGCTGTAGATTATTTTTTAGGCCTCCCACTTGTTCAGTTTCCTCAAATTTTTTTAAGGACACATTGCAAACCATGTCAATACATGCTTGATTTTTGGCTGACAGCTCTTTAAGAATCACCTTGGTGGTACAAAAATATTCTTTTATGTTTGTAAAACTGTATCATTTTTGTCATTTTTTCATAGATTCAATGAAAGCAATGTTGAGAGATTATGTGGTTTTCTGACAGGCTGTTACTAACAAAGTGCCCCTAGATACAATTTAAAATGAGTTCTTTGCTATATTGTCTGATATGTGTAGACCCAACACTGATTCATCCCTTGATTTCAAACCTTTTCATGCTGATTGATTCATAGATCAGAAAGACAAAACAAACAGCCAATGTCTGAAGAAAGCCTGGAGAACTATTGCTCAAGATCACTCAAGAAAGGCTGATTACTTGGAAGCAAAATGACTCAATGCTTTTGATCATTAATGTAATTTATTGCTTTTTACCACCAAACACAATAAATGTATATGGCTGAATAACATCCGTAATGCAAACGGTCTTTTAAAGTGTTGCATATGGTGATGCAAGAAGATAAAGAACACAAACCAACTTCTCCGCACTTAGCTAATGACATCCATTCATTAAGACCACTGCATTTAACATTCAGCCTTTCTGCACGTGCACACCATGGTGTGTTGTGCAGTGACACGTTCGGGCGACATCATCTCTGTGAGCATAAACATGAAAGACGGGCTCATTGAAGAGAGGATAGTTATCAGGCAGCATCGCACCCACACGGCCACTGATAGCTGCAATCAGCAGAAGAAGGAAGAAGGGGACTCGAGAGGGCAGCTCGTCAGCTCTGATAAGGCCTTTTGTATCACCTCTGATTGAGTTGGAATACTTAGAAGATGCACTGTAATGATAGTCATCTCGGCTAGTGCCTGTGCGGGCGTGTTGTCTGAAGATCTGGAGCCATTTTATATTCATGCGTGCTTGTAAAGAGCGAGGGAGAGAAAGTGAAGATGCAGGGGCGTTTGTGTAAGTCAAGAGCTCGAGTGGGGAAATGTAAACACGACCAGGCCCGTCGTCCTCCATCAAGAAATTCAATCTTATGTCACGTTGGATAAAATTAGAATGCAATATAAAGCCACTTACAGTGAGAACATTTCACTAAATAAGCTAATATTGAGCATGACAGTGACTCCATTTGTGCAGTAAATGTAGTTCTCTGGCTGTCTTCTACTGACAGTTACTGGGGAAATTACCTGGGAACCTTAAGTGATGAATATCTCTGTTGTTGAAGCCAATAAATGGAAAAAAGATGCTTCTCAGCAGGGACAGTAGAGTGATTTCCACATTTACAGCCGACAATAATTTTACTCCAAACATGGTGCACGTTCTTTTCCATTTCCCCCACTAATAATTACTACTTCAAATACTTCCAGTGCAAAAACAATTAAGTTAATCAATAAGGTGACTAAGCTTTCATCTGGAGTGATTCTAATGAAACACTGAAATGATTATGTTTTTAAATGTGGCAAAAAAAAATCTGTTTAAATATTTCCTATATAAGTCAGTTTTCTGTATAAGAATCACCAAGCGATTCTATCAATACTGTGCACAAAGCAGAAACTAAAATATCACTGGGTAACATGAGTTACATTCACAACCATATAGACTCAAAGATTAAACAGCAAAATCGTCTGTAGAATTAATATGTGTCAATAACTAATAAAATTGGCCTCCAATATGTTAAATGATAACTTCAAAAACCATCAATCGCATCAGCATATGACCTTGAATGAACAGCTCATTTTTTTATACATCTTTGGCCTTTATGTAAGGTTTATTGTACTAATGTTGTTTGATCCAAAGCCTCTTGTTTGTTGCTCTGAAGCTGGAGAGTTTGAGTTTTCTATAAATTGCTTTTGAGCTTAATATTGTCACATTGATGTTCCTTTTAATATTATTGCCAAGCACTGGCAAATGTGGAAGATGTTCATTAGCCAGATTAATCTTCAGGTTGTTTTCATCCAATTGGATGAGGCATCCTTTGTGTGTCCATATGAAAATGAAGGAATGTTATATAAGTCCTGTTGAAAAGAAAATATACCCTCTGACAGTTGTAAGGTTGTACATATCAGAATATAACGGAAAACTATCCAGTAGTTAGCAGGTCTTAAAACAAGGTAATTACAGCCCAAGTACACCCCATGACTCAATAGCTCGTTGAAGCACTTTCAGCAGTAATAACTGGAAGTAATGGTTTTCTGTATGACTTTATCAGTGTCAGGAATTCTGGCACATTCGTTTTTACAGTGTTGCTTCAGTTCATTCAGGTTTGCAGTCATCCACCTCTGCACCACTCTCCCCACCTTGATTGTTTTCATTTTAAGACATCCTGGTGTAGATTTAGTCCCGTGCTTGGGATCTTTGTCTCGCTGCATGACATAATTTTGGCCAAGTTTTAGCTTGATTCTACAATCTTATTTAATTCATCTTTTTTACTTCTCAGAAGCTGAGAAGTAGCTTTTACTTCCTTATTTTTAGTAGAGACCTGACTGCAAACCAGTGATCACAGGTTATTCACAGATCTGTGCCCCACAGACTGGCTTTTTTAACTTCCTGAGGGCTACCGGATGAAGAGGAGTTGCATTTGTTTCCTCCATCTTGAGTTCCACATTGTCTTCCTAGGTTAACATAACACCTTTTTACATTGCTCTGTATTTATTGCATTGGATCTTGGAAATCGCAGTTCTATTAGAACATCCATAAAAAGTAGTGTGGATCTTGGATATAAAAAACTGGATATGCCACAGTTTATTAGAGTGAAACTAAGGTTTTTCCCCTCCACTGATAATTGGGAGCTTGAAGGATAAAGGCAATGAAACAAATATGAAACAAATTAACATTGTGGTCAAGAGCAGTTTCTTTTAGCTCAGAATCAATCGGCATCATTTTTAAAAAGTTCAGATGTGGAATGGGTTAGGCATGCTTTTGTTACATCTAGTACTTTTAATGGGTGACCTTAGCTTACACATTAAAGTTGCTTCCAAAGGTTCCATCGGTGTTGGACTGCAGGTCGCGATCATTACTGTATACAGACCAGTCGTCATACTGGGTTTATTAAGTGGAGCACTCTGTCATAAAGTTGAAAGCATATAATTGTTTGAAGATTGCATAAGGATTTGCATTGTAGTCCAAGTCACCAGAAGCCTTGTGTACGCCCAGCTACTTTAGGCCACAAGTAGAAAAAAGATACTTTAACTGTTTTAGCTGTAATGTTCAGGCAAACTATTTGATCTATTTCAAGTACTACCGTTTGCCGGGGTGCATTTTCGTGATAGTTGCTGGGAGTGGAGGGCTGAACTTTCTGACTTGCAGCATGTTGTTGGTTTCCCAAAAAGCTCTTTGGCATCATGGAGCTGTCAGAAAGGAGAAGGTCAGACCCATGCTGCGAGCAATCATACCCACAGATGGCTAAAACCTCCCTAATATTAGCTGATGTTGTCACAGCAAGCTGATGTGTGAAGAGTTCCAGATCACACCAAATATGTCCAACATTTTTGTTATGTCTACTCAGAGTGTGACTTTTTGTTGTCAGTCTTGAATTAGAAACAAATTAGGAACACAAAATATGGAGGACACAGGTAGGATCACACCTAGTTCCTTGAGTTAAGTAGGTGAAGGTGGAAAATGTGACTGACAAGGACAAGATAGACTAAATGGATGTTTCGCTGTGTCAACTGAGTTTACATCTCCCTCCCTGCCCACACATGTATATATGAGCCATTTTCTCCCATTTTTAAGTCAGAACCCAGCTGCTGATCATGAGGCTCTGCTCGAGGGTGGAGAAGGGGGAGGGGGGGAAAGCCTGTAGCTCATTTTGCCCTTGGATTATAAACCTGCAGGGACAAAACAGAAAGCCTATGCTTGTCCCTCAAAGCTTCAGTCCTGTGCAGAATACATATGGAGAGAAGTGTGGCATTATTTGAAATTCACAGGTCTTTGAAATTCAGTGAAGGCAGAAAAAGTCTTTAGCAACATTACCTGCACTATAAGGTTTTCATGCTCATTGTAGTTATGAAAGTACCAGTACTCTTTCAAGCTTAATAGCACTGCAGAGAAAAAAGATAATCTGCTCTGTGAGCAGTTTGTGAGCAAATAGTATCGTGGTGAAAGATTCAATTCCATGGAAATGTTTTCTTTTTTCTTTTTACTTAATTCTCATTGAAATAGCTGAGATTCTACAGATGAAGTAGAAATCCTTGAAAGACTGATTTTTAACCTTTGACTTCTCAAACTGCAAAGAAAAGCTCAGTCCATTTACAGTACCATAAGTGTTTCTATTACTTAAAATGCAGAAAAGGGCCACAGGACAGACTTGAACCTGGGATGCCCTCCAGCTATGTGGTCACCTGCTCAGCCATAAATATTACTATTTTTGAGTGGTAAGCACAGTGACATTAAAAAAAGGCTTCAGAGGACTTTTTGCTGTCCTTTAAAAAAAAAAAAAAAGCACAGCCCATGATTCATGTAAAGCCACTTTTAGCAGCAATAACTTGAATTAACTGTTTTCTGGATGACTCCATCAGTTTCTCACGTCATTGTGGAGAAATTATCCACATTTTCTTTTACAACATTGCTTCAGTTCAGGATTGCACTTTGACTGGGCCAGACTGGGATCATTGTCTTGCTGCACGACCCATTTTCAACCAAGCTTTAGCGGTCAGGCAGAGGCCTCATTTTTGACTCTGGAATGCTTTGGTACACAGAGACATTCAGTGACCGCAAGGTGGCCAGGTCCTGTGGCTGAAAAAAGAACACACATCACCACCCCTCCACTACAGTGATTGATAGTCGGTATATGGCGTTTGTACTGATATGCTGTGTTTGGTATTCATCAAATTTAGCACTGTGTGTTGTGGCCATGCATCTCTACTTTGGGCTCATCTGCCCAAAGGACATTGGTCCAGAGGTCTTGTGGTTTGTTCAGATGCAACTTTACAAACCTAAGCTGAGCTGCCATGTTCTTTTTACAGAGAAGAGGCTTTCTTTTAGAAACACTTCCAAAACAATTGTACTGTCATGAACTTTAACATTTAACATGCTGGTTGTAAACCTGTTCACTGTTATTTTTAATAAATTTGACACCCAAATTTAATTTGACTCTTTCCGTCGCACATTGTCTTGTGGGCGCATTTAGTGTTTTCATGTCGTTGTGAAGGTCATCCCATGACTACAAATGAAAATTAATGAAAGCACAAAAAGGACCACGTATGTCCTGGGGTGTTGGGCATTCATTATGGGAGTGCCATTGAAGGTCAGAAAATTAAATGGGACTTGGGATGCCAGCACATTAGAAACTAACGACCAAAGACTATTTGGTTTGAGCTGATTATGAAGACTGCTATGTTCCACATGTATGCAGTGTTGTCTCAGTCCATGTCAGCAGTACTAAAGATTCAAAATTACTACTGTCCAAACTGACTGAATTGCACCACAGAACCATTCTAGATTTTTAAAATGTTATTGGGACTTGAGACAGTCAAACCCAACACATCTGTATTTTGTGCATAATCGAGTCACCAAGTGAAGTGATAGTTGACAAAGTGTTTCAGCTGTTTACTCCTACATAAGGAACACGGGGCTTATTCTGGTTGCTTTTTGGTTCAGTCAGGTCAGAGTCACAAGGAATCACAAACTCCTCGGAACAAAGAAAAATCTGCAGTTGCCCAGTGATTGCGCAATTTTTTAATTTTATTTTTGCATCCAGGAACCGATTGAAGAGAAAGTAGTTGCATCAACTAACTGGTCTCCCAAAAGGTTGCATGTACAATAATCTGAATCTCTGGGTAACCACTTTCAACTGAAAAGGTTAAAATAGAGGTTGCATTTTGAGGGGCAACCTGTCTCCAAGCAATCACAGTCCAGCTTAGACAGACTGCAAACACTCTCGGGCATATTGGAAAACTTTGCAAATAACTGCCATTTATTCTCATTTATAAACACAGACAAATGACCAAGGCGTTGCAATCAATAAGCATCTGTCTGTTTGTCAGCCTCTACTGCCAAGAGCCTCTTGGCAGTAGAGGACTCAACTCAACTGGTTGCCGACTGTTTATATTCTGGATACTATATAAAAGCAAGATTACCAAGCACCTGTGTCAGTTACTGTTAAATCAATTTGCGCTTGCTGCCTTCATTAGCAAGTGCAAACTGATACTATATCACTCATTAAGCAGGTGAACAGAAGATAAACTGCTGCATCTGTTTACAGTGCAGTTCATCAATGAAATGATCAGCAAATTAAAAGAGTATCTGTAGCTGCAATTAGTTTTACAAGCAGTCTACAGTAGCTACTTATCTTGGCTCCTTGTTGTGTCAAAGGCGAGACACTGAATATTTTATGCCTGCTTCAGAATAACACCCAACTTGTGATCTGTTTGTGGTTGTGCAGTTTTTTTGCATCCTTGTTTCTGTTGCTGCCTCCCCAGCAGACTGCAGCATAGAACAGAACACTTCCCACCACAGACTGATTGAACATCAACATTTCACTGCAAATGGAAAGAAATCTTAGTTTTCTTGACAAAAAGAGGCAACTCTGCCCCTTTTTTCTGTCATAATGTAATTTTACTTGCCCAGGGTTGCAGGGGGCTGGATCCTATCCCAGCTGTCATAGGTTAAGAGATGGCCAGTCTGTTACAGGTCTACTACAGACCACCAACCATTAACACGTTCACACCTGCAGCTAGTTTAGAATCACCAGTGACATCAAGCCCAGCCAACTGGTGAATTCAAACTAAGGACTTTCTTGCTGACTCCACACCTATCATTTTAACTCTAATTTTTATCTAATGTTCATCTTGAACACTACGAGCTCTGCCTCTTGTCTTTCCATTAGTGCCACCATCTCAAAACATCCATCACAGCAGGTCTCAATAACATCTCGTTAAGCTCTTTCCTTCTTGTTGCTATTCTTCCATCTCAAGTCACCCCTGACACTCATGTCCACCTACTCCATCCTGCCTGCAAACTGTTTCTTTGAATGGTTGACCCCAACTATATTCAAACTCTTCCACAGCCACCACCTTTCCTCCTTCTAGCTTCGCTGTTACACCTGTCTCCCTCTCATTTACACACATTATCATGTTTTGCTGTGTGGCAGGCAGGATGTAGGACTCAAACACATGACTCATATTTAGAGAGTAAACGCAAAACTCCAGTTTCATTGCTGGAAAAACCAAACCACAAATACAACAAACTAAACTGGAAACTAGAAAACAAACCAGGAACAGAACACTAGGCGCACAGAGGAAAACACAGGGCTTAAAAACACAGGGAGTAACAAGGGAACCAGACACAGCTGGGAGCAATCAAACATAACAAGACAAAGGGGAGGCCAAACTCAACATACTGAACACAGCACAAGGACTATCAAAATAAAACGGGAAGCATGAAACAGACGCAGACTTGACACTGAGATGTGGAAACATGCCAGACTCAGGCACAGAGGAAACATGAAACGCAGTGACAAAAAGTAACTAGACGTGGAACACAGGGAAGAAGTAGTGACAGAGAACTAACACTCAGAACTAAGCCAACAACACACAGAGACAAATAAGGAGAACAAGAATACAGAACTAAACCTTCACAAGAGACATGACACCAGGAACACAGGGTAGGCACAGAAAAACAACAGAAACCTCGAAACTAGGACCTATAAATATAACACAAGCAGAAAACAATAAAACAAAATTGCACATACTGGGTCACAGACTCAGTACCATGACACATGTATTCTGTCTCGCCCCTACTGACTTCCACTCCTCTCCAAAGCCTCCAACTTTTCAGGCTGTCTTCTACCTGCCCCCTACTCTCACTACAGATTAACAAATGTTGTCTGTAAACATTATAATTAATGGAAACTCTAGCTCAGTGGTTCTTAACCTTGTTGGAGGTACCGAACCCCACCAGTTACATATGCGCATTCACTGAAACCCTCTTTAGTGAAAAATAAAATATGATTTTTTTCAAATTCAAGACATAGATATGTTTTTTACTGGTGCACAAAATGAGCCGTGCATGTCACGGCGGAGGCTCTGCCGAACCCCTGAGACAGACTCATCGAAACCAGGTTAAGAACCACTGCTCTAGCTTGACCTCGTCTGCCAACCTGTCCATCAGCATTACAAACTGTTTCCATCACTGAGGGAAAATGTTTGATCAACATGACATCTGACAAGCATAATATCCTATGAAGTCTTTGCCACCTACAAAGAAGGCAGCCATATTCAGAAACATACTCTACGTACGTTGTACGTTTGTCTTCAAATATCACCAAAGGCCTATTTTCTCTAGCATTTTTTAAGTTATCCTGGTTCTCATGTGGTGCATGGCTCTAAAGAAACAAAAAGTTATTACCTACCACAAAGTACTGAGTGTAAGAAAGAAAAAGTGACCTCTTCATAATCTAAAAATGCCACAGTTCCTGTATTTCACAGATCCCTGCACATGTTTGCCTTGTAGGCATTGCTACAGTGGGAAACAGACTGCAGCACCCACTGCTACCATCTGCCAGTCTGCACTGGCCTGACACGGGTTAGCAGGTTTTCACATTATGAAGAAGCTCGCAAGACTCATCTGCTTCTATATAGGAAAAAAAACAAAAAACAGGATAAATTACTTGAGTGATCAACTGAAACTACCTTTGGCAGTTTTCATAGACAAAACTTCTATGAATAAACGGAGAAAAAGTTT